>NC_065534.1:1847666-3070166 GCF_932294415.1 Quercus robur | reverse complement strand
CCTTACTTCAAAAGGCAAAAACAAAGATCTTACTACATCACCTTTCCACCTCCTCGTGTCTCTATCAATCAACTCCAAGACCCTAGGATAATCATCAAAGGGCTTTAGGGGGGAGATTACTTTGTACGTTGTTGGAGTAGGCAACCACTTATCCTCCCAAATATGAATCCTATTTCCATTGCCAACTTGGCACCTAGTACCTCTCTTCACAACTTCCAACCCATTGAAGATGCTTCTCCAAGTATAGGAAGGGTTGGATCCAATTTTTGCTCTAAAAATATCACCATGCGGATAATATCTCACTTTGTAGATTTGGGCCACTAGAGAGTTAGGATTCGAGATCAACCTCCAACCTTGCTTAACTAGCATTGCAAGGTTGAAAGCCTGTAAATTTCTGAAACCCATTCCTCCATTCAGCTTTGACTTACACATTTTCTTCCAGCTAACCTAAGTAATTTTTGATTCTTGACCCCACCGAAACTTTCTTATCATACCTTCCATCTCATCACAAAGACTCTTTGGGATCCAGAAACAACTCATAGTGTATGTTGGAATTGCTTGAGCGACAACTTTAATAAGGATCTCTCGGCCACCCATTGATAGAATTTTCTCCTTCCACCCCGATAATTTTTTCTCCACCCTCTCCTTAATTTCTGCAAATATTTCAACTTTTGACTTGCCAATGATTGAGGGTAGGCCAAGGTATTTTTTATGTCAGGTATCTTGCATTGGACCCAACATATTCAGCGCTTCACATCTTCTATCATCAGGGGTATTGTTACTGAAAAAGACTGAAGATTTATTTGCATTGATTTTCTGACCCGAGGCAACTTCATATAGCTAGAGAATATCAATAAGATTTTGGCATTCTTGGCTATTTGCTTTACAAAACAATAGACTGTCATCTGCAAAAAACAAATGTATGATCTTGGGACTGCCTTTATATATTAATACTCCACTAATTTTTTGATTCCTGGCAGCATTATTAATAAGGGAGGAAAAACCATAAGTACACAATAGAAAGATATAAGGTGAAATTGGGTCTCCTTAATGGAGACCCCTAATAGGAATAATACTGCCATAAGCAACACCATTAATAAGGATAGAGTAAGATACAGTAGTGATGCAATGCATGATCAAATTTACCCATTTTTCATGGAAGCCCATTTTTTCCATCACTTGTTTAATAAAACCCCACTCCACCCTATCATATGTCTTACTCATATCCAACTTTATTGCCACAAAACCCTCCCTTCCTTCCTTCTTATGTTCTAAATAGTGCATAAGTTCAAAAGTTACAAGAACATTGTCTGTAATTAGTCTCCCAGAGAGAAACACACTCTGATTTTCTGATATAATCTATGGAAGGATTATCTTGAGACGATTGGCTAACACTTTTGATATGAGTTTATAAACAACATTACATAGACTAATAGGTCTAAAATCTGTCATTTTTGTGGGGTTTTTTATTTTTGGCACCAAAGTGATGTTTGTTTTATTAATCTCTACCATAGACATATTTGAATTTAGGACATTTAAGACCATGCATATGACATCATTACCAACAATACCCCAATATTTTTGAAAGAAAATAGCAGACATACCATCAGGACCTAGGGCTTTCGTTGGATGCATCTGTTTTAGTGCTACCTCAACTTCCTCCCTAGTGAACTCTTGGATAAGGAGCTGATTCATATCCTCAGTGACACTAGTTGGAATAGTATCAAGCACTTCTGAAATGCGAGTTGGATAGGAAGTGGTATAAAGATTTTTAAAATATGACACAGCCACCTCTGCAATACTATTAATAGAATCATGCCAATTACCAATTTCATCCATGATACTATTGATAGTATTTCTCCTTCTCCTATCAGAAGCCCTCATGTGGAAGTATTTCGTATTTCAATCCCCAAGGCCTAACCATTGCAACCTCGATCTCTGATGCAACATAATTTCTTCACTATCCAACAAATCATTAATCTCCTTTCTTATCATATTGATCTCACTGTCCAGGCTTCCATCTTTATCTCTACGGACCAGAGTACTGAAAGCCTCCCTTTTCTTCTGAATTTGCCTTGGAATTTTCCCAAATACCCTTTTGTTCCATCTAGAGAGATTTTCAGTACAACAACTCAACCTAGCAGCTATCCCAATTGGAGAGTTTAATTCTTGGCTACCATCCCATTCTTCTTGGATAATATCTTTGCATTCCTCCCTTTTTGTCCACATAGTTTCGAATTGAAATCTTCGTCTATTGGGATGCTTCTGAATAGTAGCATCAAATATCAGCAAAGCGCAGTGGTTAGATGTGGATTCTACCAAATTATGCACTTTTATATCTTTATAATAATCAATCCATTCAAGAGTAGCCAAAACTCGATCCAATCTTAGGAACATTCTGCTTTCACCCTCTTGCATATTACACCAAGTAAAATCAGGACCACAGCAACCAAGATCCTTCAACTTACATTGGTGAATTGTTTCTCTAAATTCATTCATCTGTCTTTGAGACCTTTGCACCCCACCCAATTTCTCTTCCACCAACACAATTTCATTAAAATCACCAAAGCATAATCAAGGGAGTTGATACTTTTGGCTAAGGCTTCTCAAAAGATCCCAAGATTCTTTTCTACGATGAGTTTCAGGATTTCCATAGAAACCTGTAATTCGCCACTTAAATCCTAATTTCGGGTCAGTCACAACTGCATCAATATAATTTCCTGAATAGCCTTGAACTTCCACTTTTATGTCCCTACTCCATAACATAACTAAACCCCCACTCCTCCCCACACTAGGAACAATTAGACCATTCAACAAACTAGTTTTAAATTTCTCTTTTTCCATCTGATATTTCTTCATCTTTGTGTTCGACAGGAAGACAATTTTGGGCTTCCAACGTTGCACGAGCTCATGCAACACTCGAACTGACCGGGGGTTCCCAAGCCCCTAGCAATTCCATCCTAATGCAATCATTGATCTAAGCAATGCTGCTCAACAGTCACCGCCGTTTCAGCAAAAAAAAATTTCACCCCTTCATGTTTCCCTTCACATAAACGTTTCTGAACTCTACCATCAGAAATAAAAAACATTTCATCATTACCTTTTCTTTTTTGACTTACCTCTTGGGCTTGTTCAGACTTCTCAACACCTTGGGCCTTTCCTTTTTCCCTTGCTATTTTTTTTTTAATTCTACCTCTAGCTGCTTGTTTAACCATTTGGCCCGGGCCTTGTAGTTGTGTATTCCTTTCTTCACTTGTTCCTTCTTTTTCTTTTGGCCTTATTGGGCCTAACACTTCAACCTCTCTTAAAACCAGCCCACACTTCTTGTCAACTACTACCTGACCAACCTCATTCCCAAGCAATTCGTTTTTGACCAAACCAGCTCTAGAAATATTTTGCTCATCACATGCAGTCCGTTCCAGCCCCATTTTCAAATCTTCTGGTACTCTATTTTCCCATCTGATCTACTTTCCCTGCTCCTTATGAGTAGACGTGATAGTACCCTTCACCGTGTCCAAGGGAGCTGCACCCATCATTACAACCGTACCTCCCTCTTCACTAGCTCCTCCACCCAACACCAGAGCAGGTGAGCTCCCCCTTAAAGCCCCATCCTCTTCACTAGCTCCGCCATCCACCAACATAGATGGCAAGCTCCCTTTTTCAGCCTCTGACTGCACCTTCACCTTTTCCTTTTCACCTCCATTTTTTATAACTCCTCCAGCCTTTAGCCATTCACCATATTGCCTCCTTGACAGTTGCTCCATTGGACTTGCTTGGCAATGCTTTTTATCATGCCCAAGTATTCCACATATGTAACAAAATGTAGGGAGTCTCTCATACCTAAAATCAACCCAATATCTTCCACCTTCTTCATTCTTAACATACCCCCCTCTACGAAGAGGTTTATCAATCGGAACCTCAACTCGTATTCTTAAAAACTTGGCTTGATCCGCTTACATAGCCCGCTTGTCCACTTCTAACACCCTTCCAATCTTGCTACCAATATCCTTCCCAATTTCTTCAGTCATATTCTCAAATGGTAAACCCCAAATCTGCACCCACAAAGGATAATGGGAAAAACTGATTTTTTTTACGTTAAACCTTTCCTCCATCTACAAAGGAGTAGCTTGTTATCAAAATTCCAAGGACCACTTTTTTCAACCCACTCTAACTGGCATCTTGAGCTGAATTTAAACTGCAAAATACTATTCCCCACCTCCACAATCCTCAAGTCAGAACCCATCTTCCATGTTGCCTTTAAAGTATTCTTTAAAGCTCTTTGATTTTGATGACGATCTGAAAGTAGATGCCCAAATAAGCTCAAAGAGCATTCTTCAAAAATTTCAGAACTACTGATATTCGCAATGACAATATCCTCCTCTTCTTCTTTTGTGAGCTTCAACTTTTCCAAACTATTTACTACTTCTTGATCCATTCAATCACAAACGAAAAAATGGGCTACAGCCACTTTGAAGAATGGTGTAGCCCAAGAGAGAACCCTTAAAGAGGCTCTCAAGGGAGCGAATAAGCTCTTACCTTGTTGAGAGAGAAAGAAGACTCTTACCATATTGAGAGAGAAAGAAGACTCCTACAAGGGAGAGAGAAGTAAACTCCTAAGGTGAAGTAGGATTCTTCACTAGTGGGTTTTTCAATTTTTGGTGTTTTAAGTTTTTTAAAATTATAAACCAACTTTTAAATAAAATCTGACCAATCAACCTGGCTTTTTAATTGTTGATGTGGCACCATTCAATATTAAGGAATGGCCCATGTCAAAATTGAGTCCATTAACACTTTATCATTAAACAAATCCTCTCATCATGCCCTTCTTGTAACTCGTGCGGTTTTGCTAAATTTGTTAGAATTAATTCTAAACTTCTTTAAAATGCATATCCACATATTAAAAGTCATTTTAAGAAAAAATAAACATGAATCTAAAACCCTGTATAAAATACATAAATAAATACAAAATAAGTATAATACTACTCTCTAATAATGAAAGAAAATATAACATTGAAAATGATTATACAATAAGAGATGTACGAATTAATGGATAATTTATTACAAGAATATTCTCCTTTTCATTGTTACATTTATTTGCAAGTGATAATATTTATTTCGTTGGAATAAAGCTAAAGTATAATTGTTTTCTTTAAAAGGACAAATAATACAATCGATTTATCAGCTTCTGGATTTAAGAAGAAGGAGGAATCAGCAACTTTCTCAGTGTAGCGATTAAACAACTCATCCATGATATCATTTCCAAAATGCTTTGCAATTACTCCTTCTAATGCGGCTCTTAGGAATAAAGAACACATTGAGGGATTTCGCAAGCTCACATACTTTTTCTGAATATTCAATATTTCCATTCTCTCAATGTTAAAATGCTGATTTCTATCAATCAATGCCTTCAATTCCTTAGGAGAGGTGAAATAACCCGGCAAATTGAATGCATCCACTTTTGCTTCACTAGTTAATCCCTGCAATTAAAAACCATTGTATGTCTCATGGAAGTATTGTATGTCTCATGAACCAATATTTCACTATCTAACCAGATTAGTCACTGAAACATGGAAGCTCAGTTACACCCATGTCCTTTCTATAATTGTAGTTATTCAACTTAAAATCTGTTACGTTTGCAATGCACCCTAAACAAAAGAATTTTAAATCAACTCTCTTGATTGAGATTAATTTGCAATGTCCTTCTTCATCCAAATTAGTGTATTAGATTAGGGATAGATTATTGTGAAATCAAGATCTTGATTGTAGAATTTTGTAGGATGATTGATTGTAATTAACCCTTTTTTTTTCTTATTTTAAATTATTGAAAGTTATATCTTGTTTAGAATTTCTCAACGAAAGGTTAATTACAACCATTCACAACTTTTGCACACTAAACAAGTAGAATTTTAAATCAAGACAAGGTATTTTTCACAATTTTTTTTCATAATTGTGCATGATTAATTATGATTGGTGCAAAATAAAAGTATTGTCATTAGTGAATCAAAGTGAAAACAATGTTTCTTTAATCATAATGGGTTATGATATTGTCTACTTACAGCTTTGGCCATATCCATTAGGCAAGATCCTAGAAGGTCCAACTCCGAACCACCAAATATGTCAAATTTGCTCATGTTATCAGGGACGGCAGGAATGAAAAGTGCTAGTAGCCCTCCAATCACAAGCTCTTGTGCTCTAGCAATTAGGAAGGACTCCATGTCCTTGGCAAATTGAGTTGCATGGGCCTCCTCAACTTCCTTTGGTGCATTTGTGTAGAAAATCCTTCCTTTATTCCAAGCAGGTGACCCTTCATCCATAACTTCTTTTGGGACATTTGACAGCCACTGTAGTGCATAAGACGAATGAATTAAATGAAGAGATGCCTTGGGAAACAAGCGACCATAGAAAGAACCTGGTACCCCGGCTGCAAAGTATTGCCTATTGGGAGGGAGGGAGATGAAGAGAGTGTTGAAATCATTGGAGAGTTGGTCATTAAAGAACACCATAAATTTTGGGGTTTCAGTATTTTCTCCTTTTGATATGTATTTGAGTTCTATGGCTTCTATTATGCTTTGTATTGAGATGAAAGTATTAGGTCCAGTAGAACAACCCAAGTCCGCAACACATATTGGGTTTAGAGACCCTGAAAGGGTGTTGATGTCAAAGTGATTGGCTACAGCCTTGTTGATCTTTTCTTTGGCAACTTCCACAACTCCTCTCTGCACAGCACAAGTGGTGATTATCATTTTTAATATTCATCATAATTAGAATCATGAAAATCATATAACAGTAGCAAAATTTGGAATGCAATTTGCTTAGAAATAAAACTTAAAAGCTTGGGTTATTAGTTTCAAAACAATATCAAACCCTCAAATTGTTATTTGCGCTATATTTTTGCGATAGAATTTAACGTACAAATACTCATCTTCTGTAATTAGATTTCTTTATGCAATTCTTTCAGTTAACCATCCCCAGTTCTTTATGAACAAAAGAGTTCTTACATCTCATGATCTCATAGGTGGGGCTGTAAAATAGTAAATGAGTTGAGTTGTCCATAAGTAACTATGACTTCAGAAAAAAAAAATTTAATAATAATAAAAATAAAAATAAAAAACTGTTCATAATTGTTTGTTTACAAACATACCCCAAACAATTATGAACAGTTTTTTTTTTTTTTTTTTTGAAATTGGATAATACAATAGTTACCAAAGTATAGAGACGAGGAGATTCAAATCCAAAATCTCCTAGTAAATTAAAAGATTTCAGGTCATACCACTCATTTTTGTCAATATTATTTCACCTAATACTATTAAATATGTTTCATAATTTTAAGATGTTTAAATTTTTTATAAAAAAAAATTTATCAAGCATTAGTTTATGCATTAGATGGCATAATATTGATTATCATGAAATTTTGTGTGCATGTTAAGAACAAAAATGGATTTTAAAAAATATATAAAAACAAAAAGACTTCTTTTTTTTTTAGAATAAAAAAAATACATTTAATAAAAAGTTATTAAATGATATAACATTAATAAAAAATTTATATAATCTTATAAGATATCAAATTAATATTTTAATTTTTTGATAATATAAATAGTTCATTTGATGATTTAAATTTGCCATATAGGTGATTTCTAAGTGTGGGGCCCGATAGTTTATAGGCCAGGCCCACTTGCTCGTGGGGAGCCCGCAGGCCCAAGCCGAAAAAAGTTATGGCCCAAAGCTTAAAAAAATATAAGGCCAAAGATGGCCCAGAGACGCAGCCGAGGACGGTTTGGTCCTCGGCCAACCCAAAGCTCCCTAAGGAAGAGGGGTAAAAAAGAGGTAAAGGAAAATTGGTAAGAAGATCTAAAATATCTCAGGGAAGTTGTCCTTAATACCCTTCACTGATAAGACTTTACACCTAACAAAACCTGATTTTTAGGCTTTATTAACCATCCCCAACAATTCTGGGATTAGATTGACGGGACAAATATCAGTCCTGGAAAAACTGACCCTACACGTGGACGAGGGACAACAAACGTAAGCTAGTATAAAAGGAAAGGTAAACTAATTAGAGAAACCCCCCCCCCCCAATCTCACTTCCTGGGAAAAATTCCAGGGATGAGAATGACCGGACAATATAAGTACACCACCACGAGAAACCCACCGCCGGGTAAACGGAGAAAGGCATTAGTGCTGCTCGGACATGATCCGAGGAGTCCAATCCTTCGAGTTACAAAGTTGTAAGGCTTGGATATCCAGGCTGAAGCCTTTTCTTATCTAAATTTCCCTAAATTCCGGTTTGGACCAACGCCCCGTGACCAGACGCTAGCCTTTCAAGCCCACTCTCTACAAATTTTTATTGTGAGGGATCCTTCACGCGCGAGCCCAACGTCACTGTTGAGCCGTTTGAGAATCGTGTCCCTACAATTGGTACCGTCTGTGGGGAGGCTTACGCGTTGGCACGGGTGGCGCATGAGTCAGCTCTCTAGCAAGCAGAGATTCACGAGTCTTTCCCATCTCCGGCGACGTGCAGTGGTTGCTCCGCCATAAGCTTCTGCTAGGGGCTACGCCTTGCACTGCTAACGGCGCGGGCAGCTCTAGGGGCTTCCGGCCTCAAGCCAACTCTCCTTTCCCTGGCCTAGGGGCTAACCTTCGAAAAATAAATGAGTAAAAAAAATTAAAAAAAAATTAAAAAAAATATACAAAAAAGAAATCTTACAAGTTTTGGACAGAACCAAGGCCTTGTATGGTCCTCGGACCCAAGCCTATGGGGAAACCAAGTACAAAAAAGATACCTTACAAGTTTACAAGTTTTGGACAGAACCAAGGCCTTGTATGGTCCTCGGACCCAAGCCTATGGGGAAACCAAGTACAAAAAAGAAATCTTACAAGTTTTGGACAGAACCAAGGCCTTGTATGGTCCTCGGACCCAAGCTTATGGGGAAACTAAGTACAAAAAAGATACCTTACAAGTTTACAAGTTTTGGACAGAACCAAGACCTTGTATGGTCCTCGGACCCAAGCCTATGGGGAAACCAAGTACAAAAAAGAAATCTTACAAGTTTTGGACAGAACCAAGGCCTTGTATGGTCCTCGGACCCAAGCCTATGGGGAAACCAAGTACAAAAAAGATACCTTACAAGTTTATTAGTTTTGGACAGAACCAAGGCCTTGTATGGTCCTCGGACCCAAGCCTATGGGGAAACCAAGTACAAAAAAAAAAATATATATATATATATATATATCTTACAGGTTTTGGACAGAACCTAGGACTTGCATGGTCCTCGGACTCAAGCCTATGGGGAAACCAAGTACACAAAAACACAATCGAAGTTCCCTACTTCCCAGTCGACTGCTCGCATGGATTATTTAGAGGTTCAGCCTTGGACGGTATTCACGCACCACACAGAATATTCAACTGTTACCCCAGTTAGTTTCCTAAATCTGACTTACTACGAATTATCGGTATAATGCCTGGTAGTATTGGTAGATTAGAGTTAGTTAGATTATGTTTCAAGGTATCTTGCTCTAAATATTCTCGAAGAAACACACACATGGAGCACACCCATTCACAAAGTAGTGTTGCCAAAAGATCAGTACCCAAAACATGTAAATAAATTTCTATTTTCACTAAAACAAAGAAGTAGTACAGCGTACAATGAAAAGCTGGAATCAGTTTGTGTCAAAACTCACTACATAACCAAAATAGAAAGGAAGATACAAGAGAATAAGATAAAGCCGAGGAAGTAGATCAGAGGAGAGGTTGGCTACAGCTCCAAGACCTTGTTCTTCCTCAATGCTTTCACATGCCCACAACTCAAACAGTAAAAGAGACCCAACTTGAGCCTGACACCGCTGAAGGAAAGGTGCAGGGAGTTGGGAGTTGAGGGGCTTTCTCTAAATATTTGCCTGCCACAAGGCAAAGGCGCTGATGGCGGAGAATCTTTCTTCTGACACACCAAAATCCTGGCATGAACAGAACCTGCTTCGGATTTTGACTAAAAGGGGGAGAAACACCCCTTCCTCTCGGTCGAAATGGGGTATTCCCCTGAACTTATGCTTCCTGTGCCCATACCTTACTATTTTGAGTCTCATGAGGACACGGCGCTTCTGTGGCGGAGAGAGTTCTTCCTTCCCAACCTTCGCCTCAAACATGTTATGCTAAGGGAAGACAACACTAAATGTAGGAGTTATGCTTTGAGAGGAAACTGAAGGAGCTGGGTGTATGTAAAGCAACTCTCTCTCCCTCCTATTTATTTGAAAAGACAGGGTGGTGGCAGTCAACTCACGCAGCGTCCCAAGGAACGCTACAGACAAAATGGCTCTGACCCAACTTCCAACGTCAACTGCAACCACAAGATTAAAGGAGCCTCGTAAAGGCGCACCTCGAACACTGAGACGTCAGAAAGTACCACGTGGCCAAGGACTGCGTAAGTATCTCTTAATTCGTGGGCCTAGTGAATTCGCGGTCCAGGCCCGTTCTGCATAAGGGCCCAGGGATTATGGTCCACGCCGAGGAATAGCCGCCGCCGAGGGCAACCTCCTGTTCTGCGCCTCGTGATATACCTGAAGAAAGGGAGAAATTGAACTCAAAAAGTTTTGGACAGAACCAAGGCATTGCATGGTCCTCGGACCCAAGCCTATGGGGAAACCAAGTACTCTAAAAAGTTTTGGACAGAACCAAGGCATTGCATGGTCCTCGGACCCAAGCCTATGGGGAAACCAAGTACTCTAGAAAGTTTTGGACAGAACCAAGGCATTGCATGGTCCTCGGACCCAAGCCTATGGGGAAACCAAGTACTCTAAAAAGTTTTGGACAGAACCAAGGCATTGCATGGTCCTCGGACCCAAGCCTATGAGGAAACCATGTACTCGGACGGGAAAGTCCTCGGTTCAAATATTGTAAAATGTTAAGGCCAGTATGTTAAGATGGCAAAATGACCCCCTATTCAATAGCCTAAGGAAACTGTTCGTTTTGCGGATGACGTGTCCTCGGATAGTTATTCCTTACACCGTATCGAATACTCAGTCCTAATCTTGGTTAATTTTGAGGTAAGTGTCATCCCTCCCTGGTCGGCATTGCTATGTCAGGTAATTCTGTTAAAGTTATGGTGGCCTCTTTTTATTAGCAAATATTTTGGCCTTGGTTGTCATTGATTCGAATGCTATACTATTGTGCCGAGCAGTGTTTGCAAATTTATTAAAACATATAAACAGAACATGCGAAGTAGAATAACAATAACTTTTATTAATATGGAAAATTATTACAACGTACAAAGAAGGGCTTAAACAAGCCTATACAAAAAAAAATAAATATGAATTGCTAAAGCAACAATAGCATCCGCAATACAGATCAGTAAACGGTCAGGTGTCTTTTAAACTCGCCTTCAAAGTCTCTCCAATCTCTGCCTCAATACTGCTCATATCAGGAGAAGAACCTTCTTTGGAAACAGATGAAGGAGAAGGAAGAAGAATTGGAACACATGGAAGCACTTCAGCAAGCTCTTGTCAGCAAGGAGCGCAAAGGAAAAAGAAGATGGAGGACATGAGCAGAAGATGGAGGAGATGAATGAAGAAGATGGAGGACATGAGCAGAAGATGGAGGAGATAAATGAAGAAGATGGAGGACATGAGTAAGAAGGAGGAGAAGAAGAGAGGGAGAGGCAAAGGGGGGCGCCAGTGAACAAAGAGAGGAAGAAGCAGGGGCACTTAGTCCCTACCCTAGTCCTGACTCCTAACACACTGGCGCCATGTTAGATATGCTCGTGAGAGAGCGGACGGTGGTGATAAGGGATGTTTTTGACTCAGTCACACCGAAAGTGAGATGTGACGAGTCCCTGCTTCGGATTTTGGCTAAAAGGAAGGGGAGACAAATTTTGAGTCTCCGCCATTCTTGCCCTGACCGAGCCATATCAAGCTTTATTAGGACATGGCGTTTCTGGGAAAGGACTGGTTTATTCATGGCTGACTATTATGATGAACGTATTATTGGATAGGGTATAACCAGAGGGAAGAAGTGAACTCTGGGAAAAGCCTGGGGGATTCAGATATGAGAGAATCACCTTTTGTCTTCTCTCTTTATATAAGGGACGAAGAAAAGGGTGCATAACACGTTCAGATCTCCAGGGTAACCCACGAATAAGAATGCGCCGTTTCGCTCTCCCACACCATCAATAACCGTCAGATCTAGGAGGCCTCGTAAAGAGAGGATATTAAAGACGCGCCTTGAATACCCAAACGGCATAAGGGCAACGTGCGCAAATTAAGGAGAACAGCTCGTAGACCGATACATTCCTTGGGCATGTGAAGAGTTACTCACGTCCTTCAAGGGCTGAAATGAATGAGCCATAATAAAGGCTCAGCATTACCAAAACCCACCTTTCCAACCAAGATGTTGGACAGCAGGGTTTTGAGGGGCTATTGTGGGGCCCGATAGTTTATAGGCCAGGCCCACTTGCTCGTGGGGAGCCCGCAGGCCCAAGCCGAAAAAAGTTATGGCCCAAAGCTTAAAAAAATATAAGGCCAAAGATGGCCCAAAGACGCAGCCGAGGACGGTTTAGTCCTCGGCCGACCCAAAGCTCCCTAAGGAAGAGGGGTAAAAAAGAGGTAAAGGAAAATTGGTAAGAAGATCTAAAATATCTCAGGGAAGTTGTCCTTAATACCCTTCACTGATAAGACTTTACACCTAACAAAACCTGATTTTTAGGCTTTATTAATCATCCCCAACAATTCTGGGATTAGATTGACGGGACAAATATCAGTCCTGGAAAAACTGACCCTACACGTGGACGAGGGACAACAAACGTAGGCTAGTATAAAAGGAAAGGTAAACTAATTAGAGAAACCCCCCCCCCCCCATCTCACTTCCTGGGAAAAATTCCAGAGATGAGAATGACCGGACAATATAAGTACACCACCACGAGAAACCCACCGCCAAGTAAACGGAGAAAGGCATTAGTGCTGCTCGGACATGATCCGAGGAGTCCAATCCTTCGAGTTACAAAGTTGTAAGGCTTGGATATCCAGGCTGAAGCCTTTTCTTATCTAAATTTCCCTAAAGTCCGGTTTGGACCAACGCCCCGTGACCAGACGCTAGCCTTTCAAGCCCACTCTCTACAAATTTTTATTGTGAGGGATCCTTCACGCGCGAGCCCAACGTCACTGTTGGGCCGTTTGAGAATCGTGTCCCTACACTAAGAATACGAGATTAATGAATCTAGATTTCAAATTTTATATATGAACTTAATAAAATCTCGATCGCTATCAATTAAGCCAATATCAGTTTGTTTAGTGCCCAGCAGATTTCATATAAGTGTAGTTGCTTTAACAAACACCATTAAAATTTTAGTGGTGATGTTATACTGATACAAATCAAATAGGAAAATAGATCAAAAAGCAGACTCGAATATTAAAGACTACCTGAAAGGAGGAGTTTTGAACATAGCTGTTTGGACCCAGACCTCCATCCATGGTTCACGCAATATATTGGTGTTTGAGAAATGTGTTAACCAAGAAATTATCTCTTCAATTTTATAGAAGAAAGATTCAATTCTTAGATTTACATTACCCCTTGTAAAGCCAATATTTCTTACTTCCTCGTTTAGATTCTTTTAGCTTAAATTTTTTTTTTTTTAGTGCTCCAATGATATTAAAGATTACTTAAAAAATTGTTAATTATTCCACTCCTTTTTGTAGTAGGTTTGATTGAGTCTGCTTTTATTTGCCACTACATGTGTTCCTTGATTAAGGATCTATTTGGAATTCGCTTATTTTACTAAAACTAAAAAAAAATTTCTGAAAATATTGTAAATAAAGGTAAAAATTAGCTAAAATAATATAGTGGGACTCATAAATAGTGCCAAAAAATGCAGTGGAGCCCATGAATAGTGGCAAAAATAAGTTGAATAGTATTTTTGCTACTATTCATGGGTCCCACTGCACTTTTTGGCGTTATTCATGAGCTCTACTGTACTATTTCAACTAACTTTTACCTCTATATACAGTATTTTTAACAATAATTTTTCAGTTTCAGCAAAATAAGCAATATCCAAGCATAAATAAGGATTTGATCATTGCCTCTTTGTGGATCCAAGCAAAAATAAAATTTTGTTGGGTCATTTCAAAATAAAGAATAAACTAAAATTCAAATTAAATTAGTATGTTTATAATAAAACTAATGTCTATTCAATATTAACAAAATAAAATAATTTAGTTTAATACATTTCAACTCAATAAGACTTTATTATAAGAAAAATACTAAAGTTATTACAAATTTTATTACATACTACTTATAAACTGATGTGGTAATATATATGATCGGTGAATTTTGAACACCTATTGTTGACAATATTCATATTCATTACATAGTTACAATAGAAATTAGAACAGTTAGTTTCGTACTTCACTAATAAACGAATTCACCCACTATTGATTTTTAAGTCTTTATTAGCAATTAATCAATGAAAATTCAATTTATAAAAAACAAATGGAACAAAATGGAGTTTATGAAAGAATGGAACAAATAAATCATAAATGTGTAGCACGCCCAAATGAGGTTATTTGGACATGCCAGCGTGCCCATAGGCATGCTTGTGTGCACGCTGCTTAGGCCATGGCAATCCAACATGCGCACGCAGCCAAAAGCCATGGCATATGCATGTGCACGCTACCTTGGCCATGACAAACCAACGTGGGCATGCAACTAAAGGCCATGGCATGCGTACGTGCACGATGCCAAGGTCATAGCAACCCAACATGAGCATGCACCCAAGGCCATGGCAAAATAGAATAAAATGAAATATGCATACCAACCTTCAATTTAAAATTTTTAAAATATGGATAAAATTGATAGTCCCCACCTTTGCTTCATTAAAATAATGAGGGTTTTTCTCGAATGAATGATTATGATTAAAATATTGAGTCTTTTTCTTGAATGAGTGATTATCATTAAAATAATGAGGGTTTTCCTCGAAGGAATGATTAGAAGGGTTTTTCTCAAATAAATGATTAGAAGGGAATAGAATAAAGCTATACCGTGTATATAACCACTGGCTTGTACATACAAACATGGTGTCCATGTGAATATATATATATATATATATATAAAATAATAAAATAAAATAAATTAAAATAAAAAAAACTTCTCTTTAGAACTTAAATAGTTTTTTCACTAAGTTTAGGTCTTAGTACAATATGGAGCTGAGCTTAATTGCATATATTATTACTGCCCTCAATTCCTTCATGGATGGAAGACATATGGGCAAGTTAAAATTGTTCACTTTTTTCTTGCTGGTTAGCCCCTACAAAATATAAAAAGTTCATAAGATAGTGAGCTGATTTATCTCATTGCATGTCCAGCTTCAACACCCTAAGTTTCACTTGTGAAATCTAGTTGAATAGTGGTTTCTATACAAATAAGAGACCAAGGTTTGAATCATATTTACACTAACGTAGAACAAATTTTGTCGATTAAAATATTCCTAACTCACGAAAATGATTATCATTTGCATCTTACTAGTTTTCCTAACCTTCCGCATCCAATGCCTATTCAATAATTTTGTTGAAAATGCATTAGTTGACTAATAACTTTTTTATAAAAAAAACTTTCAAAAGAAGATTGAACTAAAAAAAAACTTAGTGTCATTATAATATAGGCATTAATTTCCTTCGATAATATCAATTAGTAATTATCATTAAGTGCATAATAAGTAATATATGTTATGAAAAGAGACATATTTATTGTACTGACATGACTGGTACGAGGATGAAATCTCATTTCAATGATGTGGCTTATTTTTATTGGCCAGAACTACAAGTTCAGCAAGATTTCCTAAAAATTTCCCTATCTGAAGATAGCCAAACCATCATCTTGGAGCTGCTGGCATGATGGGTATCTAGGCCCAGTCCACATCTTTGTACTTTGTAGGATGATAGGCAAAATGTTATCTTCCTTTGATGACAATCAAATTTAATCATGTGGTTCAACTGCATAATTGATCCTGGCAAATTTAATGTCCAACGCCTAAGTTTTACTCATTTCTTTTACACCTATATTTTGGATTTTGCAAGAGAAAGAGAAGATTCAAAGTAACAACCTCCGTTTCATTGGAAATAGTCATTGTGTTACAGTCGGGTTGCAACGTGAAGATTAATACTAATATAGCCAAACAAAAATAAGATATTCTGTCATTCAGCAGAGAAGACCACAGGTAGAGTAAAAAAAGATAAAGTGTCACGAAATTTTAAATGAATACTTGGCAAATACAAAATCAGAGGCTTTCCACAGAAACCACTCAAGCATTTGAAAGAACACCAACTAGTAACCATGAACAATATTCATCTATGTGCAACTCCCAACATAATGCAGCAATGCACTGTTTTCTGTTGTCCATTTGACTTGGGGCAAAAAATTCTCTCATTTTTTTCTTTAAATATTTTATCCCTATACTATTTACAAATGATACAACACAAAATGAATCAGGACCAACCAAAAAAAACACCAGCATTATACACACAAGTTACATGATTCAACTTCTCATGGTTTATGCTGTGCATAGATTGATGTACGGACAGCTTGGCGAGAAGAAAGAGCTTTCCCATTAACAAGAACTTGTTCCAAGAAATCTATACGAATTGACTTGAACTGGTAGTGCTGTTCCAATATACACAGAAATAAAAAGAGACTCAGGAATAAGAATGGTCTCGTTATTTAACTTAGAGACATCAATTAAAGGAATAAGCATATTTTTATAGTTACCCCTAAGTTAAATAATACAATATTTCATGAAACAGAATGTATCAAAGCAAGTTAGTTTTTATATCTACGAATCGAAAGGCATGAAATGTCGAGAAGATTGCACAAGAATGTACCTTTTCCTTCCAAGAAAAATCAAAATGACGGAAATAAGGTTCCAATAAAGTTAGCTGATCTCCTTCTTTGATCTGTGAGGACAAGGAACAGTTCTAATATTACTTGAACAAATGAAAGACAAGAAGAAAACAACTGTTTGCAAATTACATGCAAGGTTGAGAACAAATCAATATATTTAATTTTTATGAATGATCACTTAATCCTTTCTTGACCTTATCCATGACCTCAGCATTTACAGGTGGAAGTAAAAGGAAGCCAGAACTTGAGAATGAAGTCATTAGAAAACTATTCGCTGAACCACACAAGAAAGCAAATGTGCCTTCAAGCACACGCATGCTCATGCACTCATGGAATCCAAGGATTATGGAAAGCCTCAAAACCAAGACATATTTCATGATGTGGAATGGTGTTGAGAGAAAATTCCACAGTAGTCTTAACCATTACATGGCCAGATTTGGCTGGTATAGCTGGAACATGAAGGTTTATCAAATGGTGAATCAAGAAACTAAATATTTATCCAGGAGTGAAAGTCACCCCATTGAGTTAGCATTCCAATCATCATCATCATCATTATAAGTAGTAGCAGCAGCATAGTCCTAGAAGTGGTAAAGTTAACTGGCCATTAATGCCAGTACAAGTCAATTTTTGGGACCAAGACTTTGTTTTTGTGATTGATAAGTTACACACTTCCAAATGGTTTTGAACCCACAACCTTAACCTCCACTCATTCTTGAAAATTGAAATAATTAAGACAGACTACAATAAAAACAAAGAAAAAAGAGGACTAAAAAATCTTTTTTTGGTTTGTGTGGTAGCTGTCATGTCTCCACCATGTCTTCAATAAAGAATCAAAATTTTCCAACCGACAAGTCATGGACATGCAGGCAACCAATAATAGTAGCATTCCGTTTAGGCACATAAACCAATACATAGCAACCCTCAATTCCGTATCGGCCCGAATACCGGGCCATACCGCAGTGTTTGGGGAATTCCAGCCAATTCCTGCCATTTCGGACGAAAAATCTGTTTCATCTACCAATAGAATTTGAGCTAAGTTTTTTTTTTTTTTTGAACTTTAGGTTTTTGATAATTTCTTCCTCCCTCAAATCAGACCTTTTG
This sequence comes from Quercus robur, assembly GCF_932294415.1. NCBI lineage: Eukaryota > Viridiplantae > Streptophyta > Magnoliopsida > Fagales > Fagaceae > Quercus > Quercus robur. The sequence goes on along the minus strand of NC_065534.1, from coordinate 3,052,192 downwards.
GCCTCTCATTTCTGGCACTCTCCCTCTCATCTCTCTTGAACTCACCAACTTGGGCCCTCAGCATTCATCACAGCAAGTGACAAGTCACAATATCGAGTCTCAGCACTTGGCAAGCACAGCTCTCCCTCACTCTGGCAAGCTCATCCATTCCCAACAAGATACATTAGCCTGAGTTTCTTGATGGAGAAGACTTGGATTGGGGAAGTATCATGATGATGATAATGTCTTGACTAAGGGTCCTAAATTTGATCCTTAATTTTATGTTGATAATAAGTCATACTATTTACTTGAATGTCTTTCCATTGGATTTATCAATTATGTATGAGATTTTATGAACCTTATGATATTTTGTTTTCATGTTCTCAACTTTTTATTTTAGTTAATGCCTTAATGGCATGGCATGAACTATGTAATTCCTATATTTTTTCATATGTATTTACTTTATATATACAAGTATACGAACTATATATATAGCAGTAATCCAAAACGGAACACCAATACTGATATATTTTGTTCCAGTGGCCAGTCCAAAACAGTATTCAAAACTTCAGTCTGTATTCAACATGGACACACCGATGATTTTTCTGTGTCCATGCAGGTGGGAAGAATAACTCAAGAGTAGACTGAAAGCAACCTCAATGATCAATTTCATAGATAGAGAAGTTCTTTCCACCAGATTATATGGAATAAACTCGTAAGATAAAAGGGTGCTTCATACCCCAACACCCCCCCCCCCCCCCAAAAAAAAAAAAAAAAACCCCCTTCTCCAAGGGAAAAAAGATATAAATTGAAACCTAAACAGTCAATCTTACCGTGTCACTGTGAATACCATATACTGATAGAATGAAGCATATTTGATTTGGATCACATAACAGATAGTATCTGCAGAAATAAAAATTTGTGGAGAGAGAATCATTTATCAACCACTAGACAATTCAAAATTTAGAGTTTTATTATATGAAATAGAAAATCTAAGACAAGTGTAGCAGAACCTTACATGAAATATTTTAATATCCAAATTAACAAACTAAGATAGAGTCATCAAACAGAAGACTTACAGGGGAGCAACATTATCATGCTTAATGAAGAATAGAACTTTTCCAACTACAGCTACTGCTTTGTTCAGACCATCTAACAGAAGATCTATAGTGGCTCTTTTGTATGAGGAATTCACTTTCAAAAGAACATGCAAAGTAATAAAAAAGATATCAGGCTCACTCAAGTCCACAATCAACCACAAACTCATATACATGGAGAAGTTAGAGGTACATTACAATTAACCGCAGCCAGTGATGATGATAAAGATGCAAGTCGTTTAGATCTAGCATGTCCCTGAAAGAAAAATCTTGTAAGTTCCAGCTGCATCTTTATAAATGGATATTTTACACATCTTTTTTCTTTTCTTTGGATAGGTAATTTATTTTGTGGATACTATAATGACTTCAGAATGACAACAATGTTAAAAATAACAATATAGACTTCAAAATCTTCTTGACTAAAAAAAGATAAAATCATGGGTGTGCAGACTTAATAAATAAATAAAAAAGACGAAAGACCCACTAGGGAGATGAATTACCCTCAACATATTCTCCAACTTGTCAAGAAGATTAACCACCTTTTGAACCTCCTCTGTAGCGTTGAGACCAGGATCCTTTAAAGCAGCAGCTTCGAATCCACTAAGGGCCCTCTCATAGTTCTCTAGATATTTGTTTACCTAAAAACAGAAGTTCCACCATATATGTACAGAACATATGAGTGATTGAACAGTGAATAGCCAGCAACAACATATTTATGCTCTTCATGTTGATAGAGAAAGTAATGGGGCATAAAAGAGCATGAACTCTGAATACAAAAAGGACATTAAGTCCTCACAAACAACAACAACAAAGTCTTATTCCCAAAAGTTGGGGTCAGCTATGGATTCTCGGTCACATGAAGTCTTTTTCTCCAACATGAAGTCCTCACCAACATGAATCAGAATACACACACACAGAGAGAGAGAGAGAGAGAGAGAATTGAAACTTACAGTAGCACAGTTAAAATAGAGATCTGGATTGGACTTCATTCTATCATCTTTCTCCTGATATAATATAAGAAATGACAACAAACCCTTTATATAATAGAATATGAGAGAAAATTCAACATGCTTGGCAAACCATTATCATGAGAAAATCATCTTGAACCAGAAAATTCCTAGGGAAAGTTCTTACGCTGCAGACTTACAGCATTTTGGTATGCTTTTGAAGACTGCCGAAGTTTGCTGTGATCCCAAGCTCCAGTCACAAAGAAGCTTGTAAGGCAAGCATTTCCAAGGTTGTCTATCAATAAAATTAACCATATTACAGGATATAGAAAAAGAAGCAGATGGAATGAATAAGCATTCTGTCAGATTTTCAAGAAAACTAAGTAACTAGAAAATAATAACAGCAGCTTAATGCAGAAAGAGACATCAAATTTGTGTACTTCTGTCCCAGAATTAATATATATGCATGTGCAGCATGATGAGCAATTTGCCAGGTATATTACAATGAAGCTAGCCAGATCAAAGATGACCAAAAATCACAAGTAAATTATATGTTTTAAGTCAATACCGCATTGTCATGTGTATTGCAATGTGTCACATGCATATCACATTTATACAAAGTCGTTATATTGTGATAATGGTAGCATTAAAAAATTCTTACACCAAGAACTCCCATCCTTGACATCCAAAGTAATAGCTTCCTTAGCATGTTGAATGCTTTCCTCGACAAGTTCTGCCTCATTCTCAGTTCCTACAAAAGGGGTAATTATAAAAATAAGGTTTCTCTTCTGACTTGTACACTTAAAAAATAGAAATTTCTATCAAATTTATCCCATTAACAGTTCTCTTTTTCTTTCCTTTTTTTTTTTTGGTTATCATGCCCCTTTAGCCAGACATAAAGCCCCAGAAAGCCATAAGTTCAAGCTAAACATTCTTGGCTTCTTATTTATTTCCACAAGCACCAAAGAACCAAGGAAAAGCTGACTACAGCATAAAGTGGTTTCAGAAACAGGAAAAAAAGTCTTGCCTTGAGCCATTCTTCTTTCAAGCATGGACAACTGACAAAGTATTTTTTTATTAGGACCCTGGATGAGACATTTATGACCATCTTTTAGTAACAGATATGAAAACAAAAACTTATCAGTAAAAAAAATGATATGAAACACAAAGGAAGGTCTGTTGGTAAGATCAACAGAAATCCAATATCAGCAATAACCTTGCTTAATGCAAGAGTGAAGCAGTTCTTTGCCGAAGATAGATCTCCCTTCTTCCAAATGCAGTTGCCTAAACACAGCCAAGCATCTGCAAGTGATGGATTCAACTTAACCTGGAACATGGAACAGCCAGATTTGAAAAAGAACTCAACTGGAGCACTACAAGACATGGCACTGTTGAACTAACAGTTTCTTCTCACTTACAGCTTTCGAGAGATGATCCTCTGCTTCCTTCCGATAGTCTGGAAATACATCCAATATCTTTCCTCTCAGATATTCATATGTTGCACGCTGCAAGGGTGATTTTCTTTGTTCTGCCCAAGGACACATAAAATTTCACATAGAACTAAATGAGACAAATACAGATGTTAGCAAATAATAAAAATTAAAAAAGGCCTCTTGGCCTAGTGGTGCCTCCAGCTCATCCCTATTGGGGTGAGCCTGACTTCCCCCAGCCAAAATAATAGTGATAAAAATAATACTAATAATACCAGTACTAGTACTAGTAATAGTAATAGTAATAACTAATAACATTGACAATCATTTAAGCAATCACCAAACTATAGTCAGCTGTATCATAGGCACAAGCAATGTAGAGTGCCATCCCATGTATGGATGTACTGCATATAATGATTTAGAAATTAACCACATACAAAATTACAAACACCTATCTGGTTACCATATATTTGAAATGCAATTATTTGGTTCACTTATCTCCATACAGCCAAAAATTTATATACCAGTCACCATAGCAAGACAACATCAAGCAAAATTCCTCAAGTTAAATGTAAAAAATTACCTTAAATTCATACAAAATTGGATCACCATACATCTTAATAGAACTACTGAATTGTACTGGTAGTTTTGTCTCTTAATACACTAGACATTAAATTAGAAATTCCCCAACAAATTTCAAATGGAAGCTGCCAAAAAATCATTATCACTATGTCTATAACCGAATAGAAATAAACAATTCGTCAAAAGATCTTTCACAATTTCCCTAGGTTAAATATGATCTATCAGGGTGCCTAGGTTTTCGAGCAAATGCTTCAATCAATTTATTAAAATGATATAAACTGGTGACAAAAACATGAGTATCAAGCATTGTGCTAATCCACATCAAGATGATAAAAAAGAGAATTACATATGCTTCCATCAATATGAAAGCAACTTCAATTAATACTGAAGCACTTAAAATGTATATTGAACATAATTTACGATATCATATTCATAAACATAAATAAATGAAATTTGTATACAGTTCAATCATATAAAAAAGCATACAGTCCTATAATAACCATGTAAAGTGTTTCAAAATTTGTTTGCCTTTGTTTAATGGTAAGTTACAGGAGTGGGTGGGACTTTAAATCCACAACATCACCTTTAGATTTTGTACAATTTAGTTTTTTTTTTTTTTTTGAAAAAGTAAGTTACCCATGCACCCTCACCCTCCATCCATTCTTATGGGAAAAGAAAGTGCTTCTTGAGCTATGACTCATTGGAAACCAATGTCAATTTAGTTAATTTTTTTTCACATTGATCTTTCACCAGTGGAAACCATTGTTTAGCATCTAATAAACAGTGCAAATAAGCATTGGAAAATTCAAATGTTCCTTATATGTAGTGGGAGGCCAACAGAAAATCTATATTTTCAACCTAGTTCAATTCCTTTATGAGTTTCTATGTCTTATTCTAACCCCAAAAGGCCAAAATGATCCACAAAAAGGATAATTGAGTAAGTAAAAAGTAATTAACATTTATGAATTAGTTTAAGAAAGTCCTTCAACTAACACTGCTTCCTTAGCCACCCTTGTTCATTATTATGGATAGTGAGATATATCTGCATTGAATGCTTGCAAATAGTTCGTACAAGTTTGCACACATTTAAGAAACCCACTTCAAAACAGGTTGGCGGTTCAAATAGTCAATGCCAAACTCAAACTTCCCAAATATAATTTGATAATTGGGGGAGGGGGAATTTGAACTCTGGATGTTTCCATTGGAAACACTAGGAGGTGTTAACCAGTTGCAATGAAAGGCTCCTGGCCAAACTCAAACTTCCCAAAGAAAGCAAGGATCAAATTAATTGTAGAATGTATACATGTGAATATATTCATTTAATACCAAGTTAACAAGAATGAAATAAAATCATCAACAGTACACAATGTGCAAACAAGCAAGTCAAAGGAAAAACATATACTCCTATGTTTTAGCGATTCTATCGTTCATTTTATTTTTCCCAAATCTGGAAAAGATGGGTTTATCTCAATTTTTCACCATCAATCTCTCCTTAACCCAGTTCCAGTTTCATCCTAATCACTACACAATTGTAATCAATCAAGCCTAGCATTCCACACCAAACTCAATAACATAAACCCCAAGATAATAACTTAAATAGCTAACAAATAGCCTAGTTTGGTCTATGAATGAAGGAAACTAAATTCAGAGGAACCTTGCAACCTCATTAGTGTTTTATACAACTAGTTGTCTACCTTCAGTTTAAATTATTCCTCAAATATCTTTGCTTAGTCTGGGAACACAGAACCCCAAAAGAAAAAAAATAATAAAACAAAACAAAAACAAAAACAAAAGCATTCTTGCCACCCAATAAGTCTTTTATACCACTAGTTGTCTATGTTTTCCAATTCTCAAAACAAAACAGCAGCATTTGCACAGTTACAACATTCCTTCCACCCCATTTATCCTCAATTTTCTCAGCTACCAAACAGGTTATAATACAGTAAACATGTTGTAACATAGAAAATAAGCAAGGAATCGAAATGGGTGTGCTGGAAAATAGAGAAAAATTGCACCTTGAGGAACGGAATCGAGGAGATTGAGAGCGAGATCGGATTCTTTTTGCAGTTTGGAGATTTTTTCATCTGGGTTTGTGGGAAAATACGTGTCTTGAATGTGGTAAAGATCTTCTACTGCGATTGTGGCTTTGCCCATTGGATCTTCTGCTTCTTTTGCTTGGTTGTTGCTCATCTTTCTTTCTCTCTGTGAAAATGCGAACTAAGCACAAAGAAAACAATGTGACTATGTGAGACTGACTGAAAGAGAGGGATGAGCATGAAACGCCGCGTTTGTTTTTGTCCGAGGAATTGCTGTCTTTCAGGTTTATGAAACGGTAACGTATTGTCAAACGTGATTTCAACTTTTTTTTTTTTTTTTAAATTTGTGATTATGATCAAAATAGATTTTACCTTTCCATTAAAAAATGAGTAAGTATTATCACGTTAGTTTATAAATAATTTATACTAATATTTTTAGTATTTTTCAAAATTATTAATCATTACTAATTTAGTATTGATTTAAATTATTAATAATGTGATAAAATTCATTCCACTTATTTCAAGATGTACATATAAGATTTTAGGAATCTTATGATGGAGTTACCTATAAATTTTAGAAGATCTTAATTCATCAAATGTATAATTGCATCTTAAACAGTGTTGGACCTCTCACTCTAATAGTTCCTATGGTAATTCAATGTTAATAAGGTTATTAAAATTTCAGTAACAACTTAATGAGTGCTTTGGATTCTATTGAATCTGCAAAAATATTCTTTAAAAAAATAAAAAACTGCATCTGCAAAAATAGTAGCAAATGTAATTTTTTAATAAAAATTTGTCATGATATAAATAAAGTAAATATGCATTCAATGAAACTCATATTATAATATATAGGATATAATGTTAAACAAGCAGATCATTTAAATTCAAACTCAAACCTAGATTTTTTTTTTTTTTTTTTTTTTTTAAGAAGAAAACCTAGATGTAATTGCAGAGGTAAAATCTTACTTCAATAAAAAAATTTACCAAACTATCTCAAATTGAGATATAATGAACCACCTATAATGAGTGTCTCTCCTTCCAATCCATAATCTATCAAATAGTGTAGCCAAAAACTGAAATTTACCAAACTAATTCTCTTCCCCCTTATCCAAACAATACGTGTCATGAACTACAGAAAAGAGAAAAGCCATTTCTCTTTCCATTTTTCATATCTCTCTCATATTAAGATACAAGATTTTCCTTTTTCACATGAGGAGTTAAATTACTACTTTCATAGCATTAGTTTACTTGTATTTTAATGCAAACTAAATGGAACTTGATGTTCAATTTCAATCTGACTGAAGTTTAAAGGTGTTTCCTAACTATTCCTATTTATAAATAACCCAACCAAAATATGCAAATTAAAGATCTTTCCAAATATGGATGTTTATCCTTATATTAGTTGTGTATGTCTAGTGTTCGCTATTTATAACCCCAGTATACAACTACAAAGGTTAGATCCTTTTGTTTTTGTAGTTGTACTCTGATTATGTAATGTATTATAAACTCGATTTAAAATACTATTATTATTTTCGTATGTATTCTAATAAGTATTACTGTCCACTAAATATATATATATATATATATATATATATATTCTTTCCATGGCAATAATAAAGACAGCTGAACTGTTTCTGGCACATATATTCATAAAAAGTGAGCAATGTAAAACGGCTATTCCATGCACTATGCTCGTGCATTCTGTTTTATTTTGTCCTGTCTTTTTCCTTTTTACCGAACGTGTCAACTTTTCTTGAAATTGTTCTCTTAAAACCCCTTAAATTTCTCTTGTTCTCTATGTCACTTTGATCAGGCTGATTTTATTTTACATGGAAAATCTTTTCCTCACACTTCTCTTCCTTACTAGTACATTATGCGTTTCAGTTTCTCCATACAATATTCCGGCAATCTTCAGCTTTGGAGATTCCATCTTTGATGCCGGGAACAACCACTTCATCAAAAATTGCACCGCCCAGGCAGATTTCCCTCCCTACAGCTCAAGTTTCTTCCACCACCCCACTGGAAGGTTCACTAATGGCAGAACAGTTGTTGACTTCATTTGTAAGTGGCTAGCTTCTTAATTTAGTTGCACCAAACTTGGATTAAGATCCTCTGGGGTTCTTAGAATTACTCTACACTGAAATTACAAAAATCCATCTATTTCAAGATGAGTTGATTGGAATTTACGTCGTCTATAATTTAAATAGATAGCAATTTGGTAGTAATCAACCTTTATTTAAATATTGATGACATGATAAAATTTAATCTACTTATTCCTGAATGAATAAGATATTAGTAGCTTTATCTTGGACATAGAGTTTTCCTAAGAGGAACTAGTTTGGGTATAATGTTTTTGTACATTGGACTAGTTGAGATGCAAGACATGTCAAACACTTGTTACATGTCCACATCTCAACGGATTCAGTAAACATTGAACCTAAGCTTTGTCGATTTTAAGAACTCTAGAAATTCTCAATTACCAAACTCATTTTGATTATTCTTGTTTGACTAATTTATTATTTCCTTTCTTGGTGTGTGAATGTGACAGCCCAGTTTATCGGTATTGATTTCCAGATACCATACCTCGAGGCAAAGATTGCGGTTATGAAGGGAAGTAGAAAGAGTTATCCTCACAATGGAATAAACTTTGCTAGCGCTGGAAGTGGTGTTTTGCGGGGAACAAACAAGGAAGAGGTAACAAAATCTTTTTCATTTGGAATAACTATGGAAGATAAAATGTTCTACCATCTGCATATTCCTTTCAGATCGTATAGACATATATATATATAGTTAGAACTTAAGTACAGTACAATGAGCATTAGGTTCTCAATAAAACAAACATTTTGTTATGTTGATCAATAAGATAAGAATAGTGTTATTCTTTCAAAAATAATTAATTGATCAAGTGGTTGAATTCAATTGAAAAACTTAATGCATTGCACTTAAGGTATTGTATTTAAATTTTACTAGTATTTATTTGCGCACCAGAAACTTTTAATTGGATTGTATTTATCTTCTTGACTATCAACCCCCCCCCCCCCCCACCCCCCTCACATGGTTTTACTGCGATCTTTTATTTTACTTAGCCACATGTAATTTACCTAAAGCTAAGCACTGTCATCTTTACATGCATGTGGATTGCATAGAGGGTCATCCCAGTGCAAGACCAGCTACAACAATTCCGAACATTGGTGGAGCAAAAATTGATTGATAAAAGTTTGGTCCAAAAGTCTTTCTTCTTCTTCGAGGCTGGTTCCAATGACATATTCAACTACTTCGTCCCTTCTAACCCACCAAAGCCTGATCCACATGCCTATGTTCAAGCCATGCTTGTTGAAGTAGAAACTTTTGTTGTTCAGATTTACAAGCTTGGTGCTCGTAAGATTGCTTTGTTTTCATTAGGTCCCGTTGGCTGTGTTCCAGCTAGGGCCCTCTTGCCTGGTGCACCGAATAATAGATGTTATGGAAAAATGAATGTGATGGTCAAAGAATACAACCGTGGATTGGAAAGTTTGGTCGAACATATGCACATTAAGTACCCACATGCAATTGGGGTTTATGGGGCAATTTACAACATTGTTCAGAAATTTCGTGCAAATCCTACCCACTATCGTAAACCTCTAAACTTTCTTATTTTTTACTCGTAAATTTGTTTCTTGCATACTTAAGAGTAATGGGAATGTACTATCTATCAGATTAAGATCTTTTATAATTCGTAGTGTAACTCCATTATGGAGTTCATAAAATTCTATTCATTTATTTTGAATTGAGTGGATTAAATTTTACTACATTAGCAAATGTTGATATTGTAATAAATTCAAAATTCTTTCATTCAAAAATAGATGGATAATATTCTAATTTGCCTTAAGAACCTAGAGGATCTTAATCCGTTTTCCATAGTTTCTCCGTGTTACTAATTCAATGGTTTGTTTGTTATTGTTGTCTAGGTTTCTCTGACGTAGGTAATGCATGTTGTGGTGATGGAACTCTTGGAGGAATGCTGCAATGTGGCAAGAAAGGCTACAAGATTTGTTCAAACCCAAATTCGTTCTTGTTCTGGGATTTTTTCCATCCATCAGAACATACTTACAAGCTTGTCTCAAAGGCTTTATGGGGTGGAAGAAAATCTCAAATCAGGCCATTTAATTTGAAAACTCTAGCCAATATCACCCTTCAATCCGATTTAGACTGATTGTCAAGTTAATAAATAATTAAATAAATAATTTTAGATAATTTGTAATTACGTTGGAATTAGTTTATCCACTGCAAGTGCCTATTTGAACCAATAGTTTTGTTATGAGCAATTACAGATCACACTTTTTGAGTTCATCAAGGCCCCAATGCAAAAAGTTACAGTTCATTTGTTAGGCCCAATACAAGACACGCTTGCAAGACCACATCCTGCAAGTGCAAGTACTTTTTTTCCTTTTTTAAAGGCTCAATTACAAATCACACATTTTGAGTTTAGTACATTTTCATTTTCGTTTGTATAATTTTGTAATTTTATTTTTCAACTTCTGTCATTATTTCTCATTTCATTCAATGTGGCAGTTCCATCCACCAGGCAACCTAGAGAGTTTTCTTTTATTAGGAGTGTTCGGAAAAAAAACAATTTTGCTTTTTGCTCTTTAGTCTTTGTTTCAGTTTTTTTCATACAAATAATCAAACTTTTAGTTTTTTGTCACATATTTAACACACAAAAATTACAAGAAGCTATATTTGTTGATAAATATTAAATAAATAAACTACTATAAATATACAGTTCTCAAACACACTCTAGGAGAAGTCGAATTTAAATTTATAAAAAACATATGTGATGGTTTCATGGAATAACTATTACAAAGAACCTAAAAGGCTAAAATGACTTAATTTTGATTTTTATTTCTTTCTTCCTTTTCTTATTTTTATCATTTCCCTCTCCAACCCTCGAGTCTCTATACTTGAGTTTGGGATCAAATGTAAACCATATTGTCTATAATGTATTCTCTTCAAAAGTTTCACTGAATCTTTCGTATTCATAATGTTGTAATTTTTCAAGATATTAAAATAATAATAATAAAATTGACTTTGGGCTTGGGCGGTGAACTGGTGGGTGAGGATTTCGACTGATGTAGTGGCAATGGGACAATGAAGGGTAGCATAGGGTGATTGAAAGAGCATGTGAAAAAGAAAAGTTTTCACATATGTTGTTGGAAGATGATAGCATCCTATTTTGTGAAGCCACAAATATGGGATGTCAATGTATTATTCATCGATTCAACATGTATGCACAGGTCTCTGATCGTAAGATTAATAAAGATAAGCAAAGACCTCATTATTCTTCAACCAAATCACTGAAGGGGCAATAAGAGAAGATATCTAGTGAATCATGTGTGCCCAAATGATATCCTAGCATGAAATATCTTGAGTTACTAAGGGCACGTTTGGTAGATTGTAATAAGCATTGTAATGTAATAGTTATTCCTATGGTTTAGCTATTCAATAGTTTGGTTATGTTTTTATTACAGGAAATAGTCATTCCTTATGAATAGCTATTCTTTAAATTGAGGAATAACTATTCCTCTCTAAAAGGGTTGTAATAGCTATTAGTAGATGTACTAATTTCTAATTTCTAACAGTAATATATTTCCAAATAAATAAACTTTCCATATCCACCTAACAATTATGGAAATAAAAAATCATCAAAAAATAACTCATCTCTCTAAATTTTAAAATATATTATTTTCTAGGAAATATATTTGTATGAATGAGATATTTCCTAAAATAGATCATAAGTTTTATTTTAATGTTACAACTCACAACCAAACTAATGAATAGGTTTAGTTATTCCATTACAACACCTTTTATTCCTAGTAATAAAGATTACCATTCCTGTTGTAATCCACATTTAGTGTACCAAACGTACCCTAACTATATGACCTATGGTGGATAAGTCAAGAACACAAACCTTAAATGGGATAAAAGAAAGGATAATGAAGAAGATCCAAGATGGAAGGAGAGCAATTTTTAATTGATTTCATTAATAAATTCTTATTATTATCTTAAAATAATAACTTTTTTAATGGAATTGAAGTTTAATTAAGATTATATAGTGTTAGACTTATGGTTAAGTGATTAATTCATCATTTCCTAACAATTTAAGCTTTTAGGACAATCGGTAATTTAACATATAGTATAATTAAAAGTACATGTAAATGGTTATTTGAATTGTCACATAATGGATTGAAGAAATTTTCCTCCAAATTCCTCAAAATTAGTTTAAAGACAAACTCAATCTGATCACAAATGCTAGGTTAAAAAAAAAAAAAATTATTTTTATTTTTTCCTCACTATTTTAATCAAGTACCACCACTCCCCCACCATTCAATAATTTTAATGTACCATGAAAAAAGAAATCTTATAGCTGTCATATCCAATCCACCACCTGACCACCAAAGCAAAGCCTAAATTGGGGTAGGACCTGGCTATCTGATAAACATTAATACATTAATTCCCCACCTCTTTTTGCTTTATAGATAATTGATGGCTTTTCATTGATTAATTACACTTATTATTAGATTGAAAATGTTGTTAAACCTTAAAAAGTCATGAATTTCGGTTGAATTTTCACTACAAAAAAAAAAAAAAAAAAAAAAAAATGAAGAGTACCTAATTGGTGGGTTCGAACGTTTGTTGCTAGGTAACAAGTAGGACACCAGATGATGATTAGAAAAAGTTAGGAATTCAGATTGAAGCACCTCATCTAAGAGCACAGTGCATACTGAACCCATCCCTTGTTTCCGTACATAGTGTTTTTTTATTGGTGTACACAGATTACACATGCCTGTCCACCGTCCAACTTGTGATAATCGCAAGTGTGAAACCCACCGACAAAAATTAATATTCGGAATTGCATTACTTGAAAATTAAAAATTGAAAATAGAAAATTTTCATTATCTTATCAATCCTAGTTTAAATTTTGTGTAGGTGGGGGATTTAATAAAAAAATTGGATCAGAACGAAGGTTACAACCAAATAAGGGTGGGAAAAGAACAATCTCTAGTGATGTAATAAGTACCTGAGGAAAATAAGAAATCATCTTTTTTAGTTGAGAAAAAATTAACCAGTGGGACTGGGCATAATTCATAAGCCTTCCAAAAATTAAATTAATATCGAATCCGAGAGAAGATCTTGAAGAAAAATTACAGAATAACAATAGCGGTTAAGAAAAAGCGTGCCTTATCATGATTTAGGAGAGGGGAATTATAGGTTTTTGTTACAGGTCAGCCTTAGTAAGAAGGCAAGTAGTGTCTTTCACTAAAAGCATCAAAATCATGGTTTCAAGTCCTTGAATCATTCCTTAAAAAAATAAAAAAGAGATGAAAGATTCCTACCAATTACATATCTTAGACTCGCAAAAAGTGAGAAAGTTGTATACTAAGTAAAGATTGTCTACCAATTACTTCTTTTTTGAAACACTTCTTCATATTAAATGGAATGATCGACGAATTCTTTACTCCAAATACACCAAGGGAGACCTTGTGCTAGTTAGCTTGATCATCCCGCAATCATGTTTGGTCAAGGCTGACTCTTGACGAGATTTAGTCGATGGATCGTGGGCTCTTCAACTTCAAGCCAATTAGAATTTTCTCCTCCAATGTGGTTACAAATCTTAATCAATAGTTCAATACTATATTTCTCTCTCTTAAATACTCCATTGATGTAGCATACTAGAATATCATTCTCTCTCTCTCACACACACATATATATATACTAGTATTATGCCCGTGCGATGCACGGCTTAGTAAAAAAACTTATATATAAATTATTATTATTTTTGATAATATAATCAAATTTAATAACAAATAAAATGGTAAAAATATTTTTAAAATTAAGTACATGGAAAATTATGATTTTTATCAACTTAGATTTTACCTTTTTTTTAATTAAGAATTTTTTATAAAGGATTAGATGAAGAATTTAGATTGTAATCAAATTAAGATAAAATTTGGATTGTAATCAAATTATGATAGAATTTGGATTGTAATCAAATTATGATTTTTATCAACTTCGAAATTATAGGAGAAGTTAAAATCATATAAATGTGTACTATGTTGTTGGTTTTTGTTTTTATAAAAAATAAGGTTCTTTTTACGTGTAGTATTATTATTATATGTTTTTTTTTTTTTTTTGCTATTTTCTTTTTAAGTGTAGTTATATCTGGTTTTTTTTTTTTTTTATTTTATATATATTATATATATCATAGAAACATGTACTATGTTGTTGGTTTTTTTTTTTTTTAATTAAGATTATTTTTTCAACTTTAACGTGTACTATGTACGTATTTTGTTTTTAGGTGTACTATATTATTTTTTTGTTACACGTGATAATATAATTTAAATTAAAAAAAAAAAAAGGATTAGATGAAGAGTCTATTGATTTTAGACTTTGTTGATAACATTTTAGATAAACACAACTGCTATAGTTGTAAATCAAATATTACTTTATTTCATTACTTGATTTGTCATATTTATCCAAAAAATATGTATATATCTATTCTTAAAATCTAAAAATTTATTAAAATTTCTGCAATTTGGTAAAGCCACTTGGCGCAACCACGGCGTCTAAGCCCAACTTTTATTATATATAATATATGATAATATTTTGTCATATTTATCCAAAAAATATGTACATATCTATTCTTAAAATCTAAAAATTTATTAAAATTTATGCAATTTGGTAAAGCCACTTGGCGCAACCACGGCGTCTAAGCCCAACTTTTATTATATATAATATGATATAAGAAGGAAAATAAGAGTTGCTAATTTTCCTTATATGTCCTCAGTACATAAAATAAAAAGTAAATATATGAAAATTAAATCTCATTTTCCTTTATCTGGTAGAGAGAGTGAAATCCTTTATTTATCACATCACACCCTTCAAAATCACTCTCATATCCCATTTCCTACCAATTAAGGTGAATTAAAATATGGTATTAGTGGAAGTTTCCACGTCATTCACTCTCTTCTCTTCCCTCTCATTTTCTCTCTTATCTTCTTATGTTTACACTACACATCCTTCAAAAGTACTCCCAGTTCCTCGCAATTGAGGAGAATTAACTTGTTGCATTAATGGAAGTTCCTTCATTCTTTTCTTTCCTTTAATTTCATTTTCACACTTAAATTCTTCTGTTTAAACATCGTTCAAATCCACCCCCATTTCCTCTCAATTAAGGAGAATTAAATATGGCCTCAATGGAAGTTGCCACATCCTTCACTCTTTTCTAAGTTTTCTACTTTTCTTCCATCTTATTTAATTTTCACACTTATTTTCTTCTTTCTACCGAACAAAACATAGAAAGAGCATACCCCACCCTCTCTTTCCTTTCCTCATTTTTTCCACCCAAGTCCTTTTCCTTCAACATGTAAAGTGTCCAAGACAGCCCCATGATAAGCTGGTTTTCTTGTCCGAGTTAATGAATAGGACAGCACGTCACACCCCCCACATGTATAGAAAGCAACAAAATCAAAGAAAAATACTCCATGAAAACAAAGGCAAATGCTACACTACTTTCAATTTTACCGTAACAATTTTACAAACTAACTTAACAATGAATGTAATATATATTTAAAGCTAAAAGGCCCAAAACTGAGCGAAAGAGTCTAAATTCAATTAGATTCTAAATAGGATTTCAATTGGATTCTAATTTTATATTATGTCCGATCTGATTTTTTAACTTTTATGACAAATAAATTATTGGCTACAAAGATCAAAGAACCCAAATCAAACTAGATTCTAAATTATATATATATATATATATATATATATATGAAAGAAACCATTACATATTTTAGAAACATATAGCTTAAAAAAAGGTGTAAGTTGTAACTCTTACACCTTATATAATTTAAACTTATGTATGTGCGTTGTGAGGACACGATTTGTAACGACCCATAATAGTATTGGGTTCGCACGTAAAAAGGCCCAAACAATATCATTTATAGAGCGTGGGTTTGAAAGGCTAGGCCTTGGTCACCAAATGGTGGGTTTTTCGTGGTGTTCATACATGATTAAGTCGTTTTCGCCCTAGGAGTCTTTCTCCTAGAGGCGGGCTGGGAGGCTCTGGTTTTTGGCCATTTTTCCCAGCCTCTCCTCTGGATCACTTACTTTTTCCTTTTATACTCGCATGTGTTCCTTATCCTTCGTCCACGTGTAGGATCGACTTTTCCCAGACTGATACTTGTCCCATCAGCCCATACCCAGAGTGGTTGGGGGTGGTTGTAAAAGCTGAAGAGTATGGCTCTGTCAGGTGCAGAGTATTGAATGGCAGTAAGGGCAGCTTTCCCTGGTCGTTATACTTTCTAGCATATCCTTTTCTATTGACCTAGATATTTTAGATTTTTTCCAAGCTGCTCCTATACCGTTTTTGCCCTTCCTCTGGTGAGACCTCGGACATGCCGAGGACCGAGTCGTCCTCGGCTATGTCCCAAGACTATTTTGTAGTGGTATTACCGAGCCTGGGCTATAACCTTCCTCGGCTCGGGCCTTTGGGCCCCAACGAATAAATGGGCCTGGCCCACAAATTATTGGACCCCACAATAGCCCCTCAAAACCCTGTTGTCCGACCTTTTAGTTGGAGAGGGGGGTTTTGGTAATACCAAGCCTTTATTACAGTTCGTTTAACTCGGTCTTTCATTAATGTTGGCGTTTCTCCATCTACCCAGGAAACATACCGGGCCACGAGACATCCCTCTGAATTCATTTACAATGCATTCCTGCCGTTTGGTTATCCAAAACGTGCCTTTAATGATTTCCCTTTACGAGACCATTTAAATTCGACGGTTATTGACGGTGTGGGGAAGTGGAACGTGTATATTTCTCGTTTACAGATCTTCTTGGAAATCTGAACAGATTAAATATCTTCCGTTTTGCCCTTCATATAAGAAGAAAATGCAAGAGGTTATTTCTCTTGTACAGAGACCCTTTTAATCCTTCTGAAATTTGAAAACCCTTTGCCTCCTCCAGAGTTTTACTTTATCCGCTAGTGACACTTTAAATTGTAATACGTTCAAGATAGGAGTAGGTAATGAAGGAGCCATACCCTTCCCAAGAATACCATGTTCTTGTGACGTTAAAAATGGCTCGGTCAGGGCAGGGATGGCAGAGACTCAAGATACCTCTCCTTCTCCTTTCAGCCAAAATCCGAAGCAGGGGTTCGTCACGTCAAACTTTTGGTGCGATTGAGCTGGGGTCACACATTATCAGTACCAGCCGCTCTCTTATGAGCATATCTAACATGGCACCAGCGTGTTAGGAGCCAAGACTGACGCAGGGACAAAGTATCCCTGCTTCTTCCTCTCTTCCTTCACTGGTGCCTCCTTTTGCCTCTCTTTCTTCTTCTTTCCACCACCAGATCCATCCTGATGCTTTTCCTTCTTCCTCTTCTTCTCCTCTCCCACCGAGGAAGGTCCTCCTCTCAATATGGGCGTCGATGGGATAGAGTTTGGAAAGACTTGGGAGCAGAGCTTGAAAAGATTTCTGGCTGTTCGTTTTTTTTTTTTTTTTATTGCTTTTGTAACTCGTTTTCTATATAGGCTTGTTTAAGCCCTTCATTGTACGCTGTAATACCTCTTTATGTTAATAAAAGTCACCATTGCTTTATTTCGCATATTCTATCTATTCTTTTTCAAATGGTTATGTCGTAAGCAGACGTACTACTTTGTGACTTCTCTTTTATTTCTATACTCTGAACAACGCTTAGGGCCAAAATCCCCGTTAATAAAAAGATCTTGTCCCGTGCTTATCGAAACTATCCGACATAATAATGCCGATTTGAACAAATGATATAAATCCTTACTCAGAAGAAAAGAAAAAGATGTTATGATAAGCTTATTAGAGTTGTCTGGCATAATAACGCCGACCTGAGAAAACAATACTTAAAACCGAAACCCCTTACTAAGAAAAAAGATGTTATTATGAATTTATTAGAGGTATCATGTATAACAAGACCGACCTGAAAAAAGGGATTGTATACCCCCAATTTGGACGAGGTGATGGCTGAATGCTTGATGCCACGTAGGAAATTATCATCCAAGGATAAATAACCCAAAAATATACAACCCCGGTAGGTTGCTGAGTAATAAGGCATTTCGCCCTCTTCCCAATAACTCTCATTGCCTTAACATTTTCTGGTATTTGGTCCGAGAGCTGAGTGACTTAGAATTTTTCTTAAGTAGTTGACTTCTCTAAGTAGTTGGTTTCCCCATAGGTTTGAGTCCGAGGACCATGCAATACCTTGGTTCTGTCCAAAACTCAGTTTTTTCATCTAAGTAGTTGGTTTCCCCATAGGTTTGAGTCCGAGGACCATGCAATACCTTGGTTCTGTCCAAAACTCAGTTTTCTCATCTAAGTAGTTGGTTTCCCCATAGGTTTGAGTCCGAGGACCATGCAATACCTTGGTTCTGTCCAAAACTCAATTTTCTCTTCTAAGTAATTGGTTTCCCCATAGGTTTGAGTCCGAGGACCATGCAATACCTTGGTTCTGTCCAAAACTCAGTTTTTTCATCTAAGTAGTTGGTTTCCCCATAGGTTTGAGTCTGAGAACCACGCAATACCTTGGTTCTGTCCAAAACTCAGCTTTCTCATCTAAGTAGTTGGTTTCCCCATAGGTTTGAGTCCGAGGACCATGCAATACCTTGGTTCTGTCCAAAACTTGATTTTTAATATAGTTGGGGGAAATAACCCCTCAGCTATGGCATGGGACCTTGGTTTTAGGGGACTTAGCTCCTCGGCCAAGCCCCTAGAACCACCCGTGCGGCTGACGCCACGAAGCGCAGCCCCTAGTAAAGAAACATAGCCCCTAGTGGAACTTTACGCTAGAACACTACAACCGGTCGTTAGAAATGACAAGAGAACTGTCTCGACCTACCGCCTATGCTAACACACAAGCCTTTCCCACAGACGGCGCCAATTGTGAGGACACAATTTGTAACGACCCATAATAGTATTGGGTTCACACGTAAAAAGGCCCAAACAATATCGTTTATAGAGCGTGAGTTTGAAAGGCTAGGCCTTGGTCACCAAACGGTGGGTTTTTCGTGGTGTTCATACATGGTTAAGTCGTTTTCGCCCTAGGAGTCTTTCTCCTGGAGGCGGGCTGGGAGGCTCTAGTTTTTGGCCATTTTTCCCAGCTTCTCCTCTGGATCGCTTACTTTTTCCTTTTATACTCGCATGTGTTCCTTATCCTTCGTCCACGTGTATGATCGACTTTTCCCAGACTGATACTTGTCCCATCAGCCCATACCCAGAGTGGTTAGGGGTGGTTGTAAAAGCTGAAAAGTATGGCTCTGTCAAGTGCAGAGTATTGAATGGTAGTAAGGGCAGCTTTCCCTGGTCGTTATACTTTCTAGCATATCATTTTCTATTGACCTAGATATTTTAGATTTTTTCCAAGCTGCTCCTATACCGTTTTTGCCCTTCCTTCTAGTGAGACCTCGAACATGTCGAGGACCGAGTCGTCCTCGGCTGTGTCCCAAGGCTATTTTGTACTGGTATTACCGAGCCTGGTCTATAACCTTCCTCGGCTCGAGCCTTTGGGCCCCAACGAATAAATGGGCCTGGCCCACAAATTATTGGGCCCCACATGCGTAATTGTAACTATTTTTAATTATACTTGTGTATATATACATCGTTATATACTAGTTAGTATAAATTTAACAACATAATATAATATTATAATGTTTGATTCTTTTTTTTTTTTTTTTTTTCTGTCATGTCAATTTGTAAATTTTATGTAATAAAATATTTAATATTCTTAACATCACTCATAGGATAATATATTATCTTATATAGCATGATTTTATTGGAAAAAGCATTTTGTATCAAATGATACCATGTCATCCGTATCAAAATCAAATAAATAAGAGACGTGTGTAGAAATAACTACCTACTAACACGTGTCTTTCTTTTGTTAGTGAAGTAGTTATTTTTTTTCCTAATATGTCTCACACTTATTTGATTTTGCTACCGCTAATATAGTATCCTATAATACCAAAATATTTTCTCGTTTTATAGAGTAGTAAGAATACCATGCGCTACCATGGTTTTGTAATACTAATTAAATTTTAGTCCACTATAATTTCAGGATTATCCGCTAAGCCTAACATATAACTTGTATTGACTTACTTGTAAGTCGTAACACACAATTCTAGATAGCAAAAATGTAACGGTTAAGGACATTTCATTATCGACATAGACCATCCAACCGAACCACACGTATACTTTGCTTCATCTTTCTCTCTTTACATCATTTAATGTTTTTCACTTTCTTTCCAATTTTAACAACCGGTAAACAAACGACAAAGAAGATTATTCAAAGTTCAACCCCTTTTCCTTTCTAGTAGTAACCCACTCACCTCACCCAGCTAAGAGGCTTCAGAACCAAAGGCCCCACACGCAATTCCACAGCGAAATTTCGCTTGACAACTAGACGCTGATAACACATGAAATTTCGCCAACTTTTCTCCGTCCTTCAAGCCCCAAACGCGTATTCACAAATCACAAACAATCACAGCCCTTAAAAAATCAAACACAAACAAAAGCCAAAAACCCACCACACTGTCACTAGCCCACCACACGTATACTACTTTAACCTTCTCTCTCACGCACATTTTTTATTTTTACACTCTTTCATTTTTCTATATCAAATATTCCGGCTGCCATTGACTCACTCATTCTTCCTATATATATAGTATAACCATTCCCAACAAATCCCAAAACCAATTTTCTAAGCAAACCTCTCTAAATACTTTAGCTTTTTTTTTTGGTTTACAAATGGGGAACTATGTTTCATGCACCCTTGCGACACCTTTGATCAAGAGCAACAAGGCAGCGAGAGTGGTCTTTCCTGGTGGTGAAGTGAGACAATTCCGGGAACCCATCAAAGCAGCTGAGCTCATGTTCGAGTGCCCAAACTTCTTCTTAGTAAACTCTCAATCCCTTCACATTGGCCGGAGGTTCTCCGCCCTCGGCGCCGACGAGGAAATAGAGTTTGGCAATGTGTACATCATGTTTCCTATGAAGAGAGTGAATTCTATGGTTGTTGCAGCTGATATGGCAATGCTTTTCCTCGTGGCTAACTCCGCGGCTAAGCGGATATCTTCCTCCGGTGGGATTAGTAAAATCCGGGTTTTGCCCGAGTCCGGCGACGGCGGCGGCGACACCCAACATGTGGCGGTGGAAGCTGATGAAGGTGAGGCTGGAGGGCCAAGATTGAATTTGGAGGGTATTGAGGGGTTTTCAGCACCAGAGTTTCAATACAGGTTATCTGTGTGCAGATCAAGGAAGCCCATGTTAGAGACTATAAAAGAAGAGCCAATTTGGTCAAGATAAGATTTATGTTTTTATAAGTATAGGTTAATTTTTATTAATTATGGGTAGGAAAATCTCTAATTTTTCTTGTAATTGATATATTTGCTCTCAAATTTTTGGTATGGGGACAAGTTATTGATTTGTGTTATACGTCTCTTGGTTAGGAAGAATTTCATTATCGAGTTGGTGGTAATTGAGTACTAATCTAGATCACCAATTTTGCACTTGTAAAAATGTCATATAGCGAACGATGGAATATATGGTGGTTGAAATGAGAGTTAATATATATATTTTTTCATGTGAATTTTTATATTTGTTCTTTTTGAAATGATCAAGTCAGATGAAAAAAAAAAAGTTAGGATTGTAATTTTATAAGAATTAATGTGTAACTTTGTGGTTATGCACAAGTAAAATTAAAAATAATAACAATTACACAGTTCAAATTATACCCCTTTTTGAGAAAAGGTTCAAAGTACACATGATATTCACTTACATCTTGTTTAAACGATATTGATAAGCTAAAAACAAATTGACCCCTTATGATAGATTAATTAATTAATTAACCAAGTTTTTATAATTAATCAAATTAACATGTAAATGCGTGGTAGTACAAACAAATCACCAATTAAATTAAGAATGCAACTGAAAATAAATAACACGGTGATTTGTTTACGAATGGGGAAAACCTAACAGTAAAAACCCCACTGGGTGATTTTAAAGTCACCACTCCCGAAATTCCACTATTATCACAACAAGAGGTTACAAGTAAAGGAATCTCAGTACCTTATACCAACTTACTGTTGAACCCTTACCCCAATACCCAATTGGACTTATTCTATAGTGACAATTTCTCCTTTAGATGCATGGCTCTTAGTACGTGACTAACCAATTGCGCGAATCCTAGTACTCGACTTCAAACACCAACTAGAGAAGATTGTTAGCTGCAAAGTTTTTCAATTCATCCACGATGAAGATCAAGAAGATGCTTATCACAAAACCTTACGGTGCACAAACACAGCAACTTCTTCACAAGAATGATGAACTAGAGCAAAACTGTGTCTCCGATCACAATTTGCTTGAACAAACTTTGCTCAACACTTGTGCAACTTGTAAACACTTTGACAGCCCTTAAAATAATCCTTTTATATGTCTAGGGTTGTGAGAAAAGAAAGTTCAAACACATAATCACGGATTATAGTCAAAACAAAACTAAAAATTTGTTTTTCATAAACCTCGACAGATACCCTATCTGTTGAGCTGCTGTCGAGCCACGAGGCTAAACAACTCTTCAAGCTCAATAGGTGGCTAACTGTTGAGCTTTAATGACAGGCACTTTGCAGCTTGAATCTTGGACAAACTTACATGGTTTCAACACTTGATCTTGAAACAAAGTTTTTTGAAGTATTAAACACATCTTAGATCTACCCAATTACAAGTAAAGTGCATTTTGTCAAAGGATTAGCCAATTATATTAAAATAGTGACATATGTTCTTAACAGGTGAATCACATATGTCCTAACAAATACATTTCTAAAAGAGCATGACTTAGATATAATACTTAAGTGCTGTTCCTTAGGTTCCATTTTTTAAGATTCTGTCATGTGAATTTTTTCTTATGAGATGGAAGTATATTTTTTAGTCAATAACCACATGACTGAATTTTAAGAGGGGAACTTAAGGAACAGTACCTAAGGTACTATATTTAAGTTTTATCCTTTCTAAAATATGTAAGGATTTCTCATTTTATATACATACATACATACATACATACATATATATATATATATAGATATATATATATATATATATGATTTAGAATTTAATTGAATTTAGACTCTTTGGTTTTTGCACCCAGTAATTCACTTGCTAACAATTAAAAAATTTGATAGATATGTGGCGCAAAATTGGAGTCTAATTGAAATTCAATTTAGAATCTAATTAGATTTGAACTATTCAATTTTTATACTAAATAATTATGTAAAGTTATGATTTACAACTATGTTTTATGTTGGTTTTATTCCATAACAAAAAGTGTTGTAATTGCTTTAATTTATTTCCTTGTATTTTGTGGGATTTTATTATATTGGGTTTAATTAGGGATGGCAATTTTTGCCCGACCCGCGGGTATCCGACCCGGCCCGACCCTAATGGGCCTGGTTTTACCCGGTCCGATTAGGAATAGGGTCGGGTATGGGTTTTAAAAAAAAAACCCGAAGCGGGTCCGGGTCGGGTCCGGGTTTTATAAAAAAATCCGAAACCCGACCCGGATATAACCCGATTAAAATTACAAAAAAGCCCCTATATATATATTGAGCTATAACTAACCCTAGCCCCTCATTTGTTCAGCAGCAGCTCCAGCTCGCCTCCCTCACAGCGCCTCACCCTCATAGAAGCACACTCAAGCTCTCATTCTCACTCTCATCCATCCTCACAGTCACAGCCGTCGCCTCCCTCAAGCCATCACTATCACAGTCTCACGGTCTCACCCACCGCATGGTCGTCGCCCCCCTCAAGCACTCACTCTCACCCACCCTCACGGCCTCACTCTCACTCAGCCACTCCTCCTCCATGCGTTTCCACGTCCACCCCGCCGTCGACGCCAAGCCAACATTCCTCCCTCTCTGATCTGTCACCGCTCACCATAAGACCGTGAGAGTGAAATTTCCTGGGTTTGCCAAGCCAACGTCCACCTCTCTGCGTTCGTTCTCCAAATTTTTTTTTTTGGGGTTAATTTCCTAATTCTTATATGATTTCTGTTATTGGGTTGGGTTGTATTGTTTTTGGTTTGATAATTGATAAATTCTGTAATTTTTTTTTTTTTTTGGTGATTTGTGATGTGAAGTGTGGAAAATGAAAGCATGGGTCTTGTGATCTGCTTCTAGCTTACCATGCATTAATGAAAATGGCTTGGCTATGATTTGTAATTTTGTAATTTCTGATGTGAAGCCTGGAAAATTTTTTTTTTTTGTTTTTTTAATTGGGTCAAGGTTTAGGGCCTTTAGATTGGGCCCTAAAGGGAGACTGCTGGACGGGGCCCGCGGGGCCTGGCTAGGGCGGGTCCGGGCCCTGGAAAAAAAACCCGGTTAGTAAACGGCCCGGGTCCGGGCCGTGGGTCTTGACCCGCGGGTCGGGTCCGGATATGAAAAAACCCGGCCCGAACCCGACCCGTTGCCATTCCTAGGTTTAATATTAAATTGGTGAAAAATTGAGCATGAATTGAAGAATCAGTGGATTTCGCGAGTGTCTTGCTAAAAGCTAACCCGCGAAAGAGCCACGTGAGGAGCACATGCTGGAAGCTGAAGAGTCATGTCAGCCTAGAGGATTTTTCGAGTGTCTTGTGGGTAAGGTTTTCCTGCAAGATAGTCACGAAACATTCTGCATAGTCGCAAAACATTCTGCCTAAAAGATTTTTAAGTGTGACTTTCTTACCCTTCACCCACACTATATATACCCTCATTACTCACAAATGTAAGGGAGGTCATTCAGAGAGAAAAACCCTAGATAGATTTTCTATAATACACACACCCATCTTTTAGAGAGAGAGCTACTCATCCTTAGTGAGAAATCATTGTAATCTCTTCTCCTTTCCTCTCCCACTGTTATACCTTGAGAGAAGATTTGTACCCAAACACAACCCACACATTTTCAGAGTGTAGAGAGTGTTTCGGAGATTGGGAAGTTTTGGGGATTTGCTAAAAGAAACTGGTGAGGCTTGGCGGATGCAATCGAGTGTATTACGAGATCCAAAAAACTAGACAAGAAATAGTTCCGAAAAACTTTGTTGGAGTAGGAACTTAGAGGGCTTAGGTACATTGGGTAGATTAGGCTTGGAGAGTCTCTTGCTATTTGTGTATCCCAACTTATTGTCTAGTGGATCGACTTACCACTTGGAGGGCAGCGAAGAGGTTTTTCGCCGTGGTCTTTGGTTTCCTCTTCGATAACACATCGCTGTGTTATCTTATGTTTACATCTCTCTTTCCTTACTCTTGTGCTTTACTTTAATTGTTTGTTGTTCATATTTATGCACTAGAGTAGTATCAGTTGATTGCGCTTCATTTATTTTCATTTCCGCACTTAGATAAGTTAGAGTAAAAGCAGTCTAGCCGTAATTTTTAATTGGGGATTTAAACAAACTCTTGTATTTTAACACATTTTAGAGCTTTCTAATTCACTTGAAACACAAATTTAAAATTAGATGGAACATGTGCTACAAAATAAAATTCAATTGAAATTTAATTGAATTTTCTTTAAACTTTTGGCTATTAATAAATATATAGATTAAGGGGCGGATGTTGTTGTTTCCAAACATGAGAAAAACGGAATATGTGCGAGCTGTGGGGTTTAGATTCTTCTGGCCCGGCCTAGCTAACTTCAATAATTGTAAATAATTTGTACACGTATACTTCGTAATCATAAAGGCTAAGACTTTTCGAACTTGCTGGTTCTGGGAAATTTACGGGTACCACGTATGAGATTTTGACTCTTCAAAATTAACATTACTATAATATAGCCAGCGGCCAACTTTAACTTACCAAAAAGTCAGTTGTTTGGTAATACACGCTCATCCATTCTAACATAATTTATGTGTGTTCATATTTAATTGTGATGACTCTAGCTCTCTCTCTAGAAAGCTTAGAGCCGGTCCATTCAAAATTGCACTTTGGTATAGTAACGTGATCATTATATATATTCTGACTTCTAACTCGAGGAAGCATCAGAAAGAAGTTAACAGAGCATGTTAAGAAAAAAAATTAAACATATTTTGTTGATGAAAACCCATTACATAAACAATTAACCCAATGCTACGGCTGTTTATGGATGGTTTTGATGAGATCGACAGATAACAATAGGTTTAAGACCTTTAAACTCGATTATTATCAGTCTGTTGATGAGGTTGGGACCTTGTTACCCGTCGAAATTGACCTACTCATGTATCAATATCATGCCTATTTCGCCTGCCTTACTACTAGCGACCACATATCTATAACCAATGACCACATATTTGGTGCCAACTACCATAGATCTAGCATCATTGACCACCAATACTCTCTTCTTTCACTTTTGTATTTAGTGGCTAAACTCCAACCCAACCCATTGAGACCGCCACATCTGACTATAAATCAGAAAACTTTGTTCAAATTTGTTTAAATTGAATTGAATGGTAGTGGGTTTAGATTCTCATCACCCGAAAATGTTCGAGTTGAGTGGCAGCTTAAACCCCCCCCCACCCCCCCAAAAAAAACAAAAAAATTCCAATCAACACAATAACAACTATACGGATACTTTAGTTCTAATTAGCACAATTTATAAATTTCTTATTATTGAATTCCACTTACACCAAAAATAAACACATTGATGTATTAATTGGGTGGGGAAAAAAACAATTATCATGAAATGGATATTATTGATTCAATTCTTATTTCTTATCATATTTATTTATTTATATTATTCTTTTTATAAGAAAGTGATGTTTCAACTTTTGATTAGACTCAATGCCCATTCTTATTTCTTATCATATTTATTTATTTATATTATTCTTTTTATAAGAAAGTGATGTTTCAACTTTTGATTAGACTCAATGCCCATGAAACATCTAAAGAATCCCATGGATGAATAATGTGGTAGATAAATTTAAGATCTTTGGATTTACAGCTTATCCTTCAAACTTATTGAATCTATCATCCAAGTATCCCAAAAAACCATATCATATTTATATAATTAAAAAAAAAAAAAAAAGCCAAATACAGTATGGAAGTCCATTCAAATAAAAGGCATAGGAGTTACAAAACTCAGTTAATCCTTTTACTTTTCAATAGACGGAAGGTACATGCACATTGTTCAGATTTCATATTTCAAAAGTTCTTTTCCACAGTTTTCTAAGATTAAAAATTAAATATTGTTAAAAGATAAATGCTACGTATTTGCACACATCTTTTTAATTACTACTTTTTATAGAGCATAAAAAAGTATTCAAAACCTATTATTAATCTCGATGACACCTATCAGGCTAATAGTATCTTACCAATTTTTTTTTTTTTTTTTTTTAAATCACGGTCTTGCCCAAAATCTATTCTAGATAGATAAAATAATAGTCACCTTAACTTAGAAGACAAAAAGGAATATTGTAGCGCCCCAATAACATTAATACGAATTTTGTTTTAAACTTTTAATTCGCAGTATTTGGCCAAGTAATTTACAGCTCCAATTTTGAGAAATGGTGAATTAATCTTTGCGTGACCTCTCCACTAATCCATGCAAGCATCTATGCATTGCCAATCTTCTGAGAATCCATTATTAATTGTATAGAAATGATCATTAAAAATAATTTGACCATCTGTCTCTATAAATACTTAGCCATATCATCATTTTATAAGCAACAATTTTCTTGGACATCTATAGCAGCTAATAGTTCTAATTACTAAGCAGCTACACATATTCAGAATGGGTGGCAAAGGTGGTGGCGGTGGAGGTGGCAAAGGAGGAGGTGGTGGTGGCAAAGGTGGGGGTGGAGGTGGAAGTGGAGGTGGCAAAAGTGCTGGGGGTAGCTCTTCAAAGGGCGGCGGTGGCGGTGGCATGATGGTTGCTCCAGGTAGTGGAGGAGGGTCGCACATTTCAAGGGACACTTTTGAAAGTAACCCCCAGGGTTATTTTTCTGGCCTTCATTCTAGTGAAAAGGGAAATAAATAGAATAGATGCTGCCATTTGATGTTGTTATTGAGTGCAACTTTGGCAAGGCTCTCTTATTAATATGGTGGAATAAAATTAAAGCTTTAAATTAATTCTACTCTTTTTTATTTTTCTGTTTTACATTATTCTCTTTCTAATATATATATATATATATTTATATATTTTGAGAGAGAGAGAGTTTCAAACCTATGATGTTCGTTCCTAATAATAGCTATTTATCATCAAACCAATACATCAATCGATTTTTGATGTATGTGAAGATTAAACATCAGATCTCTTATTCAACTATCAGAAACTTTATCAGTTGAGCTAATTGGAACCTACTTCCAATATATCTTGATAATGACTCTATTTTGTTTTAAACAAACAGATCATTGAATGGCATGAATAGGACTTTTGATATTATGTGATCGGGCATGAGTTAAGCCTACGAATACTGGATTGCTTGTACCAGATATCACAAATCTCTACAAATTAGTACATTGATAGTCTAAGGAAATTAAGATTTTGTTATTTGGATATATTACATGTAGAATTAGGATACGTAATAAAGGGGCTGATTAAATAACTTTTTAATCTGTAGGCTGTATTAAACTATTGAAATGTTCTTCATCAAAGCAAGGTTTTTTTAGTTTTTTGAATGTCTTAACCTACCTAGGGACTGATTAGAATTTTTATATTGGTGCGTTGCGTCCCAATATCTAAAAAGATGTAAAGGAAGATGGGTGCGACCCAATAAGATCAGTTCGAATTTCATTTTAATTTTATTGTCCGAGTACGATTTTTTTTAAGGTTATTTTATTATTGCTATTGATTTGGTTCATAAGTCAATTCATATCATCATGCTTTATTACAAGTTCAACTTTTGAAGTTGAGTTCTGGAGGCCAGCCCGGCTCGGTCAAAGATTATTTAATCTTACGCAACAAATTAGCAATTAGGGTGCCTTTGTTTAAGTTGGAGTTGTTGCAAAACAATATTTAAAGTTTAAAAGTAGTATTTGTGAAAAAAAAAAAAGTTACACACAGTTGCAGTTGTGAAATAAAGTTTTGGTTTTTAAAAATGCACTTTTAAATTTACAAAATGTCTAACCGAAAGGACTTTTATGTTACTTTTCTTTTCTCTATTCTCTTTCACACAAATACACACGAACATAATAAAATAAATAAAACAAAATTAAAAAAAATCCCAAATTCAGGACTCTTCTTTTATTTTTTAAGGACTTTTATATTACTTTTCTTTTACCGAACTTTATTTTTTAACCCAAAATTTTGGGACTAAAATTTGGCTGTTGCAGTTATTCCCTTCCAACAAAACAACAATTCATATAGTAACACAAGGTGGTGAAAAAACACAAGCATCCATAAGTCTATGACCACCCACAATAAAGAAAATGATGATCTTTGGACTCCATTTGGATTTGCACAACAGCACCGATCCACGATAAATTATTCCATATTTTTATCTCAAATTATGTATTGTTAAAATTTACCATGCACTACAGTTCCATTTAAACAAAGAAATGGTTAAGTAATCTATGTGTGACCTCTCCACTAATCTATACTGGCATTCATCTAATGTATATAAAATAAATTACTCTCATATTTACATATTTAGTGTGCGTTTGGAACGCATGTTTTCCGTATATTTCTACGTTTTGCTGAAAAAAAATGGGTCCCGTGCACTATTTACGAAACTCACAAATACTTTTTTCAGGCAAAAAAACTTTAAAATCAGGTCCCATGACACTATTCACACATTTAAAAATTATTTTATTACAATATTTTCAGTTTTTCAATTTTTAAAAATAAACGATATTGAAACATACCTTTAATCTTACTTTTATGCTATATTGTGATGGATTATAAATTTTCTTTGTTTTATGCCCAATTCCCAAGGAAATTAAAAGATGCAAAATGGGCCGATTGTCAATCCGAGGTGACAAACCCTGAAGAGATCCAGTCCAACAAGGCGTGAAGTGAAGCAAACAAAAAAACAAAAGAGAAGAATATAAAAGCATAGTCCAAGAGAATGACTTACTCACTTACGCGAGAATTTTCTGGGCCTTGAAGTCACACAAAGAAAAGAAGAGGAAAAAAGAACTCAATAACAGGAAGTTTAAAAGTGGGCTTGTGATCTTATTCTTATATTTGTCAGTGGGCTTCCCTTTTTTACGAGATCAAGGAGTTGAAGACTTTTGGGCCACTTCGGGGTCTTGTGAGAGACAGACTTGAAGTTGATGTTGGCGTGTGCGAGATTATATGGTTTCCAATTAATAGATACTAATTGAAGTTTTTTTTTTTTTTTTTTTTTTTTAATCTACTTTTTATTACTTTGTATTGTTTTTTTTTTCTTTACCATAAATCTCTCTCTCTCTCTCTCTCCCCATTAGCAACCTATTATTTTCCAAAATTTGATGATGATTCTATTGCATTAAATATGCATTGCAACGCTTTTTTTTTTCTTTTTCTTTTTTTCATTTAATATTGCTACCCTTAAATTAGTATATCCATACATATTAGTTTCTTTATGTTATATTTGGTGTGCGTTTGGCATTGATGAAAGTTGCCAATTTATTTTACTATTCATCTTATTTTTGCTATAATTTATGGGTCCCACTGTACTTTTTGGTACTATTTATGGGTCTCACTGTACTATTTCAGCTAACTTTTATCTTTATCTACAGTAGGTAAAATTTTTTCAATTCTAGCATAATAATCAGATTCCAAACAAACTCTTGGTTTGATCATGCAATCAAAAAAACTAACACGTAATCCATGCAATGCAGGGGATTTGTTAAATGTTATTAATATTTATTTTCTAATTAGTTTTTAGAGTGTTATCAATAGTGATATTGTCTCAACTGGTAATATTAATTAAATGTTATTAATATTCATTTGGATTTTCTGTTACGGGAGATCTCTTACTACCGTTACCATGTCCTTTGTTTTTTTGAGAGACAGGACCATAGTCACATATAGTACGTACATACAGAGTCATCTTTTTTAGTAATTTCTGTTCTTAAGTTGAATTTTTTTAATATTCTTTGCAATTTTTTTACACATTATTCAACTTAACAGATTTTATTTAAATTGAATGTCATGACACTCATATAATTTAATTCTTCTTTATATGATTGATCAACTACTAAGGGCTAGTGTAGACAACAATGATTCTCACTAGGAACCACATGATATTTTTTTTACATTTAATTTGAAAGGGGTGAGCTTCACAATTCATATGCCATCTATCTCATTCTAGTCCAGTGACAAAGAAATTATTTTATGCATTGATTTGCTTGTGTACATTTACATACCTAGAGGTTATTTTTTTTATCTTTTTATCTTATATGCTTACGTGCAGCTTATTAACACTTCCATTTTTTTTTTTCAAGTATATTTACACTATAACCAATTTCCAATAAAGACTAAATTGCAATTACAACCTTAAAGTTTGGGATCATTTTAATTTTGTATTCTAAAGTTCAAAATTTTGGATGGTGACCTTTAATATTACCTAGTGTTTGGAAACAAGCCTTTCCATTAGTCATGTTATTATAATTCTTCCATGCTCTTGTATGTGTGTGTATATATATATATAAATATATTAAAATATTGTTTTCTTTTGAAAAAAAAAAATTGTTTATATAATTCATATTTCCAATTATAACTAAAAAGAGATGTTTTCCAGTAATAATAGAAATTACATAGGAAATAATGTTAGTAAATTTTAAAATCCCTTTTTTGACATTTTATTTAACCTTATATACATATATATATATATACATATAAATAAAAGTTATATAATCTTTATACACCATTACTTTTAAAAATATAAGGAATGATACTACCTCTCATTTAACGTCTCTGTTATGCAAATCATCAGCCAGTAAATATATGATAATAGTAAGAAATATTACAAATGAAATCATGAAAAAAATGAAAAAACTGATTAGCTACTATTATTATAGAGTAGTAATATATAGTTTTACGCATCTAAAGAAGTGGAATATATAGAATTTTGTTAAGGTATGTGTAAAGTTTTTTTTTTTTTTTTTTTAAAAGGTATATGTAAGGTTTTTATTAGCTTAAAAGATAATGAAAAATCAATTGTTAATAACTAAAACAATAATAGTAATAAAAAAAATATATTTAATGAGACTACTCTAAAAAAATTATTACGCACGACGCACAAGTTTGCGGCTAACTTAGGTTAAAATGTAAAATACACCCTTTAATGTCATTGGAATTTATTTCAATCATCTAACTTTGCTTTCATCCATTTTAGTAATCTGAATTCAAGTCTATTCAATTAAAGTTTTTCCATCAACTTTTGTTAAAAATTTCTTTAACAAAAACATAGAAAATTCAATCGTTGATTGGATTTTTTTTAATTTAAAATTTTGAAGAAAAATTTAAAATTTGTGACAATTAATTGCAATATTTAACAAAAATTGATGAAAATGTTTTAATTGAATAAACATGAAACTTAGAGAACTGAAATAAATTAAAACAAAGTTAAAGAACCTGATTAAATATACTAGTAACTTTTACATTTTAGCCTTATATTTATTACTGATAGTGTATTAGTGATTACATGACATGTTTCAGTATCCCAATGCAATTTTTATCACCTTCCTTGAATTCTTGTACAAACACATGAACTTATTTTAAATCACATGGGCGGAGCTAGAGAGCAGTAGTAATTAACCCAAAAAAAAACCATAAAAGTTAAGATATAGGCATGTTTCAGTCCTCAAATCTTAAGCTCGTTCAAAAAACAAAAAAAAAAAGGAATAGAATTTAGCCCATTTCTTCGGCCCATAGCTCCTCTAAAATATAAACCCAAAAATAATAATTTTAACAAATTTGTAATATCGCAATAAATGAAGCCCAAATCTTTTCTAAATCAAGACTCCTAATTAAATCAAAATTAAACTCCAAAAAAATCGCACAGTTAATATATTAACAACTCTAAACTGCACACAGGTGTTTGCTCCCACAATATAAAAGTTGGATTAAAAAAAAAAATTGCCCTTACGCTGCCATAATTGCAAGCCAACTCTGATCAGTGATCTCATCCACACTGTTGAATAACTGACCAACCGATCTATCTTCACGGTGCTCTCTCTCAATCTCTCCCTCTCTATGTTCAGTAGCTTTTCTTCGGTTTTAATGTTTTAGACTTTCAGTTCATAGAGTTCTTCATTTTATTTTTAGGAAAGAGTAAAGTACCACTTTATTTTGACACTTGACGTTTGACACTTATACGTATTGATTCTTTGATGGAGTGGAGTAGTTCATTTTTATTTTTTTTGCTTATTTTATAAACTAATTGTTAAATTGTATTATTTTATTGA
Source organism: Quercus robur (assembly GCF_932294415.1). Classification (NCBI taxonomy): domain Eukaryota; kingdom Viridiplantae; phylum Streptophyta; class Magnoliopsida; order Fagales; family Fagaceae; genus Quercus; species Quercus robur. Next base: position 3,018,726 of record NC_065534.1, on the reverse strand, counting down.
GTTTGTTTGTGGTATCTGTTAAATTACCGATTGTCTTAAAAGCTTAAGTTATTAGGAAATTGTGAGTTTAATCACTTAACCATAATTCTAACACTCTCCCTCGCTTGTAGGCCTAAACATCCCCCTGATAAGTGGGGGCCCAACAAGTGAGAATTTAATATTTTAAATGGGAAGTAGAGTGAAAATGGGGATCGAACTTAGAATTTTCTACTTTGATATCATGTTAAATTACCGATTGTCTCAAAAGTTTAAGCTATTAGGAAATGGTGAGTTTAATCACTTAACCATAATTCTAACAGTATCCAACCATCAATAGATTAAACTTGCACTTAAATTATAATATTTATTATTTAGAGATGGAAGTTATGATGTTATCATTTGATAATATTTAAGAATTCCCATGGAAAGTTTATAATGCGATTTTAAGCATTTCCTTTTTTATAATCATAGGCATATTTACAATCAGATCATTATAAATTACAAGGTCAAGTCACTTACCCTAGAAATACTTTTGTGCTTAAGCAGGGATGAACTAGAATTTCAATTTGAGGGCGACCAAAGCATGAACCAACAATTTTTTTATAAGAATCCTAGTTAGTATTTATTTGGTATTAACAAAATATCAGCTAAGAAAATACACAATATAATTATTTTTGAACTACTTGTATTTTTTATTTTATAAAAATAAAATATTATAGTTGGCTTTTTCATAATAAAAAAAAAATCAAATAAAAGTTATTTTAATGATCTAATTCTATTATCCAATATTTTTCAAACTAAAAAACTAAATAGCGTTGCCAGCCAAGGGAAAAAAAAAAAGAAACGAGTCATTTAAATGTACCCATACAACATCACGTCAGCAAGCCATATGGTAGCACCCAAATCATAAAATCCCAAGTTCTTAACTTTGCGTCTCAATTAGTAAACAACCAAAACTGGTGATTTATAAATCGAGGGTTTAGCTTATCTCTAGTACTTTTTTGATTGGATATGTCATTTAATTAGTGGATGACATGACAGTCTTTTATTAAAACAAAAGGAAATCTTGATTAAAAAAGTACTGGAAGTAAGTCAAACCCATAAATTAACCTCAGTTAATTGATAGGAGTAGTTGATTGACTTGAGTTGGTGTAGTGCTGAGTGTATGAGTTACTTGGTATACTAATACTGAGTGTGTGGTGTTGCATGTGTGAGAATTGTGGTGCTGAGTATGTTAGTGTTAAGCATGCTAGTTAGGAAGTTGGTTAGGGTGCCAGCTATATGGTGGGCTAATGATTGTAATTGTTGTAACTACCTAATGTACTGAACTGTATATAATGTAGAGCTGTGAGAATTGGTAGGTGGAGCAGAAATAACACAAGCATATTCTTGTTTCCTTTCCTCTCTAATCTCTAAATCTCTCTTTAATCTTTCTATTTTCTACTTTCTTCCCTTGGAGGTTGGTTCCCTCGAAGAACCCTTGAATACAATCACCATCTCTAAGCTGTTTCCTATCAATTTGGTATCAAAGCCTACTCTATCTTCATGGAAGAAACACAATCCTTGGCCGCTCTCAATGAAAAATACAACAACACTCTTTCATTCACTTCTAACCAGCATGAACAAGAAATACATGGCATTCATCAAAAAATAGATGCTATGACTTCTGTGTTACAGACATTGACAAAAATTGTGCAATGGTTCACTGAAGCTAGAAATCAATGGCAACATAGGACTGCACCCTCATCTCCTGCTACTACAACAACACAATTAGACTCACTCATAGCAGTCCCAAATAGAGTGAGATTGGAGTTTCCAAGATTTAGAGGAGAGAATCCCTCAGGTTAGGTCTATAAGGCTCACCAGTTCTTTCAATTGTACAACACACCCATCAATCAAAGGATTCTTTTAGCTTCTTATCACATAAAGGATGAAGCTTTGATCTGGTTTCAAGATGCTGAGGAGACAGGGCAATGCATAAGTTGGGAAGCCTTTGTGAGAGCTTTGCATACCAGATTTGGAGTTTTTGCCTATAATGATCCAATGGAAGCATTAACAAAACTAAGGCAGGTAAGTTCTATTTCTTCTTACTTAGTTTGAAGCTTTATCAAATAGGATCAAGGAATTGTCTGAAAAACACAAACTTAGTTGCTTCTTGAGTGGGTTGAGGGATGAAATTTGTTTTCCTATCAGGATGTTTAATCCACAAAACCTTAATTTAGCCTTTAGAGTTACTAAAATATAAGAAGAGTATCTCCTTAGTAACAAGAAAACCACCAAGCCTTGGATAGATGTGCCTAAACCCTCTATTCCTGGACCACCACCAGCAATTAAGAATGATAAGATTGATGTCAAAACTACCAAATTACCTGTTCAGAGACTACCTACTACACAGATTGAAGAAAGAAGGAAGAAAGGAATTTGTTTTCATTATGAAGAAAAGTGGCATGCAAACCACCAATGCAAGATTCTAAGAATTTTCCTTATGGAGGGATTGCAAGAGTTCTACTTTGATGTTCAATTGCAAGAAGTGGTGTTTGATGTCTCTAGTGGATTGGAGCAAGATGTGGTGGAAGATATGGCAGGGTTAAGAGGTAATGGCATTGAGGGAACTGCAGAGTTGAAGGGCAGTGTTGCTGAGATTACTCTTTATGCATTACTTGGTAGTCCTTCCCTAGGTACAATGAAGGTTTTGGCAAGGATCAAGCAACAAGAAATGGTTATTTTGATTAGTAGTGCCAGCACACATAATTTTCTAGATAAAGCTATGTGGGTGGCATTGAATTTACCCTTGTTATCCAGGGATACATTTGAGGCCCAAATTGCTAATGGTGCCTTGCTCAAGACTAAAGGGGTTAGTTATGGGGTTCCACTTAAGGTTCAAGGGCACACCTTTAAGGTGGATTTGAACATACTACCCCTTGGTGATTGTGCAATGGTTTTGGTAACACAATGGTTATATTCCTTAGGGTTGATTCAATGGGACTTCAAGCAACTCACTATGCAATTTTGGTATGAAGGCATTTCTGTCCTGCTCAGGTGTTTACAACCCTCAAGGCCTTCTTTGCAAGAGGGTGAGAGGTTTTTAACACCTGCTGTCAAGAAAGGATTGTTGCTGCAGATTGTAGCCACACCTCCAGCAGCCTCAACAGTGCAGCCACATCTTGCTTTAGCTCAACTACTTTAGGACTTCAGCAAAGTCTTTGAAGTACCTACTAGACTTCCACCACCCAGAAACCATGAGCATCCAATTACTTTGAAGGAAGGAAGTCAACCAATTTCTGAAAGACCATACATGTACCCTTTCTATCAAAAATTTGAGATTGAAAAGATTGTTAAGGAGTTGCTTGAGGCAGGATCTATTAGAGCTAGCCAAAGTCCTTTCTCTTCACCTATGTTGTTTTTTAGAAAAGCAGATGGTAGTTGGCATATGTGCATTGATTATAGGTCACTTAATAAAGCCACTATCAAGGATAAGTATCCCATACTAGTGGTAGACGAATTACTTAATGAATTGTGTGGAGCAACAATTTTTTCTAAACTAGATCTTAGGTCTGGTTACCATCAAATCAGAATGAAAGAAAGTGACATTCCAAAAACTGCATTTAAGACTCATGAGGGCCACTATGAGTTCCTAGTCATGCCCTTTGGCTTAACAAATGCACCATCCACTTTCCGATCTTTAATGAATGATATCTTTAAACCTTTCTTAAGGAAGTTTGTTTTGGTGTTTTTTTATGATATTTTAGTATTTAGCAAGACATTGGAAGATCATGCTTCTCATTTAAAGTTGGTCTTGGAGGTGTTGCTCAAGAACCAGTTATTTGCTAAAATAAGCAAATGTGTTTTTGGGTGTCATGAGGTGGAGTATTTAGGCCATTTAATCTCAAGCCTAGGAGTTAAAACTGACCCTAAGAAGACTGAGGCTATGTAGAATTGGCCTACTCCTACTTCAGTTAAGGCTTTAAGAGGATTTCTTAGCCTAACTGGTTACTACAGGAAGTTTATCAAGAATTATGGGGTCATTGCTGCACCATTGACTGCTTTACTCAAGAAAGACTCCTTCCATTGGTCCTCTAATGCAGATTTGGCCTTTAATGCACTCAAACATGTTGTTTCTAACCCACCGGTCTTGGCTTTACCTAATTCTTTGAAGCCCTTTGTGATTGAATGTGATGCTTCTGGTTCTGGTTTGAGGGCTGTTTTGATGCAGGACAATAGACCTTTAGCTTTCCATAGTGAGGCTCTCAAGGGAATGTGTTTGCATCTATCCACATATGAAAAGGAGCTCTTAGCATTGGTGAAGGCAGTTAAGAAATGAAGACCTTATTTGTTTGGCAATCATTTCTTCATCAGGATTGATCAATAGAGTTTCAAATTCATTCTTGAACAAAGAATTGGCACTCCCACTCAGCAAAAATGGATTACAAAGTTGTTGGGCTATTCCTTTGTGTTGGAGTACAAAAAAGGAAGAGAAAATAGGGTTGCAGATGCTCTTTCAAGAATGGAACCTTCTGATCAGCATGCTTCACTCTATCTCCAAACTTGCTAATCCCACACTCACTCCAGCTGGTTATTCTTTACAGAATGGTCTAATTCTTCACAAGAATAGGATTTTTATCAATCCTTCATCTTCCTTGAAACCATTGATCCTACAACAGGTGCATACAATCCAATTGGTGGTCATTCAGGTTACCTAAAGACCCTTTACAGGGTTAAGCAAGATTTCTATTGGCAAAGCATGAAATCTGACATTAAGAACCACATTAGGTGTTGTCAGGTTTGTCAAAGAACCAAGAGTGACAATTCCAAATCAGCTAGCTTGTTGTAGCCTCTCCCAATCCCTAATAGACCTTGGTTAGATATTAGTATGGATTTCATTGAGGGATTGCCTAAATCACATGGATAGGATGTAATTTTGGTAGTGGTGGACAAACTCACCAAGTTTGTGCATTTCTTTTTGAAAGTTCAATTAGTGTGTAAAACACTAATGAATGTTTAGACCCCTAATTTTAACAATACCAACACAGGCTTATACATAAACAATATATGTGCGGAATGATGTATATAAGCGATAACCAAATAGATAAAACACTCTAAACCATAATTAATCACAAACACAACAGCAATTAAAAGGTAAAGAGTAAGGGAAGAGAGATGTAAACACAAAGATAACACTGGCACGTGTTATCGAAAAGAAAACCGAAAAACTTGGCGAAAAACCTTTCCGCCGCCCTTCAAGCGGTAAAATGATCCACTAGAGAATAAAGTTGGGATACATGAATAGCAAAAGACCCTCCAAGCCTGATCTACCCGATGCACCTAAACCCTTCAAGCTTTTTGCTCCAACAAGGTTAAGCCTAACTGTGTCTTCTCTAGCTTTCCGGATCCCGCAATAAACTCCATATTGCATCCACCATCCTTAGCATCTTCCAATGCTTCCTAAGCTCCAAAAACACTTTAAATGGGTGTAGGTAGTGTTTGGGTACAAATCTCCTCTCAATGGGTATAACAATAGGAGAGGGAATGAGAAGAAACTACAAAGATTTCTCTCTAAGAATGAGTAGCTCTCTCTAATAGGGTAGGTGTCTTGTAGAAACCTCTCTTAGAGTTTTTCTCTCAATAGGCTCCTTTTTCAACACAATAAATTTCGTGGGTATAAGGGTATTTATAGTAAGGTATGAGAGGAATGTGAAAAGTCATTTTTCATTTAAACAGGGCATTCTGGCGACTTAGCCTCCCGACTAGAACGAGTCGCGAGTTTAAGTCGCAAGATAACTTCCAGGCCAAACTGTACTTTTTGTCTTGTAGTGCTCCAGCTGTCGTAACCCTTTAGCTCCCTGCATGCTTCACACGTGTGCCACTTTGACGACTTATCAATCATGAGTCAGTCGTGAGATCTAATCGCGAAACTCTTTTAAGTGCACACATCTTGAGTTTCTTCACACTTTCTCACACACAACCCTTGCATTATTCCCACCTAAATATAGGGTTTCTACATGCTGAATTACAAGTAAATTTGGCACGGAATAAAGCCAACATATGGTTGATTAAATTCAACCTTACAATCTTCCTTTTTGGTTATTCCGTGACAAAACACCCTAAAATAGGCTCTAGACTTAAACGTGAGTTGTGAGTTTGAGAACAATGGAAAAACTCACTCACACCTAAATCTAGAAGTTGTGATGCACTTGGAATATATATACATGTAACCTAAAACACTTGCACAAAACACTTGCACAAAACACATTAGACCCTCAAGGTAAAGCAAGTAATAAAAGGACAAGTATAATGTAACAAGTAAATTGCGATTAAGTAAACATGATGTGAAACATGTAAGCAACTTGATCTTACACCAAAACAGTCATATAGAAATGACTACAATGATCACATGACAAAGTAAATGATCATCCGAACATGCATTCAATGAAGCACAATAGCATAAGGATGTATGCATGTCCAACACAAACATGATGTAATGAGAACAACAAAGCAAAGATACTAAACATAACTTAAAGCACCATAAAGCAAACAAGAAAACAAACATAAAGAAAAACAAACAAAATAAAGTTTTCTTATTAACTCAATGTCTTCTCCCCCTTGGTATATGCATATCTCCTATGGAATATCTGAAACAGAATTTCTCCCCCCTACAAATGTGCACAAGAAATAGAATTTCTCCCCCTAAGAATATGCACAAGAATCATATAGAAATGACAAAACTCTCTAGTATACTATTTTAGAGTATACTCCCGCAATATGCCCATATTGCATCCGCAATCCTTGGCATCTTCCAATGCTTCCCAAGCTCCAAAAATGCTTGACACTCTAAATGGGTATGGGTAGTGTTTGGGTACAAATCTCATCTCAATGAATATAACAATGGGAGAGGGAATGAGAAGAGACTACAAAAATTTCTCTCTAAGAATGAGTAGCTCTCTCTAATAGGGTGGGTGAGTTGTAGAAACCTCTCTAAGGGTTTTTCTCTCAATAGGCTCATTTTTCAACACAATACATTTCGTGGGTATAAGGGTTTTTATAGTAAGGTATGAGAGGAATGTGAAAAGTCAGTTTTCATTTAAACAGGGCATTCTACTTAGCCTCATGACTGGAACGAGTCGCGAGTTTGAGTTGCGAGATAACTTCCAAGCCAGGCTGTACTTTTTGTCCTATAGTGCTCCAGTTGTCATGACCCTTCAGCTCCCTGCATGCTTCACACGTGTGCCACTTTGGTGACTTGCTAGTCGCGAGATCCAGCCGCAAGACTCCTTTAAGTGCACACATCTTGAGTTTCTTCTTAAGTTTCTTCGCACTCTCTCACACATAACCCTTACATTATTCCCACCTAAATACAGGGTTTCTACATGCTGAATTACAAGAAAATTTGGCATGGAATAAAGCCAACATATGGTTGATTAAATTCAGCCTTACACTTTTCTCTCCATCATCCATTTACTGTTGCCAAGGTTGCTACTGTCTTCATGTAGGGAGTCTTCAAATTACATGGCATGCCTAAGTCAATTGTCAGTGATAGGGGGGCTGTTTTTACTACTGCTTTTTGGAGAGAGTTGTTTAGGTTTAACACACAGAGTTGGCCATGTCTTCAGCTTACCATCTACAAACTAATGGTCAGAAAAAGGTTGTTAATAGGAGCTAGGAGCAGTACTTGAGGGCATTTGTTAGTGATAGGCCCCATGTTTAGACTAATTGGTTGCATTTGGCAGAGTATTGGTTCAATTCCAATTACCACATTTCTACCAAAATGACCCCCTTTGAGGCCTTGTATGGTTACCCTCCTCCTAGGCTTTTGGATTACGTCCCTGGTGTCACTAAGGTGGGGGCAGTGGATAGCTTCCTACGCTCTAGACATGAGCTTATTCCTCTTTTGAAATAGCACTTGATTTCAGTTCAAGTTAGGATGAAGCTATTGGCAGGTCTGATAAGTCTTTTAGTGTTGGTGATTGGGTTTACTTTAAGCTACAACCTTATAGGCAACTTTCTCTGTGAGTGAAAGGTTATAATAAGTTCTCTCCAAGGTTCTTTGGCCCATTTCAGATTGTTCAACATATTGGTGAGGTGGCTTACAAGTTGGTCTTGCCTGAGGACTGTCCTATTCATCCTGTGTTTCACATTTCTTGTTTGAGACAGAAAGGTTATAATAAGTTCTCTCTAAGGTTCTTTGGTCCATTTCAGATTGTTCAACGTATTGGTGAGGTCTAAGTTGGCCTTGCCTGAGGACTATCCTATTCATCCTGTGTCTCACATTTCTTGTTTGAGATAGAAATTGGAGGATTAGGTTACTCCACTTCCTTCTCTTCCTTCCATGGATTCTGCAGGCCAGAACCAATTGCAATTCTGCAGCATAGGTCTAAGCAGTTGAGGAGTCATACCATTACCAAGGTCTTGGTTCAGTGGCAGAGGCAATCTACTGAAGATGCAACTTGGGAGTCCTTTTATGTCCTTCAACATACATTTCCTCACCTTGTGGGCAAGGTTCTTTTAGAGAGGGGGAATTGTTAGGGTTGTCTGGAACCTTGAGGACATGGTTTTTTAAGGGGTATGGATCAATAGGAGTAGTTGATTGACTTGAGTTGGCGTAGTGCTGAGTGTATGAGTTACTTGGTATACTAATATTGAGTGTGTGGTGTTGTGTGTGTGAGAATTGTGGTGCTGAGTATGTTAGTGTTAAGCATGCTAGCTAGGAAGTTGGTTAGGGTGCTAGCTGTATGTTGAGCTAAGGATTGACTAATGATTGTAACTGTTGTAACTACCAACTGTATTGAATTGTATATAATGAAGAGCTATGAGAATTGGTAGGTGGAGCAGAAATAACACAAGCATATTCTTGTTTCCTTTCCTCTCTAATCTCTAAATCTCTCTCTAATCTTTCTGTTTTCTACTTTCTTCCCTTGGAGGTTGGTTCCCTCAAAGAACCCTTGAATACAATCACCATCTTTAAGCTGTTTCCTATCATTAATTCATTCAACTACCCAAGTTAATTAATTAGGTCAAATTACAAGTAAATTGTGGAGGCACCAACAAATCACCAAATAACTTATATACAATGAAAAATAAATGACACAGTGATTTGTTGACGAATAGAGAAAACCTCTCCCAAAGCAAAAACCCTACTAGGTGAATTTCATGTCACCATTCTCAATAATCCACTAATCAATAATCAAGTAAATACAAATATAAAGAATCTTATCACTAGTCTGGACTATCACAAAATATCAATCTATAGTTTAACCTTTACTTCAATCCCCAATTGAACTTGATCTTATAAAAGACTTCTTCGCATACATGGATCCTAGTACATGACAAACACCAAGCAACTGATTGATTATTGTTGGCTGCAAAGTTTTACACTTTAAAGCACGTTGAAGGTCGGGAAGTATTTGGTCTCAAAACTCTAAGACGCATAATATGTAGTAACTTCTCGCATAGTGTATGAGTTTTCTAATTAAGTCTCTATATCTTTGATGACTTTCAAATAAACCTTTTATATGGTCTAGAGTTGTAGAGAGAGAAACCCTAGCAATTCAAGTTATCATGGGCCAAATTTCAGATTTGAGACTTCTGAAATCGTAAGTCTCAATAAATTGAGCTTGTGTCGAGGTTCTGCATTAAACCTTGATAGATGCTAGTGTCGAGCTTTAATAAAATTGCTTTTCTTCACTTGTTGCTTGGTTCAATTTTCATATCTTTAATAATATTACTTGTGATGTTTGTGTAACACACTTCTTGATACTTTAAACTCAACTTAGACCCATCCAATTACGAGTAGTGTGCTTTGTTAAAAGATAAGCTAATACATGAAATATAAAACCCTAACAAAACTAATCGACCACACAACATAGTAAAAAACAAACAATTAAACATGCTTTGATAATAACGAAAAATAAAAAAATAACACACATAAAATAGGCACACATGGTCTCACTGCACAATCACAAGCCAGGAAGACCTTTTATGTTTTTTGGGTTTCTAGGACCAATTTAAATATTTTAGAGACCCAAGTAGTTGTGTTCAAATTTTAAATGCATACATAGTATTTTTAAAAAATAAATTTTGGGGATGAGCCCCTTCATCTAATGTAATTTTCATTATTAATTGAGGGATGAGTCGGTAATATTTCTTGAAGCAATTAACACTTTTATACAATGGGCCAATGGCAACACTTGAATTTAGGTATATATAAACTTTTTTTTTCTCCTATTTTAGGAGGGGTGGTCATGGTCAACTGCTAATTATCTTCGTTTTTTTTTATAAGATTTTTTTTATTTTATTATTATTTTTTTTTGGAGGTTGATTTCGACAACTTAATTCTTAAGAGAGGATCAATCTCTGCTTACATCAAAACTCAATTGGTGTCTTAATCAGATTATAAAAAGCTATCATTAAGAGCGAATATCATAAGTTGAAACTCTTTCTCAAAAAAAAAAAAAAAAAAAAAAAACCAACCTTAAGAGAGGGTCATATATATACATTTACATGAGACAATTTAGCTATTACATAAAAAAATAATAATAAAATAAAATAAAAGTGTTAGGGTTAGGGGGACCATGGCCCCCATTGTCTCAAGGTACATTTGTCCCCATACCTTCCATCCAAACTATTATTTAGCATTAGTGAGCAACGATTCCATTTACTAAATGAAATCTTTTGCTATTGTTGCTTATGGGATCATGTAGATTTTTAGCCCCCGCACCAATTTTTATGGTAATGATGTTGTTGAAGAATATTGCACTGACCTTGTAGGAGAAAAAAAAAGGGTTTTGGAGGAACTTCTATGGAATGAACGTTACCTTCCAACATCTCCACCACCTTAGTCATGGATGGCCTATTTGTTGAAATGGTCTGAATGCACCACAAGCCCACTAAAATCATTTTTCTTTTCATTTGTTCGTCCTCCTCTGTTAAGACCGAGGTGTTTTCAACATTCTCATCCAAATTTAGATTCTGATAGATCCAATCTAGAAAATATCTCTCACTAGTGTGTGACACTTCTGCATCAAAATTCTCTGTTACTCCAACCATTTCAAGAATCAACATTCCATAGCTATAAACATCAGACTTGTGAGAGACTCCTCCAAAGTTTCGACTAAAAATCTCCGGAGCAATGTATCCTATAGTTCCTCTGGCACCCAACATAGATACAATACTCTCCTTCTTTTGGCATAGTCTTGCAAGGCCAAAATCAGATATTTTTGGACAAAAATCATCATCTAGTAGAATATTTTGAGGTTTTATGTCAAAATGCAAAATCCTTGTGCTACAACTACGATGCAAGTACTCTAATCCTCGAGCAACGCCAACTGCAATTTCAAAAAGTGTTCTTTGTTCTAACTAACAATTTGTGCTTGAAGATTCTGGGTTGCATATGAACTTATCCAAAGATCCATTGGGCATGAATTCATAGACTAGAACTCTTTTAGTTCTCTCATAACAGTAACCCAAAAGACTGACGACGTTAACATGTGAAGTTCGGCTAATGCTAGCAACTTCGTTAATAAATTCTTCTCCATTTCCTTTCAACTCATTGATGACTTTAACTGCTACTAAACGACCGTCCAATAGCTTTCCTTTGTATACACTTCCATATCCACCTTGACCTAGTTTGTTTTTGAATGAATTAGTCATTTTCTTAATATTTGGATAACTATATTGCTTGGGAGCAAGTGAGCCTTGATTCATTATAAAAGCCTTGGTATATTGATTGTCTTTGGTTTTCTTCTTGCTAATCACTCCCATATTTGATAATTGTTCTCTTTTGAGGTAGCAAATGATCATAACAAAGATAACTGCTATGGTCCCAACAATACCAACCACAACACCTGTGTTTAAAGAGTGTAATTAAGAGCTTTCAATTATAAATAAAACAAAACTTAACTAAAACTGTGCAACGCATTAGCTTCCTCAATTAAATTCAAACACATGGTTACATTGGCTGATATAGCACAAATTGTGTTATCTTGTCCAACAAAAATTTAAATTCAATTCAATCATATTTAAATTTAGAAAGATGCTACGTCCACAACATTTTTACAACATTTTCACAACAAATCATAGGTGACTAGTTGTTATTGGTTCAAATTTGAACCTAATACTAAGATTACTTTTTTGCCCCAACAATAACAACCAATAACAACCTGCCACTTAAGATTTGTTGTAAAAATGTTGTGAAAATGTTATGGACATATCATTTCTCTTAAATTTAATTGGAAACCTGTACTTAAGGAAATGTACCTAAAATTTACTCTTGCAAAATATACTCCAATAAAAGATATAAAAAGATATGAAGGGTTCCCTCATTATTACCGTACCTTTATACGATTGATTCCACCACTTAGAGGAATAGCCTGAAAAACCAACAATATCTTAGCATCAGTTATTGTTAGGAATAGAATCTCAGAACATAAACTTATTGATGATTTAAGCCACAAGACATGACAAAGAAAGCAAAGGGCAGATAAAGAATATCAAAGTTAGATTTAAGTGTAATTTGCCTATATGGAAGGAAAACGGAGTTGAGAGATATAATTCAACTTGCCTTTATTGAAGCTGTTTACTCATTTAGGTTATATATTTAAAGTCCTTCTCAAAAAAAGGTTATATATTTAAAGGTCTAATGAAAGCAGAAAAAAAAATCCTCTTAGGCTTTTGGCTCCTCTCTATTGCTACAAAATTACTGTATCATACATTACATTCCATTCACCTCCAAAAATTTGTCATGTCAGCACCAAGTACAGATTCAAATCTAAAAAGGAAATAGAAGTTTATTTTGTGGAGATTCAGAGAAATTTGTGTACTAATTTTGGTGTGGGCAGCCTTGGGAGTACAGAATGCTGTCTTTCAAGATTTACATAAAGAAATTAGGTTTGGAAAAGATGGGGACAAAAGGGTGAAGAACCCTATTTATCGAAGCAAAAAGCATGCATGGATTTTTCTGGCAACAAAAAGCTTTGATATTTCTAAGGTTGTTTGAAGGGATTATTTGGTGGGTTGCACTATGGAAATTCCAAGATTAAAGAGTTCAAATTATCAAGCAAAAAGGTTGAGTATTTAAGATCAAAGGGTTGCTAGAAAGAAGAATCTTTAAAGCTGTGAACAGTTTCGTGAATAACAAGGGGAACAGTAACCAGGAGAAAAAAAGAAAAAGTAAAGGGAAGGCTCAAAGAGAGAAAGATCATAGTCACACTAAGGTAAACAATACACATGCTTTCTATAAACCAAAATAATCAATTCTCATTAACAAATCTCTAACTGTTTGGTTACAATAAGACATGTATAACCACCGCACACCCAAACTCTGCAAAATAAAATCCATAAACTCAATAAGAGTCGCCCATTAATAAAATAAAACTAAAGGCCCACAACTAGGGCCTACCAAAATACCCTTAGCTCTAAAAAAAACCAATTATATATATATAGACCAAATTCACTAGCAGAACACTTCGTTCTTGGACCATAAAAGCTTTTTGCTTGGTTTCACATTAGTCATCAACTTGCAAAACAGATAATTCTTCCCTAGCCACATATTAATATTTTGATTAATACTGCTCTATATTTTCATTCCAAATTTTTTACGACTCTACTCAACTAAGCTCTGCAGGGTACGTTACATGAGCGCTTCACTATACAACTCTATTCAAACAAGCCTTGAAGGGTAAGCTACATGAGTCCTTCAATGCCACTTTGCTATTACAGGCTTGGGACTGGCTAGGAAAAAAAACACTAAAAGATGACATTTGCAAAGAGATAAGCAACAATCTTTCATTTCGAATATAAGGATTTTATATATAGAAAAATTCTGCATTATGTACAAAAATTACGGAGGACATTTTGAAGCAGTTTTATTTGAAACAGGACATTCTGAAGCAGTTTTATTTGAAACAGGGTAAATGATGCTGGTGAGGTGTCCCTGGCTGGAAAGAAACCAGTGTTTAGAAATCAATAAGAATAAATGCAAACTGATATTATCTGTAGTCTATAGAGATAATGATGGAAAGAGTGACCAAAACAGCAGTTCCATATATACCTCAGAACAACAAATCTCATTAAAATGTAGAAAGAAGAAGATATGTAGTACATTATTATATAATTCAATACCAGGATCAGAAGTAAACTCTGCCAATAATGGGCTGACAAGGATACAAAATATGATATCTAATGACAAGATGACAAACATGACATCCCTTGTGTAACTGGCATCTTAAAATTTTCTTACTGAAAAACAAAAAAAACCTAGTGAGAGATGTTCTAGACATACCAAAATAAATAAATAAAAAAAGCTTGTTCCAGCAAATACGATCAGAATCTAAACCAGATGATTGAGTGCAAAGCTTCAGGCAGTTTCAGGATTCTAAAGAAAGCAATAAAACTAGTGAAAGGATTACTTATGCACAAAGGTAAGTATACCAGCGACAGGGGGATTTGAACCTAGACGACTTTGTTGAAAAAACTAAGAGATGCCAATTGAGCCACAAGGCTCTTGGCCATCCCTAGACGTTGTTGAAATGATATATTGAGTAAGAAAGCGGAGTGTGTGAGAGAGAGAGCGAGAGAGAGAACAAGGGAAGCTTGACCGACTACATATCTGATATAAAACCTTAATGGCTACATATTTATAGTATTCTTAAGTTTGTGTTATGATTCTCCAAAAAAAAAAAAAAAAATAGAGTCGTATTTCAAAGCACCCTAGCAATATAAGAGCTAGGATTGCTATATAATTGGGCCTCTTGGTGTTTAATAAATTCAATTTCTTGAACAAGCACAGTCATGATAACTAGTGCGTTGACCTGCATTAATCTAAACTTGCGCCTAAACGAAACTTTTTTTTTTTTTTTTTGGAGATAAAATGTTACCAAATTCTATTCTCCACCAAAATTTTTCCATCGCCAACAAAACCATATAAACAACAGTTATGGGTTCTAGATTTTATCAAGGTTTAATTTTCAATTATATATATATATATATATATAAACAATCTTCTACTTAAAAGGCTATCAAAATTACTGATTTTGGAACTTCATTTCAATCCCAATGACCATTCCTAAGCAAAATGCAAAACACGTCAAAAGACTCAAAATGCAATTTTCACAGGGGAGAAAGCTCGAATGCCTGGCGTGAGGTGAGGGCATTCAAGCAATGAAGAATAACAAGATAAATGGAAGCTTGATTTTTCCCTATAATTTAGTTGGTAAAAGACCACCAAAACTAATTACTGATTTGGAAATAAACTGTCTAATACCTGGGTTGGGACACAGCTGAGTGCCACAATCACTATAAGTCACATTAAATCCACTCATCAAAGCTTCCTTAAGAGCGGACCGATTGGTTGTTAGCTCAATCGCCGCCGTTTGAAGGATTTTGAGTCTGACCCCGACTTGGCATGTATTAATATTCAGAACCGGATCGGTCGGAGTCGGACCGATCACATAAAAAGAAGCGCTCACTTTCCCATTAATGCTACAATTAAACTGATAAGTAGGCTTCAGCGAAAAGTTAGCGTAGCAACCGTAGTAGATAGTGAGGTCCTCATTGTCGGATGTGTAATTCAGAATCGTGGAACCCAGAGGGGTATTAGTGAATTCCGTTAGGCACGTGTTTTCCCAGAGGTCTGACCTGGCAAGGGTCAAGGTTTTATCGGTCTGGTTGAGTCGGAGGACTCGGTAACTCAGTGGGGGATAAAATAGGTAATTAACACTAATTTTTTAACTATTTAGTTAATAGGCTTAGTTATCAAACTAATTGGCTTTATAGCATTTTGAGTCTAAGAGAGTCGATTTTGGCCTATAAGTCGACTTTTTGAAGGTCGATTTTCATGGTTTGATCGGGTCCGAGGTGGCACTTGTGTCAGGAGAGGTCCACCTGTAAATCGAGTCTCTAAGACTCGATTTACATCTACAGTACACATATTCAAGTTTCAAGTGTCTGGGTCGTTCTTCTCCATTCTCATTTCTCAAACTTCCAAAAAACCCAGGAACAAAATCAAATCAAACTTTCAAGTGTCTGTTCGTCATTCTCCCATTCTCATTTCAAAAAACCCAAGAACAAAATCAAACTGAAAACCCAAGAAAAAACTGACCCAGGTCGAGCGGCCAGGGTCGAGCGACCTAGGCCAGCGCGACCTGGGTCGCGCGACCCTGGCCGCTCGACCTGGGTCGCGCTCCTGGCGCGACCTGGGTCGCCGGAGAGATTGACCTCCTCGGCGGTCCAGAACGAGGCTCGGTATTTGAAATTTGAAAGAGATTTGGGTTTTGGGTTCTGTTTTATGATTTTTTGAGTTATATAAGAGTTGTAAATCGAGTCTAAAAGACTCGATTTCCACCAATCTGATGTGGAAAAAATGCCACATCAGGCCATGAAAATCGAGTCTTTTATACTCGATTTACAGGCCAAAAACGATTCTAAGAGACTCGAGATGCTATAAAACAAATTACTTTCAAAACTGAACCATCTAACTAAATAGTTAGAATATTAGGGTTAATTACCTATTTTATCCCTCAGTGGGGGGATGGTCAACTCGGGTGACTCGGTGTCGGTGGCGTCGCAATTGGTGAGCAGGAACTCGGTTTGGGTCTGGGCGCAGTTGGTGGGCCGGGTTTGGGAGGTGAAGGGTTGAGAGAGGTTCTTGAACGGCCCGCAGTCGAAGGGGGCCTGATAACATTCGTCGAATGCATTGGAGGCAACGGAGAGGAAGAGGAAGAGGAAGAAGATTAATGGGTACATTATTACATGTGCACCATATTACGAAACTATACTATACAAATGTTCAAGAAATAACACGTCTTAGTGCCGAACAAATCTTTAAAAAAAAAAAAAAATCATCATAGTACCTATACTGTCTCCTTTAATAACATTGTGCTCTCAAATCTTTTTAAAATGAATTCTACATTTCAAAATGAACCAAATATCATATATTTATGGCAGCAATTTACAAATATAGACTAAAAATTGAAAACGAAATTCCACCGATAAAAAGTTAGATATGAATTAAATCATATTTGCAGTACAGTGTCTGTTGGGCTGGGTGTACCCACTTAGTTGGTCAAAGCTCATTTATGAACTTGTCTTCTCAAGACATACAAAATCAGCTTTTGGTTTAATGCAAAGCTGACTAGAAGCGTGTGAGACACGCGGAAGTTGAAAATGAAATTTCACCGATAGAAAGTTAGCTATGAATTAAACCATATTTGCAGTGCAGTGTCCGTTGGGTTGGGTGTACCCACTTGATTCGTCAAAGGTCATTTATGAGCTTGTCTTTCTCGAGCCACACAAATTCAGCAGCTTTTGATTTAATGCAAAGCTGACTAGAAGCCTCTGAGACACGCTGTAGTTGAAAATAAGAAAAGATCGGGTGCATGATGGTAGGGAGGCAAAATTGGTCCAAAATAGATTATAAGACAAGCTTTCATATTACATGGGCCTTCAGCCCAAACAAATCTTACTATCTTTTAGCTGAGTGCTTCTTGGTGACGTCCCCATTATAGATTTGAGATGCTTGTTTTGAATTTGGAATTAAGAAACTGCATACCAGTAACAAATAAATGTATAGGAACATGATATCAAATTTAGACCCAGGCGGGTAAAGATATATTTGTTCTCTTGCGGGGTACTAAAAAAGCTTTATGGGTACATGCTTCGTAATTTATTTATTTTTTATTTTATTTTTTGTGGATGCTCTGTCTCAAGTTATGCGATATCTGATTTGGGTATTTTATTAGTATGATTTGGATATTTTAGAAATATAAAGAATGAGAAGGAAAGAAGAATTTTCAGAAGAAATATAAATATTTTTCATGCTGGTTGTCATGGTTCGTTGAGTATATGACATTGTGGAATATTGGGCTTGTTTGGTTGCTGCATGGTGAAGTGTTGATGGGGTGTGCGTGCTCTGCTGCTGCTGATGGGGCATGCGTGTGCAGCTCCCACATCAGCAGAGCACGCACACCCCATCAGCACTTCACCATGCAGCAACCAACAGAGAACGCACACATTAGTATTACATATATTGCACACCTTTCACGACCCCTTCGATGCGAGTTTTTAGACCCCACACCAATTCCCACTCAATATCCACTATAAATATATAGCCTCGCCCTTCCCCACAAACCACTACCTATACCTCTTTAAAAACCCTTTTTATTAAGACTCTCCTTTTCAACTAGTCTCTGCATCAAATCCACATGGTCAAGACCCATAAATCCTTGTAACATTTGTGCACTAGCTGCTGCACTGTGTGCAGCTTGGGCTGCACTGGTGTGGCAGCTAACCATATAATGGCAATCCATTTGGTGCCTCAAAAGATTCATTGACTTGTACATCAATTAAGCATAAGCATAACATTTTGTGGCAGAGAAATCAAAACAAACAGCTATATATACGTGTGGTGTGGTTGAAACTCACTTTATCCTCTACTTTCGTAAAGTGAAATAAAGAGAAAGGAATAAAGATACAAGAAAATAGGGAAGGAATAAATTTTTTTTTTTTTTATATTTTAAATATTACCTTCATTAAGTGGTTCTGGTCCTTCTGGATGATCATTAACTTTTTTGGGGGAATATTCTACTAGAGCCAATTCAGGTCTCCACGAAGGGTTGCTAGCACAGCTAGTGCAGCTTGGGCTGCACTGGTATGGCAGCTAGTGCACTAGCTACCGCACTGTGTGCAGCTTGGGCTGCACTGGTGTGTCAGCTAGTGCACTAGCTACCACACCAGTGCAGCCCAAGCTGCAACACAGTGCTCATTGTTGAAATCACTAATTCTTGAAATCACTAATGCCCATTGAATCGATTGTTGAAATCACCAACACAGGACTCATTTCATCTCCAATGGCCATTGTTGAAATCACTAATTCTTGTTCTTGTTGTAATGGGGTTTGATAAGGAATTTACTTGAATTTCATTTGAAGAGGCATTTGATAATGATTCCATCCTAGCACTTAAAACCAAGTGCATGTTTTTACCATGAATTCTGAATTCTATTTTGTTGCATTTCTTATGGTTGGTTAACTTTATAGATGGGTAAAAAGACCACTTCCAACTCTGAGGTAAAAAAAGGCTAGAGCAGACTAGGATATTAATCCAACATGGACAACTACTTTTTGTAGCATTTGTGTGGAACAAATTCAAGCCAGGAATAGAACAAAAGGTGCTGGCTTTAGTACCAAAGGTTGGTTCAATTTGGTGACCAAATTTTGTGATGAGACCGGTCTAAACTATGATAAAGACCAATTAAAAAGTAGGTGGGATGTATTGAAAGGTGAATGGAGAGTGTGGGAAAAATTGAGGAATCTTGACACAGGTTTAGGTTGGGATGCAGAGAAGGGAACGATTGCTGCTACTGATGATTGGTGGGACCTGAAGTTGAAGGTGAGTTGAGTATTTTATTAATATGTAGTTAGTTGGAGATAGTTTTTTTTTATATTATTGTTATATGAGTGAAATTACAATTACATTTTGTAGGAATTACCCAAAGCTAAAAAATTTCGAGAGAGGGGTCCATAAAATCTAGAACAACTTGATATAATGTTTAGGGATGTTGCAGCAACTGGGGTAGCTGCATGGACCCCTTCTTCAAATACACTCTCTCCAACAATGCCAGAAGAGGGTACTGGTGATTCAGATGGTAGCTTCGAATTTAAGGATAACCAATGTGACATGAGTTTAGACATTGATAGTTTACAGCAAGGACAAACTAGTCAATCACGTAGTTCAGGACAAAAGCGAACTAGTGTATCAATACCCTCACAGAAGAAAAAGAAGAAGATAGGAGGAGCTACAATGTTGGACGATCGTATTAGTCAATTAATAACTGTATGTCAAAATAGGTCTGAAGGTACTTCTCAAGAGTCACCAAGTTCAATTGATAATGTCATGACGATTGTGAGAGTACTTCCTGGAGTGGAAAGTTCGTTCGTGGTTCAAGCTTCTTATATCTTACTAAAAAAGTCACGTAGGGAGATGTTCTTAACTTTCAAGGACCCAGAGTTACAGCTAAAGTGGCTACAAGGAATGATTTATAACCAAAAGAAGTGAACAACCTTACGTGGTATTAACTATGTTGTATTAACTTTAAACTAAGTTAGCTATGTTGTATTAACTATGTTGTATTAGCTATATTGTATTAACTTTAAACTAAGTTATGTGATATTTAGTATTAGCTTTGGACTAATATATGTGTAATGTAAACACATTTGAAATTTTCATTACAGTGTTATGTACTTGATATTTTGAATTGTCTTGGTATGTTTTGAATTGTCTTAATGTTCTGATTATTATGTTGATTTATATTAAAATAGTATTAGCAAGGGTTGACTATTTGTTACTTTGTTGTGTAGCTTAAACCAATATGGATGATTATAATTATACTCATGAGAGTGGCCATTTTATGGAACTATTAATGGATGGGGATTACAGAAATTACTGTGATGATCATGATAATGGTGATTATAACAATGTTGACAATATTAATGATGGTGATAACAATGATGATGATGATGGTGAGAGTAGTGACAGTGATGATGACAGTGGAAGTGATTCTGATGATGATGATAGTAATGACAATTCTGATGAGGAGTTTTACCAGCTTGTGGCAGTTACTTGTGAAGCAGTTGTGACATATTTCAATAAGTACATTAATAAGATTCCTTGTTATGATTCTGAACAAAAAGGGTGGGCTTGGGTGAGACGCTGTATGGAAGGTAATGAGAAATTGTGTTACAATATGTTTAGAATGAAAAAGGAAGTGTTTCATAATTTGTGTCAAGTTTTACAACATGATTATGGACTTGAACATTCAAGGAATATAAGGTTAGAAGAGTCAGTGGCAATCTGTTTACTGATACTTGGTCATGGAACATGTAACCGAATGGTTCAAGAAATATTTTAGCATTCGGGTGAAACCATAAGTAGGCATTTTGAGAAGATGATCACTCTGTTGGGTGCTCGCTTTGCAGCTGTATATGTAAAGCCTTCGGATCCAACTTTTAGTGAAGGTCCAACCAAAATACAAGACCATCAAATTTATTGGCCACATTTCAAAGTATGTGTACTATTGTATATTTGAATAAGTGCTATTATATAATACAATGCATGTGGAACTGAAAACTATTAATTTTTTTATTAGGATTGCATCGGTGCGATTGATGGCACACATGTGATGGCGGTTGTACCTACTGAGAAGTCCATTCCGTACTTTGGAAGAAAGGGATATCCAACCCAAAATGTGATGGCTGCATGTGACTTTGATATGTTATTCACATTTGTTTTGCCTGGATAGGAAGGTGCAGCACACGACACCTCTATTTTTCTTGATACTATTCGTAAACAAAGTAACAACTTTCCGCACCCACCACCAGGTTTGTGCCATGGTTAATCAATTGTTCATTATAATGACATATTGTGTGTGTGTTAATACAATTGAATTTTCTTTTCTAGGGAAATATTATATAGTTGATTCTGGATACCCAATGATGAAAGGCTATTTGGCACCATACAAGGGGATATCATACCATCTTCAGGAATTTCAAAGGAGAGGTGGAAGCCCTAGAACTAGACATGAAAAATTTAATCATGCTCACTCATCTCTTCGATGTACGATTGAGCGCAATTTTGGTGTGTGGAAGAATAAATGGAGAATTATTAGAAACATGCCATCTTTTCCATTTCATATCCAAATACTTATTGTATCTGCTACTATGGCTCTTCATAATTTTGTTAGACTAAATGATATGGATGATATGGGCTTTATAAACGTCACTCAAGATTCAATTTCTAGAAGAGAACATAATAGTGAAGCAGGTAGTAGTTATGAGCAGAACTCAGGAACTTTAACAGACCCTGCGATGGTGATTCTTCGTGATTCCATTGCTAATTCCATTTGGGGGGATAATAATTAGTAGTTGTCTTTTTTTTTTTTTTTTTTTTAATATCATGTAGTATAATTTAAACTTGGGTTATTGGTATGTATTTTATCATAGTTTTTACATATTTATGTAGTACAATTTAAACTTGGATTATTAGTGTATATCTTATCATCTTTTTACATTTTCATTTTGCGCTTCATGATGATGAAAATTATTTAGATTTAATAATATTGATAAGAAGTCATTAATGGTAATAACAAATAATTATGACACTAAAAAAGAAAAATTACCCAAATATTATTAAAATAATACCAATTATATATATTATTATATATGTTATTATATATATTATTTTTTAGTAAGTATATGAAGTAGTTGATTTAAGTATGAAATAAATTGAGATTGGTCGCTCTCTGAGGTTCTAGGACATTCCTATTCCTTCAACCCCAGTGGAGCTTTCCCGTCCCTGTCCTCGTACAGGTTGCCTGTATCCCTCTAGTTCTTCTGCGACTGGTAAGGAGTCCCAACTAATCATCCAAAACACAACCTTTACACTCCTCACAACCTACTCAACATTCAATCATGGATTCTCTGGAAGGATTATGGAAAAAACTGTCGCTATTAGATGAAGAAGAAGTTGGTATAGCATGCCCAAAGAAAACAGAGCAGGAATCCTTCACTCTTGCTGCCAAATTTTTGACAAAAAGAGTAGTCAATGTGGAATCAGTGGCCCGCACATTCAGGCCACTCTGGAGATCGGAGAAGGATTTCCAAATTAAGGACATGGGTGACAATATCCTATTCTTTAACTTCGAAGATGAATGTGATTTGGGCAGGGTACTTGAACACGAGCCCTGGACTTATGACAAACACCTTGTGGTCTTTGAGAAAGTGACCGCAAATGTGCCTATATCAGTACTTGCCTTCCAGTTTACAACATTCTGGATCCAAATACATGATTTACCAGTACAATGCCTAAACCAGGAAACTCGTGACGCCATTGGAAACTCACTGGGCACAATTCAACTCATGACCGACTCAGAAAGCGAAGGAGGTAAGGGTAACTATTTACGTGTTAGAGTGCAAATTGATATCACTAAACCATTGAACAGGGTTCGCAAGGTATGGCATGAGGGGTCTGTTATTGGGTGCGCAATTTTGAAGTACGAACGCCTCCCAAATTTCTGCTACTGGTGCGGATTGGTATCTCATGATGACAGAGACTGTGAACATTGGTTGAGAAGCAAAGGCTCGCTGAAAAAAACAGACCAGAACTTTGGGGATTGGATGAGAGCAGAAATCGATATCACCACCAGAAAATCATCCATTACCGTTCCTGGAACCAGACCAAGACAGCCAACATACAAAAAACCTCCAACACAAACACCCACCGGAAAACCAACTCAGCCACCGACAGCCCAGCCACGTGATCCTCCACCAACCCCGGCGACAATCCCAACGTCTGTCCCTGTCACGGTAATAAATGACGCATTGAATGCTCATGAATCCGAGGATGATTGGCAGAAGAATGGAGCATTGAAGAACCATAACGGCTGCTTTCCTGGCACTGAAACGGAAACAAGTGAAAATCCCAGAATCAATGAAAGCATTGACGGCAGAGAGAGAAAATTTATTCCCTTACAAACTGAAACCGATACAAAACTTAACCTACAGCAAAACATTAAAACCCAACTCACCCTAAATAACATTGGGCCGGGCTCCTTCCCTCAGCCCAATAACAAGCCAATGCCCCATAACCAACCCACCCTTACCTCAAATGGACCGTGCACCAATCCTCAGCCCATCAATAACACACCTAGCCAACCCCAAAATTCCCTTACCACTAGTGGGCCGAACACCAATCACCAGCCTTCAAATAACTTTCAGTCCAAACAAAAACCGGTGTCAACCAAATCAACGTGGGTCAGAATTCCACGTGAAAACCAAACCAGCCCAACTGATGTGCTCATGACGGAGAGAAAACACAAAAGGAATGATGAAGGTGAAGAAGGTGGCCGTCCCTCAAAAAAAGTATCAGTGCAGTATGATGAATCCCCAGAAGCTTACTCAACGGTGGTGGCTGCCAGGCAGCACCGCCGACCACAATGAACACCTTAAGTTGGAACTGCCGTGGTTTGGGACGACCATGCGCAGTTCAGGAACTCACCGAGATGGTGAGAAAATACTCTCCCACAATTGTTTTTCTCATGGAAACAAAATCAAAAGATACTTACGTGAAAAAGTTAAGGGCAAAACTACAGTTAGACAATGTTCACATAGTCTCTCGATTGAACACAGGTGGTGGCCTTGCCCTGTTCTGGAGCAGAGACATCAATCTACACGTCCTTGATGCAACCCCAACGTACATTGATGCAGTGGTGAACCCAGGAATGGATGACGCCTGGCGGTTTACGGGATTCTATGGAAACCCTGTAACGGCCAACCGGGAACATTCCTGGGCACTACTAAAACATCTAAGCCTCAAAATGGATCTCCCTTGGATTAGTGCAGGGGATTTCAATGAGATTGTCAGAGCAGAAGAGAAACTGGGGGGTGCTCCACGTCGGGAGAGACAAATGATTGATTTTAGGAATGCTCTGGATTTTTGTGGATTTCAGGATTTGGGTTTTGTTGGCGCCCCGTTCACGTGGTGTAACAATCAGTTTGATGGAGCAGTGACTTGGATTAGGTTGGACAGAGGAGTAGCAACCAATCCTTGGATTCAAATGTTCCCATCAACCAGAGTTCATCACATAGCTGGTTCGCTCTCGGATCATAGCCCATTGTGGATTTGTACTGATGATGAAAATGCACGTTTTTACAGGAAAAAGAAACCTTTTAGGTTTGAAGCGGTCTGGATGAGGGATGAAGGGTGTGAAGCAGTGATAAAACATTCTTGGGAGAGCCAACCAATGGAAAATCCGATGGGCAGAGTGACAAAAAAATTAGAGGCATGCCGGTTATCCCTGCAAGATTGGAGCAAACATTCTTTTGGCAATATTCGCCACAGGCTGCAACAAAAGAAAAAATTGCTAATGCAAGCGGAAGCAAATGCCATGAACGGATCCAACAATTCCCTTTTGAGAACATTGAGGGCGGAGGTGCATGATCTAATGGTCAAGGAGGAGTGCCTATGGATGCAAAGATCACGGGTGAAGTGGTTGAAAGAAGGGGATCTTAATACAGCCTATTTCCACAGCCGTGCAAACCAGAGAAATAGAACAAATTTCATCTCCAAACTGACCCTGGACAGTGGGGAAGTGGTGGAGGATGAGCAGCGGATTGGGGAGGCATTTGTGCACTATTTCCAAACCATCTTCCAGTCAGCCAACACAGTCGGGTTTGATCCAATCCTCCAAGGGATTCAACCAAAAGTGACAACGCAAATGAATGCCGAACTTAACCAGCCTTTCACAGCCATGGAAGTTGAGCAAGCACTCAAGCAGATGAAACCTATGACAGCCCCTGGTCCGGATGGTATGCCCCCAATTTTTTACAAAACTTATTGGAATACTGTTGGTTCTGATGTTATAGATGCATCCTTATCTGTTTTAAATACGGGTGTAATGCCTCCAAACCTAAACCATACTTTCATTACCTTAATCCCCAAAACAAAATCCCCCACAAACCTAAAAGATTACCGCCCCATAAGCCTATGCAATGTCATATACAAAATAATCTCAAAGGCCATAGCAAACCGACTTAAAAAAATCCTCCCTAAACTTGTGTCCGAGACCCAAAGTGCCTTCATGTCAGATCGTCTCATCACTGACAACATTCTTGTAGCCTTTGAAACACTCCACCACCTAAAAAATAAAAGGAAAGGCAAAACCGGGTTCATGGCTCTAAAACTCGACATGAGTAAAGCCTATGATAGAGTTGAATGGGCATTCTTAGATAAAATCATGGAGAGATTGGGGTTTGATGATAAATGGAGGAATCTAGTGGGTTGTTGCTTTCGATCAGTCTCTTTCTCGGTCATGATTAATGGGGAACCCCACGGTTTTTTTCACCCAAGTAGGGGTCTTCGTCAAGGAGACCCCCTATCACCTTACTTGTTTCTTTTATGTGCAGAAGGTCTTCATTCTCTAATCCAACAGGCAGCTGATAGTGGAGAACTTAGGGGGGTGTCTCTTTGCAAAGAAGGGCCAAAAATTACCCATTTATTCTTTGCAGATGATAGCTTGCTCTTTTGTAGAGCAACGGAGTCAGATTGCCAAAAAGTGTTGAATATCCTCACAGTGTATGAAGAAGCATCTGGGCAGAAAATCAACCGTGACAAAACGCAACTATTTTTCAGCACAAACACACAGGAAGACACAAAGAATAGGGTGAAGGTCTTAGTGGGAGTTGAGGAGGTGACGCAATATGAAAAATACTTGGGTATGCCATCATTTGTGGGAAGAGCAAAAAGAGAAACCTTCAGTTACATTAGGGAGAGAGTGTGGCACAAAATCCAAGGATGGAAAGAAAAACTCCTATCACAAGCGGGCCGGGAGATTTTAATCAAAGCAGTCATCCAAGCAATGCCGACCTTCACTATGGGATGTTTCAAACTTCCCAAAAACTTATGCAAGGACATTGAAGCACTGATTAGAAAGTTTTGGTGGGGGTATTCGGGTGAGGCGAGGAAAATCCATTGGATAGCATGGAAAAAACTTTGCTTACCAAAATTACATGGAGGCTTGGGATTTAGGGAATTGGAAAAATTCAACCTTGCTCTCCTAGGCAAACAAGTTTGGAGACTAATCCATAATACCGATTCCATGTTCTACAAAGTCTTCAAAGCAAGGTTTTTCCCTACATGCACGGTTCTTGAAAGTGGGGTGAAAACGAATGGATCATATGCTTGGCAAAGCATCCTCAAAGCGAGGGAGGTTGTCAAGCAAGGAGCATATTGGCGGATTGGGGATGGCACTAAAGTGCAAATTAGGGGTGATAAGTGGCTGCCTGATACCTCCACAAAGCACATCATCTCTCCTCAAAAAAACCTCCCGATGAACGCAAAGGTATGTGCTCTAATTGATGAGGATGGCCCAAGGTGGATTAGAGACCGGGTAACACAAGAATTCTTTCCCCATGAAGCCCAACAGATTTTGGGAATCCCCCTATGCTCAAACCGGACCCAAGATCTTCTTATTTGGGCTGGCACAAAATCAGGGAGGTACACAACAAAGAGTGCATACAAAATGCTATCTTCCAACCAGGATTCATCCACTCCTAGCCCATCTGATTCATCGGCCAATACCAGCTGTTGGAGGAAAATTTGGACCATGAATATTCCAAACAAAATCAAGCACTTCCTATGGAGAGCTTGCCGAGAATCTCTCCCCACAAAAAAGAACTTGCTAGTCAGGAATGTCACAAGGAACGCCACCTGTGAGTGGTGCAATGAGGAAGTAGAGGACACGGTTCATGCACTATGGGGATGCCAAGTCCTCAAGGAGGTTTGGTGGGAAGAAGAAGTCCTCAGAAATCAGCTTTCAATGCGATTTGTCGACTTCAGGGATCTATGGACTGGTATAACAAATTTAGATGTAGCGTACCTGGCTGAACGGTTTGCTATGGTCACTTGGGGTATTTGGAACAAGAGGAATGCTACAAGAATGCAGGTGCCTTCCCTCCCATTTCATCAGCTGTACCGGAATATGCAAGAACGGTTGACTGAATTCCGGCTAGCACAAGAACAGCCGGTTTCAGAGCCCAGGCCCTCAGATACACCGCGTTGGTACCCACCCCAGAACTCACAGCACAAAGTAAACTATGATGGTGCTCTGTTCAAAGAAACTTGGCAGGCGGGAGTTGGCGCAGTAGTCAGAGACGTGGACGGACGAGTCTGTGGTGCTATTTCAGATAGAATAGCGCTACCAGGAACAGTAGAAGAGGTCGAGGCCATCGCATGTAGAACAGCCGTACGTTTTGCGCTTCAGCTTGGCCTAGCAGACGTGGTGTTTGAAGGGGATTCTGCAACCATCACAGCAGCGATCAATTCCAGCTCTCCGTGCTTTAGTTCATATGGTCATATCCTGGACGAAGTGAGAACAATGGCGCTGAACTTTGCTTCAGTTGCGTTTGTTCATGTGAAAAGGCAGGGGAATGGTGTAGCAGATAAGTTAGCAAAAGCGTCTAAAGCCATACAGTGCCCTCATGTTTGGACGAATGACATCCCAAGTGATGTGCAACAGCATGTAATACTTGATAGTTGTTTTGATTAATAATAGTTTCTGACTTGATTCTCAAAAAAAAAAAAAAAAAAAAAAGTATGAAATAAATTCTCTTATATATACATTGTCATTTTTGGTAATTTATCTCTCAAACTGTAACTTTTATAGTGCTAGCCAAACACTCAGTTTTTTCAAAAATCACTTTTTAACAGCTTTTACCAAACACTTAGTTTTTTCAAAAAAAACTTTTTAACAGTTTTTACCAAACACTCAGCTTTTTCAAAAAGTACTTTTTCATTATGCACTTTTTGAAAACTCAACTTTTTCAAAAAGCCTAACTTTTAAAAGCCGAACCAAACTCACCCTTAGTAAGTTTTTTGAGTTTTAAATCTCTAGAGCGGTTGACATGATTTCTTTTAGAAGACAATGTTTGTAATCTTCACTAAAAAACAATTATTGGAAAGTTGTCAAAGGATGCAATATTGACAAGACTTTTTTCTCTCACAAAAAAAAAAAAAAAAAAAAGTAAAAAATCTTGATTAACTTTATTCAATTCAATCCTCTTGTTAGTGTCCGGTGTCCCTCAAAAAAATTGTGCAATAAATAACTCCTAAAGCCATTTAGTTTTACTTTTTTAAAAAGGAGTATTTCTTTTGAGTTAAAAAAAAAAAGTTTGGAGTTTTTTTTATTAAAGAAAAAAAAAAAAAAAC
Source organism: Quercus robur (assembly GCF_932294415.1). Classification (NCBI taxonomy): domain Eukaryota; kingdom Viridiplantae; phylum Streptophyta; class Magnoliopsida; order Fagales; family Fagaceae; genus Quercus; species Quercus robur. The sequence goes on along the minus strand of NC_065534.1, from coordinate 2,990,002 downwards.
CCTTACTTTTTCAGCTGTTTAGTTCTAAACCTATAAAACAATTATAAACAATTCTCTCCAAAAAATCAGAATTTTCAGCCAAAACTTTGCCCCAGATTAACCTACACAACTAGTGCAACGAGAGATTGACGATGGTGAAAAAGTTGAAGGCATTGATTTTGACAAAAATGATTTGACCATGATCCAACTTATTGATTTCTGTCAAAACTGATCATGCTCAACTCTCATCAATCATCAAAATCAATCACGATTAAGTAAATTTAATTATATAAACAATATTTTTATTTTCAAAAGAAAACAATATATTAATATGTGTGTATATATACACACACAAGTGTATGGAAGAATTATGATGACATGACTAATGGAAAGGCTTGTTTCCAAACACTAAATAATATTAGAGGTCACCATTCAAAATTTTGAACTTTAGAATACAAAATTAAAATGATCCCAAACTTTAAGGTTGTAATTGCAATTTAGTCTTTATTGGAAATTGGTTATAGTGTAAATATACTTGAAAAAAAAATTGAAGTTTTAATAAGCTGCACGTAAGCATATAAGATAAAAAGATAAAAGAAAATCCTCTAGGTATGTAAAAGTACACAAGCAAATCAATGCATACAATAATTTCTTTGTCACTGCACTAGAATGAGATAGATGGCATATGAATGGTGAAGCCCACCCCTTTCAAATTAAATGTAAGAAAAAAAAAAAAAATACCATGTGGTTTCTAGTGAGAATCATTGTCGTCTACACTAGCCCTTAGTAGTTGACCAATCATATAAAGAAGAATTAAATGATATGAGTATCATGACATTCAATTTAAATCAAATCTGTTAAGTTGAATAATGTGTAAAAAATTTGCAAAGAAGATTAAAAAAATTCAACTTAAAAACAGAAATTATTAAAATGACTCTGTCTGTACGTACTATATGTGACTATGGTCTTGTTTCTCAAAAAAAAAAAAAAAAAAAAAAAAAGTGACTATATATGGTCACGGTAATAAGAGATCTCCTGTAACAGAAAATCTAAATAAATATTAATAACATTTAATAAATATTACCAGTTGAGACAATATCACTATTGATAACACTCTAAAAACTAATTAGAAAATAAATATTAATAACATTTAACAAATCCCCTGCATTACACGGATTACATGTTAGTTTTATTTTATTTTATTTATTTTCCTAAGTAATTACAACCCCATTTTTTAGAAAAAGGTTAAGTAATCTATGCCTGACCTCTTCCACTAATCCATACAAGCATTCATGCATTGCCCATTTTCTGAGAATCCGTATTATTCATTGTACACATGTCACAAGTGCTCATTTATACAATTTTCTGTTGTATTAATTTACAATAACTCTATAAATACTCTGCCATATCTTCGTTTAAAAAGTAAAAAACAAAACTCTTGGATATCTATATATCAGTTACTAGTACTACTAGAGACACAGAGATTTGGGTAGTGTACTAACGGCTTATTGAGACTAATTCTTCTCAAAAAAAAAAAAAAAAAAAGTTACTAGTACTACTATGCAGCTGCACAAATTCGGAATGGACGGCGAAAGTGATGGCGGTGGAAGTGACATAAGTGGTGTGGTTAGCTCCACCGCCTCAACGGCCAGTTTCTCTTTAAAGGTGAAATAATCCATATATGCCTGACCTCTCCACTACTACATATTTTCTTTTCTTTTATATAGTCCTTTTTATCATTATGAATTTATAATTTTTGTTCTATTAATCTAATTTTGTTTAAAACAAAAAACAAAAGCGAAATATAGGAAAATAGAGGCAGGAGAGGTAAGATTTAAACTATGAGATAATATAAAAAAAATATCATTATTATTGAGTTATCACTTGAACCTATAATATGCTAACCAATTGATAAAGGGTAATACTTGTTGCACATACTAAATTGTTACAAACACAACCCTAATGAAGGGTTAATTGTGATCTTGTTTGACCTAATGCACCTTTTCACTTTGGGTCCATCTATCCATGAATTCCATAAAAAATTTTACATTATTTACAATAAGGCTGTAATAACTAATAACCCCTTTTGATCTGTAAAATCCAGTTATCTACTATCTACCTCTTTTGTAAAATCCTTAACACATTAATAATCATTTTAAGTTTATAGCGGTAAAATTAATCCATCTCATACTACAGTTAGTCAGTTACCACTTGAGCTTGTCCAACCTATTCTTAAAATTGTTGAACTACTTTAGAGCGTATTCCAATTATTTAAGTGGAAATTACTTCATCCTAAATTATCACCCTGATTGTACTTCATATCATAAATTATCTAAACGATTGACTTCCCAATTTCAAAAATACGATACATGAAAATAATATTTTGTGGTATGAATGGATTAATTAAATAGAGATTTCTTATGTCAAAACTTCATTCTAAAATTTTATTTTTTCTTTGTGATATTTAAATTCTTAAAAGAAACTTTCTCAAAAAAAAAAAAAAAAATTCTTAAAAGAAATAATTTAATTCATTATTTTTCCTTCAAAAGTTAACTTTTTTTTTTTTTTTTTTTTTTTTTTTTTTCAATAACCTTGTTAAAGAGTAGGAGAGAAGTGAGAAGAATAAAGAAATTCAAAGGAAAAAGTAGGAAGGAAGCAGCAGAGAGAAATAAAGCTGAAGAAGAATGGAAGAAGAGAGCTGCTGATATGAGAAAGATGGCTGAAGAAAGAAAGAAAGAATAAGACAGCATCTGCAAAAGAGACTGAGGCAATGGAAAAAGTTAAATTGGCTGAAATTGTTAGAAAAAAGAAAGAATCTGAGAAGATGCAAGCTGAAGAGCTTAAAAAACAATAAGAAATGCAACAGGCCAAAAAGGGAGAAAAAGCTAGAGATCGACAGTTGAAAGAGGGTAAGCAAAGAGAAGAGGTGAGAAAGCAGAGACAAGAAGATATTCCATGCCTCTTGGGCTTTCCTCATTCTATTTCAATAGATTCTCTTCATAAGCTTCTGGAAGAAGTGTCAAAAGCAATAACTAGTCTGGACATTCCAACCAAATCTGCTTCTTCTGCATCTAGTGCCACACCGGAACCATCCATGGAGCAATTGCAAGGAGCCCTGACAGAGCTTGAAGCATATTTCTCTCTGTCTGTAGATGCAGCACTTTTAGATGAAGCTACATTGCTTAGATTCAAACAGGCTTCTGAGCTACTTGTGCACAAACCTGGTTTCCTTGGAGAGGGTAAATGTTATCTGTTAAGGCATTACCTTAGCCAACTTGATGATCTTGTGCAAAGTCTGCATATTTCAGTTCAAAAAAATCAAGAAACTTTCATCCTTATGGAGAAACAAAAGAAGTTAATCGATACACGGGATCAGTACAAGAGTGAACTTAACACATGCTCTGATAGAATGAGTGAGATGGTGTTGAAGTATCAACAAATGAAACAGGATCTTCGAGATTTAGAGGTTGGAATGATATCGCACCAGGCTCATCTCCACAGATTGTTTTCTCAAGAAAACAGCATCAGTCAAGGGCTTAGTGAGCTTCCCAAGATTGAAGAACTTCTGCAAAACCAAACTCAAGAGGCTGCAAGGTTTAGACAAAGAGCTGACGATGGTTGGAAAGGTCTTTCTTCAGTCTTTAATGATGGATTCATTTTATTTTGAAAACTACACATTTGGGTTTTTTTTTTTTTTTTTTTTTTTTGGCATTTGGTGATTGTAATACTAAATACTTTAATCTTCATTTGCTATTTTAGATTTTTGAACTGTCAATTTATCCAATATTCAGATTAGTTTTTATACCAAGCCATTGGTTAGCTTGTTACAATTTTGCCACCATTTTCCGTCTTGTTTAATATTTCTCTTCTTGTAGTCTTATTTCACTCATACTTTGTAAAGTTTCAAGTACCTTCCATGGTAGATCTGAGTTGTTCACATCCATCTATTTGCATTAATCTATATACGCTTTTATCATGTACTTCACTTACCTACTAAGCTCCTTACCAACTGACAATTGTGATATTTATTTTCTTAAGGGTCTTAATTCGTACCAGTTTGTAAAATTACTTTCCAAAACAAATTTCTTATTACAAAAATCTTTTTTTTTTTTTTTTTTGAGAAAGTATTACAAAAATCTTAGTTTTAATTGTCTTGTTGCGTACTCCAGCAACCTGCTGCAGCTGCTTCAGCAGTATTTTCCTTTTTAAAGCCTTTTCTTGGCATAATAAATCAATAGGTCCTGAACTTTTGTTACAGCTCCAATTTTGAGAAAAAAAAAGGTCAAGTAATCTATGCTTGACCTCTCCACTAATCCATGTACATGCAGGCATTCATGCATTGTCAATTTACAAAGAATCCATTATTAATTGTACACAACTTATCATTAAATATAATTTGACCATGATCTCTGTAGTTGCTATTGCAAAATGAAGTTCTTTATACTTAACCAAATTGAGCCTAAGTCTTTAAAGATGAAATAATTATCTTTGCATGACATCTCCGGCCAAAATGGCCCAATACCATGTTTTTTTGAAATTTTTAGCAACAGAGCACTGTTTCGGAAATAATTTGGGATCTACCACTTTTTGTGGTACTCGAGCTTGGTGAGCTCGAGTACCACATTTTTCCATTCCACCGACGTCCCATATTCAAGGAGCCCTATAGTGGCGTTTTTAAGGCCTATAGTGACGTTTTCGGGCCCTATAGCGGCGTTTTCTTGAAAAAGTTTTTGTAAGTCCCCCATATCAGGCTCAAGGGGCCCTATAGTGGCGTTTTTAAGCCCTATAGTGACGTTTTCGGGCCCTATAGCGGCGTTTTCCTGCAAATTTTTTTTATAAGTCCCATAACAGGTTAAGGGGTCCTATAGTGGCGTTTTTAAGCCCTATAGTGACGTTTTCGGGCCCTATAGCGGCGTTTTCCTGCAAAAATTTTTTTATAAGTCCCCATTCCATTTTCAAAGGGCCCTATAGTGGCGTTTTTAGGCCCTATAGTGACGTTTTCGGGCCCTATAGCGGCTTTTTTTTTTTTGAGAAGATATTGACCAATGAAAAGATGGTACTCGAGCTCACCATGCTCGAGTACCACAAAAAGTGGTAGATCCCAAATTGTTTCCGAAACAGTGCTCTGTTGCTAAAAATTTCAAAAAAACATGGTATTGGGCCATTTTGGCCTGACATCTTGCAAATTACACTCTAAAACTTGGAGGTGTTTGGATTTTACACTCCGTAGTTGCTATTGCAAAATGAAGTTTTGAGTTTCAAAAATATTCTTTTAGGCTGCCAAAATACTTAACCAAGTTGAGCCTAAGTCTTTAAAGATGAAATAATTATCTTTGCGTGACTTCTCTACTATACTATTTGAATAAATTGCAAATTACACTCTAAAGCTTGAGGGTGTTCGGATTTTACACCCTGAAGTTTCAGAATTTAGATTTTATCCCATGAAGTTTGAGTGTTTCGATTTTACACCTTGATATTTCAGAATTTGGAATTTACTTCCTAAATTTTAGGGGTGTTTGGATTTTACTCCTTAAAATTTGGGAGTGTTTGGATTTTACACCCTAAATTTTAGAATTTGGGGGTGTCAAATCAAAATTTTGAAACGTCAGGATGTAAAATCTAAACACCCCAAACTTTAGGAGGTAAAATCCAAATTCTGAAATTTTAGGGTGTAAAATCCATACACCCCCAAACTTTAGGGGTGTGATTTGCAATTTACCTATACTATTTTTATTTTCTTTTCTTTTACATTCTCCTTAAACCATTATAATTGCACTGCATGTTTTTTGACAGGTTGGATAGATGCTCAGGTCAAGTTTGGGCCAAATGTTTGGGCCAATCTCGTGTCTCGAGTCCAACCCAACCTACTTGATCTATTTATTAAAAAGAAAGAAAAAAAAGAACATAAATTAAAGTTACAACGATCTTGATTTAGGCATGATAGAGTTGCCAGAATTAGCTAGAGTTGTCACTGAAATGGATCGAAGTGATTTGAAATAGACCAAAATGGACTGAATAGACCTAATCGGCTGAATGGGATGGAATGGACCAAAGTGAACAGAATAGGACCGAATTGACCAAAGTAGACTGAATGGATTGAAATAGACCGAAGTGAATCAAATGGACTGAACAGGACCAAATAGACCGAATTGGACTGAATTGATCGAGGTAGACCGAATAAGCCTAATTGATCAGAAGTGGACCAAAGTAGAACGAAGTGGACCAAAATAGAATGGAATGGATCGAATGTCAATTTGTAATTAGCATAGCCAAAATTGTGTTCTGATATAAACTCAAATTCTTACTTCCAAAATGATCAAGTATTAACTCAAACAAAAATCAAATCGAAACTGAGAGAGAGTACTAGCAATGGGGAACTAAAAAAATACAACACCAAAACATTTTAATCCAAAATAGAGTTTTAAAAAATCACAATTATTTATCAATATAAAAGTAGAGTTGCAAGAAAAAAATAAGAGAGAGAGAGAGAGAGAGAGAGAGTAATCACTTTTTCAAGAGCGAATAATAAAAAAATTATAGAAAATAATATGAGAAGAAAATATAGTAATAAATAGCAAAAATGTAGTAGTAAAAGCACAACTTAATCATATCAACCGAAAGTAAAGTTCCAAATAATACAAAAATTCATCAACCTAAAGTAGAGATGTAAGAAAAATATTTTAAAAATCCACTAAAAAATGAAAAACAAAATTTTGTGAGGAGAGAGAGAAAAATAATATTTTATGTGTGGGAAAACTATGTATAGAATGAGAGAGAGAATTGTAAATTTATAGTAGGAGAAGGGGAATAATGAAAGCCAAAAAATAAAGGAAGATAAAGGATAGAGGAAAAATAATATTAGGGTAAATATATAGTAGTGGGGAGATGAAAAGGTAAAAGTAAGGGGAAAAGTTGGAGAAAGTATAACAATAAGTTGAGAAGTTAATAAGATAAAAAAGTTGAGAATAAGAAAGAACGTTGGAAATTGGTGGATGATGTGGCTGCTGATGTTGTTTAATAGGAGTGCCGAGTGTAGCAACAACAAGTACTACGCTTCAGCTTTTACTACAAAACGTGTAAATACAGGTATAGGTTTTACTACAAAATGCTTATAAATAGCATATGAATGTAAATTTTTTTTTAATAACAACATATGAATGTATTGGTATAACTTCAACAGCATAATTAATATATATATATATATATATATTCCTACTATTACCCTTAAAAAGATATACATGTAATATACGGTTAGGCATATTTTTATATTATCTTAACAATAAAATCTTAACAAAATATAAAATTGAAGTCGGCCTCTCTCTTTTTTCCCTTTTTTTTTCCTACTTCAATAACGTGATATTTTATGATAGGGTGAAAAATATTCGGACTTATCAGCTTACGTAGTCCTCTTATTTGGGAAGATATGATCTAATTGTATTAGATATGATCTAAGGATTATTAGTTTAGTGTTTACCCAATAACTCCGGAGGTGGTGTCCTGTGCTCACAAAGATACTTGAAAATAGAGTCTGAAACGGAGTGGACTTCTTTACAAAGTCAAGTATAAAAGGGGAGAGAGAGAGAGAGAGAGCCAGTATGGAGTCTAATCTTAATCATCAGCAAAATAACAAGCTGAGTCTCACGATTCCTGGTATCGCAAACCAAGTCATGATTTCCAATACAAACCTTACAACACAATCACTACAAGCCCTGAATGTACCAAGAAGCAACACAAGTCCATATTCATCACCATCAAGTGTGGTTGATCCTCCTGAACCTGATCTTGACGATGAAGAGCAACAAGAAGAACCTAACCAACAATCTAAAGAGGTGGACGAGTTGGGCTTTTAGAGAAAATACTCAATAGAACAAAAAAAAAAAAAATTGACCAAATGACCCTGAAACTTTAAAAAAACCAAAATTACCCTAAAACCTAAAAAATGATTGAAATAGCAATGAAACCTAGAAAAATACCAAATTACCCCTAGTACCAAAAAAAAATGACCACATGACCTTGAAACTTAGAAATTGACCGAAATGACATTGAAACCAATAAAATGACTAAAATAACCTCGTAACCTAGAAAGTGACTAAAATACCCTTAGGACCTAAAAAATGACTTAAATATTTTTAATCCACTTAATGATATAAAATTTACAAAAGAAAAAAAAAAGTGAAAAAAAAAATTTACCTAGTACTTGATTTCTTGAAACTAAAGCACCATACATAAAGAAAAGAAAAAAAAAAAAGATAAATCACTCCATAGTCCACACTCTAAATACTAATTGCTATCTTAAATATCTGTAATCCACTTAATAATATAAAATTTACAAAAGGAAAAAAGTGAAAAAAAATTTACCCAGTACTTGATTTCTTGAAAATAAAGTATCATACAAAAAGAAATAGAAAATAAAAAAAGATAAATCACTTTATAGTCCACAATCTAAATACTAATTACTATCTTAAATATTTATAATCCACTTAATAATAAAAATTTACAAAATAAAAAAAAAGTGAAAAAAAAATACCTAGTACTTGATTTCTTGAAAATAAAGTACTATACAAAAAGAAAAATAAAAGATAAATCACTTTGCAGACCACACTCTAAATACTAATTGCTATCTTAAATATTTATAATTTACTTAATAATATAAAATTTATAAAAAAAAAGTGAAAAAAAAATTTACCTAATACTTGATTTCTTAAAAATAAAGTACTATACAAAAAGAAAAAAATAAAAATCACTCCATAGTCCACAATCTAAATACTAATTACTATCTTAAATATTTATAATCCACTTAATAATCTAAAATTTACAAAAAAAAAAGTGAAAAAAAATTTACCAAGTACTTGATTTCTTGAAAGTAAAGTACCATACAAAAAAAAAATTTTAAATCACTCCACAGTCCACAATCTAAATACTAATTACTATCTTAAATATTTCTAATCCACTTAATAATATAAAATTTACAAAAGAAAAAAAAAAGTAAAAAAAAAAAATTTTATTTAGTACTTGATTTCTGAAAAGTAAAGTACCATATAAAAAGAAAAAAAAATGATAAAGATAAATCACTCCACATTGCACACTCTAAATACTAATTACTATCTTAAATATTTACAATTCACTTAATAATATAAAGTTACAAAAGAAAAAAAAAATGAATTTTTTTTTTTACCCAATACTTGATTTCTGAAAAGTAAAGTACCATACAAAAAGAAAAGGAAAAAAAAATAAATCACTCCACAATCCACAATCTAAATACTAATTACTATCTTAAATATTTATAATCCACTTAATAATATAAAATTTACAACAACAAAAAAAAAAAAAAAAAAAAAATAAATATTACTTGATTTCTTGAAAACAAAGTACTATACAAAAAGAAAAAAAAAAAAAAAAGTAATAATATAGCTCCAAGTCGTATCAAGACCAATTGGCTCATGTATGAATAAAAAATTAATCATCCTCCTCTAACTAGAAGTAGTGAAAATGACACGAGGGTAAGTAGATTTTATTATTTTGTTTTAGCTTTTATATTATTTAAATGTTATATGAATTTCTGATTTTTTTTTTTTCCAATCATCATTGTTGTTACCTATTGTAAATCTAACTATTATTGAACTTTGTGTCTTCCAGTTGGATAAATGGGTTTTGTGTAAAATTTATGAGAAAAATGAGAGCAAATTAAAAAAGGCTAATAATACTCGAAAGGCTTGTACCAAATCTTCACGTGCTAACTAATGATAGGGATGAGCCAATGACAAATGTTGATCCAACACCAATGAAATTTCAGCGTCATATAAATCAGTCCTTCCACCAAAATGCAGATGCTCATGCTCATGCTCATGCTCGTATGTTCTCTAATCAAAATCAAGCAATGTCTAGCAATTATGGGACTCCTAATCAATCTCGAGTAATGACCGGCAATCATGGAACACCTCCACCTGCTCATATGGCTAGTAGGCTCCCTAATCAGCCTCGAGCAATGGCTTTCAATCATGGAGCTAGTAACTTCCATATTCATTTTCAACCAATAGCTGGCAATCATGAAACTCCTCAGGCGTTTGAACCATTTTACTCTAGGAATCCTTCAATGCATTATTCAGAATCAAGTGCAATTGTTGGCAATTCTGAGACTTGTCTACAGAAATTAAGGTGATGAGCTCAGTTCCTATATGCCTTCTTTATGGCATTCAAACTTTTCTACAACTGAATCAAGTGGGTCTTTGAATATTTAGTGATGGGATTGACGAGAACACGTTATAGTGACGAGGTAAGCATAATGACGAGGGTACCCCATGACGACAAACAAACCATCAACGACGAGGAAAGGAAGGTCATTCAATGGTGCCAGCAAGTAACCTGGGCAGTTACGAAACCAGCAAAGCAGACCGTTGGAAGCTAATAAAAGCCCCATAATTGGGCTTGAGGCGTTATGAAAGAAGAGCATTTACACTCCAACGGCTAGCAGTCAGGCTCACAGATATAAAGCTCTAACGTTTGCAGCATAAGGTACGAGACTAAGATTCTGAAAATACACTTCTTGCTTTTTAGTTCTGTGAACAGCTTGATTGTTCTAACTTTGGCATCGGAGACATTGTGGCAGGCACCACACCGGTGACCACCTTTCTAGAAGAGGACCAGGTGCTAACGAGGAGTTCCATCTGCCTACTGAGACTGACGAGTTTGCACCTCATCATTTAGCATGAAAGCTAACTAAAGTTTTATAGTCCTAATGATTACCCATTGACGTAGTCATCACCTTGTGAAGCATAGCCTATATTGTTTCAACATTTCTACTTACATTGGCTGAAGATACTTTTTGGAAGTTTGCGAAAGAGAAGGAGAATGGCCCTCACAGTAGTGTAGAATGCAAAAAGAAAAGAAAAGAAAAAAAATACTAATTAGCCCAACCGAATCCGACTCATTTAATAATCGTGTCATGATCTTTCAACTCTAACCCGATCTGTTAATAAGACAGGTTAACCTAACCCAACCTACTTAACACACTTAATGAATGAGTCGTGTTGGGTTGACACGAATGTAACATAACCCATTTCAACTTGCATAATATTAAATATAATATCCATCATATATATATATATATATATATATATATATTTTTTTTTTTTTAACATTCCAAAAGTAGTGCATACACTTCAAGTCCTCAACCCACATTTAAAACAATATAGTTCAACAAAAATATAACATTTATCTAGAAATAATTTTTTTACACTTCAAAAGAAGTGCATACACTTCATCCCAAATTCAAAATAAAATAGTTTAACAAAAATATAATATCCACAAGGTCCGTAAAGTTTTAATTTCTAATTATATCCCTCGTAAGTTTTTGTAATTACTTACTTTTCTTTTTAAATTTAAAATATAGGTTAGATATAAAAAGTATTTGACAAATTTAAAATAAAATGAATATTTATTTGTTATATTAGTTAAATGGGTTGTGTTAAATTTATCATTTCGGGTTGACACAAATAAATTGATGTATTAAACATGTCTATTACGGATTATGCGGGTTGACTCACTTATGACACGTTTCTTATTATATCGCTTTTAGGTTGACTCGTTTATGACCCAAACCCGCTAAAGCCTAACCCTAATCCTAACCCACAAAAACCCGTGTCGTGTTCACAGGTTGGGTCAAACATTGACACCCCTAGTGTCAATTTGACAATAACTCTATAAATACTCAGCCATGTGGCCCATATCTTCCTTTAAGAAACAATACTCTTGGATATCTATATCAGCTACTACTATGCAGGGTATGCAGCCGCGGGTAATCAGATTGGACTGCAGAAGTAATGGCGGAGAAGTTGACATAAGTGGTGTGGGTAGCTACTCGAGGGCCCATTGCTCTACAGAGGTTAAATAATCTATGCCACCTTTGCACAACTATTTGCTTTTTTTCTTTTCTTTCTTTTTTTGATCTATTCTAGAAAACCTAATACCTAAATCCCACCCCTCTAGGGCTCGAACTAGCAAGCCCATGGATATGCCCTCATTGTAAGGGAGATTCCACTTTGCCTAACATATATGCCCAACATATATGGGCGTCAATTTTTTTTCCTTTATTCTACATTCTCATTTTTTTTCATTGTTATAAAGAAAAATTATTGGCTTACATTGTACTATTCATATAAGATTTACATTATAGGCTAAAAAAATGTGTACAATATCATACACTTTTGTGCAAATGTGAACAATATTATACACTTTATGTAAATGTGTATATTTGTTTAATTTATAATATAAATCTTACATTATATAAATCTTACATGAATAGAACAATGTTAACCAATAATTGTCCATCATAAATTGCATTATTTTTATAGTCTTTCTACTTTTCTAACTTTTAAATACACACACACATATATATATATATATATATATATTTAAAGATAGGAAGATAATGAGAGAGGAGAGGTGAGATTTAAACTTGAAACACATATTTGAGGTAATACAAAGCATGCATCATTGGGTTATCACTTGAACCTCAAATATGCTAACTTATTGATAATACAAGAGAAATGAAGGGTTAATGGCGATCTTGTTTTTTAATGAGGGACCTAGTGCTCCTTTTTTTAATTTGGGTCCATCTATCCAGAAACTCCATAAAGAATTTTGACATTATTCACAACAACGCTTTAATAACCCCTTCTGATCTGAAAAATCCAATCATACCTCGTTTATAAAATCCTTAACACATCATTAATCATTTTAAGTTAATAACTTTGAAATCAGTCCATCTCATACCATAGTTACCTGTTGCTTGTTGCTTAACACAAATTCTTTGCCTCTTTGTCTTTCTAATGTATAAAGATGTGTAATTTCTCCTAGACATCGTTCAACTTGACCAAAATACCCCTAGGACAAAGAAAATACCACAGAACCTTGAAACTTAGAAATTGACCGAAATGACCTTGAAACCAAAAAAATGACTAAAATGACCTCGTAACCTACAAAGTGACTAAAATACCCTTGGGGACTAAAATACCCTTGGGATCTAAAAAATGACTAAAATATTTATAATCCACTTAATTATATAAAATTTACAAAAGAAAAAAAAAGTGAAAAAAATTACTCAATACTTGATTTCTTAAAAGTAAAGTATTATACAAAAAGAAAAAGAAAAAGAAAATAAAAATAAATCACTTTGCAGTCCACACTCTAAATATTAATTACTATCTTAAATATTTATAATTCATTTAATAATATACAATTTACAAAAGAAAAAAATAGCGAATTTTTTTTTTTTTACCCAATATTGGATTTTTTGAAACTAAAGTACTATACAAAAAGACCCAAAAAAAAAAAAAAAAAAAAAAATCACTCCACAGTAGAGTGTAGAATGCAATAGATTGTTGTAATTTTTTTTTTTTTTGAGAAACCAGATTGTTGTAATTGATGACCAGAAGACTCTCATCTAATGCTCTAGTTTACTGTAGTTGCTCTATAGACTATTTGGGCCATCCAATGCTAAATGGGTTATATAACTAATGTTTCTTCTTTTTTGTTCTTTTCTTTTTGGTATAATACATTAATATATACAGCTATACCTTTTGCCTAATGTGTATACAAAACTTTTAAAGAATTAAAAATATGAAAGAAAGAATTACTTCTGAAAATTGAATTTATAATATACAGTTTTTTTTTTTTAATATAAAAAAAGAGAAAACAAAACTAAAGAAAAAATAGGCTCTTATTGTTCTTGTTGGCATATAGTTTCATACTTTCATTACGGTATCTGGGTATAGCCGTATAGGACTGGGTTTTGAGAGCTTGGGAAGAGGCATGCCTAAAAGTATGATACTATATTAATTCTTATATTCCTAATATAATGTTTACAAAAGAATTATTTCTAATACAAACATTTTGAAGATTAAAATTTCCTTTTGAAGCATGTTTCCTCCATTAAACCTTAACTCCAAATTTGAATTCCATTTTGAACTTGGTCATCCATGACAAGATAAATTAGGAATTTTGCTAAACTAGATGCCAACATGTAAGTCAAACATAAATTCTTTAGTTAATACGAGAAAATCAAGCAATCTAAATATATTTTAAGTATTTAAACTTGTCAACATAGATGAAATTGTCTATGCTAAATACAAATCCTCTGTACCATATTTTGTATTCCACTTTATGTTTCATTTACCACAACTTGGAGAAATTATAGAGTCCTTTGGTGGACCACGTTACTAGTCTACCATTCCACTAAAAAACTTAAAAACTTCCATTTGTTTCAAATTGCTGAGTCAGTAATTAATTTCTGTTTAAAAAATTTTTCTAACTAACAATTTTAAACAAGTGGAAGATTTTTAGTAGAATGGTGGACAACATTACTTATCCACCTTGTGGATCTTATAATTTCTCCACAACTTGTCATGTGTTTATTTTATCCATTTTAAACTTTAGCTATTTTATAAGGAAAATTAAACAAATACATGGCAAGTTGTGATTGATGGAACATAAAATGGAACACAAAAAATGGTACCGAGGATTTGTATTCGTCTATGATAATTCCTTCTTCTTCTTCTTCTTTTTTTTTTTTTTTTTCTTATACCAAAATTGAAATTTTCCTAATGCAAATTGTCATTTGAAAAGTTAACTTCCCTTTTAAGTTTTTTTTTTTTACTCTAACTTCCCTTTTAAGTCAGTATCTTTATTCGTGACATATCTAATTTAGTCAAATTCTCATCTAATTAAGTTTCATTTTGAATTATTAACATGATTTATGGAGCCCAAAATAACAAGTGCTCAAAATTGCAAGTCAATTCCAATTCCTTTCATGATACAAGCGTAACTGTTGGTGTCAATTACTCAGTCATATGGCCCATATCTTCCTTTAAGAAACAATACTCTTGGATATCTATATCAGCTCCTACTAAGAAGGCTATGCAGCCGCCGGTAATCAGATTGGTCCGCAGAAGTAATGGCGGAGAAGGTGACATAAGTGGTGTGGGTAGCTACGCGATGGCCCATTGCTCTTCAGAGGTTAAATAATCTATGCCACCTTTCCACAACTATTTGCTTTTTTTCTTTTGTTTCTTTTTTGGATCTATTTTAGAAAACCTAATACCTAAATCCCACCCCTCTTGGGCTTGAACTAGCAAGCCCGTGGATATGCCCTCATTGTAAGGGGAGGTCCCACTTTACCTAACATATATGCCCAATATATATGGGCGCTAATTTTTTTTCTTTATTTTACATTTTCATTTTTTACATTATTATAAAGAAATATTATTAGCTTACATTATACTATTCATAAAAGATTGACATTATAGACTAAACAAATGTATATAAAATCGTACACTTTTATCCAAATGTAAACAATATTATACACTTTATGTAAATGTGTACATTTGCTTAATTTATAACGTAAATCTTACATGAATATTGCAATATAAACCAATAATTGTTTATAAATTGTATTTTATTTTATTCAGGTAAAACATAATAATTTGCAAATATTTTAACTAAACCGAAAATATTCAAGTAAAAAAGAAAAAAACTAGACTGAAAATAGCGCGGCATTGGACCATGGACCATTTTTTTTTGTTTTTGTTTTTGACCATGGACCATTTTGATATTCTATATGTATTGTGCAATTAAAGGATAGTAAATGGTCTACCTCGTTTGTAAAATCCTACACATCAATAATCATTTTAAGTTAATAACTTTGAAATCAGTCCATCTCATACCATAGTTACCTCTTGCTTAACACAAATTCTTTGCCTCTTTGTCTTTCTAATGTATAAACATATGGAATATGGATTACAAAAAATGTATAAACATATGTAATTTCTCCTGGACATTGTGGAACTTGACCAAAATACCCCTAGGACAAAAAAAATGACCACATGACCTTGAAACTTAGAAATTGACTGAAATAATCCTGAAACCAAAAAAATGACTAAAATGACCTTGTAACCTAAAAAGTGATTGAAAAACCCATACGATTTAAAAATGACTTAAATATTAATAATCCACTTAATAATTTAAAATTTAGAAAAGAAAAAAAAAAGTAAAAAAAAAAAAATTACGTAATACTTGATTTCTTGAAAATAAAGTACCATACAAAAAGAAAAAGAAAAAAAAAGGATAAAGATAAATCATTCCAAATTCCACACTCTAAATACTAATTACTATCTTAAATATTTATAATTCATTTAATAATATAAAATTTACAAAAGAAAAAAAAAAAAAAAAAAAATTTGTTCAATACTTGATTTCTTAAAAGTAAAGTACGATACAAAAAAGAAAAAGATAAATCACTTCATAGTCCACACCTTAAATACTAATTACTATCTTAAATATTTATAATTCATTTAATAATATAAAATTTACAAAAGAAAAAAAAAATGAAAAAAAAAATTTGTCTAGTACTTGATTTCTTAAAAGTAAAGTACTATACAAAAAGAAAAAGAAAAAAAATATAAAGATAAATCACTTCATAGTCCACACTCTAAATACTAATTACTATCTTAAATATTTAAAATCCACTTAATAATATAAAATTTACAAAAGAAAAAAAAGTGAAATTTTTTTTTACCTAGTACTAGATTTGTTGGAAATAAAGTACCTAAAAAAAGAAAGAAGGAAAAAGATAAATCACTTTACATTTCACAATCTAAATACTTATTTCTATCTTAAATATTTATAATCCACTTAATAATATAAAATTTACAAAATAAAAAAAAAGTGAAAAAAAATTTACCCAGTACTTGATTTCTTGAAAATAAAGTACCATACAAAAAGAAAAAGAAAAAGAAAAAGGAAAAAGAAAAGAAAAATCACTTCACAATTCACACTCTAAATATTAATTACTATTTTAAATATTTATAATCCACTTAATAATATAAAATTTACAAAAGAAAAAAAGAGTGAAAAAAAAAATACTCAATACTTGATTTCTGAAAGTAAAGTACTATATAAAAAGAAAAAGAAAAGATGAAGATAAATCATTCCACAGTCTACACTCTAAATACTAATTACTATCTTAAATATTTATGATTCATTTAATAATATAAAATTTACAAAAGAGAAAAAATGAAAAAAAAAAAAAAAATTTACCCAGTACTTAATTTCTTTAAAGTAAAGTACCATACAAAAATAAAAAGAAAAAAAATATAAAGATAAATCACTTCATAGTCCACACTTTAAATAATAATTACTATCTTAAATATTTATAATCCATTTAATAATATAAAATTTACAAAAGAAAAAAAAAAGTGAAAAAAAAAAATTACCAAGTACTTGATTTCTTGAAAATAAAGTGCCATACAAAAAGAAAGAAATAAAAAGATAAATCACTTTATAGTTCAGAATCTAAATACTTATTTGTATCTTAAATATTTATAATCCACTTAATAATATCAAATTTATAAAGAAAAAAAAAAGTGAAAAAAATTACCACGTACCTGATTTCTTGAAAATAAAGTATCATACAAAAAGAAAAAGATAAATAAAAGATAAATCACTTCGCTGTACATACTCTAAATACTAATTACTATTTTAAATATTTATAATCCACTTAATAATATAAAATTTACAAAAGAAAAAAGAGTGAAAAGAAAAATTACCCAATACTTGATTTCTTGAAAGTAAATTACTATACAAAAAGAAAAAGAAAAGATGAAGATAAATCATTTCACAATCCACACTCTAAATACTAATTACTATCTTAAATATTTGTAATTCATTTAATGATATAAAATTTACAAAAGAAAAAAACTAAAAAAAAAAAAAAATACCTAGTACTTGATTTCTTTAAAGTAATGTACATACAAAAAGAAAAAGAAATATAAAGATAAATCACTTCATAGTCTATACTCTAAATACTAATTACTATTGTAAATATTTATAATCCACTTAATAATATAAAATTTACAAATAAAAAAAAAAAGTGAAAAAATTTTTAGCAAGTACTTGATTTCTTGAAAATAAAGTACCATACGAAAAGAAAGAAAGAAAGAAGATAAATCACTCTACAGTATACAATCTAAATACTTATTTCTATCTTAAATATTTATAATTCACTTAATAATATAAAATACACGAAAGAAAATAAAATAAAATAAAAATTACCCGGTACTTGTTTTTTTGAAAATAAAGTACCATACAAAAAGAAAAAGAAAAAGATAAGATAAATCACTTTGCAGTCTACACTCTAAATACTAATTACTATATTAAATATGGCAGAAATGCTCTTTTCGTCCCTACATTTTCGTCCCTACATTTTGGGGTCATTTCTATTTTGGTCCCTACATTTCTATTTTATCACTTTTAGTCCCTAATCCAATTAACGCTTGTTATTTTAGTCATTTCCGTCAGCCAACAAACGGAAATAGCTGACGTGGCTAACGAACTAATTAAAATATTAATTAAAATCCACTGTGGCTCTCGTCACCCATGCCACATGGGTTTCCCGCCCCTTTATTCACACGTGACCCTCACTACCCCCAAATCAGTACCAGAAACCCAAAATCGGTCCACCTTCCCCCAAACCAAATCAGTCCACCTTCTCTCCCGATTTGAGATAGCCATCAAACCACCATAGCAGACAAACAAACCACCATCGTAGACAAACAAACCCAGAAATATATATACCCAAACCATTTTTCTTGGAATAGCAGAGAAAAGGAAAGCAATGAGATCTCTATCTCTGTGAGATAGAGACCAAACACACAGGTATTAGCTCTTTCTCTGTGTATGTCCTTATATATAGCTAGCTTTATATTATGCGTAGGGGCCACAATGTTGCTTTTGTATATTCATTGTTTGGGTTTTGATTTTATTATATTTGTTTAGTTACTTTTGACTATTTGTTGGTCCTTGTCTAGGTATGTGTTTCTTTGTGGCTTCCAATGTGTTTCTTAGTGGGACAAAATGCTCGTGACATTGCTATTTATTATGTATTTGTTTGTGCTTTCCAATGTGGTCCTTCTACTCCCTTGTTGAAGATATTGTGCATTACCATATTATATAATTCAAAACAGCTGAGGTGGATTGTGGAATGATGAGTGCTGAGTTGGTAAATAATTAATGTGTGATATTTTGTTAACTAATGAGTGTTGTTTTCGAATGTAGTCAGTATTATTTAACTAATAACTAATGAGTGTTGTTTTGTTAACTAATGGTTTATATGTGTTTTGCATGCAGCATGAGTGAGCTATTTAGTTTGTCTGTGCATCATGGTGGGTATTTTACTGATAAACCTTGAAAATATGTGGGAGGTAAAGTAGATATAGTGGACAATTGTGACCCTGATAGGTGGTCCAAGACAAAGATTGGGGGTATATGCAGGGAGTTTGGGTACACCTCTGTGAGCAGGATTTGGTATAAAATGTCTGGTAGTGATCTAGGGAGAGCTAATTTCCATTTGATAGTTGATGATGATGATGCCATGTTTATGATAGATTTAGTGATTGGTCATGAAGAAATTCATGTGTTTTTAAAGCACCTTGTGGATAATCCTATACTAGTGGATGAAGGTGAGCATGTTGGGACAAATGTGCCGCCATTGGCAGTGGAGCAAAACCTTTTAGGATGTGGCAGTAATGATGAAGGTAGTGACAATAGTAATTCTAGTAGTGAAGATTATAATAGTAATAATAAGGATAATAATGAGGATCACATTGAAGTAGATGTTGAACAAGCCTACTCTAAGAGAGAAAGTAACACACCAATGGTTGAGGAGGTTGATAATGATGATGTTGTTGAGGTTGATGCTGCAAAGGTGTATTCTAGGAGAGCAGGTAAGGAACCTATGACTCAGCACCCATCTGAGGACAAGGATGTAGTTGATAGCAGTGACAGTGGAGGAAGTGATGGTGAAGGAAGTGGCCTAGAGGATGAAGACGTAGTGAATCCTGATGAGAGGGAGTTTGTAGAAGAAGTAGTGATAGTTGGGATGGTTCCGATGAGGATGTTATTGAACCAATACAAATGGGTGCTGGTGTATGAGAGTGACGAGTTGCACAGTCTTGAAGAATCATCATTTGATGATGATATTGGGGATGATACTGATGATATCTCTGAGGATGAATTGAAAACACCGATAGGAAAGGGAAGGGGACAAAAGAGGACCTTCCCAGTGTTTAAGCCAGTTGCTAAGGCTGAACATATCAGATTTGAGAAAGATAAGTTGTTCACAACACCTAAACAATTCAAAGAAGCTATAATTGATTATGCAATTCATGGTGGCTGGGGGATTAGGTTTGCAAAAAATGATTTGCAGAGGGTAAGAGCAGTTTGCCAGGAAAACTGCAAGTTTGTGGCATATCTAGCAAAGCTGCCAAGAGAGAAAAGCTACCAATTAAGAACACTGAACCTATAACACACATGCACTAGGAGTTATAAGAATCCAAGGTGCACTTCTTCATACATTGGGAGGAACTTAATGAAGAGGGTGAGAAGATAACCTAACATGAAACTAAAAGACATCCAAGATGTTTGTACATAAGAAGTTTACACTAAACATAACTCTGGGAAAAGCCAACAGGGCTAGGGAGAAGGCAAGAGAATATGTTGATGGGGCTCACACACAGCAGTACAATTAACTTTGGGAGTATTATGAAGAGTTAGGGAGGGCTAGCCCTGACAGTACCATACTTATGAAGGTACACACCTTCAATAAAGGTGATTTAGTTGCTGAGATGGACTTGATCTGTCGGGTTCCATATTTTGAGAGGTTGTACATACGCCTAGAGGGTTGCAAGAAAGGGTTTATGACTAGCTGCAGGCTAATAATTGGTTTGAATGCCTGCCACTTGAAGACTAAGTCAGGTGGGCAATTAATCACAACAGTTGCTAGAGACCCTAATGAAGAGTATTTCCCACTTGCGTATGCTGTAGTGGAGGCTGAAACTAAAGACTCCTGGACATGGTTCATAAATTTGCTACTTGCAGACATAGGTCAGAACACAAGATGGACATTTATATCAGACTAGCAGAAGGTATGTATGTTTATTATTATATCTATATGCATTACCATATTGGATGTATAGAGTTACTAACACCACAATTGTTGTTTTTGTTGTGCTCATAGGGGTTGGTGCAGACCTCCATTGATAATTGGCCATAATATGAGCATATGATCTGCTGCAGAAACCTCTACAATAATCTCAGGAAGAATCATCCTGGTGTTCTAATCAAAGAGTTGTTTTGGAAAGCAGCCAAAGCTACTTATAAAGCTGAGTTTGATGAGGATGAACTAAAGGGAATTGATGAGAATGCACACAGTTGGTTACAAGATCATTCAACCACCATATGGGCCAGACACATGTTTAGTGAGGATGGGTTGAGTAATACAGTACTAAACAACATGTGTGAGAGTTTTAACAGCAAGATTCTGAAGTTTAGATCTAAGCCTATAATTACTATGGTATGAATCTAAGCCTTTGAGTAACAGTTAGTCAAATACATTATTTGATACATTGTTTGATTAACATCTTGTGTGTGATTACAGCTGGAGTCCATCAGGTTATATCTTATGACCAGGTTTCAAGATAACAAACAAAAGATCATGAGAGTGGAATCAGAGATATGCCCTAAGGTGCTTAAGAGGTTGTATAGGGAAAAGACTGCAAGCAGTAGGTGGCTTGCTTGTTGGGCAGGTCATACACAGTTTGAGGTTAAAAATGGACTGTAAAGCTTCACTGTGGACATGGAAAAAGGACATTGTAGTTGCAGGAAATGGGATACGACTGGCATACCATGTGCCCATACAATTTCCTACATATTCTTCAATAGGCAAGATGCTGAGCAGTATGTGCCTAGGTGTTTTCATGTCTCCACATATAAGGCTTGTTATGAGCCAGTAATTGCACCTATCAATGGGCAGAATATGTGGAGGCCCAATGGTGTCCAACCTGTTTAGCCTCCTATCAAAAGAAAACCACCTGGTAGGCCCAAGAAGAAGAGGACAAGGGAGGCTGGTGAACCAGCATGTAGGAGAGCTGGTATCTCCAAACAGTGTCGGACCTGTGGTAAAATAAGACATAATAAAAGAAGTTGCAAAGGTGAGATTGGAGGAAACTCTTCCCTACCAAGCACCACAAACAAAACCAGTGCAGCCAAAAAGATAACATTCTACCATATCTGTCAAGTAAATGTGTGAGAGTTTTTACATATTACATGTCAATAAATGTGGATTTCTTATTTGTAGACCAGCAAATGCAGAAACTATTCCAACATCAATCAGCCAACAGGACAAGCTCAAGCTCAAGCTCAACCAAGCTCAGCCACCCCATTTGCACCACCTCAGCCATCTGTATCATCCCAGTCCACCATGTACACCTTCACTCCTAGTGCACCACCTCAGCCATTGCCATCATTCCAGTCCAGCATGCACACCTTCACTCCTTGTGCATTTCCTCAACCATGGACAAGCTTTTTCAAGCCATGTGCAACATACCAAACCAGCATGCACTTCTCATCTAGCCCAAGTGCACCATTCCAGACCAACATGCACTTCTCATCCAGCCTAAGTGCACCATACCAGTACAGCATGCACAGCACTGCCACACCTTTTCCACCACCCCAGTCCAAGATGCACAGCACTGCCACACCTTTTCCACCACCCCAGTCCAGCATGAACTCCAGTTCAAGTGCACACTAGACCCCCACAGGATCATCCAATCCAATTACACCACCCAACTTAGGCAACAATCCAATTCCAAGACTAAGGAGGAAAAAGATGGTCACATCAGAGACCCTAAATGCTTCCAAGAATGCATCTAGATACATGGGGGCTATCAAGTTTGCTAGGAGTCAATCATCAACGCATGCTCCAAGAAAAAATAAATAGCTTGTTGTTTTATATCTTTTGATGAATGACTTGTGTTTTGTATAATTATAGCAAAGCCTTTATTTTGTATAATTGGAATTAGTTAAACAATGCCCTGCTGTTTGGGTTAAGATTGGCAGTTGAACAATACCCTTTGTTACTTAAACATACTTTTGCTTTTTTAATGATAATTATGTTTGGGTTAAGTTTGGTAGTATGTTAATTAAGATGTTTGGATTTCAAGATTGAGTTTATTGTTTCCTTCTGTCTTGTTTTATATGTGTAGTATAGTGCTTTCTTGAAATATGTTATCTATTAATACCAATTTTATTTGTTGCATGCACTTTGAAATCTGCTACTTGGTTCAACAGGGACATTTCCAATCCACACATCCACACATTGAATTGAATGAGAAAGGTATTCATTTATTTCTCAACAGAAAGAGTACAAAATAAGCAGCAGGTGTGTATCATTGCTAATAAATAATCCTACCAAAATAGAGCACACTATCAACCCTCTATACATAAACACTGCAACCCTACATACCAACCTTACTTGGTATTATGGTCCTACTACCCAATTGGGAGATCATTTCCTTAACTTTGTTGCAAAATCTTTACGACCAGATTGTAAAATTACTTTATAACCGAGATCTTATTGCAAAAAAGTTCAGGATCCTGAACTTTTTTGTATTAGTGCTTCCCAATTAAAGATCCATGAGAAAAGCTTAGTTCAATCATCAAGATTCATTCTTGGACATATTATCATGTGAACTCTTGAGTCTTGAGTGTCGTGAACAAGACATAAACATGTTACTTTGATTTGCAAGTCATTTTTAGTTTCTAGATTTGAGGTGCAATGCTATATGCACTAGAACATAATTAGTG
The DNA here is from genome assembly GCF_932294415.1 of Quercus robur. Lineage (NCBI taxonomy): Eukaryota > Viridiplantae > Streptophyta > Magnoliopsida > Fagales > Fagaceae > Quercus > Quercus robur. Next base: position 2,966,329 of record NC_065534.1, on the reverse strand, counting down.
CTATGACCATGTTATAAGTTTTACTTTGTTTATGCATGAGTAGTGGTGTTTAGTCATATCATCAATTGAGGACCAGTTTTGTAAACTAATAAGAAATATATTTCTTATTGACATGATTCCCAAGACTTGAAACTTTTTCTTAATTCAGTTTTACTTTGTGCCCTGTTTGGCTACTGAGAAATTGAGGGAATATGAAAGAATCCAATCCCATGGAATGAATGTCAACAACAAAGCAAGAGAGAATCAAATTCCCTGAAATACAGTTAAGTGTGCATTATGGTTTGCCAACTTCAACAGTTATAGTGAAAATTTGGATAGGCAAAAACTTTTGAAATTCTTTGAGTTATTTTGATATTGGCTCTTATGCCTTGTTTGAAGTTTAAGTTATCCTTACCATGAACAAAATCTTATTTTCAAAACTAAATTTAATAATTGATAGGATATGTCATTCATGTTATGTCTTCTATGTTGCCTGCTTTGCTATTGAGTTTTATTAAATAGGGATAGAAATTGGGAATCATTAGATTGACAAGCCTTTATGTGTTAGCAAACTAGTGTGGATTTTAATACACTTTTGAATGCAATTAATGATGTAATGGTAGATACTATAGATGTTAACTTGAGGTGGTTATACTATAGATTTTCTTGATGAACAATAGCATAATGATTCTTTGTAATGTTTTAGACAAACTTGAGGAAAAGGGAGCCTCGACTTGCCAAGGATGAAGATGAGGATGAGCAACTGGCCAAAGATGAGGATCAACAAGTTGAATGTGAAGGAGTTGTCATTATTGGCTTGGGTGACAAGATGAGATGGATAAGTAATGAAGTTCCAAGATTGAAGTCTGGCTGGTCTTCTTAAATAGTAGGATTCGTTAGTGAAAGATAGAAATTATTAATAACTTATTAATAACTTATTTCCTAGACTATTGGAAATGTAGAGGATAGGATTTGGTTGCTTGCTAATTAGTTGTTATCAAGTTTATGTTAATAGTTGGCTGTTGATTATCAGTTGTATTGCACATATGTTGTGCACTGAATGCTATTTAAAGGGAAACAAATTAATAAAGATGGAAGCAGAAAATTAACACTCAAAATCATTACACTTGAGCATCTTTGTTTATTTATACAAAATCATTACAAGTATGTATAATTATCGATGTTTGTGAGTTATCTTTTGAAATGTTATCAAGCCAATCATGTTAGTTTTGATTTCGTAAAAAATATGGTAAGAGATTGTAGACATTTTTTCCCCAATCAAAATTAGTAGAAAACGCATAATTGAGTAACCAATTTAGTGACAAATGCAAATATCATTCTCAACTATTGGTCATGTCATAGAAGAGAGTATAATTTGATTACAAGGACAAGATAACAAAATTTCTATTGACATATATACTTATACTACAAGCTTTACAAGGCCAATTTTTCCCAACAATAGAAATACATAATTACAATACCAAAAAAAAAAAAAAAAAAAAAGAAGAAGTGTGCTTTAAGATCAACTGCTTTGTTGATCTCAAATGGATAAACGCCACCAACTTTTGTCCAAAGGCTCTACCTATAACCATGTTGAGAACATTAAGCACTTTTATTGCCTTTATTTGGTACAAGTTTAAATTCAACACTGCAAAAAGGCTTTCTATCATCTTTGACATCTTGTAATAGATGACCAAAGCTGTAAGTATTGAATTTGGTTTAATAGAATTGAATACACCTTGACTAACACAATATTGAATTTGGTTTAGTATTGAATTTGGTTAAGCACATTCAATCTTGTAAGTCAGGTTCTTGACTAACACAATAGCACCTTCCAATCCCTTGAATAGTTTCATTAGTTGGCTCATTCTATTGCTGCAAAAGCAAAGGAGTGGAAATAAGCATAGCACAAAATAACAAACTTGAGCAAGCCTAATACAAAAAAGATTCAATCCTTAAAATTTAGTATCAGGATTTTTGTAATTGAACATCAATTTCATTGAACCAAAAATAGTAATTAAGCACCAATTTCAGAATGCCACTCCCCACCACACAAATTCAGAGCTAAAGTCCAACAAACCAAGTAATGTGGTAAAAATTTCTAACAAACCCTGATACCAAATGAAGTAAAATTATGATCAATAGAACTATAGAAATGAAGTAAATACAAACATGATTAGTATATCTCAAATTATGAAGCTGGCTTCAATGGCAATGACCCATTTCCAATGGTCTCATCAAAGAAAGACTCAAAATGTGAAAATGAGATACACCAAACCAATGAACAAATACTTGCATTTTTCTTTTTCCCTCTAATCATTGTTGCAATACCAGAAAAATAAGACTACACAGGACATTCTCATGTACATGAAACTTGGGTGTGGTATCAAAAGAATCTATAAATCCCATAGCTTTTGGAAATTATAATACCATAAAATGCTTAAGAACTAGCCAAAAATATATATTAGATTATTGTATTGTTGCAAAGCATCTATTAAAAATTAAAGATGAAACATTGAGTGATTGTTCCATGGTTATAATTAAGTTACATTCCCATCTTAAATTTGAATTTGCTCTCAACATTAATGGATTTAAACAAACGTTAGAGTAAGTTAGATGTGGTAGGGTGACATAGCAGGAAAGCTTATGTCATCAATTTTAATGACCTGTTCTCTTCTTATTGGTTGGGACTACAAGATTAGCATGCTAACGTTGTAGTCCCGAACTAGCTAATAATTTCCCATCATGTTTAGATGCAACTTAATGGCCTATCTAATTTCCATGTCCATGCAGTTCACCAATTAATGTCAAAGGAATGATCATACAAAATTACTTTAGCATGATATGAGGAGGAAAATGATAATTGCATTTCACCTAACAATTACAATTATACAACTTGTTAACACATGTGCCAAGAGCCTTATAATTTAATTGGAACCTTCATATGATATCTAGGATTTAAATCTCCACACTCCATTGTAACTATTGAATTATAATATAAAAAAAAATGAAAAACAATAAAAAAAAAAGAGGTGGATGACATTTATCTCAAGTTCTATACAGTGTCTAAATCATATTAATGAGAAATTGGAGGAAATTAATGGAGGTTCCATGCAGAAATATGAAATGTATCAACCCCCATTTCATTTATTTCTCTAAAAGTGTGCGTCAAATCCTCTACTATTACCAGTCACCACAAGAACATCAATCACCTTCACCATCACCATGCAAAATAAAGTCACGCACCACCAATTGTATAACTTTGCCCCTTGTGCGATTCAGAGTTCACAACTTTGAAGAAGATGATTGCCCATAAAAAGATGATACATGCTGCTTGTGTCAATTCCCACAGCTAAGAGTTCAACACATATAAATCATGGTATTTGATATGATTTCCCTCAATTTCAACAGTTAAAACTCATCCAATTGACTTTCCTTGTATGTACTATGTACAAACCACACAACATATTATCACAACGGCTTAAACGACCCCCAGATCCCTCCTAATTACTCTCCTCCATTATTTCTAAAGTCTTAAACCCATTTTCCATCCTTCCTACTGAACATAATTAAACCTTTAATTAACGTTTCATATGTAACAAAATATCCAATTAATTCCATTTGTTTTCATCTCATTAAACAGATCAAGAGCCAAATCCAACATTTCAGACTCACAACAATCAGATATCAATTTATTGTATGTGTCAACATTTGGAAGGCAACCCTTCCTCTTTGTCTCTTTCAAAAGGCAATGCCTGACTTTCACTTTCCCTAATATACAAAAACACTTTATCAAAGTGTTATAAGCAAGAACATCCACCACACTTCCCCTACTCTCCAATCTGTTCAAACTGTTAACAACCTTAGTTACACGACGAACATTACAGAGAACTTCCAGCATCTGTGTCCCTGTTTATTTAGTTATATCCTCTAACTTTTAATTATTTAACCTTTTTTTTTTTCTAATTTAATGGGAAGCCAATTTAATCTTTAAACCTTTACTATTTTGCATACGTGCCAAATAACATCTAAGAAGCTAATGTCTCACCCACACTTGAACCATAAAATTTTATATATATATATATATATATATCATTTCTTTCTTTCTCTGAAGTGTGCGTAAAATCCTGTTTCAGTCAATATCAATTGCCTTCACCATGCAACAAGAAGTGAGTGACATACATCTTTGCCCCTTGTGCAGTTCAAACTTCACCACATTCGAGGAGATGATGTCCCACAAAAGTATTATTCATGCATCTTGTGTACATTGCCAAGGACAAGAGTTAAATTCTATTACGGATCTCCAAAACCACAACTCTTCCACCCACGAGAAATTCAAGAACCGTTGAAGCAGTTGCAAAAATGTGTTTCGCACTGAATTAGAAGTCTTCTGATTGCTTTCACTGGTTGATTCATGACAGTATATCATTTTTTTTTTTTTTTTTTTTTGTAGTAGTAGTAGCCTTATACTTCCATTTTCTGAGTGTCTATGGGATCTTTGGGGGTGTTTAATACTCTGATTGTTTTGGCAGAAAATGGATTTTACATTTTCCAGTGTTTTGCACTCTTAAATTTGGAATGCACTTTCTTCAAATTCTCCAATTTTATATTTTATGCTCCATCCAAACTGGCTTCCAACTTGAATTGGAAGCTTGGAAATTAAACTTCCCAAAATTTTTTTTTTTATTACTTCTTTAACTACTTTACAAACTGAAGCTACTTGGGCCATCCTAATATCTTCTTGGTTTTTTAGTCTTGGAAGTTAGAACTTGTTGCAGCAGACAATCACTTAATTCCTTTAGTATTTGTTTGAAGCACTACAAAATTTATATTCACCTATCATTTGTTTGATTACTAGCTGAATTATCAAAGTATATTAGTCGTAAATATGTCTTTTTTTGGCTTGAATGCTAGTTGGATTTTTAGACCTAATGGCAATTCTAAATGCTAATCCCTGCTCTAAGACATGCGAGAGTCGAGTTGAGTGTTTTTTTTTTTGGCTAAATGCTAGTTGAGTTTTTATACCTAATCCTTTTAATAGCTGATCAATCATATAAAGAATAATCTAATCAATCATATAAAGAATAATCTAAGTTAACATTTATAATGCCATTCATTTTTAAGCAAACTGGCTAAGATTTATTCAATATTTAGAATAATATGTAAAAATCATAGTTCTAAAGAAAATTAAAACATGCAACTTAAGCAGACAATATTAAGGTGACGCTTGCTGCCTTAGATGCGACTATAGTTGCCTAAATATAGTTCCCCTGATAACAAAAGATTAATAAATATATTACACCAAAAATGTCCTGAACTTTTGCATTGGTCCGTCCCAATAACTTAAATAAAGAAAAGAAAGATATGGTTGCGCCCCAATTATAAGATCAATTCAAATTTGATTTAAATTTATTTAATGAAATGGTAGGTGAATTTTATTTATATAATTTAATTTAATTTTGTCCTAAGTAATTACAGCTCCAATTTTGAGAAAAGGTCAAGTAATCTATACCTGACCTCTCCACTAATCCATGCAGGCATTCATGCATTGCCAATTTACAATGAATCCATTATTAATTGTACACAACTTATCATTAAATATAATTTGATTATGATCTCTATAAATACTCAGCCATAATTTTTGTTTAAGCAACAATATCTGTATTTTACTAGTACTAGGAATCTATACGTATTTAATTATGGGAGGCAAAGGTGGTGGTGGTGGCAAAAGTGGTGTGCCTAAGTCCTCAAAGGTGAAATAACCTTTGCCTGACCTCTGCACTATACTATTTTCCTTTTCTTTTATATTTTCCCTTAATCATTATAATTGCCCTGCATTTTTTTTCTTCGATTAAAAGCATCATCATCAAATATTTTAACTAATGAAACTGAAAATAGTGTCCTTAGCACTGAACAGTTGGAGTAGATTTTCTGTATTAAAGTAGTGTTTTGTTATATGAATGAATGAATGAATGAATTAATTTAATATATTCATAAAAACCTATCTAGTAGAAGATCAGAATTGAAGAATGTTGCTTTATGATATTCAAAACCTTAAATGAAATAATTTAATTATCTATTTTTCCTTCTAAAGTTTGCTCAAGCTTATTAATTTTCTCTTACTGTTTTTCAATAACCGAGTAGAAGATAAGAAGAATGCTGCAGAGAAGAAGTAGAGAGGAAGAAGAGAAAAAGAAAGTAGAAGAAGAAAAGAAGAGAGTGGAAGAGAATAGAGTTGCACAAGAAAAGAAGGAAAATGAAAAGGCTTGCTTGGTGGAAATTGAGAGCTCAAAGAGAGAAGCTTTGAAATTGCAAGCTGAGGAGGCAAAACAGAAGGAAGATGAAGCAAAGCAGCGACAAGAAGAGGAAGTGCATATTAATGATGTAACCCCGCATGAGTTGAATCAACTTGCAACACCACCCATTTTAGCTGAGGATGGCATATCACAGGTAACAATGGAAATCTTGTCTTTTAATATTCTTTTAGTATAGACATGTTTTCTCATTGTGTCAGGTCCAATGCATTTAAACACTAGATCAACAAGTGTGTCAAAATTGATGTCTTTCCTTCACAGATTGTTAATGACAAGGTTGAGCTTTTTGCTGTTGCGGATGCTGCTCATGATGCCACCCAGTCTAATGATGATGATGCAGCTCCTGTTCCTACCGTAATAGATGTTGTAGCCTGCCTCCAAAGTCTCATAAATGTCCAACTCTCCAATGGTGAGAGCCTGCGCACAATTGCTGAGGGTCAAAGAGAACTTGCTAACACACTGAATGTTGTCCTGGATAAAGTTTCTGAACTGTAGAGCCGGTTTCTTCCTCTTGCTAATGCTTTGTGATTACCCTTTGTCATTCATGACATAAAGGGAAATGAGTAGTACATTTGTTAGGAGGAGTTGCGAGAGATATTTTGAAAATTGTTATCATAACTAGGGGAAATTTTGTTTAAGGTGCTTTTGGGTTTTGTGTTCGTATTTTTGTTGGATATCAAATTATCAATCATTGTGCAAGGCAAGTCATTTTTAGTATTTAATTGGTATCTAATTAATGTTTTACATTGTTGTGCTTATTCGGTTTTATATACTTGCTTAGTGATCTTAGCTTATTGTGAACTACTTAAGCTGAAACTTATATTTCATGTTATTGTTTTCCATATGATGCGTATAACAAGTTTGTTCATACTTTCAGTGGTTTCTCAAATTGGTTATATATATTTTGATAAGTCTGTTGTGATTGTTGAAGTCAAACCCTCTTTGTCATCTTTAATTTAGTAGTTGGTTATGTTACTGAAACGTCAAAAGGAGATGGTTAGGTTTGGTGCTGACAAATTTAATGGTCACTTATTGTTTGAGTAGTAATCATTTAATCTTGAAGTACAAGGGAAGGAAGTCACTAGGCTGACTCTTGATCGATCTAGACAAGCTTCTTGATCTAGTCTTGATTGAGGCTTCCTTGATTGAGACACAAGAAGCGTGATTCAAAATTTGATCCATTAATTAAGTTAGTTGTTGAGTTAGAAATCATGCCTTACATGCTAAACTATATAAGGGTACATAACAGTTGACTAAAGAGATGATTGAAAGTGAGTTTAATTCCTTGACATCAAAGATAATCCGTATAACCTCCATTCACCACAAATAAGGAGTCCAAAAAAGTAAATCTGAAGATAGGATGTTCAAGTTTTTGATTATGGATTGAATTCACAGATTCATTCCTATATCTTTGCAATGAAGAAGAAATCAAGGAAGTCCTTGAAGTCACCGATGAGATTCATTAATTAAAGCATTTCAGTTTTTGGAAGTCAAGTAACTAAGAGAAAAATCTGTGGTCACATTTGTAAATATCAGTGAGGTATTACTAGGCATTATTGCATATCTCAATTGTAAATTTCAATTGCAAATAGTGAAATTCTTCTTGGGTTTATGATTAACCTCTATAGTAGTTTTTCTTGTGAATGTGTAAGTTTCGTAGGAATTCCATTTCGACACCAATCAACTATAATATTTAGTTTACTATGCTAAATTAATTAATTACACAAAATCAATTAAAAGGTCTAAAATGACTTATTACCTTAGATAATTCTAATGGCGGATCGAAAATTTTTCTTGCAAACACGGTGGTCATTATTTGTAATTTTTTTTAACTGATTAAAAATATTACTACAAATAAATGCCCCACCTTTTTTATTCAGAGTTTGAACCGAGTCCTCCGCATTCTCCCATGTACTTGGGCGGTACTATCTGACTCAACAATCAATCTTACCGATTTCACACGAGCGGACACCAGAAATCTGTGCCATATTAATATACCAACTACTTGCATATGTTCTGGATAACAGTACATGAAAATTGAGGTAAAAAATGGTGGTGGTTCTCTGTAAAATTTTTATCAACCAACTATCCACCTACTCAAATTCCGATAGAAAGTTAATGAAGAATGGAATGATCTTTTGACAATCTTCCAAAACAATATGTATATAATTATTATGTATTTTGAGGTTTTATTTTTCTTTTCCTTTCTTGTATTATCTCTATAGCCAGTTTTACATCAAGGCCATATCCATGAAATTTTCATATTTGCATATTGTCTATATAAACTTGGTCATGGTGGCAGTTTCATAATTATGGACTTAATTTGTATTGTTTAGCTACTTTATGTCCTCCATCTATAGAACTCTTATCATGTCCTTGCATGTATTAGTGAATATGGTGTAGTATTTATTCTAAGGTGTGTGTAAGGACATTCTATAACTATTGTACTTTATTCATATTGTTTTTATTTGTTGACCAAGTTTGACCATTGGCCTGATTTTAATATATTGTAGAATTAGTACCTTTTTTGAGACCTTGTTAGGAATTTATTCTCTATCTTTTAGATTTTCTGCTTCTGCAAGACTATTGAATATAAATTTTTAGCTCCCAAAAAAAACCTATTGAATATAAATAATTGGTTTGCATCTCAACTATATCATTGAACTTTGGCCATCATAGCACACGGTACCTAACGGTGATCATGGTCTACACCACAAGACCTTATTAGTTGATAAATCATATCAAGTAAATATGCCATTTAATTTGAATCAAATCTATTAAGGCTTTTCAATTTGTAAAAATTGTCAAAAGAATATAAAACATGCAATTTAAAAAAACACATATCGCTTTTCCAAAAAAAAAAATACACATAGAATCCATATTTATGTCAACAAAAAAGGTATCACACAAAAAATGTATTGAATAATGTCTCGTGTGTGTCTATATATATAGGAAATATGTCTCGTATATATTATATGCCAAAGTTGTGCAAATAGAATTCCCTATAACAAAAACAGATCGTTTTTGTCTACTTGAAGAGATACATGGATGTATAGCGCCAAAGGAAAAAATGTAGTACATTCGGAGTACAAAGAAAAGAATACCACGAGTCCTGATCCTGAATGCCCCTGAGGCCTGACCAGAACTTTAGTTTCCCAATAACTTAAAAGAAAGTATTGAATAAGTTCAATTCTAATCTTATTTTACACTATATGTTTGGAACAAAGGAAGATGGAGGGATAAGAGAGGGGAGGTCTTAATCTTTTGGCCTAAGTAATTAAAGGTCCAATTTTGAGAAAAAAGGAACTGCTCTTATTGGGTGTACTCCAATAAGTTCAATTCCAATTTTATTTTAATCTTTTGGCCTAAGTAATTACAGCTCCAATTTTGAGGAAAGTTCAAATAATCTGAGTGACCTCTACACTAATCCATGCAAGCATTCATGCATTGTCAATTTTCCGAGAATCCAGAAATTTTTTTTTTTTTTGATGGACTAGAATCCAGTATTAATTGTACACAAAAGTGACCATTAAATTACTTGACCATAACTTCCTATAAATACTCAGCCGTATCTTCCTTTAGGCCACTCATATTTATAAGTTAGTAATACATACATACTAAGCAGCCACACATATTCAAAATGGACGGCAAGGGTGTTGGTGGTGGTGGAGATGCCAAAGGAGGAGGAAGTGATGGGGGCAAAGTTGGTGGTGTTGGTGTCCAGAGTGGTGGTGATAACTCATCGAAGGGCTGTGTCAGCGATACTGGAAAGATGGTTGCTCCTGGGACTGGTGGAGCATCACAAATTTTGAGGGACTCCTTTGAAAGTAACCCCAAGGTGTATTCCCTGGCCTTCATGCTAATGAAAATTCTAATGAGAAGGGATATAAAGTGTATTGAGTGAGTTGTTGCTTTATGGATTATTATGTAATGGAATAAATTAAAGTATTAATCTATTTGATGATGTGTCCTATATGTTATACGGTCTCCTTTCAATCATTATAATTGCTCTACCTTTTTTGTTTGGTTAATTAAGTATATTTCATAATCAAATGGTTCAATTACGTACACTAATTAAAAATATCATCCTGTAGGACCCTTTTTTAAATAATGTAACATGGCACTAAAAGAGAGAGTGAACAACTCGAGTAGATCAATCTATTGAAATCCAAAATTTCAATTAATACTTCATGAATAAATTCTAGAGTTATTTCTCTAGCCTATGTGGTAGTTGTAACTGTTGTATAAGGGAAACCATTTGAGGTTGGATAAAATATAAGTATAGTATCTTAGGTGTTGTTCCTTATGTTTTTCCCTTAAGATTTAGCCATGTAATTAACTTATAAATACAGTTCTATCCCATGAGAAGAAGTCCACATTGCAGAATCAAAACTAGTCTTAATAACACTTAGAAATCAAAACCAGACCAAATTCCACTTTCAATGTAACACTTTTCTATTTCAACCAAAAATATAAATAATTAAAAAAATAAATAATATCATTTTATGTTGCAGACCCAAATTCCTCTTTCAGTTCAACATTCTTCAACTATTTTTCTATTTCAGTTCTGAAATTGCTTTGTACTAGTTCAACATTCTAATTATAATGTATTACTAGCTCCCTTATTGATATGGGATTATCACATCTATATATGTAGAGACAGCCACAACTTACTTCTCTTCTTTTCTTTTCTTTTTTTTTTTATCTTTTTTTTTTTTCAATTTGGAATTTCCTAGTACACCTAAAATGTTTTGGACATGGTTGCATAATAATTTCTCTAATCTCTTATTTAGATATATATATATATGTATATATATATATATATATTTTTTTTTTAATGTCTTATGAATTTACCATGCATGATAGTCCATCGGAAAACATAAAAGATGAATGTAGTTACTCAACAATTCAATCATTTGTGTTAAAATAAGTAGTTAAATAAGTATACATTTAATTACCATTTACTAATTAATAACTTAAGTTTTTTGGACAATTGCTAATGATAGTAAGGCATTCAAATATTCAATGAACTCAGACCTCATATCATATACTCAATGAACAAGTTAGGAGAGAAACAAGACAAACGCAAGGGGAACCGATGAGAAACACAAGCCCAATTGCACTAGTGCCGAAAGCAAAGAGCTTGGTGGATTGTGATAGCATGGCATCACGCTTGTGTTTATGATCATAACCAGAATAGTAGGAATGTCCTTGATGTTCCTCTTATGTCACTTCGAGTCATGGGAATTTAGAACTACTGGACAAGGCTAAGCTAACCGCGTTTCCAATCTAAAGTTAGGCAGCAAAAAAGAGAAGATAAATATTTTCCTCGGTGCTTTTCCGTGATAATATATAAATTAATTTCTTGCCTCTCCGTGGTAACATTCTGCTTTGTATCAGTGAGCTCGTGTGAGAGGGATTGTGGAGAGAGGGTTTTTGATTAATTTTTTTGTTATGATTTTAGTATAAAATGTGTTATTCTGACGGCAAGTGGGGAGGTGGGCTGGTTATGGACCGGATCACATAAATGAGTAAGTGTCATAAATCAAACCACAAATAGGTAAGTTGGATTTTAGGCAAACCACATATGAATAAGTTGAATTTTGGACAAACCATAGATAGATAAATTAATTATTTTCTCAATAGACTAGTATGTTTCACTAAATAGATAAGTACTTTTCCCTCAAGGATAACACACACCCTTTATATATTGCTGAAAGCCTGAAAGTAGTGAATGTATTGAGCTGGTGAAAAATCTTAAATTTTTTTAATATTCATTTATTTTCATAGTACGCGTAGTTATTACATTGAACTGTATTTTCAATTTTGTTGTTGAGATATGTTTAGAACTTTGAATAATTTGTTTTGAAAGAGATATTATATTTGATGATTATGAAATAGATGCTTTATTATGAGGCTCCACCGTTAGAACTGTCTCAAGGTGATCAACAGCATGCTCCGCCATCTCAAATGCACTTTCTATAACAATTAATGCATATAATGCTTTGCATGGAAGAGCAACAGATTCGTATGGAAGAGCGACATATTCGAATGAAGCAGCGTCAGCAGGGAATGATCAACATTGAGCGGATCACCATAGCAGTTCATGGCATTTAGGCCGGCTATCGTCATGATGATGAGGCATCAGTTTGAACACCCTTTGTCATTCAAGACAAAATGGGGGAAACGATTAATGTAGCTGAATGTGTTTTGAGGGAGAGTTTTAGGACAAATTTGGGAATGAACTTATATATTTTGAAAGCCCCCAAATCATTGTTTTGCTTGTTTGAATTTTGCCACCGATGTTAAGCTTATTTAATATTTATGTTGTAATCTTATTTCACACATACTTGGTTTGTTAAGATTCAATTACTTTCCATGAATTGGATGTGAGATGTTCACTTTCAGAGATATGTATTTGTTATTAAACCATTTTAAGAAAATTTAATTTGATATAATTTTCATGAGAAATATAGAAAACTGAAGAAAAAAAAAAGTTTTTTTTTTTCCATTCAAAATTTTTTAAAATATTATCTAAACCATTGCTCCTAAACATCCGTTTTCAATTTGGATTGCCTTGCTAAGGATTTTGAGTTACCACAGTGAAACAAACACAAACGGAAACAAAAGCAAAAGAAGATAGCTAGGAAGGTAGCTATCTAAAAGCAAGCTTTTGATTTTTGAAGAATAAAAATACAATTAACATCAGTTTTTCTCAAAAGCTTACCCCGGTAAAGAAATGTGGATTTGGTTTAAATTACTCTCAATCATTGAAGCATATATTGATTCAGAGAGCAAAACAATCTATATCCTCCTTCCCACTTCTGAAACCCATTGCTTTTTTATTTTATTTTTTGGTTTAACAAGAAAGCATGGCTGGGGCTTTCACATTGTTGAATTATTAACAATGTGGGGTCAAAAAATTACATTTTGCCAAAAAGCATTCCCCGTAGAGTTAAAGTAATAAAGACATTGTTGAATTATTAGTAATGTGGGGTCAAGTCAAGCACATGGTAAAGGGGTTCTGGGTAATTATTAGATACTCTTGGAGTACCATAAATGCATATTCTTTTCTTTCTCATGAATTGTGAGTCTCATTATAAATTTAATTAGTGGGACCCATAATTATATGAGAGGAAAAAGTACGTATTTATGAAACTCCGGAGATGTCTAATAATTACCCAGGGTCCATGTGCAACTATGAAAACATACCTAATTAATCTAATGATGCCAAGATCGAAAAAAATATATATTTTATAAAGAAAATCTTGTGCTTGGTGCCAGACTAAATCCAAAAAATAAAGAATTTACTCTTGAAAAAGGAAAAAGATGCAAACTTTTGAATAAGAAAATACAATTAAAACAACCGTGGGGCCTAAATTTGTTGGCAATGATGCCTACTACTAGCCAGAGGCATGTGAATTTCTAAGTGCTATCTAAAAGCAAACTTTTGATTTTGAAGGAAAAAAATACAATTAACGTCAATTTTCTCCAAAGCTTTCACCCAAAAAAAAAAAAAAAAAAAAAGAAAGAAAAATGCGAAAATAATTTACAATTTTTACTACAACTTGCTCAAGTAATGAGTGGTAAGTACTAAAGATGTATACCTATGGCTGTACACGGTGCGGTGCGGCTGATTTTGGAAGGTTTTTTTGCACCGCACCTAGGGGCGTAGTCAAGAATTTTTGCTTGGAGGGGCCAAGGTAAATCTATCATTTTTTTTTGAGAGAATTTTAACCTATGACGTCCTCTCCTGATGATAACTCTTTATCATCAGACCAAGACATCAATCAGTTTTTGGTGTAAGCGGGGATTGAACTCCAGATCTCTTATACAACTATTAGAGATTTACCAATTGAGCTACTGAAGCCCACTGTAAAACTATCATTTTGATTTGCAATTCAACAAAAAACTCAAAGTACAGTATATTTTTATAACACAAGATTATTGATAGAATTTTGTTTGTCGATGTAATTCTATAGCACTCAAATATCAAAATACTAACAAGTTAATCGACCAATTGAGCATCTTAAGTCTTTTTTTTTCTTGAGTTTCTCCTATTCTTTTGAAAAACCATAAGTCCATAACATTCATAGAAATCAAATATAAGTATACAACAAAACTGCAGAAGAAGAAGAAAAAGAAGAAGTTGGTATTTCTCAATATTTGCTTAGTTTTAAATAAGAAAACTCTTTGTTAAGGAAGAGGGAGAAACTAATGAAAACGTGATTATGTGAGAGCATCCCATGGAAGAGTTAACTGAAGAGAGAGCACCAAGTGATGAGGAGAGTCTTTTCAGTGGTTTTTAAGTGGAAGGAGATATTGTAATAGTTTTGAGAAAGTGCAAAACTTAAGTACAATATCCTAAGTGTAATATATTAAGTTCTTCAATTAAATTCAAGTACATATTTAAATGACCAATAAAAGTGATGAGGAGAGTCTTTTCAGTGGTTTTTAAGTGGAATGAGATATTGTAATAGTTTTGAGAAAGTGCAAAACTTAAGTACAATATCCTAAGTGTAATATATTAAGTTTTTCAATTAAATTCAAGTACATATTTAAATGACCAATAAAATACAAATAATGATATTATTTTTAAGGACAATTAAATTCAATATATATGATTTTAATCAGGTAACCTGATGTACTACACCTCAGTTTTATCCCTTCACAAAAATTGAATAACTAAAAACTAAAAAAATATGGATGTGGTTATCATGCTTTTAGAGAATAATGGAAAAAACAAAAGGAGTTAATTTTTATGATTGCATAGTTGGGATTTGGGATGGGAAGAATTTTATGAGTGAGTGATGTTGGAAATCTTTTAATCTTGTGGGGCTAACTCTTAACTCAAAATGATTCTAACCTAATTTTACCTATACTTAGAGAGGTTTTAAAAAATTTTGGAGGGGCTATGCCCCCAATGCATAAAGTGGCTCCGCCCCTGCAAGTAAAAGGCACCCCACTCGCACTGGGCACTACTAAACGAATTTAATATAGTTATGAGTTTAGATAAAGTGCATGTATGGAAGAATAATGATGACATGCCTATAAAATTAGGTGGGGTATTATCATAATGAAGAATTTTTTATTACAGTGGAATATATGGAAGGGATAGTGCAAAAGATTTCACGTAGCCAGTTGTTGCATAAAAGGTAGCACCTAATTATGGGTTTGTGTTAAAATATTTGTCCAAAATCTATAATTTGACCACGTAGCCCTTTAAACAAAGAATCCTTGTCTTCTTGGAATATGGACTGCCTGTTGGTGGTATGTTTTTTTTTTTTTTTTTTTTGAGAAAGGTGGTATGTTTTTTGGTTGGTGATATGTTAGTACATTTAACATAGACTCTATAAATTATTGAAAATTAATATAATTAATATAATCAAATGCTGGTACGTGTGACTGTGTTTGCGCAGCACTTCCATCAATTCAAATTTTTGCTTTTGTTTTTGTTTTTTTTAAGGCGAACCAATTAATCATTCATTAATATGTAAATAGGTAAAGAATCATTATACAAATTTTTGTTTTTCAAAAGTAAAGTTATAATTAATTAAAGGAAAATGCTAACGAGTGCTTTTAGGGCACTGATTAAGAATCCAGTTAATGAAAGTTTTTAGGAGGAAAAAAAAAACAATTAATGTTTTGACAGATTTTTTTCATTTCCCATAAAAGTGATGTCAAAACTTTTCTAAAATTGATTGTTAACAAGTGTCCTAAATAGGGATGGCAATGGGACGGGGCGGGGCCGAAGGATGGGATCTTCGCCCCCGCCCCGCATGGATTTTTCTTGCCCCATCCCCGCCCCGCCCCACATGACGGGGAAAATTTCTTGTCCCATCCCCGCCCCTTAAGGCCCCGCGAAGACCCGCGAAGCCCCGCCCTACACCGTAAAACTTTATTTCTTGTTAATTTTCCCTACAACTATTACCATTTTTTCAAATAAAATGACATGTTTCAATAATAAAATTATACTTGAAATTATAAATAAATTTATTCTATCAAATCAAACTAATTTTTAGCAAATACTAAATAATATTATCTAAATATTTACCAAGATAATAAACAACAAAAATCTCATTGTATGACACAATAAAATAATCCAAACTCCTAATACATAACAAAATAAAAATTGCCTAGTTCTTCAAAAAGAATCTCCACTTAAATAAAATAAGATGATGATATTTTTGTTTAAATTTCGGTAATCACATTACCGAAATTCAAAATTTTCTCTCCTACTTTTTCTCTTTCTCTCTCATACTTTTGTTGAATTTCGGCAACATTGTTGTAAATTTTCCTTGTTGTCGAAATTCATTCTCTTTCCTCATTTCCCTAAATAAGTTAGAACAGTGCCTATAACACAAATAAATTCCAAATTTAACAATATTAAGCCAAATGACTCTGTATAAATAGGACTCAAACCAAGTCTACGGTTTTGTGGACAAAGATAAAACTATTAGTTCCAATCTTATTGGAACGAATTTTCATATAAAGTAAATATATTTTATTAGGGACACTCTTCTTTATTTTTTATTAGAGATACTCTTTAATATGTTGCATTATCCATTGCAAAATTGTCTATGCCTCAACTTTTTTTTTTCTTAAATCGGTCTATGCCTCAACTTTGGTCAACTTTAATCTCATGGGGTTAACAGTAATAATTTATATATATATATTTGGGTAGAGAAACTTATATTTCATATTATAAGAACATTTCAATTGTTAATAAATTTATATTTCGTGTTATCAAACTATCTTCTTTTTTTTTTTTTTTTTTTTTTTTTTTTTTTTTTTTTTCCTGTAAACTGTTATCAAACTATCAAAAGCTCCAACGAGGTGTTTTCAAAAAAAAAAAAAAAAAAAAAAAAAAAAGCACCAAGGTAAAGTGGGTGCTCACAAATAGTTGGAAGAAATCATGTTTAAAGGAAGAAGGATAGAAAAAGCAGAACACCATGATTAAGATTGACTGCTTTAGCAAGCTTTAACAATGCTTTACTTTTGTAAAGCAACCATGGTTAAGTTGCTTTTATTTTTTTCCTCTGAATAACCATGATTAAGTTACTTTTTTTTTTCGGTAGGAACTAGGAAGCTTCAAACATCAATTCATTCAAACAGTAGATACACAGAACCATTACCTTTGCAAAAAAAATTATATAATGTAATATATTAAAGTGAAAGTTGAATAAAATTTAAATTAGATTTTAATTACACTATAATTTTATAATTGTCATCTCAAATTATATTTCAAATGCTTTCAATTTTATCTTAAATGTCTTTGAAATTTAAATTACTTTTAGTTCATCTAAAAGTATTTTCAACTCATTTGACGATACTTCTAAAAGATTTAAAACTAATATAATTTCAAATTTTTACAAAGAAAATTTTTTCATGTTCTAAAAAAAATAATTGTTCATTTTAAATATTTTCATAATAACTCAATTAATTGTATCATAATAACAAAAATTTTTAGCGAGTTCTAATTAACTCAACTGATAAAATTTCTAGCAATCAAATAAAAAATTTGAAGTTCAACTTCCACCTAAAAAAAAAAAAAAAGAAGGACCTTTCCTTAAGCGCCTACAGTAGATGTGGGATATGTGCCAAATGCTAAATATTTGTGACATATCCCACACCAAACCCAATTTGATCATTTCTCAAAAAAAAAAAAAAAAAAAAACCCAATTTGAACCCATTTAACAGATGTAGGATAGGGTATATTTGCAACATTAAAACAGTACCGTGACAAATTTGCCACGGTACGGAACGCGTTGTGGCATATTAATTATTTTTTGTTTATTCCTCTTTCTGTCTCTCATATCTATTTCATCTTCTCCCTCAGCAATTCCTCACCGCCTCCATCCACTCTCTCACATATCTCTTTGTTCTTCTCCTTCAGCCCGATCTACATATGTGCCTCCATCTCCACTCTCTCACACTCTTTCTTCTTTCCTTTCCCCTTTTGCTCTATTTTCTTCCCATTCATGAATATGAGCCACCACCGATTTCCTCTCTACCATCACTGATCTAATTTGTCCCTTCACCGGTTTTTTTTTTCCCCTTTTTGTTCGCTCTCTCCTCTCTGTTCTATCTCAGAGTCGCCTATCGGGTTGTGGGTTTGTGATTTCGGATTGTGATCGGTGTGGGTCTCTGGGTTGTGGGTATCTCCTCTCTGTTCTATCTTGAGTCGCCGATTCGGTGTTCGTCGTTCTCAGAGCGTCGATTCGCTGTTCTATCTCTGAAGGTTTCATCGATTCACCGTGAGCCAAGTTGGTTTCATCGATTCGTTCTCCGTCAAGGTTTTATTTTTGTGCTTGCTTTTTTTCGTTACTGAATTTGAAAGCTTGAACCTTTACCACTAATTGGCTTAGTATTTTTAAATTAAATATTATATTTGATGTGGGTTTTTAATCTTATCATCTGGGTTTTAATTAATTTGTGGGATGGTGTGTGTGAGATTTGTAACCATGTATAGTAAAGTTGCTGTGTATGTACAAGTGTACCGTCTAAAGGTCAGATTATATGCTTGCTGTGATGAAAGAGTTACTTCCCCTGTGTAAGGCTTTCTTGCTGCTATTGTCTCCACTGTCTTCTCTCTTGACTTTCTGCTTTGCTGTGATGAAAGATTTTTGTTCTTTTGATAAAAGCTCTGTTTGCCTCTATGGGAAAATACCCAGAAAAGTTTTCGATGAAAAACATGGTTTAATCAAGCTGTTTAAGGAAGAATATAGTAATTGTTGATTTAGAGAAGCATTTTTGTTTGTAAGAAGTAAGAAATAAAGGAAAGGAAAGTGCTTTTAGGATTTGCTCAATAAAAACCCAGTATTGAATTCTTTACTATTTTCCTTGTTATTTACAGAAGACAGAATTCAAAAGGGAGAGCTAAAATTTAGAGAAATTGGGTGTTTGCTACAAATTAAATGGAAGTTAGGCTTTTTGTTTAATTATTGATCTTTGCATATGGAACTACGGCTTTATGTACAGTGAAGAAAGTAGTATTGTTCATTCATTTTTTTAGTTGTAATTGTTCTTACTTTTTGCTTTGGTTAGGGAAAGTGAATAATTTCAGGTAATTTCTTTACTTGTTAATCCTTTTTGCTTTTGTATATATTGGAAGGAGCAAACACTCCAATTCAAACTCTGTGTCTTTTGAAGTAAGGGTAGTGTACAATGAAGAGAGCATTGATTTTAATGGCCTTTAACCATTCGTTTGTCTTTTTTGTAATCTCTATCTGTTCAACTATGTATTAACTATTAAGGGTCATGCAAATGTGAGTCTTGTCAATTCAAGGTCTAAACTGGCCAAAATATGACAGTTGAATTAAGAGGATTCTTTGAAAATGTTACCGTTAGAATTGATGAGATTTGAAAATATGACTGGTGTAGGAACAAATATTACCGTTAGGAACAAATATAAAGAAAGAATAAAATAAGAATTAAAAAGAATTAAGAAATAATATTTAAATGAAATGGTAAAAATATAGAACATCTGATAAATGGGATATTGTAAAATGATGTGGTAAAATAATAAAGTAGGCTTTTGGTGTGGCAAAATGACATAATTTTTACAACGGCTGCTACAGATGCTCTTAGGATTGGGCAAATACCACTCAAGTCTAAAATATTTCAAAATTGAGCAATTAGGTCCCTAAAAGACATATTAGTCCCTAACACCCTTAACAGTGTTACCCCTCCCTCATTTTTCTTTCCCTCACTTAGAACTCTATCTAGTCTCTTCTCTCTGGTTCCTCTTCCTCTTTCAATACCAGCCAAAGCCATAACAAAAAATCCCAAATCTTACCACAAAACTCAAATAATAGATGGCTCTTGCTTTTCGTTTCTTGCTTATAAATTCCCCACACAACAAACGATTCTCTCTCTTTCTGTGGAGGAAAAAACACTGAAAGTTGAAATAAAAGGCTGAAAGGAAAACAAAGTGCTGAGAGAGAACCCCAAAAAACAATGGCTCTCAAACTCAGTCTTTTAACCTCTCAACCTCCAAAGCTGCCATCTTTTACTCTCCAGCAAAAGTCCACTCTCAGATCTCCCAAGTTCTTCATGGCTTCCACCCTCAGCTCTGCCTCTAAGTGAGTCTCTTTTTCCAGAGCCATTCAATTTTTTTTCTTGAATAATCAGTGGATCTTTGTGTTGTTTCTTGTTTTGGGGCTGTTTTTGGATCTGGGTTTTTGTTTTTACATCTTATTTTTGGCTTTTGAGTGTGCAAATGATTGTATTTGAATTGTGTCAAATGGGTTTTCTTCTTTTTCTTCAAAGGGTTTCTATATCTTTTTGGCTTTGGCTTTGAGTTTTGTGGTAAGATTTGGGTTTCAAGGGTTTTTTTGTTTGACCTGAGTTGTATTTGCCCAAACCTCAGGGAGGTTAATGGAATTTACCCAAAAAAGAATATATATTCAGAGAGCAAAATAATCTATATTCTCCTTCTCCCTTCTAAAATCTGTTGTCTTTTTTTGGTTTAACAAGAAAGCATGGCTGGGACCTTTGTTGGCGAAGCATTTCCGTTTGCGACCTCAGTAGGAGGAGCTTGGGGTTTTGCTCTTGCAATTAGGGATTGTGATTTTAGTTATGCGGTTGCTCCGACCCGAAATTCCGTTGCTGGGTTCGGAGCCCCGAATGCCAACCACTTTTGTCAGTGTGCCGTACAGTGAGTTTTTGAGTAAGATTAATGGCAATTAGGTTCACAAGGTTGAGGTTGATGGGGTTCACATTATGTTCAAGTTGAAGTCTGACCCTGCAACTTCAATTCCAGCTCAGGACATTGAAACTAGTAGTAGTAGCAGTAGTAGTAGTATTAGGTTGCAGGAATCTGAGTCTTTGTTCAGGACTGTGGCGCCCACCCAGAGGGTTGTTTACACCACCACTCGCCCCACCGATATTAAGACCCCCTATGAGAAAATGCTTGAGAATTCCGTGGAGTTTGGCTCCCCTGATAAGCGGTCCGGTTGATTCTTCAACTTTGCAATGGTGTCCATCACTTTTTAGTAAAATTATACAATTACTGTTAATCAAGAATATCAGAAAAGGGGTTTCTTCCTAACCAATGGCTGCCCCTGCTTCTTTGTGTGGTATTGCACTGAGTTTGATCATTGCTTCCAGGAAAAAAGCTGTGCTACAAAAATAAACAAGGCCGAAATAGTCATCAAAATACCCGCCGTATATGCCCTGTGTGGATCACCGGCTATGGCAAGGAGTGCATAAGAATAGCTAAAACAAAGGGTGACATTGAGTGCGAAGATCAAAACCTTCATGTACCCATTTGGAATGAGGAAAATAATTAACGAGTTTGAGATCATAAATGTGATAGCATTACAAACGAGGAACACCTGAAAAAGGCCATCTGGTGGTTGCAGTACTGCTTGTAACAGTCAACTATCAAGCGGTACTCAGCCCTCCTGATGCACTTTGGCAAGATAATGGTCTGTGTAATACCACTGAAGTAGGGAGTAGTCCTGATGGAACCACTGATCTGTCCAATACAATATTATTGAAAACCAAAGCAGGTTTTATTATGCTCAATACTGACAATAAAGCCGTGTGTGAACACAAAGCAAGGACAGCCATTGCTTTCGAAGATGACCTTTTTCAAGTTTTATTGTCGGTATTGGACATAATAAAACTTGCTTTGGTTTTTGGTAACATTGTATTGGACATATCAGTGGTTCCATTAGGACTCCTCCCTACTTCAGTGGTATTGCATAGACCATTATCTTGCCAAAGTCCACCAGGAGGACTGAGTATCGCTTGATAGCTGACTGTTACAAGCAGTACTGCAACCACCAGATGGTCTTTTTCAGGTGTTCCTTGTTTGTAATGCTATCACATTTCTAATCTCAAACTAGTTAATTATTTTCCTCGTTCCAAATGGGTACATGAAGGTTTTGTTCTTCGCACTCAATGTCACCCTCTGTTTTAGCTATTCTTATGCACTAGCCATAGCCGGTGATCCACATAGGGCATATACGGCGGGTATTTTGACGACTATTTCGGCCTTGTTTATTTTTGTAGCACAGCTTTTTTCCTGGAAGCAATGATCAGACTCAGTGCAATACCACTGCAATACCACACAAAGAAGCAGGGACAGCCATTGGTTAGGAAGGAACCCCTTTTCTGATATTCTTGATTTACAGTAATTGTTCTCATTCCAAATGTTGCAGTAGTGATGCTTTGCGGTGCCAGGTGGAAGCTGATTTTGGTACCTCTAAGAGGAAGGTACGTAACTACATCTCTACTTCATATGATCGGTTTTGGGGAAAACTAGAATCAAAGATAAAAGAAGTCGTAAAAATGATGAATTTTCTAGCTTTACAAATAACTACTATAGGTCTGAAAGAAGTTCATAAAGGGAGATCTTCCCAAAGTGGGTCCACAACTTCTCTGGTAGACCCAGAAACTATCATTTACGGTAGGGATGATGATGAAAAGGCAATAGTCAACTTGCTGCTCTCAAACGATGTAGCAAGCAACAACCACTCTTTTGTGATTCCCATTGTGGGCATGGGTGGGGTTGGAAAGACAACCCTTGCTCGGCACATCTACAACAACCAAAGAGTCATAGACCATTTTACCTTTAAAGCATGGGTTTGTGTTTAAATGTAGAGAATTAAAATTTCGTTCATGCCCATGTCACTCTTCCCTTGAGTCTTTTGTCATATCCGATAGATATAATTCTCTGTTATCATTTGGTTTGGATATCTTTCCAAAGTTTTGTAGTCTCAAAATCAACATGAGTGGCAACATCAAGTCTCTTTAAGTTTGGGAGGGACATGAACTTGTTATCCTAGCTTTGGAAATGAGGGAATGCCTTAATTTTGCAGATTCTCCCAGTGGGGGATTGCCAGCCCCCATCCTTACACTGTTAAAAGTTCATGATTGCCTTTGTCTCAAGTCACTTCCTGAAAACATGGATACGCTCCTCCCATGTCATCAAATTTTGGATATTGCAAACTGTCAGCAAGTTGAGTCTTTTATATGAATTGTCTTGCCATTGAGAAACTCATTGCCAATAGGAAGCAGTGGGGTTTGAAAAGACTGCACTCTCTTAATCAATTATTATTGTCTTGTCATGATTGCAGGGAAGAGAAGTGCTTTCCTGAGGAGGACTTCCACAAGTCTTAGCTCTCGTCCTATAAAGGAATTT
The DNA here is from genome assembly GCF_932294415.1 of Quercus robur. Classification (NCBI taxonomy): domain Eukaryota; kingdom Viridiplantae; phylum Streptophyta; class Magnoliopsida; order Fagales; family Fagaceae; genus Quercus; species Quercus robur. The sequence goes on along the minus strand of NC_065534.1, from coordinate 2,942,884 downwards.
TAAAATCTGAGATCCCTAGACAAGAAGGGCCTTCAACTCCTTATCTCTCTTCAACTATTGTCTATCTCAGACTGCCCTAGACTAAGGCAAATGCCAGAAGATGGATTTTCTTGTCTCCATTCTGAGATACAGTTTCATCAATGTCTTTCCTTGACAAAACAGTACCAAAAAAAAAAAAAAAGATTAAAAGTGTGGCGCAAGATTGCTCACATCTCTATCATACAATCAATGATGAAGTCTCATTATCTGAGCCAAAAGTGTAGACGAGATCAAATCCCACTTCACAGTATGGTACTTGTTCCACTTTACCCTCTAAGCCTCCATTTGATTTTATTTATGCTTCTTTCTTACGTTGTTTATGGATAAATAAATTTGAAAAATTTGTTAATCTGATAAAAAATGGAAAAATAAAAGGATTTCTTCTAAGAGTGTTAGTCCGAAGCTGGAGTTCTCAAGTTTTTGTGGCTTGTTTTGTAAGATTATTTCCATTGATCAGTAGCAAGCGCCACAAAAGGCTTGGTCAAACACATGCCAGAAGAGCAGTTAACAAAACAATTGCCAAGGAAGAAGGGAAAATAGTGGTGAAAGATTGGTCACATCTACTGCATAAAAAAGGATGCCCCAACCCAAATCAGGTATTGGTTCTACTTGAGTAGCTAAGTTCAATCTTGACTTTACTATATTTCTTTTTAAGTGTACATGGGAAAAAAAAAAAATACAAAAGTACAATTGAATGTTTGAAATTGAAAATATAAAACATTCTCTTGAATTTTTGCAAATCATAAAATGTCCACAACTTGGGTCTTTTCCAGAAGGTGGTCTGCTATCTAATCTAATTTTTTAGCAATCAATATCAGCAAAAAACTTATTTCCACTAGACATTCCTGTAACTAGACATTCCACAATAAAATTTGTCTATGGAAATCACAAAATTAAAGGAAAATAGGAAATATTAATTGCAAAAAGAGACAGTGTCTGATTGGTTGGCTTCAGTTTCAAGTGAGGTTCTATGCTCTTCAAGCATACTGGTAGTGTGATGATGTATTCTTCCCATATGAGGCTATTATTTAAATGTCATTCTTCCCATGTGAGGCTTAAAAAAATGATTCTTTGAAGAGGTGGCTGAGGTTGCTTGTCCACTGCAACTTAAACCACTGAAAACCCTAGCTGTATGCCCAATATTCTAGAAACCTCTCTCTCTCTCTCTCTGAGCCTCCATGGCCGACCACCAAGGTCAGCCCTTCTCATCTCGTCAGTGACAAACCAACACTTAAATGGCCATCCCCTTGATCTTCCCCTCTATCCATCGATCTTACTTTCTTAGAGCTCTCAATAGTTGATGGGCACTATTGTTTTTCAAGCTGAACCAGCAGGTGTAAACTTTTTTGTGATTCACCCATAGAAACTCCGATGCACAACACAAGACTACCTATCAGTCTAGTATCAGTTATCGATCTCTATTCTTGGAGTTTTGAATTTTGTCCTCCTGTCCATGCTTATTAATCATGTGTCTATTTCACAATTATTACTTGTTTACACACAACTAACAATAATAGTTTCTTTATGTTCGGGGGAAAGTTCACCCACCCTCATTGAGGGTATTCATCGGGTTTAGAGGTTATCATCTATATAAGTTACTTTTACTAAAGTTTGGCAAAAATACTTATTAAAAAAAAAAAATTTTGCACTAATACTAACACATGCCATGCCTTACACACACACTTCAATTTGAAGACACAAAAAAGTGAAAGCAGTGAGCATATATAAAGGATGATATCATATGGGATTGAATCAAAAATCTGCCTCTGCTTCCTTCCATTGTTTTTATCTTTTTCTATACTAGCAATGGTTGATGTTATGGATCATAGTATAGACATGTTTTTTCAGTGCAGTTTGAAAAAACCTGTGGTTAGTCTTCTAGGAGATTGCACTGGTGCCAGGAAGGATTTGCTCCATAGATACTCACACATGCTATCCCCCCATAATAGCTGGCAATGTTTGATATTGTCCATTTGAACCACCCCTCTATCACTCAACTTGTAGTCTAAATATATCTCAGTGGTTGCCCCCTTGTCTCCATGCTTCTGAAAATTCCATTAGTGTTTGGAAAGATTGGGTCCACAGAGTGGCTTTATGCTGAGAGAGAGAGAGAGAGAGAGAGAGAGAGAGAGAGATGGTGTTGGTGGCTGGGGTTTGCTGTGGAGGAACATGGATGCTTCTATTCTTTTAGATTGGAGAGATGGAAGAGAGATGGAGGTGTTTAGGCCAAGATCATATTGAGAGAGAGAGAGAGAGAGAGAGATATTGGTGAGAGGATATTGGTTATATTGCCTGCGTGACCTTGATAACCAGCAGAGGATATTGGTTATCGGATCCATAACACTTCTTAGGCCATCATTTTGGCATAATTGAGCTACCACAGTGCAGTTAATTTGCATACACTGACTGTATACAAATTTACTTGGTCTCTCTTAGATATCTAGGTAGCGTGCACACTGGCATGCCATAGCCTTGGCTACATGCTCACATTAGGCTACCATGGCCTTGGTAACGTGCATGCAGGCATGCCTTGGCTTTGACAGCGTGCACATGGGGCTGCTATGGGCATGCCAACATGCCTAATGGAGGTTATTTGTGCATGCTGGGATGCCTAAATGAGGTTATTTGTTCATGCCCACATGCATGCTGCATCGCCTTGCTCCCCTCCCCTTTGGCCAAATTGTGTTCCTAAATTCATTCCAAGATTTTAGTGAGGGTTTCCAGTAATCGGTTCAGCATTTTGAGCATTTTTTAAATTTTTATGATTTTCCTATTTTTCCACTTTTGAAAATCGTTAAAAAAAAAATGTTGAATTTGGACTTGAAATTTTTCTTACTTCAAGATTGGATTTTTCTTAGCATGTGTGCAAAAAATCAGGACAAGATTCAAAGAATTGCCCTAAAAAGGGTCTTCCTCCAAAAATCAATATTTCCTAGTGCTAGGAAGGATCTGCTCCTAAACGCTCTTTAGGGAGGAGTAGTTTGGCAATGCATGATGGCAACCCTCCATGAGCTTGGCCATAGGCATGCTTAAGCAAAGGTAAGATCGCCCACTGTATTGCTAAGTGGTTAGTCTTATCTCAAGGTGGTTTCAAACGATAGGCCAGTGATATTAATTTGTATCTATGCAATCCCACTATATGTTTGCATAGTCTAGTGATATTCATCAATCACCTTATAATTTTTTGGCTTGAGTGGTTAGTATTGATTGATGAGTGTCCTAAAAAATTTAAAAAACATGAATTAAAACTATGGTGTGACACATGTATGAAAGCATGTCAATTTCCAAAAATTAGGTATGTAAGTCTATATATTTACAATTGGTTAACTTTGAATATATATAAATGCTTATGTGAATTGAAAATAATATTTCAGATACAGGCTTGAAATGCAAGTTGGTGATACAACAGAACATGCAAATTTTGTAGTATTTGTCAAGAAAGAAGAGAAGTTGCCTGGTACACAACTCTTCAATATGGAAGAAGGTGTAAAAATGATAGAAATAAGTTATTTGTTTAATTAAATTAATTCTACTACGTTACACTAATTGAAATCTAATTTTAAAAAAAAATAATAATAATAGGATGAGGATGGTGACAATATTATTCCACATTGTATCAAATGCATAATTGGAAAAACCTACATCTTCCAAGTGAAAGTTACAATTTCTTCATCGGCAAACAGAACTTTACGGCAACTGGAGTATTTGAAATTGAAGGAAATGAACAATAACAGGTAAAAATGGTTCACTTATACTTTATTGATGAAGTTATAATATTATCAGTGATACATAATGACATATTGCAATCTTTGGTTATAGGAAACAACAAAAAGAGGGACTAAGAATGGAAATGAAGTATCCAAAGAAACAATTTTTGCTGAAGTAAAGAAAACAAAAATTTTGAAGAAGTACAATTGCACAAATAAATATTATTTGGCTCTTTTTTAAAATTCTTACAATCTTTAATTTCCTTAATAAGAAAATAACTTTTGTATTTTTTCTGTTTTGCTGATAAATCCAAAATGAGAATGTGGAAGCTCAGATAGAAGTGTTAGATGATTAGCGAACATAGAAAATATTTAAATGAAACTTTGAATATTTAGACTACAAATCAGGTCGTGATGTTGTGCTTTCTGATAGAAGAATAGATACTTCACAGCCTAACGACTAGTGAAGGTCATATTTTAACTCTGCAGCAAAACGGCACCATATCTCATTATTACAAACGGTGACGTTTCGGGTTTTAAAGAGAATTCTTTCAGTCAAGCTATACGACATCGTTTAGCCTTAGAGCTTCAGAGTCCGTGTTAGCATCTTCTTCAAAGGATTAGCTGCTGAGATATTTTTTTGTAATTAGATATTTTCTGTTAAGAGCACATTAATCACACGTGTAAATAGAGTGTAACTGATTCCAAGCTTTACGGAATTATTGTTAGTTGGTTAGATTAGGTTTAAGCTTATCTCTTGATCTATATGTAGAGAACTATACCCATTGTATTATTCAGTTAGTATTGCTAATATTCAACCAGATAGATTTTACTCTCTGTTCTTTCTATTCCGCCATTGTTACACTGTATACTTTATTGTTTTCTTCACTTTCATTTTAGAATGATTTGAGTTTGGAAATATTTACTATTTAAGCTATATTTTTTTGGAATCCACAAGGGAGCTAAGTATATGCTTTATCTATTTTTTAGAGAATAGGAAACAGAAATTGACTATTAACTCACCCACCCCTTTTTTAACCTGCTCGTGGATACGCTAAATTAAATGGAACACGAGTACTCGTGAGCATTCAAATAAGACAAGGCCTAATGCACCACTTGTGACTACCAATCACGTTCTAGATAGAATTGAGAGAGCAACTTTTTAATATCAAGTATTGTGGGCACTTTAATATTATTAAGGCTTCTAGATGCAAAAGACTCAAATTTGTCCATTTGGGTCTCGCATATGCAAAACTCACCAATTTACTTAACAAAATCATTTCACATATTACCTGAACCATCATTCATCCAATTTGGCCATTTAAGGTCACTTTCAATACATCATCCAAGGGGTTATATATTGAAAAACCTTGAAGTAATTAGTCAATAAATTAGAAAGAATATCATTCCTTTTTCGTAAAGATACAAGAACTTTTGCTCCAAATTCTTCTTCACGAACTATAAAGACTTTAGTGGATTAGCAAGCATATTCTATATATATATATAAAAGTCGAAGTGTAGCATTTATTATTGCTACACTCTTGTTTAGCCACCTCATCTGCCATATTATTAGTCTTTTTCATATTTATTTTTAAAATTTAATTTTTTTACAATATTAACTATATGAATATATTGACTTTATAAATTCATTTTAGGCGGTTTAGCTTTACATATTCATGACATCTACTTTAATTTTAATGTTATAACTCAATAATAAATCTATATATCTAAAAGCTAAAATGTAGCATTTATTATTAATATACTCATGTTGAGTCATCTCATCCATCATATTATTAGCCTTTTTCACATTTACTTTTTAAATTTAATTTTTTTACAATATTAACTATATAAATATATTGACTTTACAAATTCATTTTAGGAGGTTTTAGTTTTACAAATTCATTTTAGGTGGTTTTAACTTTACATATTCATTTACTTTAATTTTGATGTTATAACTAAATAATAAATCAATGGAAAATTAAAACAAAAGTGCTGTATACATATATTCCTCTTGGGTGGTTTTAAATTTAAATATTATTTTGCCTTTTTATCTTCCTTTATTGTGGCTTTTCTTATTCTCATCCTCTTATTATAAATTTGCCACTCAATCTCTTCCATTCTATGCATATTTTTCCTATACAAAAAGGCTCTCTCTCTCTCTCTCTCTCTCTCTCTCAATTTGTTTTTCATTTTTTTGCATTTATTATTATTATTATTTTTCTTGCATTTCTACCTAAGATTGATGAATATTTGTGTTTTTTTAGAATTCTACTCTCGGTTGCTTATAACTAAAAAATGAAATAAATGAAGAATAAAAAAATATTTTTTAAAAATTGTATAATAAATGAAATTGTCTTAATGTTGTCATAAAAAAATTTAAAAATCAATTAAATTGTTTTGATTTTGGTACGACAGAAATTATATATATTACATTTGTAATTGTTGCTATAATAAATGAAAATATGATTACGAATTACATTATTATTTATTAAATTAGTCCAAATTGAAATATATATATATTACCACGCGCAATGCACTAGGTTCGTGACTAATTTATGTAATAAAATAGAATGCTTGTGTTGTATTTTAGAGTTATATCCATGTTGTACCAGTAATTTTGCACCCTATAACCATAATTCTTATTATTTCAATTGTAATTATATAGGTTGGAAGAATCTCTCCCAATCCACGGAAATTCATATAATCATGCATTTGAATTAAATCACAAGCGTCATTATTTTATAGGCAAAATATTTTCCTGGCCAAAAACATTTGTAGGAGCTAAAATATAATGTAGAAGACTATTGTCAAAGTTGAGAGGTACTTTTTCAACCTTTTTTTTTTTTTTATTTGATGTGTTTTCAACCTATTTGGTTTCAAAGTATTGAATAAGTAGACAAAAGATTAGCTTTTTACATTTTATTATATAGTCTAATTTACTTATTAATAAAAATCCTGTGTATTGCTCTGGAGTCATGCAAATAACATGTGTAAAAAAGAAGAAGTATCATAGGTAAAAAAAAAAATGTAATAAAATTCCAACCCTTTGATAATACTTTTTATATTTCTTAGGAAATACATATAAAAAAATTACTTTAGGTGTGTAAAGACTAATATTTATATTTTAGGTGTCTAATACTTTTTACTAAGCTCCTACTAATCCACATCACCCTAGCATTTCAATCTATTTAGTTCATTCAAACATATTCTGTCTACTTCGGTCTTTTTTTATTCTATACGGTCCACTTCGGTCCTATTCAATCCTATACAGTCCATTCGGTTTTGCCGAATAGTTGGGCTCACAACCTATTTGTATTGTGGGCTTTGGATTTCCTACTATGGGTGGTCCCTCACTAGGAGACCCAAACGCTCACCCCAATTTCCCCAAGTTCTTTCCTTTTTTCGTGCTCCTCTCCTTATTGGCAGCAATTCCTTCCGCTCTTCCCATATTTATAGCTCAAGGTGAGTGGGGAAGTCATGATTATTCCTGATGGTCAGTGGGAATGGAGGTCCAATGTCATTATCCCTAAATGGGTGTTTAGTTAGGAGTGGGAGTGGCGAGAGTGGCATCGGAACTGGTTCCCACTTCAAAAGAGCTGTTCGGCAGCGATATTCCCCAAGGCAATACCAGGCAGCCGAGATATGACACCCCCGAGCATCCACGATCCTGGCCATGAGATTGCTGACCGGGCGAAGCCCAAATTACAAACCAAGGCATGTCTAGGTCAAGACTTCAGGCCCAATGGGCCCTGGGCCAATCATCGTGGCTCACGGCCCGGGACCCTGGCATAGCGGGCATGGGGCCTTGGGCCAGGCAAAGGGTTGGGGTCATGGACCATGTCATAGGGCCAAGGTTTAAGGCCTAAAGGGTTTGGGGGCCCTGTATCGCACATTAGCCCCCCTCGATTCGTGTCCGGCTCCCGAGAACGAATCAAGGACGTGAAGGGTTGGAAACTCTTCGTGAAGTTTAACAGGCAACCACTGAATGGATGGGAAGTGCATTAACGCACTTTTAAAAGGTGCGTTGTGCTAGACTGTCTGATCTAGCTGTCATTATAACCTGACGGTTCTTGAACCGAGGCGGCACACGTGGGAGTTATAAGAAGGATTCATAGAGTTTTCCTGTTTCTCCTTTTATTAAATGCTCTTAACTCCCCCAGGGTCCTATAAATAGTCTCTTCTGGTTGCCCTCATCCCTTTTTGCATTCTCATTTCCTCAAACTCCCTCTTTGCCGAGCAAACCTTTCCCGTGCACATATTCTTTAGCCCAGATCATCATTTTCTAGAGTCTACAATAAGTTTTCTTTACTCTTTCTCCTCTTTTCAGTTTTTCCTTACTCTTAAAGTCTAAGAATGTGTTACTCTCACCTCCTTTCTTCTGAAGTGTCCTTAGCTAGCTTTAGAGCAGCCTATGACATTCCTGGAGATACCGATATCGCCTATTTCCATGAGGGTGATATCGCTCTCCATAGGCGTTCCAACATAAACATCATGTTTTTCCCATTAATAGCTATTCTTAAGGGTGGGGTTAGATTTCCCGTGGACCCTCTTATCATAGGTACCCTTAGGTTTTACATCTTATGCCCCGAGCAACTCCCCCCAAATTTTTACCGAGTGATGAATTGTGTCAGAAGATTAAACCAAGTGTTTGGGTTAGAACTAAACCGTCACAACATTAATTTTATGTATAGTTTGTGCGGCAACATTAAGTCTGAGTACTAACTAAAAACTAAGGATATGCGGGTACAACTTATATTATGCCTCCCTGATTCCAACAGAAACTCGACGGGAGAATTCGTCCGGGTGAGCGGCAATTGGCTTGCCGATGAACTCCCCTGCCCATTTTCGTCGCATGACATTGGTCGGTACCTAGTACTTTCCTCTGTTTTAGATTTGATTCTTTTGCTTGGTTTTCTCATGCATATACTAACCAGTTCTTTTATTGATTTACTGCAGAAGGAAAAAGATTCAAACCAGATATCAGAGTTACGCATATGAGGGATCTCAATTTTGTGCTTAGATCATAGATCTTTGTGCACACGGACAAACATCTTCGAGCATCCCATTTGATACTCGGTGTGAACCCCGTGTACTCTACCTGGTAGTCATTTAGCTAGGCCTTGCTGGTAGATAGCCCACTTCTTTCTTACATCGACATCTTGCACACCAACTTCCTCCCGCCCTCTTTGACTGTTGGGGAAGCTCAGGATCTTGGTCCTAGGTACATTACTGTGGAGGATCATGCCCCAGTAAGAGACGAGTCGGCTGAGCACATGTCTCAAAACTGTAAAACCCACATTCCCGTTGAAGGGCTTGACGCTTTGGTTCAAGTAACCAAGCCAGTAACAGCCAAGTCGGCCAATCCCTCGAAAGCAGAGGCTAACCTAGGAGAAGAGATGGTGACCAGACGTACCCTAACCATTAACTAATTCTTGCTCGGCACCCGCCCAGCTGCTCAACCCCAAAAGACTCCCAGCAAAGAGTGGACTCCTCCTCCATCATCTGGCTGTGCTAAAAAGAAATAGCGAGTGGGCGACCAACCTTTCAAGGGTCCTGGTGACGCTCCGGTAAGGACCCCTCCCCTGGCATCTAGCGTGATCACTATCCGAGAGCTTGCTAGAGTCACTCGACCAACCGCTCAGATGGGTACCAATGTGGTGTCCTCTTCCCAACTAGAGGTGGGTTGGCAAACCACCTTCAAACCCGGCAATGAGCCTCTGCTGTTGTCCACCAGTGTAAGGACGTGGTCCCAGGGTGAAGGCGGGCGGGTAGCTCAAAGTTTGGTACAAGGCCTTCTGCTACCTGAGGATGTCCACTTTTTCCAAGATGCAACCGAGGAGTCACTGGCTTGGCGGCTACAGTGGCACACTATTGTGGTAATTTTCTTTCCCTCCCTTTTTGTTTGTTTTGATGCTTGTGTACTTTCTTCATCTTTTATGCTTACCATCGTTGTGTTGTCAGGCCATGCAGCTGACCCACGTCCTCGACGGGAGGCTGAAGGAGCTTGCCGAGGACTTTGAGAGGGAGAAGGCCTTGAAGGACATGGCGGAGGACATGGCCAAGGAGAAAGGCAAGGCTGCTGCCGTCGCCGAGAAGAGGGCACAATCCGCCGAGAAGGCCCAACTGGCGACTGAGAAAAGGCTAGCCGAGATGGAGGCTAAGCTAGGGGGGCGTAGAACTAAAACTGGTGGAGGCAGAAAGTCTAACCTTGGCCTAGGTTGATGAGATTGCCGATCTTAAAGCGGTCCTTGATGCTTCTGAGGAGAAAGGGTACAATGAAGGCTTTGCAGATGCTGAAAATTCTGTGGAGCCTATTGTCCTCCAAGCTTGGCATCATGGGTTTGGTGAGGGGTGGCTGGCAACACTGCAAACAATGGGAGTGGCAGAGGATTCCCCACTAAGGAATCCCGAGCAAATTCCCTACCCAATTCCGACCCCCCCTAGTCCAAAGCCAAGTTGGCATTGCTGACGAAGAAGAGACCCTTAGCATAAGGGAGCTAGTTCATGCTATTGACACTCACGTGGATATGGTTGACCTTGAGGTCACCAACAACCCTTATGCCACCAAGGGCGGATAAGGCCAGACGTTTACTGCCGATCAACCTACTGAGAATGCACCTGTCCGGCGTGCCGATGATGTCATTCAGCTCCCGCCTATTGATCCCTCTGTTTAACCCTTACATTTTAATTTGCTTTTATTTTCTGATTATGTCTGATTCTCTCTTTTGTTTGTTTGGTCTGCCCATGGTCACCGGGTTGTGTTGGCCGAACAATGGTTTTAACCCTTACTTTTCTAAGTCTTATTTTCCTATAGTCACCTGGTTGTGGTGACAAAACATTGGTTTAATTTTTATTCGTTTGCTTTATTTGATCTGGGTATGGTGATCGTACGTTTGCTTATATCTATGAATGTTTGCTACTAAGTTATTCTTTCTATCGTGTTCTTTCATTTCCCTTTCTTTATTTTTTTTATAGATACTCCTAATGACCGAGTAGTCTAATCACGGTCTGCCTCTAATTGAAACTGTTTTCTCATTTATCTTCGAAAAGATAGGTTATACCTAGGCATGTATGGTGACCAGGACTGGTTTGGAAGCAATCACCTACATCTAGAAAGAATTGGCTCCTTGGCGATAAGAAATAAACTTGACATACATTGACTTTTCTAGGAAAATGTAGGGTAATCACCTTTCCTGTGATTTGGATTGAATCCGAGAAACTGGTTTCAGCCCCCTGAATAATTTGACGTATTCTTTGTGTGCTCGGTGACAAGAACAGAGCCGGGAAGCTTGTTCCTATTCTCAGAATAGCTCAATATAAGGTTCCCGTCCAACCGGTGATGAAGATTTGACCGGGAACCGGTTTCTATTAGAAAATTTGAAATTAGGTTTCCACCTGCCCGGTGATTGAGATCGAACCGAGAAGCATATTTTTGTCCTTAGATAAAATTTGAAATTAGGTTTCCACCTGTCCGGTAATTGAGATTGAATCGAGAAGCAAGTTTCCTTCCTTAGATAACATTTGAAATTAGGTTTCCACCTGCCTGATGATTGAGATCGAATCAAGAAGTAGGTTTCTGTCCTTAGATAAAATTTGAAATGAGGTTTCCACCTGCCCAGTGATTGAGATCGAATCGAGAAGCAGGTTTTTGTCCTTAGATAAAATTTGAAATTAGGTTTCCACCTGCCCAGTGATTGAGATCGAACGGAGAAGCAGGTTTCTGTCCTTAGATAAAATCTGAAATTAGGTTTCCACCTGCCCGGTGATTGAGATCGAACCGAGAAGCAGGTTTATGTCCTAAGATAAAATTTGAAATTAGGTTTCCACCTGCTCAGTGATTGAGATCGAACCGAGAATTAGGTTTCTGTCCTTAGAGGAATTTGGTATGAAGTTCCCTCGCGTTTGTTGATCGGGGCCAATGAGTTAATAACGATGGAATTATAAGTATAAATACACCTGCATGGATAAACATCACTGTTGTATTACTTAACAATATGCACATATAACATTACACTCAATTCATACCCTCATGTATTGATAATTAGTGGTAAAATTTCTTCAGATTGTGGGCATTTCATGGCCGGGGGAGTGGTCTTTCGTCCAACTCCTCCAAGTAGTATGCCCCAACGCTCGCAATGGTGGTGACTCTATAGGGTCCTTCCCAGGTCGGCGCTAACTTCTCTGCGTTGACATCCCGTGTATTCCCTACGACCTTTCGAAGTACCAAATCTCCTGCTCTAAATTCCCTTCTCCTTACATCCCTGTTGTATCTTCGGGCAAATATTTGTTGATATTCTACTAGCCATATAGTCGTTGATTCCCAGCGCTCTTCCAATAAGTTCAACTGTTTCAACATTAATTCTGAATTCTGGGTGGGGTTGAATCCCGAAACCCGGGCATTGCACAGATTTATTTCTGTCGGAATAACTGCTTCCGCTCCGTATGTTAGAGAGAACGGAATTTCTCTCGTGGATCTCCTCGAAGTTGTTCGGTATGCCCACAGTACATTAGGCAACTCCTCTGCCCATCTTCCCTTAGCGTCTTCCAATCTCCTCTTCAAACCGTTCACAATAGTTTTGTTGGTAGCCTCGACTTGGCCGTTGCTCTGCTGATATGCCGGGGTAGAATACCAGTTTGTGATATCGAGACTGCCACAAAACTCGCGGAAAGCCTTGCTGTCAAACTGCAACCTGTTGTTTGACACTAGGGACTCTGGTACCCCGAACCTCGTCACTATGTTCCTCCATACGAACTTCTTAACATCCAAATCTCGAATGTTCACCAACGCCTTTGCCTCTGCACATTTGGTGAAGTAATCCATGGCTACTAGGACAAACCTTCAATTTCTTGTTGCCCGATGGAATGGACCAACGATATTTAGCCCCCATTGCGCAAAAGGCCAAGGGCTACTAATGGGATTCAAGTTGCCTGCCAGTTGGTGGATCTTTTCATTTCTCTTAATTTATATGTGTTTTTATCATGTACCACTTACCTTTAAAGGTCGTGTCTTTAGTGCCATGCGGTAAATTACTTTCCAAACCAAGTCTCCTAAGGCAAGAAAATCATGTTCGATTCTTTTTTTGTATATTTCAACAACCATCTAATTCTGTGGTATTATTGAATTTCAAGCCTTTACTTGGATCTTTTTTTTTTTTTTTAGAAGATACTTGGATTTTATCTAATTCAACCATCTTGACATTTTCGTAATTGATATTGCATAACTGATTTTGTTTGGCCACTCTAAGCGATCCCACTGTTATTTCAACAAACAAAAATGCTTAATGGCCATAGAACAAAGAATAATGTGTAATATTTATATATAACTGATTTAACGTGCGATATGCGCCCTATTGAAAGCTAAGTCATAATCAACAGCTATATTTTAAATTTTTGTCCAAATAATTACAGCTCCAATCTTGAGAAAAGGATAAGTAAGCTATGCATGACCTTTCCACTAATCCATGCAGGGCATTAATACATTGCTAATTTTCTGAGAATCCATTATTACACAAGTGGTGATTAAAAGTTACTATACATTTAATTTCCATATATGACTATATAACTCCTCAGGTATATCTTCGTTATTCTTGGATATATCTATATCAGTTACGACTAATTAAGCAGCTACACATATTCAGAATGGACATGTTGATATTGGGCAGCGAAAGTGACGGCGGTGAAGGTGACAAAGGAGGAGGCAGTGCCAGTGGTAGTGGCAAAACTGTTGTGGGATCAATGGCTAGTTGCTCTTCAAAGGTGAAGTATTTTCTTGATCTCTCACCAGTACTATTTTCTTTTGTTTCCTTTCTTTTACATTATCCTTTTAATCACCATAATTGCACTACTTTTTTTCTTCTTTTGAAGATGTCGTTTCATTATCAAATATTTAACTAATTAAACTGAAAATAGCATGGGATATTGGAAAATTTTGATATCATGTAACATGGCATTAATCACTGAACAACTGGACTTGATATTTAATACTATGCCATGGGAGCTTTGTGAATAACTAGACTAGATCAAAGTATTGAAAATGCGAAAATATGCTTTCTATTAGAAGTCTTTGTACCATGCAAATCTATTGATAACACATGATTTTTTTTTCAAAGGGATCAAATGGGTCCATCTATCCACAAACTCAAATAATAGTAACTTCTTGCTTTACTCAGATTTTTTTTGTTTGTGTTAAATTCTAATATATTCGTAAAATTTTGAAAGTACTAGAGTAATTAGTATTCCAAAAATTATATATATGAATTTCTTCTTAATATTGTTGAACTTGATGTAGGATATTCATACTAGCTTGCGAAAGTTGAGTTTTGCTCTATGAATGAATGAATTAAATACAGTTTTTTAATGTCAAATTTACATTCTAAATATTATTTTTGGTTGAAATATTCAAAATTTTGACTCAAGCTTTTTTTTTTTTTTTTTTTTTTTTTTTTTTCTGACCATTTTTCAATAACCTAGTTGAAGAGAAAAAGAAGAGAAGAAGGAGAAGAAAAAGAAAAAGAAAAAGAAGAAGAAACAGATGAAGAAGAAGAGGAAGAAGAAGGTGCAGAAAAAGAAGAAAGAACAGAAGAAGAAGCAGGAGGAACAGAAGAAGAAGCAGAAAAAACAGATGACGAAGAAGAAAAAGAAGAAGAGCCATCCCTTGGAAGCCTTCCTGATCATACTGATTCAATAGAGCCACTTTTGAACCTTATGGATGAAGAAGAAGAAGAGGAAGAAGAAGGATCAGAAAAAGAAAACTTAACTTACCTAATATTATATATGGTCCTTCCCAATTGGGAGATCATTTCCTTAATGAAACTTAAAAAGCATCATCATCAACTATTTCACCTATAATGAAACTTAAAATAGAGTGCTATTGGACCATTTTGATATCATGAATCATGGCCTTAGCAATGAACAATTGGAGTAGATATTCTGTATTAAAGTAGTGTGTTGTTATATGAATTAATTAATTAATTAATTTAATACATTTATAAAAACCTGTCTAGTAGAAGATTAGAATTGAAAAAATGATACTTTATGATATTCAAAACCTTAAATGATATAATTTAATTATCTATTTTTCCTTCTAAATTTTGACTCAAGCTTATTATTTTATCTAATTGTTTTCAATAACCTAGTAGATCGAAGATAAAAAGAATGTTGCAGGGAAGAAGAAGAGAGGAAGAAAAGAAAAAGAAAGCAAAAGAAGAAAAGAAGAGAGTGGAAGAGAAGAGAATCGCACAGGAAAAGAAAACAATAAATGAATTGTCTGTATAAACTTGGTCATGGTGGCAGTTTCATAATTATGGACTTAATTTGTATTGTTTGGCTACTTTATGTCCTCCATCTATAGAACTCTGATCATGTCCTTGCATGTATTAGTGAATATGGTGTAGTATTTATACTAAGGTGTATGTATGGACATTCTACAACTATTGTACTTTATTCTTATTGTTTTTATTTGTTGACCAAGTTTGACCATTGGCCTGATTTTTAATATATTGTAGAATTAGTGCTTTCTTTGAGACCTTGTTAGTTATTTATTTTTATCTTTTAGATTTTCTGCTTTTGCAATACTATTGAATATAAATTTTTGTCTCCAAAAAATAAAATAAAAAACCTATTGAATATATATACAAAATTGAACTTTGGCCATCATAGCACACGGTACCTAACGCCGGTGATCATGGTCTACACACCACATGCAAGACCTTATTAGTTGATTAATCATATCAGGTACATATGCCATTTAATTTGAATCAAATCGATTTATAAGGCTTTTCAATTTGTAAAAATTGTCAAAAGAAAATAAAACATGCAATTTAAAAAAACACGTGGAATTCAAATTTATGTGAACAGAAAAGATATCACACAAAAATGTATGGAATAATGTCTCGTGCAACCTGACTTTTTTCAGCTAGTGCTACACTTTCTTTTGGCCTGATGTCGTAAAGAAAGGAAGGCTCATGAATGACCAATCCCGGGAGGAAGAACATGATTCTGCTTCTGTCTAGTTAGGCCATTAAGGTCTCACTACTGACAATGGACTCACATGAAATACGGGGTGAGTTTTCACCGAGCTAATCGCTTGAGTCTATGGGCTACCTCTCCTATCCGCTTCTCTACAAGGTCTACTTTCTTCTTCTTTCAGACCGGGTCCCAATAACTTAAAAGAAAATATTGAATAAGTTCAATTCTAATCTTGTTTTACTTTATATGTTTGGAACGAAGGAAGATTAAGGATAGGAGAGGGGAGGACTTAATCTTTTGGCGTAAGTAATTAAATGTCCAATCTTGAGAAAAGGAATTGCTTTTACTGGGTGCACTCCAATAAGTTCAATTCCAATTTTATTTTAATCTTTTGGCCTAAGTAATTACAGCTCGAATTTTGAGAAAAGTTCAAGTAATCTATGAGTGACCTCTACACTAATCCATGCAAGCATTCATGCATTATCAATTTTCCGAGAATCCATTATTAATTGTACACAAAATTGACCATTAAATTACTTGACCATAACTCCCTATAAATACTCAGCCATATCTTCCTTTAAACCACACATCTTTATAAGTTAGTAATACATATACATACTAAGCAGCTACACATATTCAAAATGGACGGCAAAGGTGTTGGTGGTGGTGGAGGAGGTGCCAAAGGAGGAGGAAGTGATGGGGGAAAAGTTGGTGGCGTTGGTGTCCCAAGTGGTGGTGATAACTCTTCGAAGGGCAGTGGCAGCGATGCTGGAAAGATGGTTGCTCCTGGGACTGGTGGAGCGTCACAAATTTCAAGGGACTCCTTTGAAAGTAACCCCAAGGGATATTTCTCAGCCCTTCATGCTAATGAAAAGGCTAATGAGAAGGGAAATAAATAGATGCTACCATTTTATGTTTCAATGTCTCTCAGTGTGTATTGAAAATGACTAGTTTTTTGCTTTATGGGTTATTATGTGATGGAATAAAATAAAGTATTAATCTATTTGCTTTTGTGTCCTATATGTTATACAGTCTCCCTTCAATCATGATAATTGCTCTACCTTTTTCTTTAATCAAATAGTAAATTTCATATTCAAATGGTTTAATTACACTGAAAATATCATGGTATTGGACCCTTTTATATCATGTAGCATGGCACTAAAAAAGAGAGTGAAAAACTGGACTAGATCAATGTATTGAAATCCAAAATTTCAATTAGTACTTTACAGATCATAAACACTATGGTTATTTCTCTAGCCTGCATGGTAGTTTATAAGGTAAACCATTTGAGGTTATTGTCATGTGCTTCACATATACATGGCATGCTAAGTTTTAAAAATGTAAATTTCCAAGTATTGTTGTGTTTGTATATGCTAGTAGAGAGACGAAGTGCCTACCCAGCAATGGTTCATCATATTTGCAGTGGCACCCAATTAATCTCCACACTCCACATCATTCTTAAATGAACTGTGAGATAAAAAAGACAGATTCCGAGAGAATCAGAATCCCACTAAGAAAAACAAACCCAGTGATTAAATTTAGCTCAAGTGCACCGGTGACTAAATCCACAAGAAATTGCACCCAGGTTCTACAATCCTTGAATTTAAGCTAAATCACTAAGGTTTATTTCGATTAGACCAATATATTATGACTTTATTATTCACTGACAGAACCAACTATAACATCCATTATCGATATATCTTTTATCCTTTCAAAAACTTGATTGCACTTAATCACACTCACAAATCAAAACCAGATCAAATTCCACTTTCAATGCAATGGTTTTCTATTGTGTTGAGGACCTAATTTCCACTTTCATTTCAACTTTCTTCAACTATTTTTGTTGAATCCTTTTTGAAACAGTTACATACATGAATTGCCAAACATAACTTCCTTTTAAATCACTCCACCATCAAATTTTGAGCTTTTATACTACTTTGCGTTGCTATGTAAATAAATCAAGCAAAAATAAATAAATAGCAGGGACTTGAAAAAAAAAAGGTGTGGGTAATTTATCCTACTTCGTATCTACAGCGTGGCAGGAATTTCTGCCTGGGACCAAGATCTGATATTAGTAGATCGACCAATCAAGATAAACTCAAAACACATGTATACACGTATATGTAAAAATAATTTTTTTTTTCATAATAGTAGAGTAATTAAATTATAATTCATAATTAAATATATTTATATATAAATAAAATTAAAAGAGAGTTTATCATCTTTCTAAATTCTAACTAATTTATAAATGTAACATAAGGTATAATATTTGTGTAATATTTTTTTGATAAATCATAATATTTATGTACATAAAGAAAATAACAACAAATGGTTTTTTTTTTTTTTTTTTTTGGTTGGAGAAGAAGAAGAAAATAACAACTATGACAAATAGAACAAATATTTAAAAGGCAGCTTAAATAAACTTTATTTTATATAAGAGGCTACCTAGAATACAACTGGATTAGTTTATTTATTTTTAAAATCTTATTAATTTATATTTTTATGTAAAACTTTTTAAAATGTCACTTTTTTAGAATACATGTACTTTTGTTCACTTGCAGAAAAATATTAATTAATGCACTAAAGTTTTTTTTTTTTTGGTAAAATGTTTTTCTTTTTAGGAGGGTCATTGAATAAACTCAAATTTTTTAGGGGGGCCAAGTCAGTATTTAATACCCAAATTTTAAAAACTTTATAAAATAAAATAATTTAAAAAAAATAGCTAATATATGATAGAGTAAAAAAATTTCAATGAAAACAACACATTAGGTTCTACTGTGAACAATATAAATTACCAAACTCTTAGAAACCGCACTCACAAACTCACAAATCAAACCCAATTCACCATCTAACCTGATAATTAAAATCTTATTATGCCAAACTCACCCGTACTTGCATCTTTTAGGATTTGAATACTATCCTACTATACATGTTTCTTAACGTAAATATCTTTTATCTTAAAAAATTTACCACACTACTCCTTTGTGTTGGAGTATTACTTCGGCTAAAGTCCTATTTTGGCTCAAAGTCGCCAAACCTTTAAAATTACTCCCTTCTTAGTGATATGATATTTTCACATCTACGTATAGAGACTGCCACAATTTCTTACTTCTCTAATTTTTTTTTTTTTTTTTTCAATTTGGAATTTTGGAATTTCCTAGCTCGCCTAAAATGTATTGGATATGGGTGCATAATAATTTATCTAATCTCTAATATATATATATATATATATATATATTTTAAAGTATGTCCCGTGTCTCATGAATTTACCATGCATGATAGTCGATCGGCAAACATAAAAAATGAATGTACTTACTCAACAATTTAATCATTTGTGTTAAAATAATAGTTAAATAAGTATATTTATTACCATATACTAATTAATAACTTAAGTTTTTTGTACAATTGCTAATTTATCAAAAGGCATTCAAATATTCAATGAACTCAAACCTCATATCAAATATTCAATGAACAAGTTAAAAGAGAAACAATACAAATGCAAAGGGAACCGATGAGAAACACAAGCCCAATTGCACCAGTGCCTAAAGCAAAGAGCTCAATGGATTGTGATAGCATGGCATCACGCTTGTGTTTATGATCATAACCAGACTGATAGCACCACTCACTTTTGAGTGTATTGCATGTATTAAACCTCTCCTTCCTCTTCACTTCTTCTATTCTCTGTCTTAGAACGTTCAAGTTGGCATCCACAATATTTGATGGCTTTTCTGTCGACAAATTAAGAAGAGAAAATGGAAAGAAATTAACAAAGTTGCTAACCATATAATAGTTGAAAGATTTATATAGATGACGAATCGATATACAAAACCTAGCTAGCTAGTTCCTTTGAAACTAATTGAATCCCATATTCAAAGTATATATATAAAAAATCCTTTCTTTTAGGAAAGTATAATAGATCTGATAGTTTTCTTCTGTATGTAGGTGCAGTCACTCTTGCACATATTGAAGTTCACATTATAACAAGAAGAATACCTTCGTCCTTGAAGCTTTGGGATCTCACTTGGGGGTAGTGGAATAACTTAGGACTGCGAACAGGGGGGCTTAAGCTGCAGAAAGATGATAAAGAGGAAGCCATAGCATGTGACTTAGTTTAGAGATGCTTCTAAGTCTTTGTATTAATACTGTCTCTCAAATATGCTACATCTCCGCATTTATGTAGGAATAATGTTATGGATACAACTTCTTTCACAACTACTAACCTGATTTGTGTAATTAAAGTAAAATTACTTTCACTTAGATACATTATTGACATTATTTTTATTACGAATCAATCAAAACAAATCTTGTTGTAAAAAATATTGTGTCCTAAGACTTATTGCTTATATAATTACCAATAGTGAGGTGGTATTTTGGAGGGTACTATTGTTAATTATATTGCCATAAATGTATCTATGTATGTCATGAATAATATTTCTCTCTGCCAAAAGAGAAGGTCTACTCTAAAGTCTAAATTATGGGAGCAGTTATAGTATGTGTTTTTTAAAAAATAAAATTTTATAACCAACAGATCCAGCCTTAGTTTGCGATTAATTATCAATGTCAACTATTTAACTAATATATCAAATGGGATTTTTTTTTTTCCAATAATTACAACAATGAGAATGAGGGATTCAAACTGTGATTTTTCATATAATTAAAGGAGAAAAATAATGTCACTAAGCTATAAACGCTCTTAGCTAGTCAAACTAGAATTTAACTTAATAGGTTAGTAGAAAGTTATTAATCCTGAACTATCAGATATTGCAAAATGCATCCGAAACTACAAAATTTTGTAATCATTATCCTAGTTCAACAGTAACCTGCTCATCACTAATATCTGTTAGTTTAGATTATTGCAAATTAAACTTTAATTCAAGTGTTGACTCCAAAATGTTGCCATTAAGAGTGCATATTACAAATGCTCCTAAAGTTCAAAGTAAATAGCTGCAAGTAATAGCAGTATCAAAACTCTCTCTCTCTAGAAAACGCAGCTTAAAACTGCGTTTTTTGTAGTGTCTCTCTCTCTCTCAAAAAAAAAAAAAAAAAGCACCGTAAATTTCCTTTCATTTTCCTAATGTATGTATAAAATTTTTAATTGCTTTTTATTTGTGTTTAAAAATTGACACGTTTATTTGTAAATAAAGCCTATAAAATAAAATTTATAATATTTCTAACATTATATTTTTACATTGCCAATCAGATTTCCAAATATTTGACTTATTAACCAATAAACAAACCACACACCACATGCGATAGGCTATATAACCTTGGTATTTAGTAGGAAAAAACAAAAGCAAAAGAAAAAAAGAGCGAATTAACCTTTCTAAAATACCTGCATCTCAAAAATAGCTCAACAAGTGCTAAGGCAAATGAGATGCACAGCACAGGAAAATTAGGAAGGAGTTCAGAACCTAAGCATTATTTTATTGGAGTTAACGAATCGGTTTGGCAGTGCCTAAAATCGAAAAAGAGGGAACCGACAATGGCTATAGGCTATATGAATCACTTTGAACATTACTTTGTTTGTCTTTGAACATTACTTTGTTTGTCTTTCTTGTTGAGAACCAAGAGTAAGTAAAGGACCCAAAAATGGATTTTTTTTTTCTTTATAAACCTTTTTATAGGTACAGATTTCTATTTAATGGGATAAAATTTTATGCCAAGCACACTATCCTATGCCTCGCTTTTCGAAGAAAGGGTTCTCAATTGAGCAACCAATGAATAAAACCTTGCCTTAGTTTAATACAATACATTACACATTTATTCTATTCAAAGATGCAAGATGTGAGTTCCAGTTAACTCAAGTGGTAAAATCTTTAATGGTTGTATAAGATATCATGGGTTAGTCTATCATTAGGAGCAGACGCCATAAATTAAAATTCTATAAAAAAAAAAAAAGTTGCAAGATATATCTCACCATAAATTTTATATTATTTACATATATAATAAAACTCTGCAAACAAAAGTGATTAAATATAGGTTAACAACAAACTTATTTTATTTTCTAGTCCAAATGATGCATATAAATACATATGAAGAATATGCCCATCAAAAGAAATAATTAAGAGTATAGAAAGAAAATAAAACCAACAATTACGTAAAGAATCACTAAACTGTCTAAACATGGTATTATCTTATGTCCTAGTGATTTTTTTATTATTTATCACAAACATTCATAAGTTCATATATATTTTTTTTTTGAGAATTTCATAAGTTCATATATTATTTCCACTTTTATCATGTATATATATATATATATTTTTTTTTTTTCATACTACCATTTAAGACATTATAAGACTTGTTGTGAAGTGATGAGCTAAAAACAAAAAATAAAATAAAATAAAATTTATGAAAAAGTTATTTATTATAGCATTGATATAACATCATATTCATTACCATATTAATTTGTAAACTTTTTTATGAGTCATGTTAATGAGTGTCTTAGAGCAATTGTGTTAATAACCCATTTTAAAAAAGTTTTGACACAACTTTTATGAAAAATTAAAAAATATATATATTAAAATATTAATGGAAAATACTAACGGATGCCTTTAGGGTACTGGTTAACAATTCATTTAAAAAAAGTTTTATGGGGAAAAAGTAATAAATGTTTTGACAGTTATTTTCATTTTTCATAAAGGTGGTGTCAAAATTTTCCTAAAATAGATTATTAATCATGACTCAATATTAATTTTTTTTCTTTTTCTATAAAAAATTTCTTAAAATAATTTATTAACAATTACCCTAAGACATCATTAACATTTACCATTTTTTTTAATAAATTGACAAAAAACGTTTAATATTTTTCATGGAAATAATATTCTTCTGTTTAATTTGATCTTTCATTCTGTGGACCAACCCACAACAAAAGGCACCCCACTCTCACTAGTCACTACTAAATGATTTTTTTTTTTTTTTTTTTTTTGGGAAACTACTACTAAACGAATTTAATATAGCTATGAGTTTGTATAAAGAGTATGGAAGAATAATGATGACATGACTATAAAATTAGGTGGGGTATTATCATTATGAAGAATTTTTTATTACAGTGGAATACATAGAAGGGATATGTTTACCAAAAAAATACATAGAAGGGATAAATGGCAACTGGCAAGTGCAAAAGATTTCACGTACCCAATTGTTGCATAAAAGGTGGCACCTAATTGTGTTAAAATATTATTTGTTCAAAATCAATAATTTGACCACGTAGCCCTTTAAACAAAGAATCCCTGTCTTCTTGGAATATGGGCTGCGTGTTGGTGGTGTGTTTCTTGGTTCGTGATGTGTTAGTACATTTAACATTGTCTCTATAAATTATTGAAAATTATTATAATTAAATGTTGGTACGTGTCACCATATTGGTTGAAAAACTGACCAGTGGCAAATTAATATTTCCCCTGTTGTATTTTTTTTTATCCTATTTGAAAAGTTAAACTTTTTAAGAAAATATCATTTATTATCTTGTTTACCTTTTAAAAATGTATAAGTTTCCAAAACTATCCTTAAAAAAATTTATTCAAAAATTGATTTTACTAGAACACCACTTCGTTTAAACGTCAAAACCTTGATTTTATTTAATTTTTCTCTATTGTTACAATAAAAAAGCATAAAATCATTGATTTATCTTCAAATGATAAATATCCTTTTCTTGTCCTTCAAGAACACCCAAAGGTCCAAAATTTCATCCACCATACTATCGGTTCATGGGATTTTCAGGATGTCTCATGGACAAAGAGTAGAATAGTCTAACCAAAAACTAGAACACCACTTCCTTATATATTAAAAAATAAATTTAAAAATCTCTTTCCCCACTTTGATTATTGATCTAGTCTATCCTAATTCCTAACTGCGTCCCCTTCATTTTAAGGGTATTATGTTATTTCTTCCAAATTACGACCAAACTTTTAAAGAAGTAGATACAACAATATCACATATCACACAATGATGCCATTCCCACCAAAACCCATGGTGTCAATGTAATTACATCTTCTTGATTAAAATTAATCGAAAAAGTTCTAAGAAACAAGGATTAAAAAGCGATTGAAATAGACGTGTCTATATGACAATGAAAAAAGTGAAAGGGGGTTAATGAACAAGTGTACCACCTAGCTACTTTTAAGTTACATTTTGATGGTGCAGTTAGGCAGATAACATCAGTGGATTTAGAATAAAAAATTGAAATGAAAGATTTTCAATTCAGCTAAGTACCTGTATATATACTGATAATATCCATTTGGTCACCAAGAAGATAGATAGAATCATAAAGGATATAAAAAGATTATATATAAATCAATATATTTGCAATCTTTGCTTCTGGTATAGATTCCAATGATAATCTAGATATTTGAGAAAGTCTGAGATTGTAGCTCCACTATGGCTTAGTTTTAATGGTCGAAGGAATCAACAATATTCTAAAAAAAAGAGCATTCATGCAATGCCTTTTAAAAAGAATGGGATAAGCTTTTACAAGTGTAGTCATCATGTTGGATGAAGGAACCAAGTGCTCTACCTTTTAAGAATTATTCAAGATAGTGGTCAAGGATGTGATAGAAAATAACCAATACATGTTTGCGCAGCACTTCCATAAATTAAAAAAAAAAAAAATTTCAAGTAAAGTTATAATCAATTAAAACCACAAAAACTAAGAGTATAGATCCATTTGGGCTCAAAATTAGGTTCCAAACTTCTTGTGAAGCAGATACCAAATTAAATTATTTATTTTTGGAGAATATGAAGCAAACACAAGTACACACTTACAAGAATAGATTTTATCAGTTATAGTAAGCAATCTCCTCAATCTCCTATAACTAATCATCTTGCTCACCAATTAAAGGAATCCTCCCAAGGAATACAAAGTAGAAGATATGAATGCTCATCATTTTAAGAAATGCACCTAAGAGATACAAAACAAGAAACTCGCCACCTATCGGAATCTACCAAATGAGAAAAGATGAACAAGAGGAAATCCGAAATCCTTCTAAAAAAATCACACTCTCAATTCTCTCTATATTTTACCTTCATAAATGAAGTAGGACTTGTATAGGACCAACTTTGAACAACCCCCCAAGCATGAGTAATAACAACTTACATTTACAATACCAAAACATTTAACCAAAAAAATAATTGACCTAATACAACTAACATGACCCTCTAATTGGGAATAGAAAAAAAACATATTGGAACACACAACTAAAGTAAGAGAATTCAAATTTCATTGTTTCTCAAATGCATTCTGCCAACCCAAACAATCTATAATAAATTTACCTCAACTCCTTTATAAAAAATAAATAAATAAATAAAATAACTCAAAATTGCACTCCATTTTGATGTATTGAAAACTAAAATTAATTTTGAAAATGACCCAAAAATGCTTACTTCAACTTCTTTGAAATTTGCGTAAACTTACTTGGGAAAAAAAATATAAAACAAAAAAAGAAAAAGAGTAACCAGGATAATTGGTCTTACTAGGCTTCCTCCTAGGAGTGTCTTTTTATGTGTCTCGGTACTTCTTCCATGCACTCCTGTTAAATACCCAGGCCTCTGTAAGCATGCATTTGTAGGACAAATAACCTAGTCTTTACTTGGATTAGGTTAAGGTTAGGCTGTATTTTTCTATGAATACTATCTAAAGTACAATATTGTGTTGTGAATATCAGTTTAATTTGCTCTCTTCTTTCAAAGAGCATAAGATGTTTTATTATTTTCTACAAAAGGATTTGAAATTGTAGGAGAAAAACTTCAAGATTCAACCCATTCTAGCATAAAGACTGTTTACTCATCACTTCTAGTTAGTTTGGTTAAAGGGCAGGACATTACTAACAATATTTTTTCAAATCTCGTCTTTTGATTGCAGAGGTTTATTGTGAGTTTTCCAAGCAAGCCAAATGGAGTTAAGAAGGGTAACAAACCATAGAACATGATTTAGTCTTTTTTTGAATTCCTAAAATATTTGAATTTGAAAGTCCTTTGTATTCAATTTGTCTAAATCATACGGTAATTAGAAGATGCTTGCACAGTGAGAAATGCAAGTCATAAGAATTTCCTTGTGAATTATGATTTTCTAGAGTTCTTAGGATAGCTCCTAAATTTAATTGTTAAAATTCTATCCATTCATTTCGAAATGAGTGAATTAAATTTTACATATCATCACCATTTGATTAGATGTTGATTATCACCATTTTAATATCTATTTAAATTATTGAAGATGTGACTCACTTCAAAAAAAAAATTATAGTCACTTCAAGAAAAAATTATTTGATAAGCATGTAAGAACTTTTATTGGAACACACTCCTAAACTCAGTTACAGAGTTCCAAACCCAAAGACTTATCTAAGTCTGTGCACAAACTCAATTACAGATGCAAAGAGAAATACAACTAAAACTACAATTCAATCAACTCTAGAATACATAACAGACAAAGGAATTCCCTCACTAACAGCATAATTTCTATTCAATACAGAATCAATGAACCTTCCTTTGGTAGCTAGTCGTGCTTTTATCTCATTTGATGACTGGATTTCTTCAGACTTGACCACTCACTTCAAAATTCTTGGATATGATTATAGAAATTCCGTAGTGAATTACCCTAAGCACTCTAAAGAATCATCTTAATCCTTGTTCGTGTTGTACAAAAGCCTAAAAATTTAGGAAAGGTATCATTATCTTCCCTATTTCCTAAACAAATATATTAGTCATGATATTAGGTATCAAACTGCCATACTTAGTGATCCAAAATAAAGATACCCAAAATATTTTTGCAGTAATTGCATATACAATATATGCAATATTCAAGCAACACTAAATGATAACATTATAGCAGAAAACAGAATATGCATTTCAGAATATGTGTAGTGTAAACCAGAACAAGAAGTCCAATCTTTCTATAAATCATAGCCCATAAAATTTTTATACTGAATTTTTTTTTTTTTTTTTTTTATTATTTTTTTTTTTTTATTATTTTTTTTTTTTATCATTTTGCTGAATGAAGGGCTTGACTTACATTAATTTTCACTAAATAGGTCTTTATATACAGTTGGAGCACTTGCTTATGAAGTGACCAATTATCTGGGCTCACTCCCCTTGGCCAATCAAATTTGAAGAGATAAACTGGGCCAAGTTAGTTCTCAAACCTGAAGATAAGCTGAAATTTCCAATAGAAGAAGCAAGGAACTTTAGACTATTTGCAGCCATTAGCAACAACATAATATGGATTACTAGGAACAAGCTTATGAATCAACAACAAAGGGAAGTTCTTGATCCCATTCTCTTAAGTTTAAAATTAAATAGGAATACACTGATCATGTTTCTTCTTGGTGGAGATTGGAGAAAGAAGTTGCATATGAAATTCACCACTTCCCCCCATGTCAAGGTTAATTTTGATGCTGCAGTTAGAGGAAAAGGCATGTATAGTAGCAGTTGTACCCAGAGAATAGGAATCAAAGTCCCTGGCCGAAGCTCATGCGGCTCTCTTAGTGATAACAATAGCAGCGGAACTGGGATATGGAAATTGGGTTTGTGAAGGAGATGCTCTAAATATTATTATCTAGTTATAGAACCACTCTCTGGAGCCAGATTGGTCTATTGAACACGTAATTGAGGAAGCTAGATACTTTTTCAATTTTTATCTGATTGGGTGTAAATCACAATTTTAGAGAAACTAATATTGTAGCCCATAATATTGCTAAGGGGGCCATTTTTTTTGTAATATGTTGGGATTGATCCCCATCTCATCCATTCCAGACCATTTCTTTTGTCCTTAAGATAGAGATGGAGGTAAAACCCCTCTTTTGCAGCACTTTTCCTCTATTTAGTTTTGCTCTTTTTTTAAGAAAGTATTACTAGGCACCAAAAAAAATAGATAGAATTATTGTGGATAAATTTCATTGCAAAGCCATCTCCCATAAATTTTATGATAGTCATAGCTAACTTAACAATAGAAATCAATAAGACAAGTGAATGAGGGTTTGTGGATTCTCTACTACAAAAAGGAATTGAAAATTTATTAGACAAGACCGCTTATAGCACAGAGAAAGTAAGTTAGCAAATGCAATATTAAAGAGTGCTTTATTGAAATTTAATGATGTAAACAGCCAACAATTGCATTAAAGAAGCATAAAGTCAATTGACTGCCTAACCAAATTAATGGAAAATTCTGGAAGTCCCTATATTTTTAAATTGTAGAAATGATCCAATCAAAGAATATCAATGATTAAATCGACAGAACTTGAGAACATGGGTCTTAACCAGGACTTACAATTGGCAGCAGATGATGTGCAATCGTTGGAAAACCACTCCATCTTTCATTTCCACTACCAAGTGCCAACCAGTATCATATGCTTCTGAGTGATAGTGATTTTACCTTCAAAATGAGTTAATTTCATTAGCATATCATCTCTTATTAGCTAAATAGTCCCTTTTTTTGGATTGGATTGCTATGATAGAGAATACTGTTAATAATGGGCATTTACAACACAAGAAATATGACCTCTCATTTTAGTTTGTAATTTTCAAAATCAAAATTAATATGATGGGATAATCGAAATATCTTTAAAAATGCTGAATTATAAAAAATTAGTCCACTGTCTCTTTCTGTTAATGAATATCCAAGATAGATCTGGATTGCTACTATATGTTTCTTTTAAACTTGTCTATGTTTTATATTTCTTTATTCAGAGTTTTTTTACTTCTAATTATTTCTGGTTGAATGTGTGGTCTTCAACCGGTGTAAATTAATTAAAAGGCAAGCTAGTAATAAGGAAGTGAATACATCAAATAATACTGAAGATCTCTACTTACATTCCCAAGAAGCATCTTCAACTCTTGAACCTCTAACTTGGAATATATGAAAAAACCTTCATTTCCCATTTAGGTAAAGCAGAATTGGTAAATAACGAACAAGCTAATGCAGCCTTTACTTTTACTCGCATTCACTAAGTTGAAAATTCTGTCTTACACTTCATCTATATCTCAATAGCTAAAATTAATTCAAATCTCAGCAATCTGCTGTAAAAGGTAATTTACTTGGAACATGTTCTGTCTTGCTAACCATGATGTTTCTTGACACCAACTAAGAAGTAATGAGTTCCATGATGAAAAATCAGGAGCAAAATCCTTTTCTAACATTTGTGAAACGAGCCCAAAAGCCTTTTGAAAATCCCCC
This sequence comes from Quercus robur, assembly GCF_932294415.1. Taxonomy (NCBI): domain Eukaryota; kingdom Viridiplantae; phylum Streptophyta; class Magnoliopsida; order Fagales; family Fagaceae; genus Quercus; species Quercus robur. The sequence goes on along the minus strand of NC_065534.1, from coordinate 2,914,012 downwards.
TTCCTACAAAGAGCATCAACCAAGGGATTATAACTTCCTATATCAAGTTTGCAACCCCTCACAACCATGTCGTCAATGAGCTTCAAAGCACTACTGACCTTTCCTTGCCTGCAGAACCCACTAATCAGAGCATTGAATGTAGGTGCAAGTGGATAATAACCACGACCAACCATCTCATTCATCAGCTCAAATGCTTCACGCATATACTCTCCTTCACAAAATCCATGGATTAAATGGTCATAAACAAGAACATTTGGAACTCCCCCTTCTCCAAGTATCTGACCAAAAGCCTTCTTTGCATCCTCGATAGCACCCTCTTCACAAAGACTTAAAATTCTCAAGCTCCTATCAACTGCTCTAGGGAAGAACTTCCCCATCTGGGTCAGAAATGTAAGTGCTTCATCTAACTGATTCTCCTTATACAGACCATATAACACACTATCATAAGGGCTTAAACGACCCCTGGATCCCTCCTTACTCTCCTCCATTATTTCTAAAATCTTAAACCCATATTCCACCCTCCCTCCTGAACACTTAATGTATCACATGTAACAAAATTCCAAATAATTCCATATGTTTTCATCTCATTAAACAGATCAAGAGCCAAATCCAACATTTCAGACTCACAACAACCAGAGATCAATATATTGTATGTGTCCACACATTTGGAAGGCTGCCCTTCCTCTCCAATTCCTTCAAAAGGCGATGCCCAACTTTCACCTTCCCTAATCTACAAAAACCCCTTATCAAAGTGTTATAAGCCACAACATCCACCGCACTTCGCTTACTCTCCAATCTGTTCAAAATGTCAACTGCCTCAGATACACCACCAACATTGCAGAGAACTTCCAGCACCTTAGTCCCTACCTTAGTCCCTGTTACAACATCAGGCACAAACCCCAGATTGAAGCACTTCTCTAAGAGAACAAGAGCTTGAACCAAATTCTCTTCTTTACAATAGGCAGATATTAACATATAAAAAGTCACATCATTAGGCTCCTCCATATCTCATTCATCAAGCTCCTTGCTCTCCCAACTTTCCCATTGCTGCAAAGTGCATGAAGTAATGTGTTATAAATCACAGTATTTGGTATGATTTCCCTAGACTTCATCACTTGCAACAATTTGAAACCATCACCAATCCAGCTAGTCAAGCAAAGCCCCTTCATTAAGATCCCGAAAGTGTATTCATCGCCTTCAACACCGCTCCCCATCATCTTCTTCCAATAAAACTCTTGAGCCAAATCAATATCTTCCTTGACAAGAACATCAGGTACGGAATTGAAAATCCTCAAAGAAGGTTTCTTTCCAAACTGAGTAACCAAGTTAACCACTTTGATCACCCGCTTAACCATACGTGCCCGCCCTAGACCACGGACGATCGTGATGAAAATGTCTTCATCAGGGGCTGACCTGATTGCGTTGGGCATTTCGAATTCTCTCCTATTCTATTCCTATTTTCTGAACTATAATTAATTATCATTTTTATCATTCATAGTAATAAATATACTATGTTTTTAATCTCCCTTGAACAAATTAAACCCTCTACTCTTTTCCTCATTTGCCTACTTAATGTTGTTTCTAACTTCACATTTTTATAAGTGGTTTTTTTTTTCAATACATTTAAATTTGCAATCTTTATTTCATGAGATGTTCATCACCTTTCACTCTTAATCTTTCATAATCCCCAGCTTCAACAAGCAATGCAAAAAAAAAATAATTTATAAATGTTTTTCGTCCTATTTTGTTTTTCGTCTAATTCGAAATCCGCACTCAGAACTGACAACAAACACCTTACCTACACTATATAAACAAACAAACAAAACCCATTTTTCTCAAAATAAGCCAGGATCAATAAAAAAGGAACCTTGAAGATAACATTCATTCGAAATCGTCACACAGCTCGAGCCATCACAGAGTCGTCCCAGGAATGCAATGCAAAGCTTTGTTTCTGATCACTGCGTAGTATAATAAAGCATAAAGTGCTTGAGATGGTTCGGGCTTTGTTAATGTTTATGTGGATCAGTAACAAGCATTGAGTGGGCTGCTGGGTTTGAATAACAAAGAATTTATAAAGCTTGTTTGCTTCAGATTAAAATTTTGATTGAAGCGGACATTCAACCCAACCCAAATACTTTAGGCCCAATAGCAATCTCTTAATACAAGGATTATTGTTTCTAGCTCTCCAAATCTGGAGCAAAGCTGTAGGTCGGTTGGTTGGAAGAGTGGAAAAGTGGGAGGATGGAAAATATTTAGTTTTTCCTCGTGTGTGTTTGGTTGGAGGAATGGAAAAGTGGGAGGATGGAAAACTCTTTTGTTTGGTTGAAAAAAAAAAATGGGAGAATAGAAAATGTAGTTTATATAAATTGACTATTATACCCTTGTTACATAATAGGTAAGAAATAGATTTATTTGTACTCATTAAATAATATAAAATTTACTAACAATTATATTTTTCAATGAGAAGTGTTACGTCCACAACATTTTTCGTAATACTTTCACAACAAAATTTATGTAGAAAGTTGTTACTGGTTCTAATTTGAACTCACCACTGAAATTATTTTTTACTCACTAATATTAACTAATAACAATCTATTACTTAAAATTTATTGTGAAAATATTAGGGTAACATTTCTCAATTAGGATTTTTTATTTTATATATTATTTCTCCTTTCTCTCATTTCATTTCATCCTTACGTTTTTTTTTTTTTTTTTTTTTTTTTCATACACGTTTGTCCTTATCTCTTTATCTTCCCCTTCTTTTCTTTCTTTTTCTCCCTCATTCAAGAAGTGTTCTCATTCTCTCTTTTTTTTCTCCAACTCTCACTTTTTTTTTTTCTTCCTCCATACACGTTTGTCCTTATCTCTTTATCTCCCCCTTCTTTTCTTTCCTTTTCTCCCTCATTCAAGAACGTTCCAGCTAGTGCTCTCATTCTCTCTTTTTTTTCTCCAGCTCTCGCTCTCTCTCTTTTTTTTTTTTTTACTTGATTTCAGAACAGCTGTTGTGTTTGTGAAGAGGGTAGGTGGGAGAGGGCATTTGTGTAATTCCACGGTGAGAGCACTTTTCTCTCCACAATTTTCCTCCCAATTTGGGAGGATGTAAATTGTGGGCCCGAGAGAGAAAATTTTCTCCCGGGTTTTCCGTCCTCAGCATTTTTCTTCTTTTGCCAAATAGTGAAAAACACTGTTTTTCACCCTATTTTCCTCCTTTTGTTTTCCATCCTCCTTATTATCACCCTAACCAAACACAGTGTTAGTGTACAAGACTAGGGTCTAGGGGTAAGGATGTGTCCAATGCCCAGTTGCATTGTACTCATCAGAATGGAGACACGTATTCAAAAGTGTTCTAATTTAATGTTCATTGTTCAATTGCATTGAATTAATCAAAATGGTGACACATGTATAAGTAGGACTCAAGCCAAGTCCAAAGTTTGGTGAACAAAAATAAACTTTTAGTTCGAATCTTATCCGAACGAATTTTCATATAAAGTAAATATATTTTATTAGGGACACTCTTTAATATAATATGTTGCACTATCCTTTGCAAAATTGTCTATTCCTCAACTTTTTGTCTTAAATAGGTCTATGCCTCAACTTTGGTCACCTATAGTGTGCGTTTGGGAAGTGTGTTTTGTGCTTCTTAGCGGCACGTTTTTTTCTTTAGTGGATCTGTACACTGTTCACGGGACCCACAAACCTCTTTTTTCTGTCAAAAAAAAAAATGGATCTCACGGTACTATTCACACATTTAAAAATTATTTTACTACAGTGTTTTCAATTTTCAGTAATAAACGGTATCCGAACAGACCCTTAATTTCATGGGATTAACAGTAATAATTTATATCTCTTTTCTATTTATTTATTATTATTTTTTTTTTTTTGGTTGAGATACTTCTATTACATGTTATAAGAACATTTCAATTGTTAATAAATTTATATTTAGACAATTAAAAGCACCAACGAGATAGATATAGTGAGTGATCACAAATAGTTGGAAGAAATAATATTTAAAGGAAGAAGGATAGAAAATGCAGCACTCCATGATTGAGATTGACTGCTTTAGCAAGCTTCATTAATGCTTAACTTTTGTAAAGCTTTTAAACACCCCCTCCCAAAAAGAAAAAAAAAAACTTTTGTAAAGCAACCATGATTAAGGTTCTTTTTTTTTTTTTTTTTTAATGAATAACCATGATTAAGTTACTTTTTTTATCGGTTGGAAGTAGGAAGCTTCAAACCTCAATTCATTCAAACAGTAAATATACCGGACCTTTACCTCTGCAAAAAATTTATAAAATGTAATATATTAGAGTGAAAGTTGAATAAAATTTCAATTAGATTTTAATTACAATATAATTTTATACCAATTGTCATCTCAAATTATATTTCAAATACTTTCAATTTTATGTGAAGTATCTTTTAGTTCATCTTAAAAGTATTTTCAACTCATTTGACGCTGCTTCTAACTAATTTTAAACTAATATAACTTCAAAATTGATTATTAATGTCAAGTATAAATTACAATGAAAATTTTTTCATGTTCTAAAAAAATAAATTGTTCATTTTAAATATTTTCATAATAACTCAATTAATTGTATCACAATAAAAAAATTTTACTTTAAGAAGTATAAACTAAGTATATAAATAAGCTCATTCTCAAAAATATTATATATATATATATATATATATAAATAGGCTAACAATCTGACTTCTTTAATAACTAAAAATAGATCAATCAACAATGAACAATTTGCGTAATCTTTTCAATATTATCCTTACAAGATTTTTTAAGAGTCGGTAAAAAATAAAAAATAAAAATGATAGCGTTAAACTTAAGTACCGTACCGTACCCCCTTTTTCTTCCTTATTCCCCCCCCCCCCCCCCTCTCCTCTCTCACTCTCACACACACACACACTCACAAACACTCTCTAGGACATCCTAGGCTTAGTTTCTCCAAGATTTTAAGGTAAAATCCTAAGTCCTTTTATTTTCATCTTGTTTGTTAGTTTTTATTATACTTCATGGATATCCTTGAGATTATGAGTGATTTTGGGTGTTGGTAGATTTTTATGACAAATGGTTAAGGGTCTTCACAAAAGGTGGTCCTTTGAGGTTTCTCAATAATTCAAATTTAGGGGTTGGATTCTTAACATTTAACAGTTGATAAATCTAATATTATTAACTATTGAGTTTATTTGGGCAAGTTGAGGGTTTGATGGCTTATTGTCTTGAATGATGTTGTGATACTAATTGCTTTAATTAATCAAAGGAATGAACTTTCAAAAGACCAAAATTCTTAATTTCTAAAGGAATTTTGGGGATTCCAGAAAATTGTTTAATATAAAGTTTATTGCTTAATTGTGGACCCAATGATTTTAGACACATTTTTATGGGATTGATTTAAAGATGGGCTTCATAAGCGTAATACGAGACTTTTGTCTAACCATGTAAAATTGATGTCCTATTAAGATTTCAAAAAAAAAAAAAAAAAAAAAAAAGGGTTAAGTTTGTGGTGGCCTTGTATCAATAAGAGAGTGGTCTCAAAGGAAGTTGATAGAACTATGCCAAATTCTAAGGCTTAGGCTAGCCTAAATCAATCACTTCTCTCGAATTTACAATTAATTAACCAAACATAGCTTGAATAGGGTACAACACTACTTGATTTTTGCAGTCTTTGTGACACGACGAATTACACAACACTTGAGTCTTTATGACATGGTGGTTTATATCATGACACATAAGCTAGTGTAACACATAAGCTTGTGTAGCATGGTATTCATATCCTACAACCAGTTCTTGCAGTCTTCATGACACAACCAGTAGTACAACACCTAAATTTTTATGAAATGTTAGTTATCACGATACTTAGTAAGATTGGGATCTCTTTTGAATGGAATTCTTATGGAGATTTCCTTGTTATTGGGTGGGAAATCTTTTGAAATGTATTGTCTTAGAAAAAAATTTTTTAAACAAGTTCCTTTGGTCTATGGCCTTCTCATGCACTAAACCTTTGACCATAACTTTCTATAGATACGTAAGTCATATCTTATTTTAAGCAACAATTTTCTTGGACATCTTTAGCAATTAATAGTACTAATTATATCTTATAAAAAAAATAGTACTAATTATATTAATAGTAATTACTAAGCAGCTACACATTCAGAATGGGCGGCAACGGTGGTGGCAAAGGAGGAGGAAGTGGTGGCAAAGGAGGAGGAAATGGTGGCAGTGGAGGTAACAAAGGAGGCTGTGGCACTTGCGGTGGTGCAACCAAAAGTGGTGGGGTTGGCTCTGTGGGCAGTGGCAGCGGTGGCAGGATGGTTGCTCCAGGGAGTGGAGGAGGATCACACATTTCAAGGGACTCTTTTCAAAGTCATCCCCAGATTTATTTTGATGGACTGCATGTTGGTCAAAAGGGAAAAAAATAATGATGTTCTTGTTAGGAGCTACATGGGAAACTATCTTATTAATTCTGCTTTATGGATATTATATATAATATGTGATTGAATAAAGTTAAAGTTTATAATGGGCTTGCTATCCATATGAATCATGTGCTTGTTAGACATATGAATCATATGGTTGGGCAGATAGCCTTCTTAGATTGTGTGATGAAAGTAGTAATGTGTGCTGTGTAACATATGGTTTTTGTTAATAAAATAGTTTTAATGTCCTACTTGCTTTTGTTTTTGTTTTACATTATTATTTCTTCAATCTAGATAATTACTCGTAATAAAGATTACAAGCGTAAACAATTGACCTGGCACGAGTAGAGGTTGAACAATTGAAGTATTAAACCATGTCAAAGGATTGCACATCTAAATATAATAATAGTAATACTTGCAGAGTACAAAACGAAGCATGACTCAGAACTTTATTTGACATTGTAAATGATTTTTATACACGAAAAAAGGGGTGCTATCTACTTTGACAAATGCACAAGTGCATTGAGCTTTTTCGTTTAGTTTTCTTCTTATTTTGTTAATATATAACTTTATAAAACCTTACTTTTTTAAGTGTAACAATATTTTAGTCCAATTAGAAAAAACTTAAATAAGATAATATCAAACAAACACTAAGTTAACAATATAGAACTTATGCGGATTAAATTATTAACTTCACATATATGCCAAATAGATCCTTCTGTCACTTTGTCATCCATGAGCTAATGTCCTAGTCACGTGACATGCAAGGACATAAAATTGGCAAAATAAGATTGGAGTGATTAGATTGAAATGAGTTGATGCATGTGTAACTTATCAATAAATAAAATTAAAATTGCGAAATTGAAATATATTCTTGAATTTGGTCGGTTTAAAATTAAGGTAAGTTTGGTAATTTTTGTAAAGTCATTAGTCAATTTGTGAATCTTGAAGAGGTAAATGGTTAGGATTTTCTCATTGGGTGAGCAAACCCCCTTGTCCCCATGAAAACTCTTCATTGCTTACAGCATGTAAAAGAAGGCACATTGGCTTTTGTTATTCTCTTCTGACATTTAAAGTTCCTTAATGAATGACTATGTCAACATTGGTTTAGATTCATGCCCGTAATTGGTTTATAGTATGGTATAGTTTCGTTTAGATGCTTGTTACCTTACATATTTGTATCCATAAAGATATTAATGCAAAATCATTGATGAATATAAGGTGTTTATTGCTTCCAGGGAAGTATTTATTAATTTAAAGGGTGTTTAAAATTATATAACCAAAGGTCATTATAGTACATAGTCTATTTGAGCACATGCCCCCAAGATTCTAATAAAAAAGGATGGACATGGAGTGTATTTATGAGTTAATTCATGTTATGTTATGTTATATATAAATATATATATATATATATATATATATAAAGTTCAAGGTTTTACTCTTTTCCTTAATTTAATACAATACATGAGTACATTACACATTTATCCCATTCAAACTTGCAAGATATATCGCGCTATAAATTTTATATTATTTACATAGAACTCTGGGAAATGATTAAATATAGGTCTACAACAATTTTTTTTTTTTTTTCTAGTCCAAATGATGCATATAAATACATATGAAGAATATGCCCAACAAAAGAAATAATTTAGAAAATAGAAAGAAAATAAAACCAACAATTACGTAAAGGAAGAATCACTAAACTGTCTAAACATGGTATTATCTTATATCCAAGAGATTTTTTTTATTATTTATCACAAACATTTGTAAGTTCATATATTATTTCCACTTCTATCTTGTAAGATGAAAAAAATAAAAGAGTCATGTTAATGGGTGTCCTTAGAGTAATTGTTAATAACCTATTTTAGAAAAACTTTGATATCATTTTTATGAGAAAAAAAAAAAACTGTCAAAATATTAATTGTTTTATTTATAAAAAAATTTATTAAAATAATTTTTTGACAATTGCTCTAAAAACATCCATTAACATTTCTCATATTGTTTATAATAAATTGACAAAAAGCCTTTACTATTTTTCATGGAAATACTATTCTTTCTGTTTAATTAGATCTTTCATTCTGTAGACCAACGTCACCAACCCACAAGAATTAAAAGGCACCCCACTCTCACTACTAAGAGCACTAGCATTGGGGGTGTAAAAACTCCCCTTGCTATTTTAGCAACTAGACCTTTAAAAGCAAGCTCCATCTAGGTATGTAAACCCAAAAAATTATCCATCCTAACTATAGTAAGATTGCATATTGATTGCATATTTGTAACCTTAGAGCACTAGCATCCGGGGATACAAAAAAAAAGAGAGGCTATTTTGTATTCTCAAACACTACTTTATCTATTTTACCAACTCAATTTACAACTCACCCCACATCCCAATTTTTATTTTTACATACAACCCAATAAAATAATATAAACTACCTAATAAAATAATAAAAGTATAATTCACTCTCTTTTCCTTCCACTATCTTTTTCTCTTCACACAACCATCTCTGACTCTTGAACCTCTAACTTGGAATATATTAAAAAACCTTAATTTCCCATTTAGGCCATGCAGAATTGGTAAATAACGAACAAGCTAAATCAGCCTTTACTTTTACTCACATTCACTATGTCGAAAATTCTTCGTCTTACACTTTATCTATATATCAATAGCTAAAATTAATTCAAACTCAGAAATCTGCTGTAAAAGGTAATTTACTTGGAATATGTTCTGTCTTGCTAACCATGATGTTTCTTGACACCAACTAAGAAGCAATGAGTTCCATGATGATAAATCAGGAGCAATATCCTTTTCTAACATTTGTGAAAAGAGCCCAAAAGCCTTTTGAAAACCCCCCTTCCTACAAAGAGCATCAACCAAGGGATTATAACTTCTTATATCAAGTTTGCAACCCCTCACAACCATGTCGTCAATGAGCTTCAAAGCACTACTGACCATTCCTTGCCTGCAGAACCCACTAATCAGAGCATTGAATGTTGGTGCAAGTGGATAATAACCACGTCCAACCATCTCATTCATCAGCTCAAATGCTTCACGCATATACCCTCCTTCACAAAATACATGGATTAAATGGTCATAAACAAGAACATTTGGAACTCCCCCTTCTCCAAGTATCTGACCAAAAACCTTCTTTGCATCCTCAATAGCACCCTCTTCACAAAGACTTAAAATTCTCAAGCTCCTATCAACTGCTCTAGGGAATAACTTCCCCATCTGGGTCATAAATGTGAGTGCGTCATCTAACTGATTCTTCTTATACAGACCATATAACACACTATCATAAGGGCTTAAACGACCCCTAGATCCCTCCTTACTCTCCTCCATTATTTCCAAAACCTTAAACCCATCTTCCATCCTCCTGCCTGAACACAAACCTTTAATTAATGTATCATATGTAACAAAATTCCAATTAATTCCATCTGTTTTCATCTCATTAAACAGATCAAGAGCCAAATCCAACATTTCAGACTCACAACAACCAGAGATCAATATATTGTATGTGTCCACATTTGGAAGGCAGCCCTTCCTCTCCATCTCCTTCAAAAGGCAATGCCCAACTTTCACTTTCCCTAATCTACAAAACCCCTTTATCAAAGTGTTATAAGCCACAACATCCAAGACACTTCCCTTACTCTCCAATCTGTTCAAAATGTCAACAGCCTCAGAGTTACACGACCAACATTGCAGAGAACTTCCAGAACCTTAGTCCCTGTTACAACATCGGGCACAAACCCCAGATTCAAGCACTTCTCTAAGAGAACAAGAGCTTGAACCAAATTCTCTTCTTTACAATACGCAGATATTATGATATTAAAAGTCACATCATTAAGCTCCTCCATCTCATTCATCAAGCTCCTTGCTCTTCCAACTTCCCATTCCTGCAAAGTGCATGAAGTAAAGGGTTATAAATCACAGTATTTGGTATGATTTCCCTAGACTTCATCACTTGCAACAGTTTGAAACCATCACCAATCCTATTAGTCAAGCAAAGCCCCTTCATTAAGATCCCGAAAGTGTATTCATCACCTTCAACACCGCTCCCCATCATCTTCTTCCTATAAAACTCCCGAGCCAAATCAATATCTTCCTTAACAAGAATATCAAGTACTGAATTGAAAATCCTCAAACAAGGTTTCTTTCCAAACTGAGTAACCAAGTCAACCACTTTGATCACCTGTTTAATCATACGTGCCCACCCTAGACCACAAACGACCGTGATGAAAATGTCTTCATCAGGAGGTGACCCGATTGCGTTGGGCATTTCTTGAAGCAATTCCTTTACAATATCGAAGCGGCGGAAAGTACAGAGCTTGTGGATCAATGCACGGTAGGTGGATTGAGAGTGGGTAAAATTGGGGAGTTTGGAAGCCCATTTGAAGGTTTGAAGGGCTTGAGAGAATGACTTTTGGTCTAGTATTAAATGGGCAATGTGCTGTTGGGATGGAACAGGAGATGATGAGGATGAAATGCATTTTGATTGCAGACTGCAAAAAAGAAATCTCTGATAAGTTAGTGAGCAGAAGATTGGAAGCGTTGAAGGGTTGGAGATTTGGGGCATGAAGTGCTTTGTTTCCAACACCAACTAATTTATTTTCATACTGGGTGCTGAGTTATTAACCATTATACTTGATCCAATGTCACATCACAAAATCTTATGCCCTGCACCAAGAAAGAAGAATTGTAGATAAAGCAAAACAGTATGATCAAAGTGCTTAGATTTTACACATATGTAATTCAAAGTAGCTATCCTCTCCATCACATTTAAAAGGCTATGCCATTGGGTATGAAATATAGAAAGAAAGTCAAACTTTCTCCTATTCTAGTCCTATTTTCTGAACTATAATTAATCATCATTTTTATCATTCATAGTAATAAAAATACTATGTTTTTAACCTCTCTTGCGCAAGCATCCCCCAATAATGAACAAATTAAACCCTCTACTCATTTCCTCATTTGTCTTCTTAATGTTGTTGCTAACTTCACATTTTTATATGTGGTTTTAATTTTTCAATACATTTAAATTTGCAATCTTTATTTTATGAGTTGTTCATCGCCTTTCACTCTCAATCACCCATAATCCACAGCTTCAACAAGTAATGAAAAAAAAATACGATTTAAAAATGTTTTTTGGTCCTATATTGTTTTTTGGTCTAATTAGAAATCCTCACTCAGAACTAACAACAAACAACTTACATAGACTATATAAACAAACAAAAAAACCCATTTTTCACAAAATCCCCAAACTCCAAAATCAGCCAGAATCAATAAAAAAGGAACCTTGAAGATACCATTCATTTGAAATCGTCACGCAGCTCGAGCCACCACAGCGTCGTCCCAGGAATGCAATTCAAAGCTCTGTTTCTGATCTCTGTATGGTATAATAAAGCATAAAGTGCTTGAGATGGTTCGGGCTTTGTGAATGTTAATGTGGATCAATGACAAGAATCGAGTGGGCTGGGTTTGAATAACAAAGAATTTATAAAACTGGGTTACTTCATATTATAATTTTGATTGAAATGGAAATTCAACCCAACCCAAATACTTTGGGCCCAATACTTTAGGCCCAATACATGGATTATTGTTTCTAGCTCTCCAAATCTGGGGCAAAGCTTTAGTGTACAGGACTAGGGTCTAGGGGTAAGAATTGGTCCAGTGCACAGTTACATTGGATCCATCAGGATGGTAACATTTAGTGCACAGTTGCATTGAAACTTAACGGAATGGTGACTCTTGTATAGACAGGACTCAAGCCAAGTCCAAGGCTTGGTGGACAAAAATAAAACATTTAGTTCGAATCTTATCGGAAAGAATTTCATATAAAGTAATAATATTTTGTTAGAGACACTCTTTTTTTTTTTCTTTTTTATTAGGGACACTCTTTAATATGTTGGCATTATCCATTGTAAAATTGTCTATGCCTCAACTTCTTTTCTTAAATAGGTCTATGCCTCAACTTTGGACAACTTTAATCTCATAAGATTAACAGTAATAATTTATATTTCTTTTCTTCTTCTTCTTTTTTTTTTTTTTTTTTTTTTTTGAGAAACTTATATTTCTTGTTATAAGAACATTTCAATTGTTAATAAAATTATATTTCATGTTATAAGACAATTAAAAGCACCAACGAGATACATAAAGTGAGTGCTCACAAACGGTTGGAAGAAATCATGTTTAAAGGAAGAAGGATAGAAATCATGTTTGAGATTGTCTGCTTTAGCAAGCTTTATTAATGCTTTACTTTTGTAAAGCAACCATGATTAAGTTGCTTTGTTTTTTCGCATGAATAACCATGATTAAGTTACTTTTTTTTTCGGTAGGAACTAGGAAGCTTCAAACATCTATTCATTCGAACAGTAGATATACAGAACCTTTACCTTTGCAAAAAATTTATATAATGTAATATATTAAAATGAAGGTTGAATAAAATTTAAAATAGATTTTAAGTACACTATTTTATACCAATTGTCATCTCAAATTATATTTCAAATGCTTTCAATTTTATGTTAAGTGTCTTTGAAATTTAAATTATTTTTAGTTCATCAAAAACTAAAAGTATTTCAACTCATTTGACGCTACTTCTAAGTGAATTTAAACTAATATAATTTCACAATTTATTATTAATGTCAAGTATAAATTACAAAGAAAGGTTTTTCAAGTTCTAAAAAAATTAATTGTTTATTTTAAATATTTTCATAATAACTCAATTAATTGTATCACAATAACAAAATTTACTTTAAGAAGTATAAACTAAGTATATAAATAGGCTCATTCTCAAAAAAAAAGTATATAAATAGGCTAACAATCTGCCTTCTTTAATAACTAAAAATAGATCAATCAACAATGAACAATTTGCGTACTCTTTCAAATGTTATCATTACAAGATTTTTCAAGAATCGGTAAAAAATAAAAAAATAAAAATGATAGCGTTAAACTTAAGTGCCATACCCCCTTTTTTCTTCCTTATTTTACACCCCCCCCCCCCCCCCCTCGCTCTTCTCACTCACACACACACTCACAAACACTCTCCAGGACATCCTAGGCTCAGTTTCTCCAAGATTTTAAGGTAAAATCCTAAGTCCTTTTATTTTCATCTTATTTGTTAGTTTTTATTATAATTGATGGATGTCCTTGAGATTATGAGTGGTTTTGGGTGTTGGTAGATATTTATGACAAATGGTTAAGGGTCTTCACAAAAGGTGGTCCTTTGAGGTTTCTCAATGATTCAAATTTGGGGGTTGGATTCCTAACATTTAATAGTTGATAAATCTAATTTTAGCTACTATTGAGTTTATTTGGGCAAGTTGAGGGTTTGATGGCTGATTGTCTTGAATGATGTTGTGATACAAAGTGTTTTAATGGATCAAAGGAACGAACTTTGAAAAGACCAAAATTCTCAATTTCTAAAGGAATTTTGGGGATTTCATAAAATTTTTTAATATAATGTTTATGGTTTAATTGTGGACCCAATGATTTTAGACACATGTGGATGGGATTGATTTAAAGATGGGCTTCATAAGCGTAACACACAAGACTTTTGTCTAACCATGAAAATTGATGTCCTAATAAGATTTCAAAAAAAATTTGGGTTAAGTTTGTGGTGGCCTTGTGTCAATAAGAGAGTGGTCTCAAAGGAAGTTGATAGAACTATGCCAAATTCTAAGGCTTAGGCTAGCTAAAATCAATCACACTTCTCTCGAATTTACCATTCATTAACCAAACATAGCTTGAATAAGGTGAAACACTACTTGATTTTTGCAGTCTTTGTGACACGACTAATTACACAACACATGAGTCTTTATGACATGGTGGTTTATATCATGACACATAAGCTTGTGTAACATGGTATTCATATCCAACATCTAGTTCTTTCAATCTTCATGACAAAACCAGTAGTACAACACCTAAAAGTTTATGAAACGTTAGTTATCATGGTACTTTATAAGATTGGGATCTCTTTTGAATGGAATTCTTATGGAGATTTCCTTAGTGTTCGGTGGGAAATCTTTTGAAATGGATTGTCTTAGAAAAAAATATATACAAGTTCCTTTGGTCTATGGCCTTCTCTTGCACTAAACCTTTAACCATAACTCTCTATAGATACTTAAGTCATATCTTGTTTTAAGCAACAATTTTCTTGGACATCTTTAGCTGTTAATAATACTAATTATATCTTATCAAAAAAAAAATAGTACTAATTATATTAATAGTAATTTTTAAGCAGCTACACATTCAGAATGGGCGGCAACGGTGGTGGCAAAGGAGGAGGAAGTGGTGGCGGTGGATGTGGCAAAGGAGGTTGTGGCACTGGCAATGGTGCAGCCAAAAGTGGTGGGGGTGGCTCTATGGGTGGTGGCAGCGGTGGCAAGATGGTTGCTCCAGGGAGTGGAGGAGGATCACACATTTCAAGGGATTCTTTTCAAAGTAATCCCCAGATTTATTTTGCTGGACTGCATGCTGGTCAAAAGGGCAAAAAATAGTGATGTTCTTGTGAGGAGCTACATGGGAAATTATCGTATTCTGCTTTATGGATATTATATATAATATGTGATTGAATAAATTTAAAGTTTATAATGGGCTTGCTATCCATATGTATCATGTGCTTGGTAGACATATGAATCATATGCTTGACTAGATAGCCTTCTTAGACTGTGTTATGAAAGTAGTAATGTGTCTTGTGTAATATATGGTTTTTGTTAATAAAATAGTTTTAATGTCCTACTTGCTTTTGTTTCTATTTTACATTATTATTTCTTAAATCTAGATAATTGCATGTAATAAAGATTACAAGTGTAAACAATTGAACAATTGACCTGGCATGAGTAGAGGTTGAACAATTGAAGTATTAAACCATATCAAAGGATTGCACATCTGAATATAATAGTAGTAATACTTGCAGAGTACAAAACGAAGCATGACTCAGAACTTTATTTGACATTGTAAATGATTTTTATACACGAAAAAAGGGGTACTATCTACTTTGACAACTGTACAAGTGCATTGAGCTTTTTAGTTTAGTTTTCTTTTTATTTTGTTAATATATAACTTTATAAAACCTTACTTTTTTAAGTATAACTATATTTTAGTCCAATTAGAAAAAACTTAAATAAGATAATATCAAACAAACATTAAGTTAATAATATATAACTTATGCGGATTAAATTATTAACTTCACATATATGCCAAATAGCTCCTTCTGTCACTTTGTCATCCATGAGCTAATGTCCTACACAGGGACATAAAATTGGCAAAATAAGATTGGAGTGATCAGATTGAAATGAGTTGATGCATGTGTAACTTATCAATAAATAAAATAAAAATTGAAAAATAGAAATATATTCTTGAATTTGGTTGGTTTAAAATTAAGGTAAGTTTGGTAATTTTTGTAAAGTCACTAGTCAATTTGTGAATCTTGAAGAGGTAAATGGTTAGGATTTTCTCATTGGGCGAGCAAACCCCCTTGTCCCCATGAAAACTCTTCATTACTTACAGCATGTAAAAAAGGCAAGTTGGCTTTTCCTATTCTCTTCTAACATTTAAATTTCCTTAATGAATGACTCTGTCAACATTGGTTTAGATTCACACCCGTAATTGGTTTATAGTATGGTGTAGTTTCGTTTAGATGCTTTTTACCTTACATATTTATATCCATGAAGATATTAATGCAAAATCATTGATGAATATAAGGTGTTTGTTGCTTCCAGGGAAGTATTTATTAATTTAAAGGGTGTTTAAAATTCTATAACCAAAGGTCATTATAGTACATAGTCTATTTGAGCACATGCCCCCAAGATTCTAATAAAAAAGGATGGACATGGAGTCTATTTATGAGTTAATTCATGTTATGTTCTTCCCGAGAAGGTATCTCACGCGCCAAACACATGAGACCTTTGTCTCACTGACAAAAAGGGTATACGTGCGCAGCACATACAAAAATTTTGCCTTCTTCCCTTATTTGCCAAAAGATATGTGCATTGGTTCGCTTCACCATAAGGATGTTGATGGACCACCCTCCACTGTCTCTTCAGTAGTTTCCTACATTCAAAATGAGAATAGACAAAGTTGGAGAGGCATAATGGTTAAAGGTTAGCATAGAAATCACTAAGGTTGAATCTGACTCTTAGAACTTCATCTTTGCAGCCCTTTTACCAAACCATGTTGAGACCATTGTGGGATTTTGTTGTGAAGATGTAAGGAAGGTAGGAAATTTTTTTTTAGCAAGGTTTGTGGTCCGAAAGGCTATTTGAGTTTGTTTTAGATGATCTTGCATTAAAATGAGGGCATTGAGAAACTAATGGATATTACGAACTTACCAGATTGTCTCTAACTGAGCAAATATTAATGTAATGGAATCATCTATTTTAGCCATTTGAATGTAAAGAAGCGAGTTTTACTTTGGGTGCAAAAACAAGTGAATTTTACCTTCATTTATATACACAATTGCAAAAAGGAACACCAGTGACATTGCATCTGAGTTGGTAAGTAATAATAGATAGCATGTAGAGAATCTATAATATAATTTCTAAAGATTGAATTGTAACCTCAATCAAAATAAAGAAACTAACTTCAGAATTCAGGATTCCATTACTGTTACTAGGTAGCAAAAGTAAAGGTCAATTTTCATGGCACTGATGATCCATATGAGGTCAATTTTTTGTTGTGAAGCCATTTATATAGAAGAATAATAGGGAGTTTTAGTAAAAAATTTGATGGGAATGGACATTCAACTCAGTCCAAACACGTTAGGCCCAATAGCCATCGATTACTACTTGGATGTTTCGGGACACTCTTATTATATGTTGCATTGTCAACCACTACAATCCCGAACAATTCTTTTGCATTATGCATGAACTAAAAAAAAAAAAATCTAAATAATTGTAAGGCAATTTTCATGTTTTTAAAATTGATTTAGCCTCTCTTTAAATCTTAATTCTTATATACTATAGAAACCTTACCGCAAAATAAAACTCAAAATTTCATATAATTAGTCGCTGACCCGCGCAATGCACGGAAAAGTCGAACCAAAATTGTAAATTTTCACTTATAAAAGTTACAACTTGAGTGAAAAAAAAAAAAAAAAAAAAAATACAGAGACCAATAGTGATAACTCCTACACCAATAATGTTATATAGTCTCAACCTTCAGATGAATAAAATAACTTTATTGGAGAGTGAAGACAAATAAATTTGCCGAATATAAAGTAAAAGTTACTTTAGTCATCTAGCTTAAATAGTTATAGTAGAATTATTATTAAAAAAAAAAATTCATTTGAACACTTTTAAGCCAATAAATAAAACAAACCCTCATCACGCACAAAAATGAGATAAATTTGGAGAGAATAGATTTTGAAATATCTAAATGTAAAAAAAGAATATGAAATACCAGTTGAAAGAAAAAAGAGCGTTAATTGAGTAAAAAAGAAAAATGGATCATATATATCATAAGAAAAAAAAAAAAACAAAAAAAACAAAGAATGTAATTTATAATTCTTAAACCACCCTAATTCAAATAGTAAGGCAATGTGCTAACTTTGGCAATCATGCGTTGGATTGTGATGCCCTCAGCATTATCTATCTTCTCTTTTCCTTCCCCCATTACTTATTTGTCTCATCAATTCAAGGTTTTTTTTTTTTTTTTTTTTTAAACATTTAAGAAAATTCAATTAACAATTCAACTAATTTGTTTTAAACTTTAACTTTACTAAGCTGTTTGTAATCCAAATCCCGAAACCAATAATTCAATTTTTTTTATTTAATTTTTAATAAAGCGTAATGCAAATAACACAAACTGAATTTGGAAATTATCACAAAAATTCAACCATAAAACTAAATATATGAGTATTTAGTTCCCAAAGAGTTTTTTTTTTTGTTTTTTGTTTTTTGTTTGGGAACTATCACAACGATAGAGATTAGATTATACCTCATACGTTTAGAATAGTGCATATACCTTAATTGGTGTTGTCAAAGGAATTTTCTATAATCAAACTCCAATGAGAATATTAATCTATAGAAAAAGAGAGACAAAACTTCATGGGTTTATTTTTGTTGAAATTTTTGTTATAGAATTTTAGTTGAAGTAGAATTTTCAAGCTCTTGAAACATATATCTAATAAAGTTTTACTTAAATTAAACTATTGTGACACTTAATAAGATAATTATAAGTTGATGAGAAATAATAAATATAGAAGATATTAAACCTAAAATAAAAAGAAAAAGAAAAAGAAAATAGTTGTAACGTGAAAAATTGTGAAAATTTTAGAGGTTTCGGTTATATATATATAGATAATAGATAGATGATTTTTTTTCCTCCTTACTAGGTGTATAATGAAAATATTGCACAAAATTCATACTACACTTTTAGAACAGGAGTCTCTTCTTAAAAACTAGAAGATGATAGCATGAACTTTAGTACAGCAATCGAAATGACAAATAGTGCCACCGCAATCGATAGTGAAGCTGTTTTTCATATCTGCAACACAGCGCTTCCTAACAACGCTGATGCCGGGCCGACTCCAACACCTCCTCCTCCTCCTCCTCCTCCGCCTCCCTTTCCGTGGCAAAATTCGATGCCTCTGCCTCTTCCACGGCAGATGCATCCACCTCCACCTCGGCCACAAATGCATCCGCTTCCGCCAACGGAAAATGCCATAACGAAAAATAAAATAGGTTGAAGAAGAAAAAGAAGCTACCATGGAGGAATTGGAAATGTACATGTAAGGTGGTAGAAGAGTTGAGAGTTGAGTTAGAAAGTGCTTACTCAAAAATCAGATTTTTAGAACTCGAAATCATTGAGGAGGCAAATGCAAAGATGGATAGGATATCCAGCAAAAACCTATATATATTGGTTATATTATATATGACAGGACCATGCATGCTTGGTAGATACAATCCCTTTTACATTGGAAGTTTTATACATTGGCAAGTTTGGTCTAAAATTCTTCATAAAAACAAGTATATAGAAAGAAAAAGTAGAACTAAGATAAAAATTTAATGAAATATATTACATTTATCATACTTTTTTTGGGTCCAATATGTGCAGAATTGGCCTATGTCATAGCGGTGACTAAAAAAAAGTAATGCTTATAACTTTAGAGTGGTGACACTAGAAATATTAATAGGAAGACATTCAGAAGAACTCTTGACTGTACTATTATCTTCATCTTCCCGAAATCTGATGTTAAATGAAATATTAGACCAACGCTTGTCACCTCCAAATCGTTGAATTGCACAGGATATTTACTTTGTTGTAGCTATAGAATTTGCAAGCTTAGGCACAAAACCAAAGTCTCAGCCTACAATGAAATGGGTGTCCAAGAGTTTCTTTCTAATAAGAAACGAATAGCCAGCCCATTACTTGTAGTTTCACTGTGGCAGTTGAAGAACCATGAAACATATACGATTGGAGAGAGTGAAACTTAATCATGAAGTGATTGTTATGAAATAGAGTGTCATATTGTTTGATGAACTTAATTATATGAAAATGAAATGTTGAGTACGGCAATAAAAATGCTCTAAAAGTCGTGTAATTTGGTACGGTATATGTAGGGACACGATTCTTTGGCGCGTCCAACAACGATGTTGGGCTCGCGCGTGAAAGATCCCCCACAATAATATTTGTAGAGAGTGGGCTTGAAAGGCCAACGTTGGGTCACGGGGCGTTAGTACAGGCCGGACGTTAGGTGAACCAAGACAAGAAAAGGCTTAGGTCTGGATATTCAGGCCTTACATCCTTGTAACTTTGAGAGATTTGGCTCCTCGGATCATGTCCGAGGAGCACTAATGTTTTCTCCGGTTACTCGACGGCGGGTTTTTCGTGGTGATGCACCTATATTAACCGGGCATTCTCCTTCCTGAAGTTTTTCTCCGGGAGTGAGATGGGAGGGGGATCCCTTTCCTTATTAGTTTACCTTTCCTTTTATACTAGCCTATGTTTGTTGTCCCTCGTCCACGTGTAGGGTCGATCTTACCAGGACAGATATCTGTCCCATCAATCTAATCCCGAAATTGTTGGAGATGATCAATAAAGCCCAAAAATCCGGCTCTGTTAGGTGCAGTGTCATATCAGTGAAGGGTATTAAGGACAACTGCCCCAAGATATTTTCTGATCTCTCAAGTCAGCCTGTATTCCACTCTAATCCGGGAGACTTTGGGTCTGCCGAGGAATAAGCTGTCCTCGGCTGTATCTTCGGGTCACTTTGGGCTTCCTATTTTTGGACTTGGGCCCTGACCTCCTTTAGTTTGGGGCCTGTGGACTCCCCATAAGCAAGTGAGCTGGGTCCCTAAACTATTGGGCCCCACATTAGCCCCTCAAAACCTGGCTGTCCAACGTCATGGTTGGAAAGGTGGGTTTTGATAATATCAAGCCTTCATTGCGGTTCGTTTAATTCAGCCCTTAATCAACGTCGGCGACTCTTCACCTCCCCGAGGAATGTACCGGTCTATGAGCCGTTTTCCTGAATTTGCGTACGTTGCCATTATGCCGTCTGATTATCCGCAGCGTGTCTTTAATATTTTCCCATTTACGAGACCTCCCAGATCTAACGGTTACTGATGGCATGGGGGAACGAAACGGCGCGTTATTCTCTGCAGATTTCTCTGGGGATCTGAACGCGGCATATACCCTTTTCTTCGTCCCCTATATAAAGAAAGAAGACAGAAGGTGATTTTCTCATATCAGAATCCCTCAGGCTTTTCTCAGAGTTCACTTCTTCAATCTGGTTATTCCCTATCCGATAATATATCCCCCATAGTAATCAGCCATGAACAAACCCTTCCTTTCCCAGAAACGCCATGTCCTAACAAAACTTGAGATGGCTCGGTCGGGGCAAGGATGGCGGAGACTCAAGATCTACCTCCCCATTCTTTTAGCCAAAATCCGAAGCAGGGACTCGTCACGCCCCACTTCCGGTGTGACTGAGTCGAAAACCTCCCTTGTCATCTCCATCCGCTCTCTCATGAGCATACCTAATATGGCTCCAGTGTGCTGAGAGTTAGGATTGAGGCAGGGACTAACTGCCCCGGCTTCTTCCTCTCTTCGTTCACTGGCGCCATCCTTTACTTTTCTTTCTTCTTCTTTCCACCACCAGCTCCATCCTGGTGTTTTTCTTTCTCCCTCTTTTGCTCCTTTTACTTTCTTTTCATTGCTTCCCTCTTCTTCTCCTCCTTCCTGCTCATGTCTTCCATCATCTTTTTCCTTTGCACTCCTCAGCGACAAGAGCTTGCTGAAGTGCTTCCATGTGTTCCAATTCTTCTTCCTTCTCCTTCATCTTTTCTATATAAGGTTCTTCTCCTGATATGAGCAGTACTGAGGCAGAGATTTCAGAGAGACTTTGAAGGCGAGTTTAAAGGACACCTGACGGTTTACTTATCTGTATTACGGATGTTATTACTGCTTCGGCAGTTCATTTTTTGTATAGGCTTGTTTAAGCCCTTCTTTGTACGTTGTAATAATTTTTTATATTAATAAAAGTTACTGTTATTCCATTTCGCATGTTCTGTTTATTTGTTTTAATAAATTTGCAAGCACTGCTCGGTACAATAGTATAGCATTTGAATCAATGATAACTAAGGCTACAATACTCGCTAATAAAAAGACGCCATAATAACTATAACAATATCATCATTCGGCATAACAATCCGACCAGTGAGAAACGAGACTTACCTTGAAATTAGTCTAGATGGGGACTAAGTGCTCAATAAGGTGTAAGAAATAGTTATCCGAGGACTCGTCGCCCTCTCAATGCACAATTTCCTTAGGCTAACGATTATCAGTTCGTTTCGCCATCTTCTTAACACACTGGCCTTAACATTTCACAACGTTTGAGCCGAGAAACTTCTCCATCTGAGTAGTTGGCTTCCTAATAGTCCTGAGTCCGAGGACTTCGCACAGCCTGGGTTTTGTTTAGGGCTTATACTTTTTCTTTTAGGTGCTGGGTTTCCCCATAGGCTTGAGTCCGAGGACCATGCAAGTCCTAGGTTCTGTCCAAGACTTATAAGATATCTTTTTTGTACTTGGTTTCCCCATAGGCTTGGGTCCGAGGACCATGCAAGTCCTAGGTTCTGTCCAAGACTTATAAGATATCTTTTTTGTACTTGGTTTCCCCATAGGCTTGGGTCCGAGGACCATGCAAGTCCTAGGTTCTGTCCAAGACCTATAAGATATCTTTTTTGTACTTGGTTTCCCCATAGGCTTGGGTCCGAGGACGATGCAAGTCCTAGGTTCTGTCCAAGACTCTTTGAGTTCAGATTCTCCCTTTCTTCAGATATATCACGAGGCGCCGAGCAGGAGGTTGCCCTCGACAGCGGCTATTCCTCGGCGTGGGCCATAGTTCCTGGGCCCTTATGCAGAACGGGCCTGGGCCACGAATTCATTTAGCCCAGGAATTAAGAGATATTTCTGCAACCTCTGGCCACGCGGTACTCTCTGACGTCACAATGATCGAGGTGCGCCTTTACGAGGCTTCTTTAATCTTGGGGTTGCAGTTGACGTTGGAAGCTGAGCCAGAACCCTTTTGTCTGTAGCGTTCCTTGGGACGCCGCGTGAGTGGACCGCCATCACCTTGTCTTTTCAAATAAATAGGAGGGAGAGAGAGTTGCTTCATATACGCACCAGTCCTTCAGTTTTCTTCCATATCATAACTCCCACATCCGGAGCTCTCCTCCCTTAGCATAACATGTCTAAGGCGAGGGTTGGGAAGAAAGAACTCTCCCCGCCGCAGAAGCACCGTGTCCTCATGAGGCTCAAAGTAGTAAGGTACGGGCACAGAAAGCATAAGTTCAGGAGAACACTCCATTTCGACCGAGGGGGAAGGGGATCTCTTCCTCTTTTAGTCAAAATCCGAAGCAGATTCTGTCCATGCCAGAATTTTGGTGTGGCAGAAGAAAGATTTTCCGCCGTCAGCGTCTTTGCTTTGCGGCAGGCGTATATTTAGAGAAAGCCCCTCAACCTCTAACTCCCTGCACCTTTCCTTCAACGGTGTCAGGCTCAAGTTGGGTCTCTTTTGCTGTTTGAGTTGTGGGCATGTGAAAGCATTGAGGAAGAACAAGGTCTTGGAGCTGTAGCCAACCTCTCCTCTGACCCACCTCCTCAACTTCATTTTTCTCTCTTGTATCTTCCTTTCTTTTCAGTTATGTAATGAGTTTTGACACAGACTGATTCCAGCTTTTCATTGTACGCTGTACTATTTCTTTGTTTTAGTGATAATGGAAATTTCTTCACTTGTTTTGGATACTGTTCCTTTGACTACACTACTTTGTGAATGAGTGTGCCCCATGCGTGTGTTTCTTTCAGAATATTTAGAGCAAAATAGCTTGAAACATAATCTAACTAACTCCAATTTATCAATACTACCAGGCATTATATCGATAATTCATAGTAAATCAAACTTAGGAAACTAACCGGGACAACAGTTGAATATTCTGTGATAAGCGCGTGAATACCGTCTAAGGCTGATAATCTCTAAATAATCCATCCGAGCAATCGACTGGGAAGTAGAGAATTCCGATGGTGCTTGTGTACTTGGTTTCCCTATAGGTTTGGGTCCGAGGACCATGCAAGGCCTTGGTTCTGTCCAAAACTTGTAAGATCTCTTGTTTGTACTTGGTTTCCCCATAGGCTTGGGTCCGAGGACCATGCAAGGCCTTGGTTCTGTCCAAAACTTGTAAGATCTCTTGTTTGTATTTGGTTTCCCCCATAGGCTTGGGTCCGAGGACCATGCAAGGCCTTGGTTCTGTCCAAAACTTGTAAGATCTCTTGTTTGTACTTGGTTTCCCCATAGGCTTGGGTCCGAGGACCATGCAAGGCCTTGGTTCTGTCCAAAACTTGTAAGATTTCTTGTTTGTACTTGGTTTCCCCATAGGCTTGGGTCCGAGGACCATGCAAGGCCTTGGTTCTGTCCAAAACTTGTAAGATTTCTTGTTTGTACTTGGTTTCCCCATAGGCTTGGGTCCAAGGACCATGCAAGGCCTTGGTTCTGTCCAAAACTTGTAAGATTTCTTGTTTGTACTTGGTTTCCCCATAGGCTTGGTTCCGAGGACCATGCAAGGCCTTGGTTTTGTCCAAAACTTGTAAGATTTCTTGTTTGTACTTGGTTTCCCCATAGGCTTGGGTCCGAGGACCATGCAAGGCCTTGGTTTTGTCCAAAACTTGTAAGATTTCTTTTTGAGTAGTCTTTTCTCTATACTTATTTATTTTTCGAAGGTCAGCCCCTAGGCTAGGGAGGGGAGAGCTGGCTCGAGGGCGGAAGCCCCTAGAGCTGCCCGCGCCGCTAGCAGTACAAGGCGTAGCCCCTAGCAGAAGCTTATGGTGGAGCAACGACTGCACGTCGCCGGAGATGGGAAAGACTCGTGAATCTCTGCTTGCTAGAGAGCTGACTCACGCGCCACCCGTGCCAACGCGTAAGCCTTCCCACAGACGGCGCCAATTGTAGGGACACGATTCTTTGGCGTGTCCAACAACGATGTTGGGCTCGCGCGTGAAAGATCCCCCACAATAATATTTGTAGAGAGTGGGCTTGAAAGGCCAACGTTGGGTCACGAGGCGTTAGTACAGGCCGGACGTTAGGTGAACTAAGACAAGAAAAGGCTTAGGTCTGGATATTCAGGCCTTACATCCTTGTAATTTTGAGGGATTTGGCTCCTCGGATCATGTCCGAGGAGCACTAATGTTTTCTCCGGTTACTCGACGGCGGGTTTTTCGTGGTGATGCACCTATATTAACCGGGCATTCTCCTTCCTGAAGTTTTTCTCCAGGAGTGAGATGGGAGGGGGATCCCTTTCCTTATTAGTTTACCTTTCCTTTTATACTAGCCTACGTTTGTTGTCCCTCGTCCACGTGTAGGGTCGATCTTACCAGGACAGATATCTGTCCCATCAATCTAATCCCGAAATTGTTGGAGATGATCAATAAAGCCCAAAAATCCGGCTCTGTTAGGTGCAGTGTCATATCAGTGAAGGGTATTAAGGACAACTGCCCCAAGATATTTTCTGATCTCTCAAGTCAGCCTGTATTCCACTCTAATCCGGGAGACTTTGGGTCTGCCGAGGAATAAGCTGTCCTCGGCTGTATCTTCGGGTCACTTTGGGCTTCCTATTTTTGGACTTGGGCCCTGACCTCCTTTAGTTTGGGGCCTGTGGACTCCCCATAAGCAAGTGAGTCGGGCCCCTAAACTATTAGGCCCCACAGTATATATTCTTCGATACAATTTGAAGCCTGAACTATGCATCATAAATACTAGCATATAACTCATGCAAACGCATAAATACATTTAAAATTAAAAATAAATTTTATTATAAAATATAAATAATTTGTCAAATTGTTTAAAAAAAAATAGCATGTAAAAAATGCATTAATGCATGTGTATAGATACATTTAAAATTAAATACAATTTTTATCATAAAATATAAATAATTAATCAAATTATTTTTTAAAAAGTAAACGTAATTAATTACATATTAAAATTTTTACGTAAATTTAATACTATTTGTAGGGACACGAATCTCTAGCGGCCCAACAACGACATTGGGCTCGCCTACAGAAAATCCCTTACAATAATATTTGTAGAGAGTGGGCTTGAAAGGCCAACGTTGGGTCACGGGGCGTTAGTACAGGCCGGACGTTAAGTGAACCAAGACAAGAAAAGGCTTTGATCTGGATATTCAGGCCTTACATCCCTGTAACTTTGAGGGATTTGGCTCCTCAGATCATGTCCGAGGAGCACTAATATTTTCTCCGGTTACTCGACGGCGGGTTTTTCGTGGTGATGCACCTATATTAACCGGGCATTCTCCTTCCTGAAGTTTTTCTCCGGAAGTGAGATGGGAGGGGCCTCTTTCCTTATTAGTTTACCTTTCCTTTTTATACTAGCCTACGTTTGTTGTCCCTCGTCCACGTGTAGGGTCGATCTTACCATGACAGATATCTGTCCCATCAATCTAATCCCGAAATTGTTGGAGATGATCAATAAAGCCTAAAAATCCGGCTCTATTAGGTGCAGTGTCATATCAGTGAAGGGTATTAAGGACAACTGCCCCAAGATATTTTCTGATCTCTCAAGTCAGCTTGTACTCCACTCTAATCCGGGAGACTTTGGGTCTGCCGAGGACTAAGCTGTCCTCGGCTGTATCTTCGGGTCACTTTGGGCTTCCTATTTTCGGACTTGGGCCCTGACCTCCTTTAGTTTGGGGCCTGTGGACTCCCCATAAGCAAGCGAGCCGGGCCCCTAAACTATTGGGCCCCACATTAGCCCCTCAAAACCTGGCTGTCCAACGTCATGGTTGGAAAGGTGGGTTTTGATAATATCAAGCCTTCATTGCGGTTCGTTTAATTCAGCCATTAATCAACGTAGGCGACTCTTCACCTCCCCGAGGAATGTACCGGTCTAAGAGCCGTTTTCCTGAATTTGCGTACGTTGCCATTATGCCGTCTGGTTATCCGCAGTGTGTCTTTAATATTTTCCCATTTACGAGACCTCCTAGATCTAACGGTTACTGATGGCGTGGGGGAACGAAACGGCGCATTATTCTCTGCAGATTTCTCTGGGGATCTGAACGCGGCATATACCCTTTTCTTCGTCCCCTATATAAAGAAAGAAGACAGAAGGTGATTTTCTCATATCAGAATCCCTCAGGCTCTTCTCAGATTTCACTTCTTCAATCTGGTTATTCCCTATCCGATAATATATCCCCCATAGTAATCAGCCATGAACAAACCCTTCCTTTCCTAGAAACGCCATGTCCTAACAAAACTTGAGATGGCTCGGTCGGGGTAAGGATGGCGGAGACTCAAGATCTACCTCCCCATTCTTTTAGCCAAAATCCGAAGCAGGGACTCGTCACACCCCACTTCCGGTGTGACTGAGTCGAAAACCTCCCTTGTCATCTCCATCCGCTCTCTCATGAGCATACCTAATAGGGCTCCAGTGTGCTAAGAGTTAGGATTGAGGCAGGGACTAACTGCCCCGGCTTCTTCCTCTCTTCGTTCACTGGCGCCATCCTTTACTTTTCTTTCTTCTTCTTTTGCTCCTTTTACTTTCTTTTCATTGCTTCCCTCTTCTTCTCCTCCTTCCTGCTCATGTCTTCCATCTTCTTTTTCCTTTGCACTCCTCGGCGACAAGAGCTTGCTGAAGTGCTTCCATGTGTTCCAATTCTTCTTCCTTCTCCTTCATCTTTTCTATATAAGGCTCTTCTCCTGATATGAGCAGTACTGAGGCAGAGATTTCAGAGAGACTTTGAAGGCGAGTTTAAAGGACACCTGACGGTTTACTTATCTGTATTACGGACGTTATTACTGCTTCGGCAGTTCATTTTTTTGTATAGGCTTGTTTAAGCCCTTCTTTGTACGTTGTAATAATTTTTTATATTAATAAAAGTTACTGTTATTCCATTTCGCATGTTCTGTTTATTTGTTTTAATAAATTTGCAAGCACTGCTCGGTACAATAGTATAGCATTTGAATCAATGATAACTAAGGCTACAATACTCGCTAATAAAAAGACGCCATAATAACTATAACAATATCATCATTCGGCATAACAATCCGACCAGTGAGAAACGAGACTTACCTTGAAATTAGTCGAGATGGGGACTAAATGCTCAATAAGGTGTAAGAAATAGTTATCCGAGGACTCGTCGCCCTCCCAATGCACAATTTCCTTAGGCTAACGATTATCAGTTCATTTCGCCATTTTCTTAACACACTGGCCTTAACATTTCACAACGTTTGAGCCGAGAAACTTCTCCATCTGAGTAGTTGGCTTCCCAATAGTCCTGAGTCCGAGGACTTCGCACAGCCTGGGTTTTGTTTAGGGCTTATACTTTTTCTTTTAGGTACTGGGTTTCCCCATAGGCTTGAGTCCGAGGACCATGCAAGTCCTAGGTTCTGTCTAAGACTTATAAGATATCTTTTTTGTACTTGGTTTCCCCATAGGCTTGGGTCCGAGGACCATGCAAGTCCTAGGTTCTGTCCAAGACCTATAAGATATCTTTTTTGTACTTGGTTTCCCCATAGGCTTGGGTCCGAGGACGATGCAAGTCCTAGGTTCTGTCCAAGACTCTTTGAGTTCAGATTCTCCCTTTCTTCAGATATATCATGAGGCGCCGAGCAGGAGGTTACCCTCGGCAGCGGCTATTCCTCGGCGTGGGCCATAGTCCCTGGGCCTTTATGCAGAACGGGCCTGGGTCACGAATTCATTTAGCCCAGGAATTAAGAGATATTTCTGCAGCCTCTGGCCACGCGGTACTCTCTGACGTCACAATGATCGAGGTGCGCCTTTACGAGGCTTCTTTGATCTTGGGGTTGCAGTTGACGTTGGAAGCTGAGCCAGAACCCTTTTGTCTGTAGCGTTCCTTGGGACGCCGCGTGAGTGGACCGCCATCACCTTGTCTTTTCAAATAAATAGGAGGGAGAGAGAGTTGCTTTATATACGCACCAGTCCTTCAGTTTTCTTCCATATCATAACTCCCACATCCGGAGCTCTCCTCCCTTAGCATAACATGTCTAAGGCAAGGGTTGGGAAGAAAGAACTCTCCCCGCCGCAGAAGCACCGTGTCCTCATGAGACTCAAAGTAGTAAGGTACGGGCACAGGAAGCATAAGTTCAGGAGAACACTCCATTTCGACTGGGGGGGAAGGGGATCTCTCCCTCTTTTAGTCAAAATCCGAAACAGATTCTGTCCATGCCAGAATTTTGGTGTGTCAGAAGAAAGATTTTCCGCCGTCAGCGTCTCTGCTTTGCGGCAGGCGTATATTTAGAGAAAGTCCCTCAACCTCCAACTCCCTGCACCTTTCTTTCAACGGTGTCAGGCTCAAGTTGGGTCTCTTTTGCTGTTTGAGTTGTGGGCATGTGAAAGCATTGAGGAAGAACAAGGTCTTGGAGCTGTAGCCAACCTCTCCTCTGACCCACCTCCTCAGCTTCATTTTTCTCTCTTGTATCTTCCTTTCTTTTCGGTTATGTAATGAGCTTTGACACAAACTGATCCCAGCTTTTCATTGTATGCTGTACTATTTCTTTGTTTTAGTGATAATGGAAATTTCTTTACTTGTTTTGGATACTGTTCCTTTGACTACACTACTTTGTGAATGAGTGTGCCCCATGCGTGTGTTTCTTTCAGAATATTTAGAGCAAAATAGCTTGAAACATAATCTAACTAACTCCAATTTATCAATACTACCAGGCATTATATCGATAATTCATAGTAAACCAAACTTAGGAAACTAACCGGGACAACAGTTGAATATTCTGTGATAAGCGCGTGAATACCGTCCAAGGCTGATAATCTCTAAATAATCCATCCGAGCAATCGACTGGGAAGTAGAGAACTCCGATGGTGCTTGTGTACTTGGTTTCCCCATAGGCTTGGTTCCGAGGACCATGCAAGGCCTTGGTTCTGTCCAAAACTTGTAAGATCTCTTGTTTGTACTTGGTTTCCCCATAGGCTTGGGTTCGAGGACCATGCAAGGCCTTGGTTCTGTCCAAAACTTGTAAGATCACTTTTTTGTACTTGGTTTCCCCATAGGCTTGGGTCCGAGGACCATGCAAGGCCTTGGTTCTGTCCAAAACTTGTAAGATCACTTTTTTGTACTTGGTTTCCCCATAGGCTTGGGTCCGAGGACCATGCAAGGCCTTGGTTCTGTCCAAAACTTGTAAGATCACTTTTTTGTACTTGGTTTCCCCATAGGCTTGGGTCCGAGGACCATGCAAGGCCTTGGTTCTGTCCAAAACTTGTAAGATTTCTTGTTTGTACTTGGTTTCCCCATAGGCTTGGGTCCGAGGACCATGCAAGGCCTTGGTTCTGTCCAAAATTTGTAAGATTTCTTTTTTGTACTTGGTTTCCCCATAGGCTTGGGTCCGAGGACCATGCAAGGCCTTGGTTCTGTCCAAAACTTGTAAGATTTCTTGTTTGTACTTGGTTTCCCCGTAGGCTTGGGTCCGAGGACCATGCAAGGCCTTGGTTCTGTCCAAAACTTGTAAGATTTCTTTTTGAGTAGTCTTTTCTCTATACTTATTTATTTTTCGAAGGTCAGCCCCTAGGCCAGGGAGGGGAGAGTTGCTCGAGGGCGGAAGCCCCTAGAGCTGCCCGCGCCGTTAGCAGTGCAAGGCGTAGCCCCTAGCAGAAGCTTATGGTGGAGCAACGACTGCACTTCGCCGGAGATGGGAAAGACTCGTGAATTTCTGCTTGCTAGAGAGCTGACTCATGCGCCACCCGTGCCAACGCGTAAGCCTTCCCACGGACGGCGCCAATTGTAGGGACACGAATCTCTAGCGGCCCAACAACGACGTTGGGCTCGCCTACAGGAAATCCCTTACAATAATATTTGTAGAGAGTGGGCTTGAAAGGCCAACGTTGGGTCACGGGGCGTTAGTACAGGCCGGACGTTAAGTGAACCAAGACAAGAAAAGGCTTTGATCTGGATATTCAGGCCTTACATCCCTGTAACTTTGAGGGATTTGGCTCCTCGGATCATGTCCGAGGAGCACTAATGTTTTCTCCGGTTACTCGACGGCGGAATTTTCGTGGTGATGCACCTATATTAACCGGGCATTCTCCTTCCTGAAGTTTTTCTCCGGAAGTGAGATGGGAGGGGCCTCTTTCCTTATTAGTTTACCTTTCCTTTTTATACTAGCCTACGTTTGTTGTCCCTCGTCCACGTGTAGGGTCGATCTTACCAGGACAGATATCTGTCCCATCAATCTAATCCCGAAATTGTTGGAGATGATCAATAAAGCCTAAAAATCCGGCTCTATTAGGTGCAGTGTCATATCAGTGAAGGGTATTAAGGACAACTGCCCCAAGATATTTTCTGATCTCTCAAGTCAGCTTGTACTCCACTCTAATCCGGGAGACTTTGGGTCTGCCGAGGACTAAGCTGTCCTCGGCTGTATCTTCGGGTCACTTTGGGCTTCCTATTTTTGGACTTGGGCCCTGACCTCCTTTAGTTTGGGGCCTGTGGACTCCCCATAAGCAAGCGAGCCGGGCCCCTAAACTATTGGGCCCCACACTATTTATGATCATTTTTTTTTTTTTTGCGAAAACACAATTTTGGTCCCCACATTTTGGGGTCACAATCAATTTGATCCTTACATTTTGACAGCAGTTAATTTGGTCCATGTCTTTTTCAACTTGCAATCAATTTGATTTCTAACATTAACTCACTAACCGAAAATGCTTATGTGGTAAATGATTTGCATTGTTGGTATGATTAATGTTAAAATATTAAATGAGATGCTAACATGTCAAAATTTCAGATGGCAAAAAACCACATCTGTTTTTTTTTTTTTTTTTTTGTTAATTCTTTTCTCTGCCAAATTTTTTCCTTGCCTTATTGTTTTACTTTTAATTTTCTTACAATTACTTTAATCAATTAGAATTTCATTTTAAAAATCATTCACTGTTTTTCCCTAAACCAGATTCAGCAGTTTAAACAAATTAAAAACAAATTTCAAATCTATCATAAAATATTTTCAAAATTTAAACGGCATCAAGGGATCAAAGTGAGCCCAAAAATTAAAAGCGACAATCTTGCTTGTTTATTCAAAACCATTCCTAGATCCATTGCTATCTCTATGAACGCATTAGATTTGGTTGTTTTTCTTTGTTGTTTTTGGTCTTTGTTTCTTAGATCATCAATGACCGTGAAACCTGTAGATCTAGAGGATTCAGATTTGTCACTTTTAACAACAAGAAGTCAATGGGATGGCAAAGTTTAAACGAAAATCTCAATGGGACGGTGAAGTTTAAATGAAAATCTAACTTTGTGGCGACTTTAAGTTTAAACCCAACAAAGGGATTTGAAAACGTACGAGGTTGTCTTCTTCTTCAAGGGTCGATCATGAACTAATTTTTGTGAAAGTCAAGTTTTGATGATAGATTGGTTGGAAAAGAGAAAGGAGGGGGAGGAAGGGAAGTGACTGTTGACCGTCAATGATTGTGACTTTGTTGGGGAGTGAAGGTGGATCTCATGTTGGGAGTGTGAAGATATCAAAGGTGTACTCTGATTTGCTGTCAAATGAGGGGAAGATGATGCTAGAGGAGGTGCTTGAATATTCAAACAAGGGTACTAGAAAATTAAGCATGAGATAGAGAGTCATATTCCTGGGTTTCATTGTGATAGTAAAGTGTGAGACTTTTGTGGTGTAGAGATGACGTTAAACTGAGAATAGTGAAATTCTAATTGGTTAAAGAAATTGTAAAAAAATTAAAATAAAGAAAATAAATTTTTTGATAAAGAAAAGAAATTTTTTTTTTTTTAAGTTGCTGTGGCTCTTTTTTGACATCTAAGCACTGATGTGGCCACTAAAATTTTGACATGTCAGCATGTCATTTAATATTTCGACATTAATCATGCCAACAATGCAAGTATTTTTTGTTAGTGAGTTAAAAGTAGCGACCAAATTGACTATAAGTTGAAAATAACAATAACCAAATTGGTTGCTATCAAAATGTAAAAACCAAATTAACCATGGTATCAAAATGTAGAGACCAAAATGGTGTTTTCACCTAAATTTTTTTATAGTTACATATTTCTATTTAATAAGATAAATGTTCATGCCAAGCACACCATATCCAATGCCTCGTTTGTCCAAAAAAGGGATCTAAAAACCTGAATTGGGCAACCAATGAATAAAACCTTGGTTTCTCAACCAAAAAAAAAAAAAAAGCATAAAACCTTGAACTTATATATATAAACTATAAAACCTTGCCTTAATTTAATACAATACGTGAGTACATTACAAATTTATCCCATTCAAACTTACAAGATATATCGCGGTATAAATTTTATACTATTTACAAAAAAACTCTGTGAAATGATTAAATATAGTTTTACAACAAACTTTTTTTTTCCAGTCCAAATGATGCATATAAATACATATGAAGAATGTACCCATCAAAAGAAATAATTTCGAAAATAGAAAGAAAATAAAACCAACAATTACGTAAAGAAAGAATCACTAAACTGTCTAAACATGGTATTATCTTATGTCCAAGTCATTTTTTTATTATTTATCACAAACATTCATAAGTTCATATATTATTTCCACTTCTATCATGTATTTTTTTTCATACCACTAACTACCATTTAAGACATTATAAGACTTGTTGTGAAGTGATGAGCTGAAAAACAAAAAAATAATAATAATAATAATAATAAAAATTAGTAAAAATATATTTATTATAGCATTGATATAAAATCATATTCATTATTACATTAATATGTAAATCTTTTATGAGTCATGTTAACTAGTGCTCTTAGAGCAATTGTGTTAACAACTCATTTTAGGAAAGTTTTGATACCTTTTTATGAAAAAAAAAAAAAAAAATCAAAGCATTAATTGTTTTTTTTTCTTTTATCATAAAAACTTTCTTAAAATAATTTATTAATAATTGTCCTAAAGTATCCATTAACATTTATCATTTTTTTAATAAATTGACAAAAAAAAACGTTTAATATTTTTCATGGAAATACTATTCTGCTGTTTAATTAGACCTTTCATTCTGTAGACCAACCCACAAGAAGTAAAAGGCACCCCACTCTCACGAATTTACTATATATAGTTATGATCAGTTTGGATAAGGTATATGTATTACTATTATCAGTATGAAGAATTTTTTATTGCAGTGGAATATATAGAAGGGATAAATGGCAACTGGCAAGTGCAAAAGATTTCGAGTGCCCAATTGTTGCATAAGGTGGCACCCAATTATGGGTTTGTGTTAAAATATTTGTCCAAAATCTATAATTTGACCACGTGGCTCTTTAAACAAAGAATCCCTGTCCTCTTGGAATATGGACGGCCTATTGGTGGTGTTTTTTTCACTTTGTAAGATTTATGTACAGTATTTAGATATTGTTCTTTAAGTTCTCATTTTGAAATTTTGCTATGGGGATTTTTTCTTATGAAAAGAAAGTGTAATTTTTAATCAAGTAGTCATATGGCTGAATTTTAAAAATAGGAACCTAAAGAACAACACCTAAAGTACTGTATCTAAATTTTGTCCATTTTAGTTGGTGGCGTGTTAGTACATTTAACATAGTTCTATAAATTATTGAAGATTAATATAATTAATATAATCCAAATGTTGGTACGTGTCACCATCTTGATTGGAAAATTCCCCTACTATGGCAAATTAATATAATAAAGTCTATAGGTTCAAGTCTTATTATGTTTTTTTTATTAAAAAAAAAAAAATCAAGGTTCACATTCCATTTTTCTCATTTAAAATAGGTTTGCATACGCTTCTCAAAAAAAAGAAATAGGTTTGCATACCAACTGTGACATCAAATATTAAATAAAATAAATAAAATCTTGAGAGTAAAATGAGCCCTCTCAAATAAAATGGAGAAGATTGTGTTTCTTTAATAGGATATGTTTTGATTAAGCACGTATGACAAATTTTTAAAATTCTATCCATCTATTTTGAAATGAATTAATTTTATTCTATCACATCATCAATAATTTTAATTGACACTTGAATTGTGAGAGTTATGTTCGTTTAAATGTCAAAACCTTGATTTTATTTTTTTTCTCTATTGTTACAATCAAAAAGTATAAAATCATTGATTTATCTTCATAATGATAAATAATCTTTTCTTGTTCTTCCAGAACTCTTAGAGGTCCCAAATTTCATCAATCATATTATCAGTTCATGAGATTTTCAAGATGTCTGATGGACAAAGAGTAGAATAGTTTGACAAAAAACTAAAACACAACTTCCTTATATATTAAATTATAAATTTAAAAATCTCTCTCCCCACTTTGATTATTGATCTAATCTATCCTAATTCCTATCTGCTTCCCCCTCATTTTAAGGGTATTATGTTATTTCTTCCACATCACAGCCAAACTTTTAAAGAAGTAGATACAAAAATATCACATATCACACAATGATGCCATTACCACCAAAAACCCATGCTATCAATGCAATTACATCTTCTTGATTATAATTAATCAAAAAAGTTCTAAGAAACAAGAATTAGAAAGCGATTGAAGTAGACATGTCTATATGATAATGAAAAAAGTGAAAGGGGGGCTAACGAACAAGTGTACCACCTAACTACTTTCAAGTTACATTTTGATGGTGTAGTTAGGCAGATAACATCAGTGGATTTAGAATACAAAGTTGAAATGAAAGATTTTCAATTCAGCTAAGTACCTGTATATAAATTGATAAGATCCATTTGGTCACCAAGAAGATAGATAGAATCATAGAGGATAGAAAAGATTATATATAAATGAATATATTTGCAATCTTTGCTTCTGGTATAGATTCCAATGATAATCTAGATATTTGAGAAAGTCTTCAGATTGTAGCTCCACTATGGCTTAGTTTTAATGGTCGAAGGAATCAACATTCTAAAAACAGAGTATTCATGTAATGCCTTTTAAAAAGAATGGAATAAGCTTTTACAAGTGTAATCATCATATTGGATGAAGAAACCAATTGCTCTCTACCTTTTAAGAATTATACAAGATAGTGGTTACTGGTTAGGGATATGATAGAAAATAACCAATACATGTTTGCGCAGCATTTCCATAAATTCAAATTTTTGTTTTTCAAAAGTAAAGTTATAATTAATTAAAAGCACTAAAACGAAGAGTATAGATCCATTTGTTCTCAAAATTAGGTTCCAAACTTCTTGTGAAGCTGATACCAAATTTTATTTTTATTTTTGGAGAATATGCAGCAAACACAAGTACACACTTACAAGAATAGATTTGATCAGCTATAGTAAGCAGTCTCCTATAAGTAACCATCTTGCTCACCAATTAAAGGAATCCTCCCAAGGGATACAAAGTAGAAGTTATGAATGCTCATCACTCAAGAAATGCACCTAAGAGATACAAAACGTGAAACTCGCCACCTATTAGAATCTACCTAATGAGAAAAGATAAACAAGGGAAAATCTGAAATCCTTCTAAAAAAATCACACTCTCAATTCTCTCTATATTTTACATTCATAAATGAAGTAGGACTTGTATAGGACCAACTTTGAACAACCCTCCAAGCATGAGTAATAACAACTTACATTTACAATACCAAAACATTTAACCAAAAAAATAATTGACCTAATACAACTAACATGACCCTCTAATTGGGAATAGAAAAAAGCATTTTGGAAAGCAAATACACACAACTAAAGTAAGAGAATTTTGTTGTTTCTCAAATGCATTCTGCCAGCCCAAATAATTTGTAGTAAAATTACCTTAACTCCTTAAAAATAAATAAATAAATTACCACAAAATTGCACTCCATTTGATGTATTGAAAACTAAAATTAATTTGGAAAACGACCCAAAAATGCTTACTCCAACTTTGAAATTTGCGTAAACTTGCTTAGAAAAAAGAAAAAGAAAAAGAAAGAGTAACCAATATAATTGGTCTTACTAGGCTTCCTCCTAGGAGTGGTCTTTTGAGGGATCTCGGTACTTCTTCCATACACTCCTGTTAAAAGCCCAGGCCTCTGTAGGCATGCATTTGTAGGACAAATAACCTAGCCTTTACTTGGATTAGGTTAAGGTTAGGCTGGATTCAGGGCCGGCTCTATGGTGGAGCAAAAAATGCAACCGCCTAAGGCCCCAAGTAAAAAAAAGGCCCCTAAATTTTAACCAATAGGATTATTTATAATCAATAAATAAAATAAATTTTTTTATTAGATGAAAAAAAAATAAAAAAATAGAGAAAAATGCAACATCGTCCACAATATTTTTTACAACACTTGTACAACTAATGCTAAGTAGCAAGTTATTACAGCCTATTGTTGATGGCAAAAAAATAATTATAGTGATATTTTCAAATAAAAAACAAAAAACAGTTTAAAATCTAGGATTTGTTGTAAAAAATATTGTGAATGTTGCACTTCTAAAAAAAAAAGAATAATAATAAGAGTTTAATTAGCAAACTTTTACTAGTTTTCATCTAAATCTACCACTAACACCACTGTTTTACTTACCACTATCAATCTACCACATCAACAAATATGAAAAATTTTGTCAAATTTTTTTTGTCTTAAAAATTCAAAAAAAAAAAATTTTCTATGTAGTTCATGTTAATTAGTAGTAATTTTGCATCTAAATAAGATGATCAATTTTCGCCTTAGGCCCCCAAATGCATCAAGCCGCCCCTGGCTGGATTTTTCTATGAATACTATCTAAAGTACAATATTGTGTTGTAAATATCAGTTTAATTTGCACTCTTCTTTCAAAGAGCATAAGATTATTAAGATGTTTTATTATTTTCTACAAAAGGATTTGAAATTGTAGGAGTAAAACTTCAAGTTTCAACCAATTCTAGCACAAAGACTGTTTATTCATCAACTTCTAGTTAGTTTGGTTAAAGGGCAGGACATTACTGACAATATTTTTTCAAATATCGTCTTTTGATTGCAGAGGTTTATTGTGAACTTTCCAAGCAAGCCAAATGGAGTTAAGAAGGGTAACAAACCATAGAACATGATTTAGTCTTTTTTTGAATTCCTAAAACATTCGAATTTGGAAGTCCTTTATATGCAATTTGTCTAAATTATTCGGTAATCAAAACATGCTTGCATAGTGAGAAATGCAAGTCATAATAATTTCCTTGTGAATTATGATCTTCTAGATTTCTTAGGATTACTCCTAAGTTGAATTGTTAAAATTCTATCCATCCATTTTGAAATGAGTGAATTAGCATTTACTTATCATCACCATTTGATTAGACATTGATTATCACCATTTTAATATTTATTTAAATTATTGAAGATGTGACTTGCTTCAAAAAAAAAAAAATTATAGTCACTTCAAAAAAATTTATTTGATAAGCATGAACTTTTATTGGAACACACTACTAAACCCAGTTACAGGGTTCCAAACCCAAAGACTTATCTAAGTCTGTGCATAGACTCAATTACAGATATAAAGAGAAACACAGCTAAAACTACAATTCAATCAACTCTAGAATACATAACAGACACAGGAATACCCCTAATATCAGCATAAATTTCTATTACAGAATCAATGAACCTTCCTTTAGCAGCTAGTCAGCATTTATCTCATTTGATGGACTGCACTTCTCTAGACTTGACCACTCACTTCAAAATTGATGGATATGATTATAGAAATTCTGCAGTGAATTACCCTAAGTACTCTAAAGAATCGTAATCCTTGTTCTTATTGTACAAAGCCTAAAAATTGAGGAAAGGTATCATTGTCTTCCCTGTTTCCTAAACAAATATATTAGTCATGATATCAAGTATCAACCTTCAAGACTCTAAAAACATCTAGAGAGATTTAACTCTCTTTTTATCTCACCTACCACTATCATATCGTTTTGATGAAGTTATACTCATCACCGTCTTGTCCAAAGGCTGAAGCCTGCAAATAATATGATGATAATATATATTAATATTGCTTTTCCTAAAATAAACTTATTTGTAGTATTACCAAATCCATGATATATGAGGAAATAGAGACCCCAAAAAAGAGAAAAGAGTTTACTAGCATACAAAATATTTTCAGATAATTCTGATTTTAAACACCACAAAGTTGTTGCAGAACTAATAATGAACAACACAATAATCACACAAGCGTTCACAATACTTTTTTTTTTTTTCTCTTTCCTGATAGGTAAACGTTCATGATACTCAACCATTGAGGTACTACTTTGACAGAAAAATGAAGACATCTGTAACAAGTAATAAAATAGAACTTACATTGTGGCATGACTAATTGATGGGACAGAGTTGTAAAAGCATAAAACTTAATGACACCCCCTTTAAGTGTAAAGACCATGAAATTTTTTTAAATCACATGGCCACTTCAGTCAAAGCATATCAAACTGCCATACTTAGCGATCCAAAATAAAGATATCCAAAATATTTTTGCAGTAATTGCATATACAATATATGCCATATTCAAGCAACACTAAATGATAACACTATAACAGAAAACAGAATATGCATTTCAGAATGTGTAAAGCGTAAACCAGAACAAGAAGTCCAATCTTTCTATAAATCATAACCCATAAAAATTTTTACATTGATTTTTTTTTTTCCATTTTGCTGGATGAAGGCCTTGACTTACATTAATTTTCACTAAATAGGTCTTTATATACAGTTGGAGCGCTTGCTTATAAAGTGTCCAATTATCGGGGTTCTCTCACCTTGGCAGCTTGGCCAATCAAATTTGAAGAGATGAATTGGCCCAAGTTAGTTCTCCAACCTGAAGATAAGCTGATAATTCCAACGGAAGGAGTGAGGAACTTTAGACTATTTGCAGATTTTAGCAACAACATAATATGGATTACTAGGAACAAGCTTATGAATTAACAACAAAGGGAAGTTCTTAATCTCATTCTCTTAATTTTTTAAATTAAATAGGTATACACTGATCATGTTTCTTCTTGGGAATTTGTAGGTGGAGATTGGAGAAAAAAGTTGCGTATGTCAAGATTAATTTCAACGCTGCAGTTAGAAAGGAAAAGACATGTATAGTAGCAGTTGGACCCAGATAATAGAGAATCAAAGCCCCTGGCTGAAGCTCATGCGGCTCTCTTAGTGATAACAATAGCAGCGGAAATGGGATATGGAAATTGGGTTCGTGAAGGAGACACTCTAAATATTATTATCTAGTTACAGAACCACTCTTTGGAGCCTGATTGGTCTATTGAACATCTAATTGAGGAAGCTAGATACTTTTTCAATTTTTATCTGATTGGGTGTAAATCACACTTTTAGAGAAACCAATATTGTAGCCAATAATATTGCTAAGTGGGCCATCTTTTGTAATATGTCCGGATTGATCCCCATCTCATCCATTCCAGACTGTTGCTTTTGTCCTTAGGATAGAGATGGAGGTAAAACCCCTCTTTTGCAGCACTTTTCCTCTTTTTAGTTTTGCTCTTTTTTAATAAAGTATTTCTAGGCACCAAAAAAAATATAGATAGAATTATTGTGGATCAATTTCATTGCAAAGCCATCTCCCATAAATTTTATGATAGTCATAGCTAACTTAACAATAGAAATCAATAAGACAAGTGAATGAGGGTTTGTGGATTCTTTACTACAAAAAGGAATTGAAAAGTTATTAGACAGGACCGCTTATAGCACAGAGAAAGTAAGTTAGCAACTGCAATATTAAACAGTGCTTTATTGAAATTTAATGATGTAAACAGCCAACGGTTGCATTAAGAAGCATAAGTCAATTGATTGCCCAACCAAATTAATGGAAAATTATGGAAGTCCCTATATTTTTTAATTGTAGAAATGATCCAATCAAAGAATATCAACGATGAAATTGACAGAACTTGAGAACATGGGTCTTAACTAGGACTTACAATTGGTAGCAGATGATGTGCAATTGTTGGAAAACCACTCTATCTTTCATTTCCATTGCCAAGTGCCAACCAGTATCATATGCTTTAGAGTGATGGTGATTTCACCTTCAAAATGAGTTAATTTCATTAGCATATCATCTCTTATTAGCTAAAAAGCCCCTTTTTTTGGACTGGATTGCTATGATAGAGAATACTGTTGATAATGGGCCTTTACAACACAAGAAATATGATCTCTCATATTAGTTTGTAATTTTCAAAATCAAAATTAATATGATAGGATAATAGAAATATCTTTAAAAATGCTGAATTATAAAAAATTAGTCCAGTGTCTCTTTCGGTTAATGAATATTCAAGATAGATCTGGATTGCTACTATGTGTTTCTTTTAACCTTGTCTATGTTTTATATTTCTTTATTCAGAGTTTTTTACTTCTAATTATTTCTGGTTGAATGTGTGGTCTTCAACAGGTGTAAATTAATTAAAAGGCAAGCTAGTAATAAGAAAGTGCAAACATCAAATAATACTGAAGATCTCTACTTACATTCCCAAGAAGCACCTTCCTCAAACTATCTC
This sequence comes from Quercus robur, assembly GCF_932294415.1. Taxonomy (NCBI): domain Eukaryota; kingdom Viridiplantae; phylum Streptophyta; class Magnoliopsida; order Fagales; family Fagaceae; genus Quercus; species Quercus robur. The sequence goes on along the minus strand of NC_065534.1, from coordinate 2,872,701 downwards.
TAACTCTTGAACCTCTAATTTGGAATATATGAAAAAACCTTCATTTCCCATTTAGGTAATGCAGAATTGGTAATAACGAACAAGCTAATGCAGCCTTTACTTTTACTCACATTCACTAAGTTGAAAATTCTTTGTCTTACACTTCATCTATATCTCAATAGCTAAAATTAATTCAAATCTCAGCAATCTGCTGTAAAAGGTAATTTACTTGGAACATGTTCTGTCTTGCTAACCATGATGTTTCTTGACACCAAATAAGAAGCAATGAGTTCCATGATGATAAATCAGGAGCAATATCCTTTTCTAACATTTGTAAAAAGAGCCCATAAGCCTTTTGAAAATCCCCCTTTCTACAAAGAGCATCAACCAAGGGATTATAACTTCCTATATCAAGTTTGCAACCCCTCACAACCATGTCGTCAATGAGCTTAAAAGCACTACTGACCTTTCCTTGCCTGCAGAACCCACTAATCAGAGCATCAAATGTTGGTGCAAGTGGATAATAACCACGACCAACCATCTCATTCATCAGCTCAAATGCTTCACGCATATACCCTCCTTCACAAAATCCATGGATTAAATGGTCATAAACAAGAACATTTGGAACTCCCCCTTCTACAAGTATCTGACCAAAAACCTTCTTTGCATCCTCAATAGCACCCTCTTCACAAAGACTTAAAATTCTCAAGCTCCTATCAACTGCTCTAGGGAATAACTTCCCCATCTGGGTCAGAAATGTGAGTGCTTCATCTAACTGATTCTCCTTATACAGACCATATAACACACTATCATAAGGGCTTAAACGACCCCTAGATCCCTCCTTACTGTCCTCCATTATTTCCAAAATCTTAAACCCATCTTCCATCCTCCCTCCTGAACACAAACCTTTAATTAATGTATCATATGTAACAAAATTCCAATTAAGTCCATCTGTTTTCATCTCATTAAACAGATCAAGAGCCAAATCCAACATTTCAGACTCACAACAACCAGAGATCAATATATTGTATGTGTCCACATTTGGAAGGCAGCCCTTCCTCTCCATCTCCTTCAAAAGGCAATGCCCAACTTTCACTTTCCCTAATCTACAAAAACCCTTTATCAAAGTGTTATAAGCCACAACATCCACCGCACTTCCCTTACTCTCCAATCTGTTCAAAATGTCAACAGCCTCAGTAACACGACCAACATTGCAGAGAACTTCCAGCACCTTAGTCCCTGTTACAACATCAGGCACAAACCCCAGATTGAAGCACTTCTCTAAGAGAACAAGAGCTTTAACCAAATTCTCTTCTTTACAATACGCAGATATTAAGATATTAAAAGTCACATCATTAGGCTCCTCCATCTCATTCATCAAGCTCCTTGCTCTCCCAACTTTCCCATTCCTGCAAAGTGCATGAAGTAATGTGTTATAAATCACAGTATTTGGTATGATTTCCCTAGACTTCATCACTTGCAACAGTTTGAAACCATCACCAATCCTATTAGTCAAGCAAAGCCCCTTCATTAAGATCCCGAAAGTGTATCCATCACCTTCAACACCGCTCCCCATCATCTTCTTCCTATAAAACTCTCGAGCCAAATCAATATCTTCCTTAACAAGAACATCAAGTACTGAATTGAAAATCCTCATAGAAGGTTTCTTTCCAAACTGGGTAACCAAGTCAACCACTTTGATTACCCGCTTAACCATACGTGCCCGCCCTAGACCACGGACGATCGTGATGAAAATGTCTTCATCAGGGGGTGACCCAATTGTGTTGGGCATTTCTTGAAGTAATTCCTTTACAATATCGAAGCGGCGGAAAGCACAGAGCTTGTGGATCAATGCACGGTAGGTGGATTGAGAGTGGGTAAAATTGGGGAGTTTGGAAGCCCATTTGAAGGTTTGAAGGGCTTGGGAGAATGACTTTTGGTCTAGTATTAAATGGGCAATGTGCTGTTGGGATGGAACAGGAGATGATGAGGATGAAATGCATTTTGATTGCAGGCTGCAAAAAAGAAATCTCTGATAAGTTAGTGAGCAGAAGATTGGAAGTGTTGAAGGGTTGGAGATTTGGGGCATGAAGTGCTTTGTTTCCAACACCAACTAATTTATTTTCATACTGGGTGCTGAGTTATTAACCATTATACTTGATCCAATGCCACATCACAAAATCTTATGCCTGCACCAAAAAAGAAGAATTGTAGACAAAGCAAAATAGTATGATCAAAGTGCATACATTTTACGTATAAGTAATTCAAAGTTTAGCTTTTTTAAATGGGTATTTGTACATTGAGTGTGCATTCGGATACGGCTTATTTTAAATGTGATGTAAATTTCCTCTCCATCACATTTAAAAGGCTATACCATTGGGTGCAATACAGAAAGAAAGTCAAACTCTCTCCTAGTCTATTCTTATTCTCTGAACTATAATTAATCATCATTTTTATCATTCATAGTAATAAAAATACTCTATTTTTAACCTCTCTTGCACGAGCGTCCCCCCAATGATGAACATATTAAACTGTCCGCTCTTTCCCTCATTTGTCTTCTTAATGTTGTTTCTAACTTCACATTTTTTATGTGTGGTTTTAATTTTTCAATACATTTAAATTTGCAATCTTTATTTCATGAGTTGTTCATCACCTTTCACTCTTAATCATCCATATCCACAGCTTCAACAATTAATGAAAAAAAATACAATTTAAAAATGTTTTTTGGTCCTATTTTGTTTTTCCGTCTAATTAGAAATCCTCACTCAGAACTAACAACAAATACCTTACCTACACTATATAAACAAACAAACAAACCAATTTTTCTCAAAATCCCCAAAATCAAAAATCAGCCAGAATCAATAAAAAAGGAATCTTGAAGATACCATTCATTCGAAATCGTCACGCAGCTCGAGCCACCACAGAGTCGTCCCAGGAATGCAATGCAAAGCTCTGTTTCTGATCTCTTGTGTAGTATTAAGTGCTTGAGATGGTTCGGGTTTTGTTAATGTTAACGTGGATAAGTGACAAGAACTGAGTGGGCTGGGTTTGAATAACAAAGAATTTATAAAACTGGGTTGCTTCAGGTTAAAATTTTGATTGAAACGGACATTCAACCCAACCCAAATACTTTAGGCCCAATAGTAATCTCGTGATACATGGATTATTGTTTCTAGCTCTCCAAATCTGGGGCAAAGCTTTAGTGTACACTGTACAGGACCAGGGTCTAGGGGTGAGGACTGGTCCAGTGCCCAATTACTTTAGACCTATCAGGATGATGACATATATTCAAAAGTGTTTTGATTTAATGTTTATTGTTCAATTGCATTAAATCCATCAGAATAGTGACACGTGTATAAATATGACTTAAGCCAAGTCCGAGATTTGATGGATAAAGATAAAACTTTTAGTTCGAATCTTATCCGAATGGGTTTTCATATAAAGTAAATAAATTTTATTAGGGACACTTTTTTTTTTTTTTTTAATTAGGGACACTCTTTAATATGTTGCATTATCCATTGCAAAATTGTCTATGCCTCAACTTTTTTTCTAAAATATGTCTATGCCTAACTTTGGTCAACTTTAATCTCATGGGATTAACATTAATAATTTATATTTCTTTTCTTTTTTTTTTTGGGTTGAGAAACTTATATTTCATATTATAAGAACATTTCAATTGTTAATAAATTTATATTTCATGTTATCAGACAATCAAAAGCACCAACGAGGTAGGTAAAGTGGGTGCTCACAAATAGTTGGAAGAAATCATGTTTTAAGGAAGAAGGATAGAAAATGCAGCACACCATGATTAAGATTGACTGCTTTAGCAAGCTTTATCAATGCTTTACTTTTGTAAAGCAACCATGATTAAGTTGCTTTTATTTTATTTTTTTTCTCTGAATAACCATGATTAAGTTACTTTTTTTTTCGGTAGGAACTAGGAAGCTTCAAACATCAATTCATTCAAACAGTAGATATACAGAACCTTTACCTTTGCAGAAAATTTATATAATGTAATATATTAAAGTGAAAGTTGAATAAAATTTTAATTAGATTTTAATTACACTATAATTCTATAATTGTCATCTCAAATTATATTTCAAATGCTTTCAATTTTATCTTAAATGTCTTTGAAATTTAAATTGCTTTTAGTTCAACTAAAAGTATTTTCAACTCATTTGACACTACTTCTAACAGATTTAAAACTAATATAATTTCAAATTTTTACAATGAAAATTTTTTCATGTTCAAAAAAAATAATTGTTCATTTTAAATATTTTCATAATAACTCAATTAATTGTATCATAATAACAAATTTTACTTGCGGGTTCTAGTTAGCTCAACCGGTAAAGTCTCTGATGGTAAAATAAGAGATCTGGGGTTCAATCTCCGATTACACCAAAAATTGATTGATGTCTTCCTCTCTTGATAAAGAGTTATCATCAAGAGCAGACATCATAGGTTGAAACTCTCTTAAAAAAAAAAAAAACAAACAAACAAACAAACAAACAACATTTACTTACAAGATTTACTCTTTCAAATGTTATCCTTACAAGATTTTTCAAGAGTCGGCAAGAAATAAAAAATAAAAAATAAAAATGATAGCGTTAAACTTAAGTGTCGTACCCCCTTTTCCTTCCTTATTTACCCCCCCCCCCCCCTTCTTCTCTCACTCACACACACACACTCGCAAACACTCTCTAGGACATCTTAGGCTCAGTTTCTCCAAGAATTTAAGGTAAAATCCTAAGTCCTTTTATTTTCATCTTGTTTGTTAGTTTTTATTGTACTTGATGGATATCCTTGAGATTATGAGTGATTTTGGGTGTTGGTAGATTTTTATGACAAATGGTTAAGGGTCTTCACAAAAGGTGGTCCTTTGAGGTTTCTCAATAATTCAAATTTAGGGGTTGGATTCCTAACATTTAATAGTTGATAAATCTAATTTAATTACTATTGAGTTTATTTGGGCAAGTTGAGGGTTTGATGGCTTATTGTCTTGAATGATGTTGTGATACTAATTGCTTTAATGGATCAAAGGAATGAACATTCAACAGACCAAAATTCTCAATTTCTAAAGGAATTTTGGGGATTTCAGAAAATTGTTTAATATAAAGTTTATTGCTTAATTGTGGACCCAATGATTTTAGACACATTTGGATGGGATTGACTTAAAGGTGGGCTTCATAAGTGTGACATGAGACTTGTGTCTAACCATGTAAAATTAATGTCCTGTTAAGATTTTAAAAAAAAAAATTTGGGTTAAGTTTGTGGTGGCCTTGTATCAATAAGAGAGTGGTCTCAAAGGAAGTTGATAGAACTATGCCAAATTCTAAGGCTTAGGCTAGCCTAAATTAATCACTTCTCTCGAATTTACAGTTAATTAACCAAACATAGCTTGAATAGGGTGAAACACTACATCATTTTTGCAATCTTTATGACACGACTAATTACACAACACTTGAGTCTTTATGACATTGTGGTTTATATCATGACACATAAGCTTGTGTAACACATAAGTTTGTGTAACATGGTATCCATATTTTACGTCTAATTTTTGTAGTCTTCATGACACAACCAGAAGTATAACACCTAAATTTTTATGAAACATTAGTTATCGTGGTACTTTATAAGATTGGGATCTCTTTTGAATGGAATTCTTATGGAGATTTCCTTGGTGTTGGGTGGGAAATCTTTTGAAATGGATTGTCTTAGAAAAAAATTTATACAAGTTCCTTTGGTCTATGGTCTTCTCATGCACTAAACCTTGGATCATAACTCTCTATAGATACTTAAGTCATATCTTGTTTTAAGCAACAATTTTCTTGGACATCTTTAGCAGTTAATAGTACTAATTATATTAATAGTAATTACTAAGCAGCTACACATTCAGAATGGGCGGCAACGGTGGTGGCAAAGGAGGAGGAAGTGGTGGTGGTGGAGGTGGCAAAGGAGGCGGTGGCACTGGCGGTGGTGCAGCCAAAAGTGGTGGGGGTGGCTCTACAGGCGGTGGCAGTGGTGGCAAGATGGTTGCTCCAGGGAGTGGAGGAGGATCACGCATTTCAAGGGACTCTTTTCAAAGTAACCCCCAGATTTATTTTGCTGGACTACATGCTGGTCAAAAGGGCAAAAAATAGTTGTTCTTGTTAAGTACTACATGGGAAACTATCTTATTAATTCTGCTTTATCGATATTATATATAATATGTGATTGAATAATATTAAAGTTTGTAATGGGCTTGCTATCCATATGAATCATATGCTTGGTAGACATATGAATCATATGCTTGGGTAGATATCCCTCTTAGGCTTTCTGATGATACTAGTAATGTGTGCTGTGTAATATATGGTTTTTGTTAATAAAATAATTTTAATGTCCTACTTGCTTTTGTTTCTATTTTACATTATTATTTCTTCAATCTAGATAATTACTCGTAATAGAGATTACAAGTGTAAACAATTGAATAATTGACCTAGCATGAGTAGAGGTTGAACAACTGAAGTATTAAACCATATCAAAGGATTGCACATCTGAATATAATAATAGTAATACTCGCGGAGTACAAAATGAAGCATGACTCAGAATTTTATTTGACATTGTAAATGATTTTTATACACGAAAAAAGGGGTACTATCTACTTTGACAAATGTACAAGGGCATTGAGCTTTTTTGTTTAGTTTTCTTCTTATTTTGTTAATATTTAACTTTATAAAATTTACTTTTTTAAGTATAAATATATTTTAGTCCAATCAGGAAAAACTCAAATAAGATAATATCAAACAAACACTAAGTTAATATTATAGAACTTATGCGGATTAAATTATTAACTTCACATATATGCCAAATAGCTCCTTTTGTCACTTGGTCATCCATGAGCTAATGTCCTAGTCACGTGACACGCAGGGACATAAAATTTTCAAAATAAGATTGGAGTGATCAGATTGAAATGAGCTAATGAATGTGTAACTTATCAATAAATAAAATAAAAATTGTGAAATAGAAATATATTCTTGAATTTGGTTGGTTTAAAATTAAGGTAAGTTTGGTAATTTTTGTAAAGTCACGAGTCAATATGTGAATCTTGAAGAGGTAAATGTTTATGATTTTCTCATTGGGCGAGCAAATCCCCTTGTCCCCATGAAAACTCTTCATTACTTAAAGCATGTAAAAGAAAGCACATTGGCTTTTCTTATTCGCTTCTAACATTTAAATTTCCTTAATGAATGACTGTGTTAGCATTGGTTTAGATTCATGCCCATAAATGGTTTATAGTATGGTATAGTTTCGTTTAGATGCTTGTTACCTTACATATTTATATCCATGAAGATATTAATGCAAAATCATTGATGAATATAAGGTGTTTATTGCTTCCAAGGAAGTATTTATTAATTTAAAGGTTTTTTAAAGTTATATAACCAAAGGTCATTATAGTTCATAGTCTATTTGAGCACATGCCCCCAAGATTCAAATAAAAAATGACGGACATCGAGTGTATTTATAAGTTAATTCATGTTGTGTTCTTCCTGAGAAGGTATCTCATATGCCGGCACATGAAACAATTGTCTCATTGACAAAAACAGCATATGCGCACATCACATACAAAAGTTTTGCCTTCTTCCCTTATTTACCAAAAGGTGTGTGCAATGTGCATTGGTTCGCATCACCATAAGCATGTTGATGGACCACCCTCCACTGTCTGTTCAATAGTTTCCTACATTCAAAATGAGCTTAGACAAAGTTGGAGAGGCATAATGGTTTAAGGTTAGCGTATAAATCACTAGGGTTGAATCTGACTCTTAAAACTTCATCTTTGTAGCCCATTTACCAAACCATGTTGAGACCATTGTGGGATTTTGTTGTGAAGATGTAGGGAAGGTAAAAAAAAAAAAAATTTAGCAAGGTTTGTGGTCCGAAAGGCTATTTGAGTTTGTTTTATATGATCTTGCATAAAAATGAGGGCATTGCTTAACTAATGGATATTACGAACTAACCAGATTGTCTCTACTGAGCAAATATTAATGTAATGGAATATTCTATAATAGCCATTTGAATGTAAAGAAGTGAGTTTTACCTTCTTTTATATACACAATTGCAGAAAGGAACACCAGTGACATTGCATCTGAGTAGATAAGTAATAATAGATAGCATGCAGAGAATCTACGATATAATTTCTAGAGATTGAATTGTAACCTCAATCAAAATAAAGAAACTAACTTCAGAATTCAGGATTCCATTACTGTTACCAGGTAGCAAAAGTAAAGGTCAATATTCAAGGCATTGACGATATCTTATTAGATTCACATAAGGTCAAGTTTCTGCTGTGAAGCCATTTATATAGATGAATTATAGGGGAGTTTTAGTAAAAAATTTGATGGGAATGGACATTCAACCCAGTCCAAACACGTTAGACCCAATAGCAATCGATTACTACATGGATGTTTCGGGACACTCTTATTATATGTTGCATTGTCAGCCACTACAATCCCGGACAATTCTTTTGCATTATGCATGAACTTAAAATTAAAAAAAATAAATAAAAAAAAAATCCTAAATAATTGTAAGCCAATTTTCACGTTTTTAAAATTGATTTAGCCTCTCTTTAAATCTTAATTCATATATACTGTAGAAACTTTACCGCAAAGTAAAACTGCGAATTTCATAAAACAATAGATAGATGATTACTCCAACTCCTCCTCCTCCTCCTCCTCCGCCTCCCTCTCCATGGCAAAATTCGATGCCTCCGCCTCTTCCACAGTAGATGCATCCACCTCCACCTCCGTCGCAAATGCATCCGCTTCCGCCTCAGTGGCAAGTACGCTCGTACAGTGGAAAATGCCATAACGAAAAATAAAATAGGTTGAAGAAGAAAAAGAAGCTACCATGGAGGAGTTGGAAATGTACGTGTAAGGTAGAAGAGCTGACATTTGAGTTAGAAAGTGCTTACTCAAAAATCAGATTTTTAGAACTCGAAATCATTGAGGAGTCAAATGCAAAGATGGTTAAGATATCCACCTAGAAGCTTGACTCCATGTTAATAGAATACAAACAATTTTTCAATGGCCTAAATAGAGCCTTGACTCTAAAAGTCAAAAATGCATAATAACTACATGAGTGTTAGAGCAGTCAAAGCTATGTGCGTCTCTCTGTCGCTAAGAAAGTGAGTTTTCTCTCTTCTCTTAGGCAGTAGAAGTTTTAGTCCCTTCTTTCTGAAGGAGAGTTTTGTTCTCTAAAGGTAGCAAGTTTACCTCTAGAGCTTGTGGGTTTTTTTCTTCGTGGGTCCTCTCTTGTACCAAGGGTGCTTGTAGAGCTTGTGGGTTATTTTTTCAGGGTACGGGAAACAGAATAGGGTGGGAGGGAGTTTCTTCTCATCTGCTATAGCATGGAGGATTCATCCAGAGATTGGGGAAAATTATCCTTATCCGATACGGAAGAGAAAGGGTATGTACTTCCAAAGGTTCAGCGGAAAAATGAGTTTATGATTGCTGCGAAGGTGATTTTTGTCCCTGGTTTTTATGACAAATCGGGGTTGGAGAATGACAGAAGGCCGGGGAAGGGGGGTCACAGTAAACCAGTGGTGTTGAACAGCAGTGATACGACAGGGCAAAGGGAGGAAAATTCAAATATGGAAACGGAAGAGATTGGGGAGGCATTAATGATAAATTTGAATCATGATGGGGCGACAGTTAAACTTGTGGAAACGGCTCCCGAAATAAATGGGGCAGCAAATAATATGGAGAAAATCTCTGATGTTGATAATGGCATATCAATTACGTTACAGTAGCAGCATGTTTCAGGGAATTCCATTATGGACAGCAGCAAGGAATTGATTGGTAATAAGTCAGAGGAGCATATTCGGGGTCTGCCAGGTGAATTAGTGATGGCTCATGAGTTTGGGTCGGTTAATATGGTCAATATTCCAGACAAGGAAAAAAAGCTCAACAACAACAATGAAGGGCAATGAGCCAAATCAGTCCAACCAACCTCCACACCGTGCCATTTGGAAACCACCTCCATGGCCGATCCTGAAAGTGAACTCTGATGATGCGATTTTCCGGGAACAAAATTTTGTGGATGTTGTTTTGGATATGGGAGGTGGATTAGTGTTGTTTTGGAGATCGACTATTGATGTAATTGTGGAGGGTTCGGGCACAAATTATATCGATACAATGTTTCAAGAAGAAGATAGGCTAAGGATTGGAGTGATCATCCGAGAATGCCAAGGAAAAGGCTTGGCACACATGGTCGGAATCATCCCTCTCCCCCTAACTGTCATAGAGCTTGAAACTTTGGCTATATCGAAGGCTTTACAATTTGATGCTAATCTAAGTTTGGAAGATGTCACCCTAGAGGGAGTTTCAGAGATTGCAATGAACGCTTTGAATGCAGATTCGCAGTCTTTGGAATCCTTTGGTTTACTTAGTCGTGATGTTAAATGTTTTGCAAGTTTATTTCATTATATTAGGTTTTCACATGTTCATAGAGAATGATTGTTGTATTCTCACATTAAGAGAAACGACAATGGGGTTGCTCATAGTCTGGCAAAAAATGCATTTTGCATACCAGATTTTCAAGTATGGATGAAAGATGTTCCATCTCATATTAGTTCGATTTTACAATTAGATGTAATTGAATTTTATTAATAAAATCCATAAGTTTCTTTCTCAAAAAAAAAAAAAAAAAAAAAAAACTACATGAGTGTTACTAGATTTTCTGCCTTTGGCCGAGTTCTCATTCCTACAATCTCATTCCCACATAAAGTGCAATGTATTTTATTATTATTTTCCTCCAGTATTTCAATAATTTCCTTGTAAAAATTATAGTATTTGGCGTTCATAATTTTTTTTTGTAAAAAATTGTGATATGTAGTGCTCTATTTTTATAAACAAAATAGATAGATAATAAAAGTAGTGTAGTGATTTGATTGTAGTACATGTATTTACAAATTTACAAATTTGAAAATTGCATGATATAATAATTAGTACAAATAAGCATGTTTTATGCCTACTCAAAAATGCAAATATAGTTGTGATAAGATAAGTATTTATCATTGTCACAAATTACATCACTGAAGTAATTAGTATGACATAGACGGTATTTGTGAACCATCTAATTTTTATTTTTATTTTTTTAAATCAATACTTTTTACATTTGCAATTTTTCCAAATGTGTGTGTAAGTAAGAAAGTAACTTTCAATTGTAGGAGAACTTATCCAATACAACCTAAGGGTCACGTCAATAATATCTAGTGATTGTCTAACCAATAAAATGCTGCCATGTGTTCTAATATTAGAGGCAGAAAGAAGAAAGATATGAACCATTGATTCCAAAGGAGGGAGTACTCATATGTCGGAAAGAAAGGAATTGAAATATACACTTTGAAACTCAATCATTACAAATATATATATATATATATATATATACTATTGAGTGGATTTAATTTACTAATGTTAGAAAATTTGCTATTTAAACTAATAAAATAAAATTTAGAGGAACACTAAAATTTATTTCAAAAATTGATTAATTAATTATGAAATTTATATATAAGAATTAAAAATACAAAACACAGTCATGTTTTTCTATTGCTGAAATTGAAGTGGGCTCCCAAAAGATCATGTCCTACTATCATAAAGAGAAAGAAAAAAAAAATTACTTCTAAAAGATTTCGTACATTTTTAAATTTCAAATAAAATAACTTTAGGTTAACTAATAACAATTTTTTCTCAAATCTATTAAATTATAAACCTCACATTCAAATTTTCAAATACACTTCTAATAGTTCAGGCTAATAAAGAAAAAAAAAATCCATCTATGAGTGTACAATACGATACATTAATATAAAAGAAAATGTAAAAATACAAAAAGACCAACAAAGAATATGTCAAAAAAAAAAAAAAAAAAAAAAAAAAAAAAAAAAAAACAAGAAAAACATGGAATAAGGGTTAAAGGTTGTCAAAACAATATATATGTTACTACAATGACATACCCATCAAATCAAAACTCTCAAAGTCTATAAAAGGATCTTTGTGGCTTCACCCCTTTGTCAAAAACCCAATCACACATCATCATAAACCCAACACAAAGGCACTGACATAAAAAATCTCAAACAACCAAAGACCCATATTCAATTAAGACCCTCAAAATACCCATGATGACCTCTAACCTACACTTCAAAAACACAAAGTTGTTACCACTCAAAATCAAAACCACAATAGCTCTTTTGTGGTTTTAGCCAACTCATATGAGTTAGGATGAGATGGGATAACATGATTGGGTTAGACAGCATAATTGAGGGGTTAAAGCTAAAGCACAATTTGTCGAATCTCATGTGTATTTGAGTTAGGATGACATGAAAGACTATTGATAAGTGTATATAAAGGAAAAGAAGTGCAAGAAATGAAAACCCAAAGTGAGAAGAAAAATGTCTTGAAACGATGAACCTAAGAAAATAAAGAGTCCTTATCTTTTAATTAGTGTGTATTTAGTAATTGAGAGAGAGAGAGAGAGAGAGAGAGAGAGTTGAAACGATGAACCAAAGGAAAAAAAAGGTTAATATCTTTTATTACAAGAGAACCTTCAAAGAAAGCACCACATGACAGAACCTTGTATTCTTCCACTGTTATATATATATATATATATATATAATATTGAATTACTGGCTTAACCACACAAAGACAATGTCAACCAAGCAATCAAAAATTAAAACCGGTTACCCACCTTCCAAATTTACCTTAGCAATGCTTCAGTAATGGGGGTAAACATCGCAAATAGCCATGTTCATTTCTCAAAATTCAGCCCACTGTTAATCCAATACATCTTTGTGGTATCCAAATATATATATATATATATAAACAACCACACGAGCTTACACATGAACGCGCATGAAAACACTCATTTAAGTATATTTCAATAATATCAACATCGAATTTGAGAAGATTAAGGCATTCCCTCAAGAACCTTGTCTCATATCAGCGCTTGAGACTAATATTATCGGACATACATTTTTTTTATATCTTACTGTTGGACATAAATTTACATAAGACAGTATTGTTCCGAAACATGACAGCAGCTTACAATATGCATAAGGGAAAGTAGATAATCTAATCCTACCATCCAAGCCTAAAGATTGTATCACTTACATAGTTACACACCTACAGAGATGCCAGAGTCTAGACATATAAACATCATACGAACAGAGTATCGTACTCACATGTCCATGTCATCAAAAATCTCCCCATCTTCCTCATACGGTAATTCAGCGATTAGAAATTCCTCGGTCACCAAATTACTGCCGAAGACATAAACAATTAAGCCACAGACTAACCATGACAATCAACGGGAAATACCATACATAGTTTTAAGAAGTATTTCAACCCACCTTAAACAACAAAAACGAAAACTCACAACACGCTTTAGTTTTCTGTGATAGAAGAAGAAATTGAAAGACCATCTGAAGAGAAGAAGTGCCCATGTCATAATTGCAGCTATGTGACTAACACTAACTGAATAGAGATATCAAAACTTACATGGCTCCTCTCTCTAGAAATGGATCAGCATCAGAGTCTGGATTGTAACTGTAAATTTCACAATCTGCTAGTTTTACGACCTGCATCACAATGTATTATAAAACTGCCTCTTTTTATGAATTGCATAAGTTTCTGTAAATTAAGCTCACCTCGTCTAAAGCCTTGTACAAGGAATCTAGCAGGGAATTGCCCCCATTAGTCTCAATCCATTCCTGCAATTGAATGGTCCAACCAACATGTAAGGCTCAGTGATGTATCCTTCATAATAAAGGTATAAGGTGATAAGAAACAGTATTATTAATACAAGCCATCAGACTCTGCATCATCACTACTAGAAACATAAAAGCAAATGAAATGACTTACCACTTGCCTCCAATTCACATAATAACAAATCCAAACACTGTACCAAATTACTTCAGAAATGGCAAGAATGTCCAATGGTACATCAGAAGTTCTACAATTTTTTTTTTCTAATTCAGGCTTTGACATTTCAGGCCACCATACTTCAAAATAATTTACCAGTCCCTATATCAGAGAAGGCAATAGTCCTGAAGTATGATAACAGTGTTCAATAATGGTCAAAGTGACAAAGTGGAACTTCAAAATATGAAGAAAATAAGGATAAATTACACTTTTCCACTTACAATGTCCTCCACACCCCCCCCCCCCCCCGGCCCTGCCCCGATTAAAAATTCCCCTTACCATTAAAGCTATTCACATGATCACGTACTGATTTTTCTTTCATCCTTCTGTGATTACATGACAAAAAATTACGGAACATTTAACAGTGGGGGGAACATTGCAACTACAAGATTGATTGCTCAAATTAAAGTTTAAGGACAACATTTCAATGACCATATACTTTAGGGTGGGAAGGTGCAATTTACCCAGAAAAAATTAATAGTGTAAAATATTAGTTTTGAAGCCCATAAGCATACACCAAAGTGACATCTCATTCGGGCCACAAGCTTTTAGGTCATGCAAGAACATGCAATTTTTTAGCTTTTCAAAAAGGGAATGCAATTCCTAGTCCATCCCCCAAACCCACCCAAAAAATTATTGTATATCTTTGAAAAGAGAAGAGGGGCAACTGCATGTGACTTTCAATGGTTTTGATAAAAAAATAGAAACCAACATCCCTCTAGCTAGACAAAAGTAAAGATCATAGAATCAAATTTTTAGAAATACCTTTGATGCTTCAAACATGTAGGTATCAAAGATCTGCTTAAAACTGTCCCAGCTTTCCTCTGTGAAGAACTGGTGAGCTTTCATCGCACTAGAAAACCGCAAAGATGTAGGCAACATCATAATATAAGGAAACAAAAGCCTGCGGCTACACGTCTATAGCACGCACTTAATAGATATGGGTTAAATAGACCAACCATATGAATAGCCACATTAAACTTTGGGAAATGGAGAGATTTGAACTCTCAGCTCCTTCTAGAGCAACAGTTCTATGAACCGTCTGTCAAACCCTTTGACAACACTCCCGCAGCAATCAAAAGAGGATTATTAGTGGGTTGCCATGTCGCCCAAAAAGCTGTCAATGGCATTACCCATAATCCTCCATTTTAGCCATATTTTAAATAAAAAGGTATTTATAAAACATTAGATACAGGAATACCTGAAGTCATAATCTGGATACATGTGATAAAGTGTAAGAACCAGGTAGATCAATGTCTTCCGGCTGGAACAAACATAAAGGACAACCAATCAAACAAACATATGAGATAGCCTACAGAGTTTCCAAAAGCAATCTAGGTTAAATTTGACACCTGGATCTGCTCAACAAGACATCAGCTGGGGAGGGAGAGTCGGTGTCTGAAGATTTCCCTAGATAATCAAGCATCTGAAATAAAAAAGTAAGAATTAAACACAGATACATATAGAGTATCAAAAAGATTCACGAAGAACCAAATCTGCTGTGTGATTAGCCAAGTAGTGAAGTTCCACATTAAATACCAATGACAAGAATGAGTGAATAATATGACATAATAAGCCCAAACCCATTGGCTTAAACCTTTGGGTCAAGTGGTGTCCAATATGTTACATTAACCCCTCAATTGGAGCCTTCCTAAGGTGTTATCCCCCCCCCCCCCCCCCCCAAAAAAAACAAAATGTATTAACTCTACAGAGCATCACCATTTCACTTACGGAAAAAAAAATCATACAGTGCACACACACCAACAACAAGAGAAACAAAGCAGCAGAAATTTACTATTAAAAGGAAAAAGATTGTAAAAGAAAGTAAATGAAGAGTGAAGAGTATGATTTTCATGTTAACCTTTTAGAGCTTCACCATCTCAAGTAAGGAAAAAGAATCATACAGAGCACAAATGGGATTACTAATAAACACAGAAAATATATAAAGAGTGCATTTAGGGAAGTCATCCTATTTTTTTACCAAGAAAGAGGAGCAGACCCACTTTATCTTTTCTGACCTCCTCTTTATAAAACTAATATTAACAAATATGAACTATTTATGAGAAAAAATACAGCTTAGATGGTCATCCATTAAGACATAGAATGCTACCAGGAAAGAAAAGGGGTGGGAAGAGGACCAAAAGGAAAAGGAAAAATACCAAAGGCTTTAAGGATATTGTTCATCATAACTGTCTTTCAAGGAGTAAAAAGAATCAAACAGGTAATAATTTTAAGTGCCTGATTTACCTCATTCTCCAAGCTGAGAGAGAGTTTCTTATCAGTTCCTGTGTGTTTGCCTAAAGGAAACAAAGGAACACTATGTCAATCTTGAAAAAATGATCAAATACTTCTAGAATAAATTGTAGACTTGTTCTTACAGGAATAAGCTTCAAGGCATCCTTTAATGGTACGCTCCCCAAGATTTAGACGACTCAAGAAATCATTTAATCTGGAAAACAAAATATAAATTAATAATGAATATCAAATTTAAAAAAAAAAAAAAAAAATTACTTAAGACTATACTCTTAAAATCTTAATAGCATTACTCAGTTTCCTTTATGAGGAGAACCAAGGTTCGAATGCCCCCTACTTTGTGTAACAAGTGAATTATCAAAAAAAAAAATCTTTAAAAAAGAAGAAGCAGTGGAACTGAAGTGTTTAATTTGTTACTCAAGTTCAAAATTTACCGATCTAGCGGAGTGTATTCTAAGAACTTCATGATGAGTATACTTTGACTTGATGCAATAATTTTGACAAAGCAGATACTGCTTGTACTAGAGTTCTCCCAGAGATCCTGTATGATGAATGACTATGAGCATTTTATCGAAAGTTAGAAAGAATAAAGATGTCCAAGTAATTTTGCTAGGTGAACCAAGTCCAAGCTGTTCATTTGATCCCATCAAGGTAAATGGGAGGAAGTCTGAACGCCTATGTGTACCAACAGTACTAAACTCATAAAATAATAGGACTTGTGGTGCAAAAGAAACATAATTAGACCCAAAAACCTTTTTTTTTTAAAGAACCAAAACCACTTAAGTATAGGGAGTATCCATAGTACAAAATTAATAATAGATGCTTCATGAGACATAAATTAGGTCAATATAAAGCCCTCTATAGCCGAATATTCCACAATAACAACAAAGCCTTTAGTCCCAAAATTTTAAGGTCAACAATGGAACCTCAACATATTAAATCAGGATCAACCACATGTATTTTTTTATCACCATTCTATCCTATCTAAAAGTATACTCTCTACCACCTCTTTAATTAGCCAATATACCACAACAAATATAAAGTATGGTGTGGAATTTAAAAGAAAATGAAGTAATTTTAGACATAAGCAGAGATTCATAACTTATACACAGTTTTCTGTTCTGTTTTTAATCTTGAATTCACTGTAATCCATTACCAACCTACTTTTGAGCAAGAATCGGGCGTAGTTCATTGGTTTAAACGTCCACATCAGCAATCCAACAATTCAACCCCACATGTATATAAACATTTTATAAATCATCTCACTCTGAAGTTTTTCATTTAATCATTGATACAAACTTTTCCTTCCCCCAAAAAGGATGCCATTCAATTCATTTGAGCATTAGCCTCAGATCATACTAGAGTTTCTCAGAGACCCAGTATCCATCCCAAACTATAAAATTCAAAATTTTGTGTTATGATAACTAATACACTAACAACAGAATCACTCATAGACCCAGTATGTCAGTATCCATCACACACCATAAAAATTCAAAAAATTGAGTTTTAAAATCTAAAATTACACTAACAACATAATTGTTGAGAGACCCAGTACCCATCCCACACCAAAATAATAATAATAGTAATAATAAAACCTGTGTTTTGAAAAGTAATATTACACTAACAACAGAATTACTCAGATGCCCAGTATCCATCCCACGCCATAAAATTCAAAAAATTGTGTTTGAAAAACTAATATTACACTAACAACAGAATTACTCAGAGACCTGGTATCCATCACACACCAAAAATCCAAAAAACTGTGTTTCAAAACTAATATTACACTAACAACAGAATTGCTCAGAGACCCAAGTATCCATCCCACACCAAAAAAATTCAAAAAAAAAATTTGTTTTGAAAAGTAATATTATGCTAACAACAGAATTTCTCAGAGACCCAAGTATCCATCCCACACCAAAAAAAAATTATGCTTTGAAAAGTAAAATTACACTAACAACAGAATAACTCAGAGACCTAGTATTCATACCACAACATAAAATCCAAAAAAGAAAAATGTGTTTCAAAACTAATATTACACTAGCAACAGAAATGCTCAGGTATCCATCCCACACCAAAAAAAATTCAAAAAATTTTTTTCTTTGAAAAGTAAAATTACACTAACAACAAAATAACTCAGAAACCCAGTATCCATAACACACCATAAAATCCAAAAAAAAAAGTGTTGTAAAAAATAATATTACACTAACAAGTAACAACAGAATTACTCAGAGACCCAGTATCCATCCCACATCATAAAATCCAAAAAACTGTGTTTTGAAAAATAATAATACACTAACAACAGAATTTCTCAAGAGACCCAGTCTCCGTACCAAAACATAAAATCCAAAAAAATGTGTTTTGAAAACTAATATTAAATTAACAATAGAATTTCTCAGAGACCCAGTATCCATCCCACACCATAAAATTCAAAAAACTGTGTTTTCAAAACTAATATCACACTGGCAACAGAATAAATCGTAGACCCAGTACCCACACACCATAAAATTCAAAAAACTGTGTTTTCAAAACTAATATCACACTGGCAACAGAATAAATCGTAGACCCAGTACCCACCCAACCCTATAAATTTAAAAAATATGTGCTTCGAAAACAAATATTACACCCAAAAAAAGTCAAACCCCAATACTGCCCAACAAATTCAACATCAATTAATACTACGAGTCCAACATAAACACGCCTATTAAATTCATCAACAACAATAAATGATGGGTAATCGTAAATTTAACATTAAATAGCAAAGCACATAGTTAATAAAAAAAAAAACAACATGTTTTCCATAAACAAAGCAAACGAGAATGAAAAATTGAACGAGAATGAAACGAAATTAACGAATTGAAGTACCTAAGATTTGGTCAAATTAGTGGCAAGGGTTTGATTTGAGCGGGAGAGGTGAATTTGGGCACGATGGAATTTTGGGATTTTGGGTATTTGTTTAAATTTAAAGGGATCCAAAAAATCTAAAAGGGTTTCGAAGAGCGAATATTCTTCTATGCTTGTTAGATTTTGATTTGATTTTAGAGTTCCGAGTAATTATAGGAGACTGGTGGGAATGAATGAGTTTCGTATGGTTTTTGTGGTTGGTACAAACTGTGGCCTGTGTGAGAGACCAGTGGGCTCAACTTGGGTGCTATACTAAAATGGACCTCGAATTTGTTGGGTCAAATTTGTAACACTATTGGTTAGGTGTTGTACCTTGACCAATACAACACAAAATATTTTTTTCTTCTTTTAATATATACAGTAAATAATAATAATAATAATAAATTCAATTCAATTCAATTATGTGAATCAGTTTGCATATTTTCTTTCTATATTTCTTTTCTTTTTTCCATGTGTATGACCATAATTAATAGGCCATTATTTTTCATATGTCAAACTTCATTTGAAAAGGAAAGTAAATTTTTATTACTTTTATCGGTGTAAGGAAAAATTTTGTTGAAAAAAATATAAAAGGTGAGAGTTTAATTGAAAATAGAAAAAACTATTAAAAAATCACAAATTCATAATTTATTATTCTTATGAATTTGTGTTTTAAGTAATGAAATATAAGAATGATTACATGATAAACTCTAATTTTTTTTTTAAAGTGAAATATGAAATTTAAAGTACTATATTCCCAATATAGTTTTAAAAGTGTTAATGTAGGGGGATGAACTTGTACTCGGGCCGAAGGCCAAAAGCCCAACAGATCAAGCTGTATAAGATGGGCTTGGCCCAAAGGTGAGGGTGGGAGTAAGAGGCCGATGATGTAAAAAGCAACACTCAGAAAGAGATCCCGTGGAGATCCGAGCTAACCACCACCACTGAGGCTCCTATTTGAGGTGATAAGTAAGGCTCTTCCTACAACAAACACGTAAAGGTCCACGAGTAACCAACTCCCTACTTGATCTGGATGTTACCGCCATCAAGATCATCTCGGTAAACATCACAAAAGGATAAGGATCACATAGGCGGCATTAATGAGATACTCTCTACCTAATCTCTTCCATAATAAATGCTGGCAGATTGGCCTGAACAATTCAAACACCCCTCTAAAAGTCATTTTTTCATGATAAAATGGTGGAAAAGTACAAAGATGATGTGACAAGTATCCCTTAGAACTAGCTAGAAGCAAGCCAATTGGGGGGGGATCAGGAATGGGAAGATGCTTATAAAAGGGGGGAGATGTAGTGTGAATAGGGGGTTCAGAAACTTTGAGGGAAAAAGCTCAAGAAAAAACAAGAGAGAAAATTTGTAATAGTTGAATAGATATAAGAGTTTCTAGATTTCTTTCCGGCTCTTTGTACCTCAGGAAACAATTTATACATCAATAAATATTCCTATTGTCCCTCTTTTCTTTCTAACCAATTGTTTAGGTCTCCCATTGTGGAAATGCTACCTTGTATTTCTAGTAAATTAATTGTGCAAGTCAGTTACTAGGTCGCTGTGATCTTTCACGGTGTTTATTTTTTACCACCACAGTTACAATTTGATTATTTTATTAGTCTATATTAATTAATATATCAAAATTCACATGAGTTGCACTTTAGGTTAGTCCAACTATTAAAAATTAACAACCTTTTTCATTTAAATAGTACATAAGTGGAATTTTGACTTTAAAAAAAAAAAAAAAAACAAAATGACTTATAATTGTTTTAAAAACCTCTAATTGATAAATACAATACAATTTTTTTTTTTTACATAAAAATATAGCTTATTATTCACATAAATTGTTTTATTATTATTATATAGCTTATTATTCACATAATTTTTTTTTTATATTTAGACTGATCTTAAGTATTTGTGTGCATGTGTTTGTCCTTTAGAAATTTTACCCCACTTGACATTAAATCTTGAGTCCATTACTAATGTGAGTTATTAAACCATAACCATATGGTTGAATCTAATTGAAAATTTTAAAATACATATCCTAAGCTACAAAGATAATAAATTTGGATTTAGAATAGGTGCTCTTAACCCAAACCTGTATTTTTTTAAGTGCACAAAAATGGACTGAGGTGAATCAAAATGGACTGAAGTGAATCAAAATGGACTAAATGAATCAAATTAGACTGAATAGAATTGAATTGGGCCGAAGTGAACAAAATAGTATCAATAGGAGCAAAGTAGAGAGAATAAGACCGAAGTGGACCAAATGGATCGAATAGGACGGAATAGGAGCAATGTGGACTGAATTGGACCGAATGGATCCTATAGGGCTAAATAGGACCAAAGGGGACCAAATTCGACCAAAGTGGACTGAATGGACCGAATTAGACCAAAGTTGAATGAATAAGACCAAATAGAACACCAAGCGAACCAAATAGGACCATTGTGGACCAAATAGAACTAGTGTTGACCGAATATGACCAATTTGGACTGAAGTAGACTGAATAAGACCAAAGTAAACTGAAGTGGATTGAATAGGACCAAAGTAAACCGAAGTGGATAGAATAGGCTATTATTGTATATTTTCTTTCTATATTTCTTTTATTTTTCCCATGTATATCATAATTAATAGGCTATTCTTTTTCATATGTCAAACTTCATTTGAAATGGAAAATAAAATATTTCTTAGTTTTATTGATGTTAGGAAAAATGTTAAAAATAATAAAGAAGTAAAGAAGTAAGAGTTTTAATTGAAAATAGAAAGGAAAAAAAAATTACTATTACCTTTCAAAAATGATCAAAAAATTATAAATAAATAAAAAAAAGCAAAAATTCATAAGGTAATAAATTATTATTCTTATTCAAATTTATGTTTAAGTAATGAAATAGAAATTCACATCATAAACTCCAATATTTAAATTGTTTTAAAGTAAAATATGAAAAAGGTACCATATATATTCGCAATAAAGTTTTAAAAGTGTTACAATTTGATTTAATTTATTAGTCTAGATATTAATTAATATATTAGAATTCACATAACATAAGTTGCACTTGAGGTTAGTCCAACTACTAACAACCTTTTTCATATAAGCAGTACATAAGTCGAATTTTGATTTTTTATAATCACAAAATGATTTATAATTGTGTAAAAAAAAAAACCTCTAATTGATAAACACAATAAAAAAAAAATATATATATATATATATATATTTTTTTTTTTTGCATAAAAATGTTTCTTAGTATTCAAATAATTTTTTTAATTATTTAGACTGGTCTCAAGCATTTGTGTGCATATGCACTTAGAAATTTTGGCCCACTTGATATTAAATCTTGGGACCGTCACTGATGTGAGTTATTAACCTGTAACCATATGATTGAATTTAACGCTTTGTTTGTTTCAATTTAAAATATTTTCAGGAAAATATTTTCCAATTTTACAGTGTTTGTTTTGCTGTAAAATATTTAGTCAAAAGTAAAATATTTTCAGCCAACCAAATCAATCTAAGCAAATTTATGTAAAATATTTTACGCTTAAAATTTTGGGAAAACATTTTACATTCGCTCAATCCTACGCACCCCGATACTTATCACTCCCACACTTTCGCGCTAAAACCTCTCGTATATCTCTCCAAAACAATCCAGCCACCCTCTCAGATTTCTCTCAAAAAAACCCAGCCACCTTCGGTCCCCTCTCCCTCCAATCTCCGGCTCCAAGGTCCAAGGCACCACTGGCCAGCTCCAGTTTCCGCCGACGCCGCCCATCGCTGGCAAAACCAGGTACTTTTCTGCCTTTTTAGATTAGATTTCTCCTTTTCTTTTCGTTTTTTTTTCATCTCTAACCCTTCTCTGGGTTTTCTTAGGTTAGATTTGTTGTTTGATCTGGTGTGTCGTATGGTTTTGTTTCGCTTTGGCTTTTGTGCTCTCTTCTTGTTACTGGGTTTTTGGTTTTTGATTTTTAGTTTTTTAGTTTTTTTTTTTTTTTTGATAATCTGCAATGTATTACTTAAAAAAAAAGGAAGCACACAAGGGATAATCTGCCTTACAGCAAGCCGAAAAGGCTGGGGGCAAATTATCCTTATTAAAGAAACAGGAAAGACGAGACTCTAGAGCAGACTTAGTTGCAAGGTAAGCAACACTGTTACAAGACCTTCTGACCCAAATAAAAGCAACAGAAATAAAACAATCTGCAAGAGTAAGGATGTTGGAACGGGGAGTGAGCGGAGTCCACTGGCAGGGGAGGTTGGGGCTGTTGATTTTTAGTTAATAGTATGTGCATGCCTGTTTGAATTTTTCAATCTAAAAATGGATTGGTGATCAGTGGGGTTAGAGTTCAACTGATTTAGGCAAATGGAGTTTTTTTTTTTGGAAGCATTTATAATAGAAACATTTGCTTCCATTTATTCTTTGATTTTGTACGTTTTTGTTAGCAATTGGATGTGTGTTATATAATTGGTTTTGCATTGTTCTGGGCACGGTTGTTAAACTGGATGATTACTTGATTTTGGGTTTGCCATAAGATATAAAGCTAGTGGCTTTTGTAACAATTCTGAGATTTTGGGTTTTGTTATATGATGTATATGATTGGCCACAAGAGTAGGTTATAATTGATTTGTTCTTAATGGCATAAACTTCTCTCAACTGGTTTTATGTTCATTACTTAGTAAATATATGTAAGGTGAAGGATTCATTGGTTAAGGGTAATGTGGTTGTGATATTTTAAAGGATACAGGGCCATTAAAAATCTACAACCACTCACCTTTGATCACTTATTTGGTTGCTGCCTCTTCTTTTTGGTTGTGTGGTTGGTTTTTTCTATTTTCTTTTAGTTTTGTGTGGCTAAAGAAAAGTTAAAAGAGCCCATTATCTTGGTTTTGTTATGTAGATGGATAACCAAAAAATTCAAGCAGTAGTTCTTGCCACAATTGCATCTATCCTTGCTGTGGGAGCTATAATGTTAGAAGATATTAGGTCTAGGAGATTTATAATTAGGCAACCTCGTGTGAATCGGGATTATGAAAGAGAAGGTTTTATAAGTGATATTCTTCATCGAGGTGACGCATGTTGCAGTTTTATGATAAGAATGAGACCTGTAGCTTTCTATGAATTATGTAGAATTCTTGTTGAGAGAAACTTGGTACGTGAGACTATCTACATGTTTGTTACAGAGTAGGTGTTGATGTTTTTGCATACTATTGGCCATAATGTTAGGTTTCAAGTCGTTGCTGCCAGGTTCCATAGATCGATTGAGACAACTTATCGATATTTTAAAATTGTCCTTAAAGCAGTTTCACAGTTATATAGGCATGTTGTTAGATTACCTGACAACTCTACACCCTCAGAGATAAGGAATAGTAGAAGGTTTTATCCTTACTTTAAGGTAAACTTTAATTATTTTGTTTGTTGTTTTTTATTTGTTAGGTGATTTTTGAAATGAACATTACTTAATATTGGTCATCATTAGGATTGTGTGGGAGCAATTGATGGAACTCATGTCCATGCATCTGTTCCAATTGAAATCCAAGGAAGGTTTCGTGGTCAAAAGGGGGGGACAACACAAAATGTGTTAGCTGCAGTTTCGTTTGACTTAAAATTTACCTATATTTTAGCTGGTTGGGAAGGCAATGCTCATGATTCTCGTATTTTAAATGATGCACTTAGTAGACCAAGGGGACTTAAAATTCCAGAAGGTATTATATAGATAACTAGCCTTTATGTTTGGTTTTATACTAGAAATTAAAAAAAAAAAAAAAAAATTGATTCATAATTTGTAGGTAAATATTATCTTGGTGATGCTGGTTATGGAAATAGACCTAGAATCTTGTCTCCTTATCGAAGTGTTCGATATCATTTGAAAGAATTTAGTGATCATCCACCTAAAAATGCAAAAGAATTATTCAACCTTCGTCATTCTTCGTTGCGAACTACCATTGAGTGAGCGTTTGGAGTTATAAAAAAACGTTTTCATGTCTTGGATGCAGAACCATTTTGGTCTTTTAATACACAAGTGGATGTAGTTTTAGCATGTCAATTCACAATCACATCATAGGGGTTGATCCTAATGACCCAATTATGCAAGCTGGAACATGTGAGACAGAGTCTAGTGATTGAGTCCAACCTAGCCGACGCGAAGCTATAGTGGAAAGTAGAGAATGGAATAATAAGAGAGATGAAATATGTCAAGCAATGTGGGCTGACTACATAATTAGGAGACATGCATAAATTTATTCAGTCTAAGCTGTTTGGAGTTATGCCAATTTTTTATTTCCATTTTACGTTGTGCCAAACATTGAAAAATATTTTACACAACATTTTCATATACATTGTCAAACACTGTAAAATGAAAATATTTTCCTGCAAATATTTTACATCGAAACAAACGGAGCGTTACGCAGACAATGCAGACAATGAAAATTTTAAAATACATATCCTAAGCTATAACATGCATGTAAATAACTCGAGCTAATGCAGACAATGCAGAATGAAGAGGACGTGAAGGCTATAATATTATCCACACCAGTGAGTTCTTCTCATTTGGCTTTTTGGATGTGAGGATTTGGAGTGCAACACCAACAACCCATGGTAGAAGAAGATTCACAGTGAGCAGTGCGTATAGGATGGCTTATTCCTTATTATGAGAGTCAGCATGCAGTTAGCGGTAAAATACGTTCTATATGATATATATATATATATATTTTTTTTTGAGAAACTTGAGCACTAGTATTAGGGGTGTAAATACCCTTCAATTGCTATTTTACAACTCAAGACAACAAAAACCCACTCCATCCGGGTTTGTATACCTAAAAAAATTTGCAACCTATGAATAGTAAGGTTGCATATATATGCAACCTTACTATTCATAGGTTGTAAAGAAAAAAATAATATTTAATCTTGTGGTTGTGTGTGAAGAGAAATAGATAGTGGGAGGAAAGAGAGAGATAAAAATACTTTTTCTTATTTTATTAGGTAGTTTATATTATTTTTTTGAGTTGTATGTAAAAATAAAAATTGAGATGTAGGATAAGTTGTAAAATGGGTTGATAAAATAAATTAAGTAGTGTTCGAGGATGCAAAATAGGTTTTTTTTTGCATCCACGGAGGCTAGTGCTAAATAAGTAAAGAAAAGCTATTCACTAAGTCTCAACAGATGGCTCGATAGATGCCTGCTATTGAGACTTAATATAAAACTCGATAGATAACTCAATAGCAACTCGATCTATCAAGAATTACAATTTTCAATTTTCCAGATCTGAAATTCGGCCCAGGCTTATGTATTTGTTTAAGGTTTCTTTTCTTACAACCCTAAACATATATAAGGCTTATTTTAAGAGCCGTCACATACGGATACATAGACCAAGAGATTTATTTTCTCTGTGAGAAGCTATTGCGTTTGTACGCCATAGAGTATTGTAACAAAGTACTTTCTGATCTTCATTGTTGATGAAATGAAGAACTTTGTAGCTAACAACATCATTCAAGTTGCTTGAGTTAGTCACATACTAGGATCTGTGCAAAGGATTAGTCATAGATTGGAAATTTGTGCATCAAGGGAAAGTTCAATTGTAGGTTGATATTTTGGGATAGGCCAGAGTAGTTGGTAAAATTCCTTATACTTGTTACCGCTTGATTTTTTATTAGTAGATTCTTGGAAGTGGTGACCTTAAATCGATCACCCGGTGGAGTTTTTGCCTTGCAAGAGGTTTTCCCCATTTATCAGCAAATAACTGTGTCAATTTATTTTCCGCTACATTTAGTTTATTTAGTGATTTATTAATGCTTTCACGATTTGCATACAATTGAACCTAATTAATAACCTTGGGTAAATTGAATTAATTAACCAGGGTCAAGCTATCTTCACCCAACATATTGTATAGATGATGAGTCCTATATTGGGCATATCCTTAGTTAATTGAACTTTAAAAATAAAAAAATTATACAAAAGAAATGAATTTCATTTAAACGAGGAAAAAAAGGGTACACCGTGAATGATAAAATTCTTTTTGAACAGTAAAATTCTTAATCATACATGGCATTTCCTCTATCCAAGTGACAAAATAGGCAGTGCCTCTAACATGTTGAGCTAGTACGTGAGTTGCTTTGTTTTCTTATCGACCAATATAATAAAACTGAACACTACGGTTCGGATCTGCTGTACCTGCGCCAACGCTCCTGAAATGTTATTCATGATGCTGAGTTGAGCGATTATGATACCCTGCAAAAGGAATTAAAAACGAGCTGTGAATCACTATCAAAAATCTCGTAACGAATACCTTTATTGCGATCAATTTATGACCCCATCAGACCTTATCATTGCCAGACTTTTCGTATCTTTCAATTGTCCTTTCCCATTGCTGTTTAAGAAAATATTAGTAGTACTCTTTTAAAATTATATGCGAGTGATAATAACAAAAGCAATTATTTAATATAATATAGTTTGACCAAATTTTAATGACTTAAAGTTTTGGATTATTTGATCTTTCTATATGTTAAAATAATGTCCTCTTAGAGTATTCACATCAGTCTCACTAAACTCAATCGAAACAAATGTGCATCATCCTCATTAAATTAACTAAAATTTTTAAAAAGATAGTTTCATTGCTACATGTAGTGAGCCTCTATCCTCACAGCATTAAATTTCAATGTTGATAAAGTATTGAGGTTGATGTATGTGTATGAAAATAATAGATAGCTAGCTAAACTAGCAAAAGTGGAGTTTTTTGGATTAGTTTAGCTAACTATTTGAGGAAACTGATGTGAATTCTCTTTTTATCGAGTTTCCCCAAGGTGTTCTACCCCCAACTATGATGTAGTGTGCAACAATATTATCAAAGTCCCCTTCACATGGAATAAAAGAAAAAAACTAAGGATGAAATAATAACTTTGGTCACACTTAACGGAGAAATGATTTGATTTTTCTTCTGGTTGTTCTTGTTTTCCAAACAAAAGAAGGATTCCTTACTTCATCTTCCATGCAAAAACTCTTTCTATATTGCATGAATCATCATAGAAACTCTTGTTATATTAAGCCCTTATTTGGAGGCTTCTCAAGGTGTTCTCTTCCCCAACAAATAGTAAAAAAGCCCACAGTGCTATGCAACAAGATTATCTAAGTCCTTTTTTCGCTTGGATAAAACAACAAAATTAGTGATGAAAGAATAACTTTGTCTTAATCCGAGAAACCATTCCATTTTTTCTTTGGTTGTTTTTGTGTTCCAAACAAAAGAAGGATTCCTTGCCTCAACCCCTAAGCAAAAACTCTTACCATATTGCATGCATCAATCAAAAAATAGAAATTAAATGGAGTGATAACAAGTTACTTTTTTTTTTTTTTGTAAATTATTCGACATAATTGTGATGATGCACGCAAATAGAATACAAACACGGATAAAAGAATAGCTTTTGTCTCAATTAACGTGAAGAAACTATTCCATTTTCCCTTTGGCTGTTTTTGTGTTCCAAACAAAAGAAGGATTCCTTGCCTCAACCCCTAAGCCAAAACTCGTTCCATATTGCATGCGTCATCAGAAATAGAAATTAAATGGTGTGATAACAAGTTACTTTTTTTTTTTTTTTTTTTTTTCCTTTTTTTTTTGTAAATTATTCAGCATTATTGTGATGAAGCACGCAAGTAGAATACAAATACAAATAAAAGAATAACTTTTGTCTCAATTAACGTGGAGAAACCATTCCATTTTTCCTTTGGTTGTTTTTGTGTTCCAAACAAAAGAAGGATTCCTTGCTTCAACCCTTAAGAAAAAACTCTTTCCATATTGCATGCATCATCAGAAATAGAAATTAAATGGAGTGATAACAAGTTACTTTTTTTCCCCTAAATTATTTGACATAATTGTGATGATGCACGCAAGCAGAATACAAATACGGATAAGAGAATAACTTTTGTCTCAATTAATGTGGAGATACCATTCCATTTTTTCTTTGGTTGTTTATGTGTTCTAAACAAAAGATGGATTCCTTGCTTCATCTCCCAAAGTAGAAATTCTTTCCATATTGCGTGCATCATCACAAATAGAAATGGAGTGATAACAAGTTACTTTTTTTTCATAAATTATTTGACATTATTGCGATGTGCCTCAAGCAAAATACAAATAGGGATAAAGGAATAACTTTTGTCTCAATTAACATGGAGAAACCATTTCGTTTTTCCTTTGGCTAATTTTGTGTTCTAAACAAGAGAAGGATTCCTTGCGTCATCTCCCAAAGTAGAAACTATTTCCATATTGTGTGCATCATCACAAATAGAAATGGAGTGATAACAAGTTACTATTTTTTTCCTTCTTTAGTAAATTATTCGACATAATTGTGATGATGCACGCAAGCAAAATAAAAATAGGAATAAAAGAATAACTTTGGTCTCAATCAACGAAGTGAAGTGATTCCATTTTTTCCTTGGTTGTTTTTGTTTTCCAAACAAGAGAAGGATTCCTTGCTTCAGCACTGATGCAAAAACTCTTTCCACATTGCGTGCATCATCACAAATAGAAATGGAGTGATAACAATTTACTATTTCTTCTTCTTCTTTTTTTTTTGTTTTTTTTTTTTTTTTGTAAATTATTCGACATAATTCCAAAATTATAATTTGACGAAACACTAATGGACATTTTGTTATCTTTGCAAAGTTAAAGTTCATTAAGTTCAACAACATATAATAATAAATTTTTTTTTTTTTTTTTTTAGTGTTTTTAAATGTTAGGGCATCTCCAGCAGCTTCTCCAAATTTTTGTACCGTTTGAAGAATGAACAGTGACATTTAGCTTTTACCTACCCACTTTTTCAAATATACTTTCTAACAGATTCTCTATCCCACTCTATCTCATTCAAATATTATTTCTTCATTCATTCTTTATTCTTTTTTTGTCATCATTTATTCTTTCTATATTCATTCTTAACAATTATATTTTTCAATGAAAAGTGTTATATTCACAACATTTTTCGCAATACTTTCACAAAAATCACATCAAAATCTTATGTGGAAAGTTGATACTAGTTCTAATTTAAACCCGTCGCTGAAATTATATTTTTACTTACCAATATTAGTTAATAACAATATGTTACTTAAGATTTATTGTGAAAATATTGTGGTAGAATTTCTAAATTGTCATTTTTTTTCTTCTTTTCTTTCTTTCTATTATCCATACGTTTCTTTTTTTTTTTTCTTTTTTTTTCTCTTGATTTTTCTCCACCACACATGTATACCCATATATCTCCATCCTCTCCCTTTATTTTTCTCTACTTTCCACTTGATTCCAGAGCCTCCCTCTCTCTTTCTTTCTCCAGCTCTGTTTCTCAACCTTTTTTTTTCTTTTTCTACTTGATTCCAACACATTATCCAGCTCTCTCTGTAATAAGAAACGGAGAAAGAGGTAGAGAGAGAAAGAACAGATGGGTTAGATGGCTCCGCTCCGCCACAACTTCCGCTCCGCTCTCTGTGCCGCCGCGCCTTCCACTCCACTGCTGCCACTCGTCTTCCTCCCCAACGCAGCCCAGATGGTCGATGGCTTGTCTTTTTTTTCTTTTTCCTTTTTCTTTTTTTTTGCTTTTATTTTTATGGTTTGATTAATTTTAAGATTATGTTTTTGAGTTTGTATTTTGCTTATGCTTGAGTTTAGAGAAGTTTGAGAAAAAGGATTATTGTGATTGTAGCCGTTGTGAATGTTTGTAGCCTTGGTGAGAGCAGAGAGAAAGAATTGTTTTTTATTGAGTTGTATGATTTGTTTAAGCAGAAAAATTCATTTAGAGTTGCTATAGTGTTCTTTAAATTAAGAGAATGACTGTAGCAACTTCAAAAAAAATTTAGAAAAGTTTTGTGTTTAGCGAACCCGTTGGAGCGTGAACAGTAGCATAGATTCTCCAAAAAACCCCGATACAGCATCTGTTGGAGATGCTCTTAAGACATCAGATTTTGGACGAAACACTAATTATTAATTGAGTCCAATTTCTCTCCAAAAAAAAAAAATTTTGAGTCCAATTAGATTTTTTTTTTTCCCATTCAATTAACCACAAATAAAAATCAAGGAATATATAATGATTATAAATTTATATTTATATATATTATTTTTCCCTTTAATATTCCTTTCTTTTACATTTAACATTAAAAATAAATAAAATAAAATAAAAAAGAAGAAGAAGAAGAAAGAGATCATTCTGGTACAAAAGAAAAAGAAACCATTTGAATTTGATTCCTTTCTTTTCTATTTCATTATACATTTATTTGGTCATTCCTTCCCACTTCTTCAAGCTATATAGATTCCACTTTTACAAAATCCAAATAGAAGTGAGCTTATAAATCTACGCAACCTAAATTCATGCAACCAAACTGACTAACAAACTTTTGGAGCCAAATCAGAGTTCTTGTTGGAGTGTAAGTATCTTTCCTTTTAAAAAATAAAATAAAAAGATAGCTTGTGTTGTATTATAGAAGTGAAATGCAACAAGAGTTTGTTTCTACTTTTTCCATTTGAATTTATGATGAGTTAGCATTTTTACTTTGATTCTACTACAATTTATTTTAGTTAATTAAGAGATCTAAGCTTATTTTCATTTGGAGATGATCTCCCCTTTTAGTGCAGGGAGTGATTAAAGGGTGCATTCTGTTGAAGTGCATGAAAACTTGTGCTTACTCAAAGCGTTCAATTTCCAGGTTAGTGTTTAAGATAATTCTTTAATACTTTTTCCTTTTTTGTTTTAAATTATAATTCAATAATTGAGGTAGGGAGATTTGAACCCTAATAGTTTCCTTTGAAAACATTAGAAGGTAACAATTGAATAAACCTTTAATATTTCTATTATACACATATGAAATATAGAACATCTGCTAAGCATAACACTCACCACAATCAAGTCCAATAAATAAAAGCAGAGCACCTACCACTTTCAAGTCATGTAGACAAATTAGATGTATGTGTTTGACACGGAGACATAGAGAAATGGAGCGTCAACACTTAATCCATGAGCATCCTCTGATGATCAATGAATTTCCAGGAAATTCATGATCATTGATATCAAATGTGATTCCTTGCTTCAATGATGTTTCAAAATGTTTGACTTGAAAAAATAAAATAAAAGTACTTCTATTTCCAGGCGACTGGAATAGATTGAAATCATTGAACTATTGAAGTTCTATATGGTTCAAACCTTATCACGGCGTGTCACCAGAAAGGAATTCTTTACTCTACCATTAATAAGCAATGGAAATGACCATGATATTAATAAAATAAAAAATTCATGTAAGAATAATTTTAAAAGAATGAGCACATCTTCATATGTTTCTGAGCTCCTTACATGAATAGACATCCTATTCCTATCGCCACCTCTCATTTCATTTCGCTTAATTTTTGTATCTTTTGATTATCCGTTCTCATTTCTCACTAAGCAAATACTAGTACTATTCTCTAGTTGTCAACCTCTTACTCAATTTCAACCAGCCAATACACCCATGTCTTGGAATAGTTTCAGCCTGGGAACCATATGATCGACTTCCACCATGGAACTTCATTTTCTTTATGTCTGAGTTGCTCCCATGTTGCAGAAGTACAGTTGACTTTTACTCAAGGAGATGAATTCCAAACAGGCCTGTCCTGTTCTCCCAATCTAATGAGGCAAAGTTTAGTTTGAACAGTGACCAATTCATCAGCTCATGCCCATTAATTAGCACACTCTAGTTTTGCCTCAATGGAGCTTGCTGCATCATACACCATCCCCAATGATGCCATCAATCCATCCAAAGGAAGATATTTTTACCATCTCCCACTTCAAGAATTGCCAACCTCATTCCTTAATTTGAGCAAAGTTTTCCATCCCCGAGCGCTTTGTTGTTAGATATTAACATTCCAAAAGCACTTACCCTTCAAAAGAGCCTCATAGTCATGGACCCATGCAAATGCAACCCAAAAGAGAACCAGTTTTAGCAAAGAGGTTCCAAATGTGTTTCAAAATAGCAGCCTTAATCCTTATTCCATTCTCCAACCATCTATAGTCCCAATCCACCTTCCTTTTTTGGAGTATACACCTGCTCACAAGAATAATATTTCCCTTCCCCTCCTCAGTTCCCTTCCACAAGAAGTGATTAAATTTCTGCTCGATAGCTGCAATAGCCTTCTAAGGAAGGAAGAAGATATATTTGGATACTGTACAGAACTGATTGAAGGAGAAGCAATATACCAGAGAATGAGAGATGCCTTGCTGTGATCTTGTCTATGAGAGGAGTGCAGTCCCTCATAGCCAGCTTTCCTGAAATAAGAGGCATCCCAAGACATTTGACCGGAGGAGTTCTTCATTCCTAAACTATTTCATCATACATTAATTTGTTCGTTCATTCCCACGCCTTTATCAAGCTATCTAGATTATACTTTTAAAAAATACAAATAGAAGTGGAGCTTTAAAAATAAATCTACTCAATCTAAATTCATGCAACCAAATAGATCAACAAAGTTTTGAAGCTAAGTCCAAGTTCTTGTTCGTGCGTGAGCATTTCTGGCCTGTTCTTTACCCCCCCAAAAAAAGTAACTTGTGTTGCTATTTTGCCATTTGAATTTATGATGAGTTAGAGAGCATTTCTACTTTACTTTTACTGCAATTTTCATAGTTAAGTAGTAGCGAACATGCATGTTGTGTATGATAATTTTTATGGTGGTTTTATTTTTTACAATTTAAACTAATTTAATAATGAGTAATGTATTTCGTAATCATATTTTTATTTATTATAGGAACAATCATAAATCATAAATATAAATTTTGTTGTACCAAAATGAAAATAATATAATTTTTCTCAAAAATTCAAAAGGTGAGATAATAAAAATATTCATTTTTTAAAATAAAATAAAGAAGTAAGAGTTTAATTGAAAATAGAAAAAATTATTAAAAAATCACAAATTCATAATTTAATAATTTATTATTCTTATGCAAATTTGTGTGTTTAAGTAATGAAATATAAGAATGTTTACATGATAAACTCTAATATTTTTTTTAAGTGAAATATGAAATTTAAAATACTATATTCACAATATAGTTTTAAAAGTGTTACGATTTGATTATTTTATTAGTATATATTAATTAATATATTAAAATTTACATGAGTTGCACTTGAGGTTAGTCCAACTATTAAGTATTAACAACCTTTTTCATACAAATAGCACATGTGGAATATCAACTTTAAAAAAAATCACAAAATGACTTGTAATTGTGTAAAAAAACCTCTGATTGAAAAATACAATAGATATATATATTGTTTTGCATAAAAATATAGCTTATTATTCACATAAATTGATTTTTATTATTTAGGCTGTCTCAAGTATTTGTGTGCATGTGTCTGTCCCTTAGAAATTTACCCCACTTGACATTAAATCTTAAGTCCGCCATTAACGTGAGTTATTTACCCTTAACCATATAGTTGAATCTAATTGAAAATTTTAAAATACATACCCTAAGCTACAAGATAATAAATTTGGATTTAGAATAGGTGCTCGCAACCCAAACCTATATTTTCCTAAATGCACAAAAATAGATTGAATGGTTTGAAGTAGACCGAAATGGACCAAATGAACCGAATTGGACCAAATAGAATTGAATGGGCTGAAGCGAACATAGGACGAAAGTAGAGAGAATAGGACCAAAGTGGACGAAATAGACTGAATAAGACCAAATGGATTTCATTGGACCGAAGTGGACTGAATTCAACCAAAGTTGACCGAATAAGACTGAACAAGACCGAAGTGAACCGAATAGGACCGAATAGTACCTTTTTTTTTAAGGAGCAACCGAATAGAACCTAAGTGGACTGAATAAGACCAAATCAGACTGAATTGGACAGCATAGGCCCAAAGTGGACTGAATAGGCTATTCTTGTAGATTTTCTATATATATTTCTTTTCCTTTTTCCATGTATATCATAATTAATAGGCTATTCTTTTTCATATGTCAAACTTCATTTGAAAAGGAGAATAAAATATTTCTTAGTTTTATCTATGTAACGAATAAGTGTTAAAAATAATAAAGAAGTAAAGAAGTAAGAGTTTTAATTGAAAATAGAAAGAGAAAAAACATTACTATTACCATTCAAAAAAATAACTTTGTTCATTTAGGTTTTTTTTTTTTTTTTTTTTTTTTTTTTTTTTTTTTTTTTTTTTTTTTTTTCCTTCTAATTTCAACCCTCATAGTGATAGTCTTAGTGTTTTTTTTCTTTTCTATTTTTCCTTTACTATCCAACACGATATCATTTTGGTAAACTTAACAGTGCAAAATTTGAGAGAGTGACCAATCACGGGATAAAAACAGTACATCTTAAGCAATAACATTCCCAATCATACCTAGTGTTTCCTCTATCCAATTAAGTGACAAAATAGGCAATGCCTCTAACACGTTGAACTAATTAACATGTGAGCTACTTTATTTCCTTCTCTAATGGTATAAGATAACTGAACACTATGGAGCTGCTGTACCTGAGCCAATGCTCTTGAAATGTTATTCATGATGCTGAGTTGAGGGATTGTGGTACCCTGCTAAACGAATTAATAACCAGCTGAGAATCACTATCAAAAATCGCATAACGAATACTTTTATTGCGATCAATTTATGACCCCATCACAACTTATCATTGCCAGACACCAGAAATTAATTCATGGCTGTAAGCCTCTAACATTAATAACAATAGAAATGATGATATTAATGAAAATAAAAATAATAATGTTAGAATAAAAATTTCTTGGTTCTACCACTAAGAGTGATAACAAGCTTCTATTTCTTTTCTTTTTTCTTTTAATAATTTAATTAATTGCGATCGCAAGCAGAATAAAAATGGGATAAAAGAATAACTTTTGTCTTAATTAATGGGGAGAAACCATTTCATTTTTACTTTGATTTTTTTTTTTTCCAAAACAAAAGAAGGATTCCTTACTTCATATCCTAATCAGAAACTCTTTCCATATTGCGTGCATCACAAATAGAAATGGAGTGATAACAAGATACTATATTTTTTTTCTTCTTTAGTAAATTATTCAACATAATTGTGAATTTGTGATCATGCATGCAAGCAGAGTAAAAATGTGGATAAAAGAATAACTTTGGTCTCAATTAACAGAGAGAAATGATTCCATTTTTTCCTTTTCCAAACAAGAGAAGGATTAATTCCTTGCTTCATCCCCCTCGTAAAAACTCTTTCCACATTGCATACATCATCGCAAATAGAAATGAAGTGATAACAAGTTACTATTTCTTCTTCTTCTTTTTTGTGTAAATTATTCAAGATAATTGCATAATCTTAATTTGATGAAACACTAATGGGCTTTTTTTATCTTTGCAAAGTTACAGTTCATTGAGTTCAACAACATAAAATAATAAAAATTCTTAATTATTTTTTGTTTTAGTGTTAAGACATCAGATTTTGGATGAAACACTAATTATTAATTGAGCCGAATTAGATTTTTTTTCCATTCAATTAATCACACATAAAAATTAGGGAATATATCATGATTATAATGTTATATATATTATTCTTCCCATTTTTGTTCTTTTCTTTTACATTTAACATTCAAAAAAAGAAAAATATCATTCTGGTACAAAAGAAAAAGAAACCATTTGAATTTGATTCCTTTCTTTTCTATTTCATTATATTCATTTGGTCTTTACTTCCCACTCCTTCAAGCTATATAGATTCTACCTTTACAAAATCCAAATAGAAGTGAGCTTATATAAATCAACGCAACCTAAATTCATGCAACCAAATTGACTAACAAATTTTTGATGCCAAATCAGAGTTCTTGTTCGAGTGTGAGTATATATATATATATATATATTTTTTAATAAATAAAAAAATAGATTGTGTTGTATTTTAGAAGTGAAATGCAATAAGAGTTTGTTGCTACTTTTTCTATTTGAATTTATGATAAGTTAGGAAGCATTTTTACTTTGATTCTACTACAATTTACTTTAGTTAATTAAGAGATCCAAGCTTATTTTCATTTGGTGATGATCTTCCCTTTTAGTGCAGGAAGTGACTAAAAGGTGCGTTTTGTTGAAGTGCACGGAAAGTTGTGCTTACTCAATGCGTTCAATTTCGAGGTGAGTATCTAAGATAATCCTTTAATATTTTTTTAGAAAAAATTATAATTCAATAATTGGAGTAAGGGGATTTGAACCCTAATAGTTTTTGTTGGAAATATTAGAAGCTCACCATTTGAATAAGCCTTTAATATTTATATACATATATAGTACATCTGCTAAGTTAAAAGCATAGCACCCACCACAATCAAGTCCAATAACTAAAAGCGGAGCACCCACCACTTTCAAGTCATGTAGACAAATTAGCTATACGTGTGTTTGATCAGAAGAGTCCCTGATTCCTTTCTTTTCTATTTCATTACACATTAATTTGTTCATTCATTCCCACTCCTTTATCAAGCAATCTAGATTATACTTTAAAAATTCCAAATAGAAGTGGAGCTTTAAATATAAATCTACTCAACCTAAATATTCATGCAACAAAACGGATCAACGAAGTTTTGAAGCCGAGTCCAAGTTCTTGTTATTGCGTTAGTATGTCTTGCTTCTTCTCTTCTTCTTCTTTTTTTTTTTTTTTTTTTTTTTTTAAAAAAAAAAGAAAAGAAAAAGAAAGTAGCTTGTGTTGTCTTATAAAAGTAAAATGCAATAAGATTTTGTTGCTATTTTTCCATTTGAATTTATGATGACTTAGAGAGCCTTTTTACTTTACTTTTACTACAATTTCTTTCAGATAATTAAGAGATCCAAACTTATTTTCATTTGAAGATGATCTTCCCTTTTTAGTGCAAGCAGTGACTAAAGGGTATGTTCTGTTGAAGTGCACGGAAAGTTGTGTTTACTCAAAGTCTTCAATTCCCAGGTGAGTATCTAAGATAATCATTTAATACGTATTCACATAAAAGCATAACACCCACCACAATCAAGTGCAAAGTAACTTTCAAGTCCGGTAGACAAATTAGTTGTATGTGTGTTTGACAGGGAGACAACAGAGAGAGATGGAACTTCAACACTTCATCCATGAGCATCCTCTGATAATCAATGAATTTCCTTGGAACTTCATGTCCTTTGAGGAAAGGTTTAATTCTATTTTTTCTAAAATTATGCCCAAATGTACTGGGTGTGGTGAAGCAATTGTGGGTTCATGTGTCTGTTGTGGGAAATGTAGCTTTCTTCTTCATAATTCATGCGCCAAACTACCCCGTGAGTTGCAACTCCCAATACATGACAAACACCCTTTAGTTCTCCAAATAACTAAAAATGATGAAGGCACTTACAAATGCAACTATTGCAATTTAGTTTGCAAACATTTCTTTTACCATTGTCCCCTCTGCAAATTTGTCCTTGATGTCAAATGTGCTTCTTCGCTACAATCCATCCTTGAAGTCGAAATTCATGACCACCCATTGGCCCTCTTCCAAGGTTCAATCTCATTCACTTGTAATTTTTGTGGTAAAAAAGGTCAGGACAAGCCTTGCCAATGTGCCTTATGTGGAATTTGGTTCCACCACAAATGTGCTTTCTTACCACACATGGTCAAACATATGCGGCACAAG
The DNA here is from genome assembly GCF_932294415.1 of Quercus robur. Classification (NCBI taxonomy): domain Eukaryota; kingdom Viridiplantae; phylum Streptophyta; class Magnoliopsida; order Fagales; family Fagaceae; genus Quercus; species Quercus robur. Next base: position 2,834,072 of record NC_065534.1, on the reverse strand, counting down.
CACCCTCTCAACCTCACCAAACTTCTCAAGACTGATCAATCTGAGGACCGACTTTGTCAATTTTGTGTAAAAAAGTTGGAAACAAACTATGGGATTTATTATTGCTCAAGTTGTGATTATGTTGTCCATCTTGATTGTGCTATTGACAACTTTGGTATGGAGCTAACATTGGAGAGGGAATCAAAAGATGAGGAGCTTTTTGAGTCAACAACCAGGGTGGGGAAGGACAAAATTGAAGTACCCATAGAAATCAAACATTTCAGTCATGAGCATGAATTGAAGCTTACCGATGAGCTTGAGAATTATGAAATATGTGATGGGTGTATACGACCTATCTTCCCTCCGTTTTACAAGTGTGCTCAGTGTTCTTTCTTTCTACACAAATCATGTGTAGAATTACCCAATAAAAAGCAACATCCATTTCACATGCACACGCTCACCATGAAATCAAGGAGACCTATGCTTGCTCGTTGTGATGTTTGTGAACTTTTTACTAATGGCTTTACCTATGAGTGTAGCATATGCAGCGGGTTTGAACTTGATGTTTCATGTAGTTTGATCCCAGAAAAGCTTACTCATGTTGGCCACGAGCATTCCCTCATTCTCTCTAGTACAACATTGGATGAGAAGTGTAGTGCTTGTAATTATAAAATGAAAATCTTTCGTTGTACTAAATGTGAATTTACTCTAGATTTTGGATGTGCTACGCTGCCACTCACTGTAAAACATAGACAACACGAGCATCTTTTTACCTTACGATATTCTGCTGAAGATAATTCAGGTGAATATTATTGTGATATTTGTGAGGAAGAACGAGAATCAAAGTTTTGGTTCTATTACTGTGATGAATGTAGTTTTCCTGCTCACCCCAAATGTATATTTGGAGAGTTCTTAAATATCAAGTATCGAGACTGCCGAAACATCAAGTTTGGAAGCACTTACACATCCGACATCCACCAACATCCCCTCACTCTTGCTCGTAAGACTATGGACCATGACTCATGTGACAAGTGTGGTAAATTTTGCAATGAAGTGGCCTATGAATGTGCCACTTGTAATTCCATTATTCAGGTGAAGGGTCTGCCGAATTGTAAAACCTCTCTGATGGACTTCGCCGTGGAACAAAAACAACTTGAACAAGTAAGAAAATGTTTGAGTTTATTTTTTAAGGGAAAATTTATGAGGATAAAATTTAGAATTGAAGCTCATGTTCCGCATTCATTAATTTTGTTTTTATTTCTTTTACTTAGCAAATTGCCGATATAATCTAAGATACTTTACCTTTGCTCATGGTAACCTCTCTTATATAAATCATATGTTCAAATGCAATGCGGAGTTTGCAGTTTTCTAAGTCTCACTTGGTATCAGGGCTTCACAATCTCTGGAAAATTTTAGCAACTTTTATTTTTTGGTCTGAAGTTTCTGGTAGGACAACCAGATTCGGGTCCATTTAACCCCTTTTTCTTGCACCACTCCAATAATAATTCTGGTTTGGCACTTGTTTCTCAGCCTCTCATTGGTGAGAATTACAAAACATAAGAGTCAATCCATGATAATGACGCTCACAGCCAAGAACAAGATTAGTTTCATCAACGAGTCTATTATTCCAAAACCTGTTTAACAGTTTAGACCCAAATTTCCTTGCTTGGAAACGATGTAATACCATGATTCTTTCATGGCTTCTCAATTATATATGTTTCCGAGGAAAGTTTGAATACTTGACCAACATTAAACTATTTTATATAGTGAATTAACAACTATTTTTGACATTATTTAGGATTTGTCTATCGATTTGCCAAAAAATAAAATGTTGCGCAAAGTTAGGTCGAGTAGAATACCATACTTGTTATTAATGGTAGTAAGTCAACTAATAACATCTTTTACGGTGTTGTTTATAATTTTTTTTTCTAAGTTTGGAGCTGAATCAGAGCGCAGAAATCGGATGGCTGAATTACAGAGCATAAATCGGATGGCCGAATTACAGCGCAGAAATCTGATGGCTGAATTAGACCACAGACAACAGATGCCTGGTTCACGTTTGAAAGAAATGATGAAGTCACGTGATCTACCATAAGGATTATATAATTTCTCATTAAGCAGAACCCGAATCAAGTTTCTAGCAGCAGCAGCAGGGCTGAGATACAGAATTGACGTCATCCTCCTCGTTCTCTTCACCATCTCTCTCGCTCCTTCAATGCGATCGTCGACGACAACAACCACAAAAATGACAACGTTGTCGTTGTCGTTGATATCTGCCCTCACGATTACGCTGCTGATTTAAACGTCACGAATTTCGATGCCGTTCTTAGAGACACCCCTGCCACCTTTGCTGTCGTCGTATTCTTCCCCCACTGCTCATTATTTATAGCTTTACTACCATTTTGTTAGATCTATGCTTTGTTAATGGATATTGGGATTTTTAAGGAAATGACTAGCTGTGGAATTGTTGTTTCAGCTGAAATATTTATATTTGTGGAGATCTTTGTGATTTGTGGAATTGGCAATCCAAATAATTATAGAGGTTGTTTGATAATTTTCAAATAAATTTTTTTTTTTTAATTATATTAGATTGCAACTAACACATGGTTTACTACTTTGGCTACTAGCTAAATGGATCAGCAGGTTTGGTACTTAGGTAAATTTATTGGATTTAGATTTAGATTTAGATTTACGGTAGAATGGATTCTGATGATTAAGTGAATTTTGAGAGAATACATTTTTGTCTTGCAATTAAGAAATGGTTTACTACTTTTGAGATTAGCTAAATGGATTGGCAGCTTACTTAGTGATTACTTTTCTTTTTCTTATGAAAATGAACTTTTTTTTTTGGAAGTATGTGAATGACCCCCAATTAGTCCGTTGAAGATCAATAGCTGACCAGCCCAACTCTACGATTTTGGTAATAAGGCTTTGTTGTTGTTGTTGTAACACGCCCATTTGAAGAAGTTCAAACAAATTTGGATAGTTGTATGTCATGTGCAGTTCAATTTTATTTAACATGGTTTAATTGGTCTGGCAGGAGTTCTTCTTCCAGAAATTATAAGGTATGATATGCTAGAATTTGTGATCGATAATTCTTAAGGGGATGCTGTCTTATTATTTGTTGGCATATTGATTGAAAATAAATTTATGCAGCCCCATTACGAAAGAGTTGCAAGGCTTTTTAATGGACCTGCTACAGTTCATCCTGGGATCATATTAATGACCAGAGTGGACTGTGCATTGAAGCTATTTACGCTGCCACATTTTTTTATAAATGGGAATTACTTTCCTGATAGTTTCTTTCTATGGAAGATGTTGGTGCCTTTTTCCTCTCCTGAGAATGACTACTGAATTTTATGAAGGACACAATCATAGAAATCCAATTAACGACACTAATGTGGTTCTTGTATTTTATTGTTTTCTTCTCCACATTGGAATTGATTTCATCCATTAATCATTAACTCCAATCTGATCCCCCAATTACATGGAGTTGATGGGTCATAAATCAAAAAAGGATCCTGTTTTACAGGGTGCTGAACTATCTTTTATAAGTGCAAGGCTAATTAAACTCAAACAAGTCTTGATTAAGTTATTTTCTCCATGTACTGGCTTAAATTCAATAGTACTCCTTTGACTTTTGCTGCCTGTGCTTCTTGGGTTTTAGTGTGATCTTTTTGTTTGTCCTAATGCGTCTGAAAGTCTGTCAAATCTGCTGATTGTTTGGAACAGAGAAGCGTATTTGATTGATGGTTATGGCAAGTTTTTGGACTTCTTTGCATACTCATATCAGTAAAGCACCAAAGGAACAGAATAACCCTGTCTCAAATTACAGTTTTAATCTAAACCACCTGAATGCAAGACACAGCTAAACTGTAAACTAGAGAACATGGATTGAAGCTCTTCTAGCAAATAGGCAACTAATTAAGGATGATCTGCAGTGATACATTCGATAGGGTGAAATATATCCTGCTGAAAATTTAAAATACTTTCCACAGGGTCTATTAGAAGTATAGGGATTTGAGGAAGAAACTTTGTGGCTTGACTAGGCTTCTGTCACGCTTAAATGCATGGGTAGATTTTTTAGGGTGTGATTTTTGTGAGAAACATGAAAATGATTTTTCTGCTACATAAGCTCCTCTTTAATTTTCTCCTGTAAGTGTTGAATTTCAGAACCATTCAACCCCCACCGCCCTGCCCTTTTGGGTACTCTTTTTTCTGTGAATCCTGTAATTGAATTTTGTCATTGCTGTACAATACCATTACTTAAATCAAAATAATAGGTGAGTACAATGTTAGAGCACCCAATCTAGACGCCTAAGCTAGCAGTTGGAGTGGCCCAACTAGGTAATAACCATATCAAGTCCCAAACACAACCAATGTTCGATTCCCTAATACCCCTGGTCCAACCAAAACCTAAATCTAGACAAACGGGCCTGGTGGCCTAACCAAAGCTGAACAAGCATGGCAAGTCGGGTCCAAGAACAAACAAACCAGATTTTGATTATTATTATTTATTTATTTTTTGTTAAGTTACTGGATTTTAGTATTATGTTAAGAGTATCCAACTTAAAAGTTTAAGTTAATAGGTGGAGATGTTCAGCTTGTACATGAACCCCCATATCTAAGTGTCAAATAAACCAACATGGGAATGTGCTGTCCTAACATGTCCTTCACTTTAATGAGTGGCATCAAAGCCAATGGTTGGCAGAGTAGTGTGACTAAGAGCATGTAGCTCGCTTGATGGACCAGACCTGTAGTCACATATTCACTGGTTGATTAACCATGGTGGGTCCAAAGTCACTAGCTTAAAATTTGGTTTGTATGCTCTAACATAAAGAAGAAGATAAAAACAATGCGATTTTGGACCTTGGGAAAAATTGCAATCTGGACGGGAAAGAGTGGGTTGGCAACAATACCTATTGTAATGCCTCCCATCTTCTCAACTGTCATTTTTTTTTTTTTTTTTTTTTTTTTTTTTTTGAAAGATACTTTCCTCAGTCATTTTGAAAATTGGATAAAATTCATTACTATCAGTTGACAAATGTTAGAGAGAGGGGGGGGGGGGGGGTAAGGTGAATACATTCAATGCAGTGCTAATGAAGTAACCAAACCATTAAAGAGGGTAACTGAACTTCAGACAAGTAATCCATAACTGTGATTAACCTCCAACAGTATAGTTTTCTATGTTTGATTTATTGCATCTCTTATTGGGTTTTTTAAATGACACTTGATCCTAATAATTTTGAATTGGTGTTTGGTCATTCTCCTTTCACTTTTTTGGCAGCACAGATAAACACTAAACTTTTTGATAAGATTTCTGCGGATCATTATCCTATGCTCTTTTGTGCCCCTTCTTCTAAATTTGTATCGGGTGGTTGGGAACCTAAACGAGAGAAAAATGAAATGCATGTTATTGATGATGCATGGACAGCTGATAGATTGCTTAATTGGATCAACAAGCAAACAGTAAGGTATGGGGTATTTACATCTATTTCTTGTTTGAAGGTAATAATTCAATTGCACTATATGTTTTACTTGAAATAAGTATGATGTAAGAATTTACTATTTCAATGTTTGATTTATGACATATACATTTAACCTGTTAATGGTCATCATATCCGGTGTTTTTGAAAGTTTTCTCATACTTCGTATCTTTTCATTGTTAAGTTACACATGCACCTAGTGGGTGCTAAACTCATGACCTCACCCTTCATCCCAATATTATAGGAGGAAGTATTAGTTGAGCCATAGCTTATTGGTCTCACACTTTGCATATTTGTGGTGCATACATTCCAAGCAAATCTGTCCTTTAACTATTGCCTCCTGCACAAAGATGAAGGCCTTATTTTGCCCCTAGTTAGAGAAGTTTCTCATGTGCTGTTTGACACTTAATATGGAAAGTTTAAAATTAATGAAACTTCAATTAGAGATCCTCAATATTATCAACCTTTTATTATTATTTTCCTTCTTTACTGAAACATCTTGACGCTTCACAATGTGGCTAAGTAGGTCTTGGTTTTTAATTTTTTCAACTATATAAATTGTCAAAGGAATGAGTATCATCAGAACTAAATCAAATATTTTATTGGTTTTTTTTTTTTTTTTTTTTTTTTTTTTTTTTTTACCACTGAAATGTGCCCCCCGAAGCAGTGAACTGGTAAAGTGACCTATGTGCCCCCCCTTCCTTCTCTCTTTGTGATTGGGAGGGGAGTCAAAATTCATTTAAGTAAAAGAAAAAGAAAAAGAAGAATGTGATATCCAGAATTACTTATGAGGCTCATTTATAACCAGATACTTTAAAAAAGGAAATTGAAGTAAGTGATTTGTCTTTCTTAGCCATGGACTTCAATTGTTGAATAGGAGTGGGCCAACACATGTGCGAATTGATTACGTAGAGAGGGTTTGCTTGTAGAATTTAAATGGGTTACCTCCCAGGTAGTGAAAATCACTGAAAATTATGCACTTTGAATTGTTTAAACTCATTTGGTGTAGACAATTCCAGTGGGGTGGCCAAAGTTATCAACAATGTTTTGGGACTTCCATTTTGTTTCAATATTCATTTAGTTTATTAGAAAAATTAATGCTCTTATCACAACAAATTACAAACCAAGTACTGGGGAGATGATTAGGGGCACTTAACATTTTGTTATGTAGTTGTGTGAATTTTAGCTTCAAGTGTTGTTCTTTCTACTAATGCTAATGTGCTTTAAACTGTGCAGCTCCTTTGGCTTGGATGATGAGAAATTTGAAAATCAGCATCTTTCATCCAATGTATCAGACCCTCTACAGGTCGTTTAGGTGGCATTAGAAATAAATTTGTCTGCTTCTATTACAAATTAATGTTTCTTCTCTATAAATCAAGTTATTGACTCTTGCAACTGGTGAATTTTGTAAGATTGCACGAGCTGTGTATGATGTTGAGGAGGCACAACCGCACAAGGTATAACCTCTTGCTTTCTGGAATATATGTATTTGAGATCCAGATCATTTCTGTTACTAAGACTGTTTGAAGGAGAAATAGCCAACAGTTATATCATGTGCTTGCTTGTATACTTGGCTTTATCTTCTTGTTTGATTCATCGACTTCTTTTTACTTTTAATTTATGGGATAGATATTGTAGCTTTTTATCATTAGCACAGGATCAGTATTTCAATTAGTTCAGCTAAAATTTTGCTAACCAACCCAGAAAGGTAAAACCAGTATTGAACTATCTAAAACCAAACTAAATGCGAGCTATAATGTGTAGTCAAATCTGACTAGCACTGTAGATTAGTTAAAGGTACTTTATTTTTTCAATGTCACTCGTCTGTCTCTTCCTCTTTAGTTTCTTACTCTCATCCTTGATGCTAATGGGTTGTGACTTGTGAGGGTCACAAGGAGGTGTGGATGGTGGCACGGTGCCGTAAGGCTTAGGGCTGTGGCCGTTTCATAGCAATGATCCTGAGTTCCTGACAAGTTTGGGGTCAGGAATGACATTTTTGGCTATGCAGTGATTTTGTTTTGAGATTTGCAATGATTTGTTCATTGCTCTCTTTCAAATAGGGATAAAAGAATAACTTTGTCTCAATTAACGTAGAGAAACCATTTCAATTTTCCTTTGGTTTCTTTGTGTTCTAAACAAAAGATGGATTCCTTGCTTCATCTCCAAAAGTAGAAGCTTTTTCCACATTGTGTGATTCATCACAAATAGAAATGAAGTGATAACAAGTTACATTTTTTTTTCATAAATTATTTGACATAATTGCCATGATGCACACAAGCAGAATACAAATAGGGACAAAAGAATAACTTTTGTCTCAATTAACGGGAGGAAACCATTCTATTTTCTCTTTGGTTGTTTTTTGTGTTCCAAACAAAAAGAAGGATTCCTTGCTTCAACCCCTAAGCAAAAACTCCTTCCATATTGCATGCATCATCAAAAATAGAAATGGTGTGATAACAAGTTACTTTTTTTCTGTAAATTATTCGACATAATTGCGATGATGCACGCAAACAGAATACAAATAGGGATAAAAGAATAACTTTTGTCTCAATTAACGTAGAGAAACCATTCCAATTTTCCTTTGGTTGTTTTTGTGTTCTAAACAGAAGATGGATTCCTTGCTTCATCTCCCAAAGTAGAAACTTTTTCCATATTGCATGCATCATCACAAATAGAAATGGAGTGATAACAAGTTACATTTTTTTTTTTCATAGATTATTCGACATAATTGTCATGATGCACACAAGTAGAATACAAATAGGGATAAAAGAATAACTTTTGTCTCAATTAACGTGGAGAAGCCATTCCATTTTTCCTTTGGTTAATTTTTTGTTCTAAACAAGAGATGGATTCATTGCTTCATCTCCTAAAGTAGAAACTTTTTCCATATTGTGTGCATCATCTCAAATAGAAATAAAGTGATAACAAGTTACTTTTCCCCGTAAATTATTTGACATAATTGTGATGCACACAAGAAGAATACGGATAAAAGAATGACTTTTGTCTCAATTAACGTTGAGAAACCATTCCAATTTTCCTTTGATTGTTTTTATGTTCTATACAAAAGGATTCCTTGCTTCATCCCCCAAAGTAGTTGTTCATCTTTCATTAATCCACCCCCAAAGTAGAAATTCTTTCCATATTGCATGCATCATCCCAAATAGAAATGGAGTGATAACAAGTTACTACTTGTCTTTTTTATAAATTATTTGACATAATTGCATAATTATAATTTGGTGAAATGCTAATGGACATTTTTTTATTTTTGCAAAGTTACAGTTCAACAACATATAATAATAAAATTTCTTAATTACTTTTAATTTGTTTGGTGTTTAAATGTTAACGCATTCGATTATGGATGAAACACTAATTATTAATTGAGTCAAATGAGATTTTCCCCCTTCAATTAAAAGCACAAATAAAAATCAAGGAATCTATATATTACTAAAAGCTAAAATGTAGTGTTTAATGCTGCTGCTCTCACGTTGAGCCACATCAGCTACCACGTCATTCTTTTTTTTCTTTTCTTTTTTAAAATATAATTTGTCCTACAATTTTAAAATGGTTTTTACAATTTTCAACCCTATATATGCAGCCCACTACTTATTTATTTACTTTCACTATCACCCTATAATAAATCCAGCACACTACTTATTTATTTACTTCTACTATCACCCTATAATAAATTTGTATAATTAATCCAGGCCACCTCTTATTTATTTAGTTTCATTATCAAGCTCAACCCAAAACCTTTTTAGTTCAGGTTTAGGATTTTGTGTGAGCCTTTTCAGCTTAAAGAAAAAAAAAATTTTTTAAAATAAAACAAAACAAAACGTTGAAGCCTTTCAAGCTTTAGTTTTTTTTTTTTTTTTTTTTTTTTTTTTTTTTTTTTTCAATTTTCTTATAATTGTTTTTAACATTTATTTTTTTAATATTTACACTTCTCCAACCTTTCTCTCTCCCTTACCATTTCATCTCCCCACTACTTCTGCAATCTTTCTCCCTCCCTTACCTTTTCATCTCTCCACTACCTCTACATTAATATCATTATTCCTATTTCCTTTTATCTTCCTTTATTTTTGTCTCTTTTTATTCACACCCTCTTACTATAAATTTGTCACTATCTCTTCTATTCTATGCATAGTTTTCCCTCAAAAAAAGAAAAAAAAAAAAGGTTCCCTCTCTCTCCCCCTCTCTCTCTCTCTCTAAATTTTTTGGTGGATTTTTTTATTTTTCTTGCATCTCTACTTTAGGTTGATAATTTTTTATATTCTTTAAAACTCTATTTTGGGTTAATGCGATTTAGTTTTGTTTTTTAAATTGTGATTTAGTTTTGTTTTTAAAATTGTTGTTGTTGTTGTTGTTTTTTTTTTTTTTTTTTTTCTTCGTCTTCTCTTTGATTATTAAATGTTATTCTATTGCGTTCTAAAGAATTAAATATAACATATAAAAATATAATATTATTCTATTACATAGCATGATTTGGATAATTTGGTATTTATTCTGTTACATAGCATGATTTTTTATAGTGCTCAATTTAGATGTTAAACTATGAGACTTTACTAATTTTTGTTTATTTTCTAATCCTTTGTGGTGGACTAAGTACTCTTAATAGTTGTATTAGAAGTACTCTATAATGCCATTTATTTAAAGAAAAGCAAAGGTTAGTCAAACGAAAATAATCGGATAGGTGACAAATTTTAACTTTTGCAATTTTATTTTTATTATTATTTTATAACAATGCAGGTATAAAAATTTAATTCTTAGATTTTGCTAATAATTTTTTATTTGATAATATATTTTGGGCGGCCGAAATTATAATTTCTACAAAGAAAATAACCTTAATAGATTATCAAAAACAAAATTTTATCCTAATATTGGTTCAATTAATTATTGTTAAGTTTTATTAATTTTTTTTAGTTTACGTTTTTTTGGTGTTTTGGATTGTTCCATATTACATTTATTATTGTTCATATAATAAATAAAAATATAATTACGAAATACATTACTCATTATTAGTTTAGTTTAAATTGTAAAAAAAAAAATTAATAAAACCACCATAAAAATAATTATCACACGCAACGCACGGGTTCACAACTAATATATAATAATTATTGAGTTATATATATATATATATATATATATTTTTTTTTTTTTCTTTTACATTTAACATCCAAGAAAAAAAAGAAACCATTTGATTCCATTCTTTTCTATTTCATTACACATTAATTTGTTCATTTCTTACCACTCCCTTAAGCTATCTAGATTCTACTTTTAAAAAATCCATATAGAAGTAGAGATTATAAATCTAACCAACCTGAATTCATGCAACCAAAAAGACCAACCAAGTTTTGAAGCCTTGTCTCAAAAAAAAAAAAAAAAAAAAAGGTTTTGAAACCATATTAAAGTTCTTGTTTGTGGGTGAGTTTTTTTTTTTTTTTTTATTTTATTTTATTTTTTTTATAAGTAGCCTGGGCTGTATCGATCATATAGAAGTGAAATACAATAAGATATTTGTTGTTATTTTACCATTTAATTTTATGATGAGATAGGGAGCATGTTTACTTTGATTTCTACAGCAATTTCTTTCAGTTAATTGATAGATCCAAAGCTTATTTTCATTTGTAGATGATCTTCTCTTTTTAGTGCAGGGGCCAGGGAGTGACTAAGGACCTAGAGGGTGCGTTCTATAGAAGTGCATGGAAAATTATGCTTACTCAAGGTGTTCGATTTCCAGGTGAGTATCTAAGATAATCATTTGATAACATATATGGAACATCTATTCAGTTAAACACAAAACACCGATTATAATTAAGTCTCGTAGACAAATTAGTTGTATGTGTGTTTGACAGGGAGATAGAGAGAAACGGAGCTTCGAGAATTTATCCATGAGCATCCTTTCATGATCGATGAATTTCCAGGAAATTTATTGCCCTCTGCACTTCAATTAAGCCGGCTAGGATATTTTATAATCAACTGTAATGGGTGTGGTGAACAAATTAAGGGTTCATGCTTTTGCTGTAAAAAATGTAGGGTTTTTCTTCATCTTTCATGCGCCAAACTACCCCAGGAGTTGCGGCACCCCGTACATGACAAACACCCTCTAGTTTTTCATAAAAAGTCAAAGCATGATAAGGACATTTACAAATGCAACCACTGCAATTCAGTTTTCCGAGAGTTCTTTTACCATTGTTTACTCTGCAAATTCAACTTTGATATCAAATGTGCTTCTACTCTACAAATCATTGCAGTTAAATTTCATGACCACCCATTGGCCCTCTTCCAGGGATCGATTCCATTCATGTGTGATTTTTGTGGTAAAAAAGGCAGGGGCATGCCTTGCCTTTGTGCCATATGTGGATTTTGGGTTGACCGCATTTGTGCTTCCTTACCAAGCATGTTCGAACATGTATGGCACAATCACCCTCTCAACCTTACCAACTATCTCAAGCCCTATCAATCTGAGCACCAAATTTGCCAAATTTGTGTGAAAAATGTGAACACAAAGTATGGGATTTATTATTGTTCAAGATGTGATTATGTTGCCCACCTTGATTGTGCTACAAAAATGGAAGATAGGGAGCTAAACTTTGAGTGGAAATTAGAAGAGGAGTCCGTCGAGCCAACAACCAAAGTGAAAGAGGAAAAAATTGAAATACCAATAGAAATCAAACATTTTAGTCATGAGCATGACTTAAAGCTCACCAATGAGCTTGAGAATTATGATGAGCTTGAGAATCATGAGATATGTGACGGGTGTATACGACCTATCTCTCCTCCATTTTACAAGTGTGCTCAGTGTTCTTTCTTTCTACACAAATCTTGTGTGGAATTACCCAATAAAAAGATACACCCACTTCATCGACACCCACTCCATTTTACAAGTGTGCTCAGTGTTCTTTCTTGCCTTGTGTGATGCATGTGGTTTTTTAACTAATGGCTTTACCTATAAGTGCAGCATATGCAACTATGGACTTGATGTCTCATGCAATTTGGTCCCAAACACACTTACTCATGTCGGTCACAAGCACCCCTTCATCCTCTATAGTACAACATCGGCTGAGAAGTGTAGTGCTTGTAATTATTATACAATGAAAATATTTTGTTGTACTGAATGTGACTTTACTTTAGATTTTGGATGTGCTACACTACCACCTACTATAAAGTACAGACAATATGAGCATCTTTTTACCCTGCCCAATACCATTGAAGATGATTCAGGTGAATACTATTGCGATATTTGTGAAGAAGAACGAAATTCAGAGCTTTGGTTCTATTATTGTGAAAAATGTAGTTATCCTGCTCATCCCAAATGTGTATTTTGAAAAACGCAGCTTAAGACCACAAAAACGCGGCTATAGGCTTTTAGCCACGTTTCCTATGGCCACGTTTATAAATGCAGCCTAAAGTCCGCAGCTCAAAGCCTATAGCCGCGTTTTCTGAAACCGAAGCTAAAACCAGACCTATAGCCGCGTTTTCTAACCGCGGCTATAGGATTCAGCCTATAGCTGCGTTTTTGGAAACGCAGCAGTAGACCCCCACCTATAGCCGTGTTTATTACAAACGCAGCTCTAGGACAGCTGCGGTTATCAAGGCGGCTATGGCTTCGGACCTATAAAACGCGGCTATAGGTTGTTCCAAGCAGCTGAATAAAAGTCTATAGCTGCGTTTTGAACGCAGCTCAAACCTAACCTATAGCGGCGTTTCTAAGAAACACGGCTATAGGCCCTATTTGAGCTACGTTTTAAACGCGGCTATAGATATTTTCCCAGCGACATTGAACAACCTATAGCCGCGTTTTAAAAACACGGCTATAGGTTTTTTTTTCCCCCCCTGCTTTCTCAACTTCCTGTTGTACACACAACTCCCTGCTTTCACAACACATCCCAAGAATCACAAGTTCTATAACAACTCCCTGCTTTCACAACTTATTACATCCCAATATCACAAGTTCCATAAACATCACAAGGGAATTTAACAAGTTCTCCTTCCTACATCACAAATTCCATAAACTGAACATCCCAAGATCACAAGTTCCATAAACATCACAAAGGGAAATAAACAAGTTCCATAAACATCACAAGGAAAATAAACAAGTTTCCAATATTCCTACATCACAAGTTCCATAAACATCACAAAGGGAAATAAACAAGTTCCATAAACGTCATTACATCCCAAGATCACAAGTTCCATAATAAACATCACAAGTTCCATAAACATCACAAAGGAAATAAACAAGTTCGCATTCCTACATCACAAGGATTTTTGTACATCACAAAAAATATACCAAAAGGATTTTTTTTACATTCTAAATTGCTCTCAAACAGCCACAGGCAGCAACCAGTTTGCTTTGTTGTCCACTTCATGGTAAAACTGCACAAATTATTCTGGCGGGAGTTAAATTTGCCAAATTTTTGCTTGCAATACATAATACTCTAAACATGAATTTGAAATTGTAATTCGGCAATGCTTAGATGCACATTTGTATCAAAAGGCCTCACAATGGAGCAATTTGGGAGAATAATGTTATGAGGGAGAGCTCATTTGGATTAAAAAAAAAAAATACAAAGAGTAACATGAGAGGAAGACTACGCAATAGTTCAACTATTCGTTAAAATAACCTAGTCAAAACTTCGAATTCAATCAAGTTCAGCAATACATTCTTGACATTGATAATTTAAATTGTTTTGTTCCTTCATGTATTTTGAATGTGTCTAGTCATGGAGATCTAGATGTGAATATGCCAAGAAACCATGTTCTTCATGTTTCAGGTGACAAATAAGAATGCGATACTAATATACACCTTTGAAATGCATCTTGAATCAACTTATCTTACATTAATACAATTGCATTATGAGATTTTATAACATATTCACTAGCAGAAATTTTCTTTCCTCCTGTACTGACTACTGAGGTTCATAGTTTATCTATCATAGCATGGTATGTGTTTTGAAAAAAAATAATACACCAACAACAGAATTTCTCAGAGGCCCAGTCTCCGTACCAAAACATAAAATCCAAAAAAATGTGTTTTGAAAACTAATATTAAATTAGCAATAGAATTTCTCAGAGACCCAGTATCCATCCCACACCATAAAATTCAAAAAACTGTGTTTTCAAAACTAATATCACACTGGCAACAGAATTACTCATAGACCCAGTACCCACCCAACCCTATAAAATTAAAAAATATGTGCTTCGAAAACAAATATTACACCCAAAAAAAGTCAAACCCCAATACTGCCCAACAAATTCAACATTAATTAATACTACGAGTACAACATAAACACGCGTATTAAATTCATCAACAACAATAAATGATGGGTAATCGTAAATTTAACATTAAATAGCAAAGCACATAGTTAATAAAAAAAACCAACATGTTTTCCATAAACAAACGAAAATGAAAAATTGAACGAGAATGAAACGAAATTAACGAATTGAAGTACCTAAGATTTGGTCAAATTAGTGGCAAGGGTTTGATTTGAGCGGGAGAGGAGTGAATTTGGGGCACGATGGAATTTTGGGATTTTGAATTTTGTGTATTTGTTTAAATTTAAAGGGATCCAAAAAACTAAAAGGGTTTCGAAGAGCGAATATTCTTCTATGCTTGTTAGATTTTGATTTGATTTTAGAGTTCCGAGTAATTATAGGAGATTGGTGACAATGAATGAGTTTCTTGTGGTTTTTGTGGTTGGTACAAATTGTGGCCCGTGTGAGAAACCAATGGGCTCAACTTGGGTGCTGTACCAAATGGACCTCTAATTTGTTGGGTCAAATTTATAACACTATTGGTTAGGTGTTGTAGCTTGACCTATACAACACAGAACATTTTTTTTCTTCTCTTAATATATATGTATAATAATAATAATTCATTCAATTCAATTATGTGAATCAGTTTGTATATTTTCTTTCTATATTTTTTTTTCTTTTTTCCATGTATGTGATCATAATTAATAGGCCATTATTTTTCATATGTCAAACTTCATTTGAAAAGGAAAATAAAATCTTTATTAGTTTTATCGATGTAAGGAAAAATTTTGTTGAGAAAAATATAAAAAGTGAGAGTTTAATTGAAAATATAAAAAATTATTAAAAAATCACAAATTCAAAATTTAATAATTTATTATTCTTATGCATTTGTGTTTTAAGTAATGAAATATAAGAATGATTACATGATAAACTCTAATATATTTTTTTTAAGTGAAATATGAAATTCAAAGTACTATGTTCACAATATAGTTATAAAAGTGTTAATGTAGGGGGATGAACTTGTACCCGGGACGAAGGCCAAAAGCCCAACAGATCAAGTTGTATAAGATGGACTTGGCCCAAAGGTGAGGGTGGAAGTAAGAGGCCTGTGATGTAAAGAGCAAAACTTAAAAAGAGATCCCGTGGAGATCCAAGCTAACCATCACCACTAAGGCTCCTATTTGGGGCGATAAGTAAGGCTCTTCCTACAACAAACACGTAAAGGTCCATGAGTAACCAACTCCCTACTTAATTTGAGATGTTACCGCCATCAAGATCAACTCGGTAAACGTCACAAAGAGATAAGGATCACATAGGCAGTATTAATGAGATACTCTCTAACTAATCTCTTCCATATTAAATGCTGACAGATTGGCCTAAACAGTGCATACACCCCTTAAAAGTCCTTTTTTTCCTAATAAAATGGTGGAAAAGTACAAAGATGATGTGACAAGTATCCCCTAGAACTAGCTGGAAGTAGGCCAATTGGGGGGATAAGGAATGGGAAGATGCCTATAAAAGGGGGGAGATGCAGTGTGAATAGGGGGTTCGAAAAGTTTGAGGGAAAAAACTCAAGAAAAAACAAGAGAGAAAATTTGTAATAGTTGAATAGATATAAGAGTTTTTAGATTTCTTTCCGGCTCCTTGTACCTCAAGAAACAATTTATACATCAATAAATATTCTTATTGTCCCTCTCTTATTGTCCCTCTTTTCTTTCTAACCAATTGTTTAGGTCTCCCATTGTGGAAATTCTACCTTGTATTTCTAGTAAATTAATTGTGCAAGTCAATTACTAGGCCACTGTGATCTTTCACAGTGTTTATTTTTTACCACCATAGTTACAATTTGATTATTTTATTAGTCTATATTAATTAATATATCAAAATTCACATGAGTTGCACTTCAGGTTAGTCCAACTATTAAGTATTAACAACCTTTTTCATTTAAATAGTACATAATTGGAATTTTGACTTTTAAAAAAAAATCACAAAATGACTTATAATTGTTTTAAAAACCTCTAATTGATAAATACAATACAAATATATATATATATATATATATTTTTACATAAAAATATAGCTTATGATTCACATAAATTGTTTTTTTATTATTATATAGCTTATTATTCACATAATTTTTTTTTTATTTAGACTGATCTTAAGTATTTGCATGCATGTATCTATCCTTTAGAAATTTTACCCCACTTGACATTAAATCTTGAGTCCATCACTAATGTGAGTTATTAAACCATAACCATATGGTTGAATCTAATTGAAAATTTTAAAATACATATCCTAAGCTACAAATATAATAAATTTGGATTTAGAAAAGATGCTCTTAACCCAAACTTGTATTTTTTTAAGTGCACAAAAATGGACTTCAAAATAGACCAAATGAATCAAATTAGACCGAATAGAACTGAATGGGCCAAAGTGAACAAAATAGTATCAATAGGAGCAGGCCATCACTAATGTGAGTTATTAAACCATAACCATATGGTTGAATCTAATTGAAAATTTTAAAATGCATATCTTAAGCTACAAAGATAATAAGTTTGGATTTAGAATAGGTGCTCTTAACCCAAACCTGTATTTTTTTTAAGTGCACAAAAATGGACTGAAATGGATCAAATTAAACCGAATAGAACTGAATGGGCCAAAGTGAACAAAATAGTATCAGTAGGACCAAAGTAGAGATAAGATCGAAGTGGACCAAATGGATCGAATAGGACAGAATAAGACCGAAGTGGACCGAATGGATCCTATAGGACTAAATAGGACTAAAAGGGACCAAAGCGGACCGAATAGATTGAATTAGACCAAAGTAGAATGAATAAGACCAAATAGAACCACAGGTGGACCGAATAGGACCATTGTGGACCAAATAGAACTGGTGTTAACTGAATATGACCAATTTGGACCGAAGTGGACTGAATAGGAGCAAAGTAAGCCGAAGTGGATTGAATAGGACCAAAGTAAACCGAAGTGGACCGAATAGGCTATTATTGTATATTTTCTTTCTCTATTTTCTTTTATTTTTCCCATGTATATCATAATTAATAGGCTATTCTTTTTCATATGTCAAACTTCATTTGAAACGGAAAATAAAATATTTCTTAGTTTATCGATGTTAGGAAAAATGTTAAAAATAATAAAGAAGTAAAGAAGTAAGAGTTTTAATTGAAAATAGAAAGGAAAAAAAAAAAAACATTACTAGTATTACCTTTCAAAAGTGATCAAAAAAATTATAAAAAAAAAAAAAAGCAATAATCCATAAGGTAATGTGGGGTCAGAGGGCTCACAACCCGGCCCACTTCCCATTAGGGCCCAGTGCCCGTGCTGAGGATGGGATATGCCGAGGACGAGAAGCGAATGTCCAAATTGCCCGTACTTACGGCCGAGAATATCCCTGTCCTCGGCCCCACAAGATTTCAAGAGAAAGATCAGTCTATCATCTAAGAGAGCCTCCCAAGCACCCTCAGAAGAGGAGGCGAGCAGAATAGGACTCATATGGGAATAAAATATATAAAAGGCTTACGGAGAAGATGTCACCTCCGCATTAAATACGCCTGCAAACGTACTGACCGTATTAAGGGGAAAAGACTCTTGAATAGTGTAGCTTCGATTGGCGTAACTAATAAAAAGTTGGGTGAAGCGGCTGATGGGATGGGTGCTCGAGTAGGTACCTGCCTAATCAACAGGTGGAAGGTCAGGATCGATGGAAAAAGCCTATATAACGTAAAAGTTGGTGCGCCAAAAAGAGATGGAGGACAATCAGTCCTCTCAACCATGGCGTTCTTAAGAGAAGGAAAATAATCAGAGCCCAAAGCTCCCTAAACTCCTCGGATGAGATTCATTAACCGGACCAAACCATGCCACCGTCCGGTAACCAAGGCCTAACCTTTCAAACCCACGCTCTACAAATGATATTGTCTGGGCCCTCTTTTCGTACGAGCCCAATATTATCTTGGGGTCGTCACGAATCAAGCCCCTACAGGTAATAAATTATTATTCTTATTCAAATTTATGTTTAAAAAATGAAATAGAAATTCACATGATAAACTCCAATATTTAAATTGTTTTAAAGTAAAATATGAAAAGGTACTATAAATATTCGCAATAAAGTTTTAAAAGTGTAACAATTTGATTTATTTTATTAGTCTAGATATTAATTAATATACTAGAATTCACATAACATAAGTTGCACTTGAGGTTAGTCCAACTATTAACAACCTTTTTTCATATAAGCAGTACATAAGTCGAATTTTGATTTTTTTAAATCACAAAATGATTTATAATTGTGTAAAAAAAAAAAACCTCTAATTGATAAACACAATAAAATATATATATATATATTTTTTTTTTTTTTTTTACATAAAAATGTTTCTTATTATTCACATAAATTTTTTAATTATTTAGACTAGTCTCAAGCATATGTGTGCATATGCACTTAGAAATTTTGGCCCACTTGATATTAAATCTTGGGTCTGTCACTGATGTGAGTTATTAACCCATAACCATATGGTTGAATTTAAATGAAAATTTTAAAATACATATCCTAAGCTATAACATGCATGTAAATAACTCGAGCTAATGTAGACAATGCAGAATGAAGAGGACGTGAAGGCTATAATACTATCCACACCACTAAGTTCTTCTCATTTGGCCTTTTGGATGTGAGGATTTGGAGTGCAACACCAACAACCCATGCTAGAAGAAGATTCACAGTGAGCAGTACGTATAGGATGGCTTATTTCTTATTATGAGAGTCAGCATGCAGTTAGTGGTAAAATACATTCTATATGATTTTTTTTTCTTGAGAAACTTGAGCACTAGTATAGGGGGTGTAAACACCCTTTAATTGCTATTTTACAACCCAAGACAACAAAAACCCACTCCATCCGGGTTTGTATACCTAAAAAAATTTGCAGCCTATGAATAGTAAGGTTGCATATGCAATCTTACTATTCATAGGTTGTAAAGAAAAAAAAATTAATCTTGTCATTGTGTGTGAAGAGAAAAAGATAGTGGGAGGAAAAAGAGAGATAAAAATACTTTTTCTTATTTTATTATGTAGTTTATATTATTTTATTAAGTTATATGTAAAAATAAAAATTGGGATGTAGGATAAGTTGTAAAATGGGTTTGTAAAATAGATAAAGTAGCGTTTGAGGATGTAAAATAGGTTTATTTTTGCATCCTCGGAAGCTAGTGCTAAACAAGTGAAGAAAAGCTGTTCACTATGTCTCAACAGATAGCTCGATAAATGCCTGCTATTGAAACTTAATATGAAGCTTGATAGATAGCTCAACAACAACTCGATTTATCCAGAATTACAATTTTCAATTTTCCAGATCTGAAATTTGGCCTAGGCTTATGTATTTGTTTAAGGTTTCTTTTTTCGTAACCCTAGACATATATAAGGCTTATTTTAAGAGTCGTCACATACGCGTTTGCATGCCATAGGGTTTTGTAACAAAGTACCTCCTAATCTTCATTGTTGATGAAATGAAGAACTTTATAGCTAACAACATCATTCAAGTTGTTGAAGTTAGTCACATACTGGGATCTGTGCAAAGAATTAGTCACAGATTAGAGATTTGTGCATCAAGGGAAAGAAAGCTATTACAAAATCAAGTCCAATTGGATATTGGAGCGCAGGTTCAACTGTAAGTTGGTATTTTGGGATAGGCCAGAGTAGTTGGTAAAATTCCTTATATTTGTAACCGCTTGATTGTTGATTAGTGAATTCTTGGAAGTGGTGACCTTAAAATTGATCATCTGGTGGAGTTTTTGCCTTGCGAGAGGTTTTCCCCATTTGTCAACAAATCATTGTGTCAATTTATTTCTCGCTGCATTTAGTTTATTTGGGTAATTTGTTAGTGCCTTCATGATTTGCATGCAATTGAACCTAATTAATCAACTTGGATAAATTGAATTAATTAACCGAGGTCAAGCTATCTTAACCCAACATATTGTATAAATGATGAGTCCTATATTGGGCATATACTTAGTTAATTGAACTTAAAAAAAAAAAAAAAAAAAAAAAATTTATACAAAAGAAATGAATTTCATTTAAACGAGGATAAAAACGGTACACCCTGAATAATAAAATTCTTTTTGAATAGTAACATTCTTAATCATACATGGTATTTCCTCTATCCAAGTGATAAAATAGGCAATGCCTCTAACGTGTTGAGCTAGTACGTGAGTTGCTTTGTTTTCTTCTCGAGCAATATGATAAAACTGAACACTGCGGTTCGGATCTGCTGTACCTGAGCCAATGCTCCTGAAATGTTATTCATGACGCTGAGTTGAGCGATTATGATAACCTGCAAAAGGAATGAATAACGAGCTGTGAATCACTATCAAAAATCGCGTATACCTTTATTGCGATCAATTTATGACCCCATCAGACCTTATCATTGCCAGACTCTTCATATCTTTCAATTGTCCTTTCCCATTGCTGTTTTGGAAAATATTAGTAGTACTCTTTTAAAATTATATGCGAGTGATAATAATAAAAGCAATTATTTAATATAATATAGTTTGACCAAATTTAAATTACTTAAAATTTTGGATTATTTGATCTTTCTATATGTTAAAATAATGTCCTCTTAGTGTATTCACATTAGTCTCACTAAACTCAATCGAAACAAACGTGTATCAGCCTCATTAAATTAACTAAAGTTTTTTTAAAAAGATAGTCTCATTGCTACATGTAGTGTGCTTCTATCCTCACAGCATTAAATTTCAATGTTGATAAAGTATTGAGGTTGATGTATGTGTATGAAAATAATAGATAGCTAGCTAAACTAGCAAAAGTAGAGTTTTTTGGATTAGTTTAGCTAAATATTTGAGGAAACTGATGTGAATGCTCTTTTTATGGAGTTTCGCCAAGGTGTTCTACCCCCAACTATGATGTAGTGTGCAACAATATTATCAAAGTCCCCTTCACATGGAAGAAAAGAAAAAAACTAAGGATGAAATAATAACTTTGGTCACACTTAACGGAGAAATGATTTGATTTTTCTTCTGGTTGTTTTTGTTTTCCAAACAAAAGAAGGATTCCTTACTTCATCTTCCATGCAAAAACTCTTTCTATATTGCATGAATCATCATAGAAACTCTTGTTATATTAAGCCCTTATTTGGAGGCTTCTCAAGGTGTTCTCTTCCCCAACAAATAGTAAAAAAGCCCACGGTGCTATGCAACAAGATTATCTAAGTCCTTTTTTCGCTTGGATAAAACAACAAAATTAGGGATGAAAGAATAACTTTGTCTTAATACGAGAAACCATTCCATTTTTTCTTTGGTTGTTTTTGTGTTCCAAACAAAAGAAGGATTCCTTGCCTCAACCCCTAAGCAAAAACTCTTACCATATTGCATGCATCAATCAAAAAATAGAAATTAAATGGAGTGATAACAAGTTACTTTTTTTTTTGTGTAAATTATTCGACATAATTGTGATGATGCACGCAAATAGAATACAAACACGGATAAAAGAATAGCTTTTGTCTCAATTAACGTGAAGAAACCATTCCATTTTCCCTTTGGCTGTTTTTTTGTTCCAAACAAAAGAAGGATTCCTTGCCTCAACCCCTAAGCCAAAACTCGTTCCATATTGCATGCGTCATCAGAAATAGAAATTAAATGGTGTGATAACAAGTTACTTTTTTTTTTCTTTTTTGTTTGTAAATTATTCAACATTATTGTGATGAAGCACGCAAGTAGAATACAAATACAAATAAAAGAATAGCTTTTGTCTCAATTAATGTGGAGAAACCATTCCATTTTTCCTTTGGTTGTTTTTGTGTTCCAAACAAAAGAAGGATTCCTTGCTTCAACACTTAAGAAAAAACTCTTTCCATATTGCATGCATCATCAGAAATAGAAATTAAATGGAGTGATAACAAGTTACTTTTTTTTCCCTAAATTATTCGACATAATTGTGATGATGCACGCAAGCATCATACAAATACGGATAAGAGAATAACTTTTGTCTCAATTAACGTGGAGAAACCATTCCATTTTTTCTTTGGTTGTTTATGTGTTCTAAACAAAAGATGGATTCCTTGCTTCATCTCCCAAAGTAGAAATTCTTTCCATATTGCATGCATCATCACAAATAGAAATGGAGTGATAACAAGTTACTTTTTTTTCATAAATTATTTGACATTATTGTGATGTGCCTCAAGCAAAATACAAATAGGGATAAAAGAATAACTTTTGTCTCAATTAACATGGAGAAACCATTTCATTTTTCCTTTGGCTAATTTTGTGTTCTAAACAAGAGAAGGATTCCTTGCGTCATCTCCCAAAGTAGAAACTATTTCCATATTGTGTGCATCATCGCAAATAGAAATGGAGTGATAACAAGTTACTATTTTTTTCCTTCTTTTAAATTATTCGACATAATTGTGATGATGCACGCAAGCAAAATAAAAATAGGAATAAAAGAATAACTTTGGTCTCAATTAACGAAGTGAAGTGATTCCATTTTTTCCTTGGTTGTTTTTGTTTTCCAAACAAGAGAAGGATTCCTTGCTTCAGCCCTGATGCAAAAACTCTTTCCACATTGCGTGCATCATCACAAATAGAAATGGAGTGATAACAATTTACTATTTCTTCTTCTTCTTCTTCTTTCTTTCTTTTTTTTTTTTTTTGGTAAATTATTCGACATAATTCCACAATTATAGTTTGACGAAACACTAATGGACATTTTGTTATCTTTGCAAAGTTAAAGTTCATTAAGTTCAACAACATATAATAATAAAATTTCTTAATTTTGTTTTTTTTGTTTTTTTTTTTTTTGTTTTAGTGTTTTTAAATATTAGGGCATCTCCAGCAGTTTCTCCAAATTTTTGTACTGTTTGAAGAATGAACAGTGACATTTAACTTTTACCTACCCACTTTTTCAAATACACTTTCCAACAAATTCTCTATCCCACTCTATCTCATTTAAATATTATTTCTTCATTCATTCTTTTTTTTTTTTTTTGTCATCATTTATTCTTTCTATATTCATTCCTAACAATTATATTTTTCAATGAAAAATGTTATATTCACAACATTTTTCGCAATACTTTCACAAAAATCACATCAAAATCTTATGTGGAAAGTTGTTACAGTTCTAATTTAAACCCGTCGCTGAAATTATATTTTTACTTACCAATATTAGCTAATAACAATATGTTACTTAAGATTTATTGTGAAAATATTGTGGTAGAATTTCTAAATTGTCATTTTTTCTCTTCTTTTCTTTCTTTCTATCATCCATACGTTTCTTTTTTTTTTTTTCTTTTTTTTTTCTCTTGATTTTTCTCCACCACACACGTATACCCATATATCTCCATCCTCTCCCTTTATTTTTCTCTACTTTCCACTTGATTCTAGAGCCTCCCTCTCTCTTTCTTTCTCCAGCTCTCTTTCTCAACTTTTTTTTCTTTTTCTACTTGATTCCAACACATTATCCAGCTGTCTCTGTAATAAGAAATGGAGAAAGAGGTAGAGAGAGAGAACAGATGGGTTAGATGGCTCCGCTCCGCCACACCTTCCGTTTCGCTCTCTGTGCCGCCGCGCCTTCCACTCCGCCGCCGCCACTCGTCTTCCTCCCCAACGCAGCCCATATGGTCTATGTCTTGTGTCTTTTTTTCTTTTTCCTTTTTTTTTTTTTGCTTTTATTTTTATGGTTTGATTAATTTTAAGATTATTTTTTTGAGTTTGTATTTTGCTTATGCTTGAGTTTAGAGAAGTTTGAGAAAAAGGATTATTGTGATTGTAGCTGTTGTGAATGTTTGTAGCATTGGTGAGAGCAGAGAGAAAGAATTGTTTTTTTATTGAGTTGTATGATTTGTTTAAGCAGAAAAATTCATTTAGAGTTGCTACAGTGTTCTTTAAATTAAGAGAATGACTGTAGCAACTTCAAAAAAAATTTAGAAAAGTTTGTGTTTAGCGAACCCGTTGGAGTGTGAACAGTAGCATAGATTCTCCAAAAAACCCCAATACAGCATCTGTTGGAGATGCTCTTAAGACATCAGATTTTGGATGAAACACTAATTATTAATTGAGTCCAATTTCTCTCCCAAAAAAAAAAAAAAAAAAAAAATTTTGAGTCCAATTAGATTTTTTTTTCCCATTCAATTAACCACAAATAAAAATCAAGGAATATATAATGAGTATAAATTTATATTTATATATATTATTTTTCCCTTTAATATTCCTTTCTTTTACATTTAACATTAAAAAAAATAATAATAAAATAAAGAAGAAGAAGAAAGAGATCATTCTGGTACAAAAGAAAAAGAAACCATTTGAATTTGATTCCTTTCTTTTCTATTTCATTATACATTTATTTGGTCATTCCTTCCCACTTCTTCAAGCTATATAGATTCCACTTTTACAAAATCCAAATAGAAGTGAGCTTATAAATCTACGCAACCTAAATTCATGCAACCAAACTGACTAACAAACTTTTGGAGCCAAATCAGAGTTCTTGTTGGAGTGTGAGTATCTTTCCTTTTAAAAAATAAAATAAAAAGATAGCTTGTGTTGTATTATAGAAGTGAAATGCAACAAGAGTTTGTTTCTACTTTTTTCATTTGAATTTATGATGAGTTAGCATTTTTACTTTGATTCTACTACAATTTATTTTAGTTAATTAAGAGATCTAAGCTTATTTTCATTTGGAGATGATCTCCCCTTTTGTGCAGGGAGTGATTAAAGGGTGCATTCTATTGAAGTGCACGAAAACTTGTGCTTACTCAAAGCGTTCAATTTCCAGGTTAGTGTTTAAGATAATTCTTTAATACTTTTTCCTTTTTTGTTTTAAATTATAATTCAATAATTGAGGTAGGGAGATTTGAACCCCAATAGTTTCCTTTGAAAACATTAGAAGGTAACAATTGAATAAATCTTTAATATTTCTATTATCCACATATGAAATATAGAACATCTGCTAAGTATAACACTCATCACAATCAAGTCCAATAAATAAAAGCAGAGCACCTACCACTTTCAAGTCATGTAGACAAATTATATGTATGTGTGTTTGACACGGAAACATAGAGAAATGGAGCTTCAACACTTAATCCATGAGCATCCTCTGATGATCAATGAATTTCCGGGAAATTCATGATCATTGATGTCAAATGTGATTCCTTGCTTCAATGATGTTTCAAAATGTTTGACTTGAAAAAATAAAAATAAAAGTACTTCTATTTCCAGGCGACTGGAATAGATTGAAATCATTGAACTATTGAAGTTCTATATGGTTCAAACTATCACGGCGCGTCACCAGAAAGGAATTCTTTACTCTACCATTAATAATCAATGGAAATGACCATGATATTAGTAAAATAAAAAATTCATATAAGAATAATTTTAAAAGAATGAGCACATCTTCATATGTTTCTGAGCTCCTTACATGAATAGACATCCTATTCCTATCGCCACCTCTCATCTCATTCGCTTAATTTTTGTATCTTTTGATTATCCGTTCTCATTTCTCACTAAGCAAATACTAGTACTATTCTCTAGTTGTCAACCTCTTACTCAATTTCAACCAGCCAATACACCCATGTCTTGGAATAGTTTCAGCCAGGGAACCATATGATCAACCTCCGCCATGGAACTTCATTTTCTATGTGTCTGAGTTGCTCCCATGTTGCAGAAGTACAGTTGAATTTTCCTGAAGGAGATGAAATCCAAACAGGCCTGTCCTGTTCCCCCAATCTAATGAGGCTAAGTTTAGTTTGAACAGTGACTAATTCATCAGCCCAAGCTGGAGACCAAGCTCACTGCCCATTAATCAGCACACTCTAGTTTTGCCTTAATGGAGCTTGCTGCATCATACACCATCCCCAATGATGCCATCAATCCATCCAAAGGAAGATATTTTTACCATCTCCCACTTCAAGAATTGCCAACCTCATTCCTTAATTTGAGCAAAGTTTTCCATCCCAAGCGCTTTGTTGTTGGATATTAACATTCCAATTTCCAAAAGCACTCACCCTTCAAAAGAGCCTCATAGTCATGGACCCATGCAAATGCAACCCAAAAGAGAACCAGCTTTAGCAAAGAGGTTCCAAATGTGTTTCAAAATAGCAGCCTTAATCCTTATTCCTTTCTCCAACCATTTTTAGTCCCAATCCACCTTCCTTTTTTGGAGTATACACCTGGTCACAAGAATAATATTTCCCTTCCCCTCCTCAGTTCCCTTCCACAAAGTGGTTAAATTTCTGCTCGATAGCTGCAACAGCCTTCTAAGGAAGGAAGAAGATATATTTGGATACTGTACAGAACTGATTGAAGGAGAAGCAATATACCAGAGAATGAGAGATGCCTTGCTGTGATCTTGTCTATGAGAGGAGTGCAGTCCCTCATAGCCAGCTTTCCTGAAATAAGAGGCATCCCAAGACATTTGACCGGAGGAGTTCTTCATTCCTAAACTATTTCATCATACATTAATTTGTTCGTTCATTCCCACGCCTTTATCAAGCTATCTAGATTATACTTTTAAAAAATACAAATAGAAGTGGAGCTTTAAAAATAAATCTACTCAATCTAAATTCATGCAACCAAATAGATCAACAAAGTTTTGAAGCTAAGTCCAAGTTCTTGTTCGTGCGTGAGCATTTCTGGCCTGTTCTTTACCCCCCCAAAAAAAGTAACTTGTGTTGCTATTTTGCCATTTGAATTTATGATGAGTTAGAGAGCATTTCTACTTTACTTTTACTGCAATTTTCATAGTTAAGTAGTAGCGAACATGCATGTTGTGTATGATAATTTTTATGGTGGTTTTATTTTTTACAATTTAAACTAATTTAATAATGAGTAATGTATTTCGTAATCATATTTTTATTTATTATAGGAACAATCATAAATCATAAATATAAATTTTGTTGTACCAAAATGAAAATAATATAATTTTTCTCAAAAATTCAAAAGGTGAGATAACAAAAATATTCATTTTTTAAAATAAAATAAAGAAGTAAGAGTTTAATTGAAAATAGAAAAAATTATTAAAAAATCACAAATTCACAATTTAATAATTTATTATTCTTATGCAAATTTGTGTGTTTAAGTAATGAAATATAAGAATGTTTACATGATAAACTCTAATATTTTTTTTTAAGTGAAATATGAAATTTAAAATACTATATTCACAATATAGTTTTAAAAGTGTTACGATTTGATTATTTGATTAGTATATATTAATTAATATATTAAAATTTACATGAGTTGCACTTGAGGTTAGTCCAACTATTAAGTATTAACAACCTTTTTCATATAAATAGCACATGTGGAATATCAACTTAAAAAAAATCACAAAATGACTTGTAATTGTGTAAAAAAACATCTGATTGAAAAATACAATAGACATATATATATTTTTGCATAAAAATATAGCTTATTATTCACATAAATTGATTTTTATTATTTAGACTGTCTCAAGTATTTGTGTGCATGTGTCTATCCCTTAGAAATTTACCCCACTTGACATTAAATCTTAAGTCCGCCATTAACGTGAGTTATTAACCCTTAACCATATAGTTGAATCTAATTGAAAATTTTAAAATACATACCCTAAGCTACAAGATAATAAATTTGGATTTAGAATAGGTGCTCGCAACCCAAACCTATATTTTCCTAAATGCACAAAAATAGATTGAATGGTTTGAAGTAGACCGAAATGGACCAAATGAACCGAATTGGACCAAATAGAACTGAATGGACTGAAGCGAACAAAATAGGACGAAAGTAGAAAGAATAGGACCAAAGTGGACCAAATAGACTGAATAAGACTAAAAGGATTGTGTTGGACCGAAGTGGACTGAATTCAACCAAAGTTGAGCAAATAAGACTGAACAAGACCGAAGTGAACCGAATAGGACCGAATAGTACCTTTTTTTTAAGGAGCAACCGAATAGAACCTAAGTGGACTGAATAAGACCAAATCAGACTGAATTGGACAGCATAGGCCCAAAGTGGACTGAATAGGCTATTCTTGTAGATTTTCTATCTATATTTCTTTTCCTTTTTCCATGTATATATAATTAATAGGCTATTCTTTTTCATATGTCAAACTTCATTTGAAAAGGAGAATTAAATATTTCTTAGTTTTATCTATGTAACGAATAAGTGTTAAAAATAATAAAGAAGTAAAGAAGTAAGAGTTTTAATTGAAAATAGAAAGAGAAAAAACATTACTATTACCATTCAAAAAAATAACTTTGTTCATTTAGTTTTAGTTTTTTTTTTTTTTCCTTCTAATTTCAACCCTCATAGTGATAGTCTTAGTGTTTTTTTTCTTTTCTATTTTTCCTTTACTATCCAACACGATATCATTTTGGTAAACTTAACAGTGCAAAATTTGAGAGAGTGACCATACATATATTAGAAAATGATGATGCAATTGATCACAAAATTGTCCTTGACCCACGAACACTTGTCAAATAATGAAAAGCGCCACATCAGCTGTTGGTTCCAGCAAGGACTCTGAGAGGCCTGAGTCAAAAATGGCGTCTCAACTAGTCAAAAATGGCGTTTAGAGCGAAATAAATGAATTTCATTCACACGGGATAAAAGCAGTACATCTTAAGCAATAACATTCCCAATCATACCTAGCGTTTCCTCTAACACGTTGAACTAACAGGTGAGCTACTTTATTTCCTTCTCTAATGGTATAAGATAACTGAACACTATGGAGCTGCTGTACCTGAGCCAATGCTCTTGAAATGTTATTCATGATGCTGAGTTGAGGGATTGTGGTACCCTGCTAAACGAATTAATAACCAGCTGAGAATCACTATCAAAAATCGCGTAACGAATACTTTTATTGCGATCAATTTATGACCCCATCACAACTTATCATTGCCAGACACCAGAAAGTAATTCATGGCTGTAAGCCTCTAACATTAATAACAATAGAAATGATGATATTAATGAAAATAAAAATAATAATGTTAGAATAAAAATTTCTTGGTTCTACCACTAAGAGTGATAACAAGCTTCTATTTCTTTTCTTTTTTCTTTTAATAATTTAATTAATTTCGATCGCAAGCAGAATAAAAATGGGATAAAAGAATAACTTTTGTCTTAATTAATGGGGAGAAACCATTTCATTTTTACTTTGATTTTTTTTTCCAAAACAAAAGAAGGATTCCTTACTTCATATCCTAATCAGAAACTCTTTCCATATTGCGTGCATCACAAATAGAAATGGAGTGATAACAAGATACTATATTTTTTTTCTTCTTTAGTAAATTATTCAACATAATTGTGAATTTGTGATCATGCATGCAAGCAGAGTAAAAATGTGGATAAAAGAATAACTTTGGTCTCAATTAACAGAGAGAAATGATTCCATTTTTTCCTTTTCCAAACAAGAGAAGGATTAATTCCTTGCTTCATCCCCCTCGTAAAAACTCTTTCCACATTGCATACATCATCGCAAATAGAAATGAAGTGATAACAAGTTACTATTTCTTCTTCTTCTTTTTTGTGTAAATTATTCAAGATAATTGCATAATCTTAATTTGATGAAACACTAATGGGCTTTTTTTATCTTTGCAAATTTACAGTTCATTGAGTTCAACAACATAAAATAATAAAAATTCTTAATTATTTTTTGTTTTAGTGTTAAGACATCAGATTTTGGATGAAACACTAATTATTAATTGAGCCGAATTAGATTTTTTTTTCCATTCAATTAATCACAAATAAAAATTAGGGAATATATCATGATTATAATGTTATATATATTATTCTTCCCATTTTTGTTCTTTTCTTTTACATTTAACATTCAAAAAAAGAAAAAGATCATTCTGGTACAAAAGAAAAAGAAACCATTTGAATTTGATTCCTTTCTTTTCTATTTCATTATATTCATTTGGTCTTTACTTCCCACTCCTTCAAGCTATATAGATTCTACCTTTACAAAATCCAAATAGAAGTGAGCTTATATAAATCAACGCAACCTAAATTCATGCAACCAAATTGACTAACAAACTTTTGATGCCAAATCAGAGTTCTTGTTCGAGTGTGAGTATATATATATTTTTTTTAATAAATAAAAAGATAGCTTGTGTTGTATTTTAGAAGTGAAATGCAATAAGAGTTTGTTGCTACTTTTTCTATTTGAATTTATGATAAGTTAGGAAGCATTTTTACTTTGATTCTACTACAATTTACTTTAGTTAATTAAGAGATCCAAGCTTATTTTCATTTGGTGATGATCTTCCCTTTTAGTGCAGGAAGTGACTAAAAGGTGCGTTTTGTTGAAGTGCACGGAAAGTTGTGCTTACTCAAAGCGTTCAATTTCGAGGTGAGTATCTAAGATAATCCTTTAATATTTTTTTAGAAAAAATTATAATTCAATAATTGGAGTAAGGGGATTTGAACCCTAATAGTTTTTGTTGGGATTATTAGAAGCTCACCATTTGAATAAGCCTTTAATATTTATATACACATATAGTACATCTGCTAAGTTAAAAGCATAACACCCACCACAATCAAGTCCAATAACTAAAAGCGGAGCACCCACCCCTTTCAAGTCATGTAGACAAATTAGCTATATGTGTGTTTGATCAGAAGAGTCCCTGATTCCTTTCTTTTCTATTTCATTACACATTAGTTTGTTCATTCATTCCCACTCCTTTATCAAGCAATCTAGATTATACTTTAAAAATTCCAAATAGAAGTGGAGCTTTAAATATAAATCTACTCAACCTAAATATTCATGCAACCAAACGGATCAACGAAGTTTTGAAGCCAAGTCCAAGTTCTTGTTATTGCGTTAGTATGTCTTGCTTCTTCTCTTCTTCTTTTTTTTTTTTCCAAAAAAAATTAAAAAAAGTAGCTTGTGTTGTCTTATAAAAGTAAAATGCAATAAGATTTTGTTGCTATTTTGCCATTTGAATTTATGATGACTTAGAGAGCCTTTTTACTTTACTTTTACTACAATTTCTTTCAGATAATTAAGAGATCCAAACTTATTTTCATTTGAAGATGATCTTCCCTTTTTAGTGCAAGGAGTGACTAAAGGGTATGTTCTATTGAAGTGCACGGAAAGTTGTGTTTACTCAAAGTCTTCAATTCCCAGGTGAGTATCTAAGATAATCATTTAATACGTATTCACATAAAAGCATAACACCCACCACAATCAAGTGCAAAGTAACTTTCAAGTCCGGTAGACAAATTAGTTGTATGAGTGTTTGACAGGGAGACAACAGAGAGAGATGGAACTTCAACACCTCATCCATGAGCATCCTCTGATAATCAATAAATTTCCTGGGAACTTCATGTCCAAGATGGAAAGGATTTTATTTTATTATTATAAAATTATGCTCGAATGTACTGGGTGTGGTGAAGCAATTGTGGGTTCATGTGTCTGTTGTGGGCAATGTCGCTTTCGTCTTCATAATTCATGCGCCGAACTACCCCGTGAGTTGCAACTCCCAATACATGACAAACACCCTTTAGTTCTCCAAATAACTAAAAATGATGAAGGCACTTACAAATGCAACTATTGCAATTTAGTTTGCAAACATTTCTTTTACCATTGTCCCCTCTGCAAATTTGTCCTTGATGTCAAATGTGCTTCTTCGCTACAATCCATCCTTGAAGTCGAAATTCATGACCACCCATTGGCCCTCTTCCAAGGTTCAATCTCATTCACTTGTAATTTTTGTGGTAAAAAAGGTCAGGACAAGCCTTGCCAATGTGCCTTATGTGGAATTTGGTTCCACCACAAATGTGCTTTCTTACCACACATGGTCAAACATATGCGGCACAAGCACCCTCTCAACCTCACCAAACCTCTCAAGACTGATCAATCTGAGGACCGACTTTGTCAATTTTGTGTAAAAAAGTTGGACACAAACTATGGGATTTATTATTGCTCAAGTTGTGATTATGCTGTCCATCTTGATTGTGCTATTGACAACTTTGGTGGGAAGCTAGCATTGGAGTGGGAATCAAAAGATGAGGAGCTTATTGAGTCAACAACCAGGGTGGGGAAGGACAAAATTGGACCCATAAAAATCAAACATTTCAGTCATGAGCATGACTTGAAGCTTACCGATGAGCTTGAGAATTATGAAATATGTGATGGGTGTATACGCACTACAAAAAAAAGGACCTCTGGCCGCGTTTTTAAAACGCGGCTACATGCCAAAAAAACGTGGCTATAGCCTATAGCCACGTTTTTTTAGGCCACGGTTTCTAATGTGGCCTAAAACCCGTGACTATAGGACTGATGGTCCTATGGCCGCACTTTTTAACCGCGGCCCAAGCCCGGGTCCTATAGCCCCGTTTAAAACGCGGGCTAAGGGTACGGGCTTAGGCCGCGTTTCAAAACGTGGCCTAAGCCTTTACCTTAGGCCGCGTTTTGAACGCAGCCCAAGGTTGAATCTTAGGCCGCGTTTTAAACGCAGCCCAAGGGTGAACCTTAGGCCACGTTTAAAACACAGCCCAAGGTTCAACCTTAGGCCGCGTTTAAAAAGTGCGGCCATACCTCCCATTGTGACGGCCTGTTACACTCATTTAAGCCGCGTTTTAACCGTGGCCTAAGGTTCAGTCTTAGGCCGCACTTAAAACGCGGCCTAAGGTTCTGCTCTTAGGCCGCGTTTTAAACGCGGCCCAAGATTACAACGTTAGGCCGCGTTTTAAGTGCGGCCTAAGCCCCCCGAATTCTTATTATGAATTTGGTCTATAGCCACGTTTTTATCGTTTTAAAAACGTGGCTATAGTATTTTTTGAAAGTTCAAAAAACGTGTACAAAACACCTTTGAACGTTTAGACCCCCAAAAATTAACTTAACCAACACAAGCAATATGTCAAACAATAAGTGTGCGGAAACTTAACATATGCTATAATGTGAAATTGGTTAAACAACTATCTAAGCCATAACAAAATAAAACCACAGCAGATAATGTAAAGGCAAAGATAGAGAGGAAGGAAGATGCAAACACAAAGATAACACCCGATGTGTTATCGAAGAGGAAACCGAAGACCTCGGCGAAAAACCTCTCTGCCGCCCTCCAAGCGGTAATCAATCCACTAGAAAATATAGTTGGGATACAAGGACAGCAATAGACCCTCCAAGCCTAATCTACCCAGTGCACCTAAGCCCTCCAAGCTTCTTGCTCCAACGAGGTTGCGCCGAACCTTTTTCTTTTCTAGCTTCCCGGATTCCGCTACTACACCGTAGCATCAACCAATGAAGATTGGCTCCTTCCTAACTGCTTCCCAGAAATCCAAACAACTGACTCACAAAGATGATAATGGTGAGAACCAGGTTTGGTATAATGCCTCTCAAGGTTTTGACAATGGAGAGGAAGAGAGTAAGGGAATTTGAAGAGACTCTAAGGTATAGATTGTGGGTGAAACAATCTGGTTTTTCTTTAGGGTTTCTCTCTCAAAATTCTCTCTGGAAGCTCTCTTTCAATCGTGGGTTAAAGGGGTATTTATACTGGAGTGGAGAGGAATGTGAAACGTCAGGTTTTGGCAAAACAGGGGTGGCTCGCGGCTTGACCTCGCGGCTTGACCAAGTCGCGAGATCCAGTCGCGAGTTAACCGTATGGCCAGTTGTCCTGTTTTGTCCTGTAGTGCTCCAGCTAGCATGACTGTTCATCTTCCAGCATGCTTGGCACGTGTGCAGCTTCTGGCGGCTTGCAGCCGCGAGTCCACCCGCGAGTCCCAGCCGCGACACTCTGTTTTCTTGCACACTCTTGAGCAATCTTCACTCTATCTCACTCACTACCCTTACAACAAACCCACCTAAATACAGGGCTACTAAATGCTGAATTACAAGCAAATTTGGCACGGAATAAAGCCAATTAGATGGTTGAATAAATTCAACCTTACATTTTTTTTTTTTTCCTTTTTATTTCCTTTTGCTGGGCAGATTTTTACAAACCTGTCAAACAACCCAGAATTCCAATAACAACCCAAAATATCTCTAATAACAACCCAGAATTCCAACAAAATATCAAGTAAGAATTTTCTCAAGCATTAATTTTCTCTAAATAAATATCCAAACAACTATACATGAAGAGTCCACGAAGAGTCCAAACAATATTACAATTATGTTTACAATATTTTCAATATCCACGAAGTTACAATATTCCGAATATCCAAACAATTATACATGAAGAGTCCATGAAGAGTCCACGAAGATATTATACTATGATGTTGCGCTATATCCTGAAAATATTATATACGCAAAATTAGTAGCACATAATATTGCAATAAACACGCAAGTTTCATTAACTAAAACGCAAAGTTTGTATTACCTGAATAATCGGTTAAACTGGTTGGTGGCATGTTCTTTTGGAAGAAGGCTACTATTTCATCCATTCTCCGCTTTGTATCGGCCATTTCCCGCTTTGTTTCGTCCAGCTGCTGCTGATGCCGTGTTTCTGATTCGCGCATTGCTTCGGCCAGTTGCTGCTCATGCCGTGCATCTGACTCCCGCTTTGCTTCGGCCAGTGCTTCGGCCAGTTGCTGCTGATGCCTTTGCTCTGAGTCAGCAAGTTGGTCCCTCATCGAATTTTCCAATGCAATCATTCGTTGGACCGTTTCAGTGGACGACGGCCCAGGCACACATGGAAGGTTGGACCCACTTCTTCCAGATGGGGTTGGTCCAAAACCGACCCCACGGACACGTCCAGAACGTTCTTTGCCCATCACTTGAGCGAACGCATCATCTTTTGCCCAGAGAATTCCATCGCGATGGTCTCCTACTAGCTTGCCCCCGTTGTTTAAAATTTCTTTCATTTTATCCTGTTTTCATATAAGAACCAAATAACATATTATTTGCTATAAACATTTCACGCACAAATTAGAAAATAAATAGGTTATGATATAGGCTTACAATCTTGTCTCGCACTTCATTACTAATAGGAGTCCCATCTTTCGTGCAGTATGCTTTTATGAAAACATCTGCACGCTCCACTGCTTGGCCGTTTTCTTTTGCCTACATCATATTCAACAGTCTCATTACAATAGTGAAAATTTATGTCGGTATGAAGCGACAACCAAACATAGCAAATGGAATTTGGAACATAACATGCAATATAACCATAAAACAAATTCCGTAAACATGTAGTTTATTACGTTCAAAAAGACGAGTTGTTTTCTTCATGTGAATGCTTTGTATCAAGCGGTTTTTGGTACCAACACTCTTTATAATATTAGATTTAATAAAATAGCCATTTTATAAGATGTAACGTTTGAAAAAGTGTGGCCATAACTATATGCCACAACTATAGCCACGTTTCTTAAATGTGGTTATATCTGTTACCTATAGCCACGTTTAAAACGCGGCTATAACCCCCTAACTATTTTTTGAATTTGTCTATAGCCACGTTTTAAACGCAGCTACAACCCCCTAAATATTTTTACAATTACTCCATGGCCACGTTTTAAACGCAGCTACATCCCCCTGCCTATATGCATCCCAATTGCTATATACCAAACCAAACTCTTGCTAACAAAGTGGCAAACATAAATATTAATGAAATCACTAATCAAAAACAGGAAACATCACAAGAAATGTCTATTAACAGTCATAAACATGCAAAAAAGCCAAGTATTCCTTACCCCAACACTGTGCATATGATCAGTAAACTAGTTTCTTCAAACTCTTCAGATTCATCACACATAATAATTTTAATTCAACCAAACAATATGTACGGAAACTCTTTTGTGATTTTTTAATATTGATTAATTCTAAACCAAGAAGTTTGTATTATTACAGTAATGAAATTGTGGATTGCTTAGTTTGGACCCTACGACAACGTTGGGCATTGCCACCATTACTGTCATCTCCATGCAAGCCCTTCCTCAATGCTAAACTCACGCCGACAAAATCTATTTTAATTTCCATGAATTCGAATCGACCATGTTCTTTCAACAACAAAATAAATAAATAAATACAACTAGAATTTATTGATACCACCAATATGTCACAAGTTCAATTAAAATAGTAGAGCATTAAAACTTGGCTAGTTGTTGTATAATGCATTTCTTACCATATTGTGAGCAGTTTGTGCAAAACTTATAGGCCCTGTCCTCGCTATATCCGTCTGAAACGAACGACTTCTCTTGTTCGTATCCACTAATTCCTTTACACATTCCCGCCAACAAATTAAAACAAACAAATCAGTTAAAACACTGTACTCGGTATAGAGCAAGAAAATAGAGCAAGAAAATAGCGCAACCTTCGTTTTAGAATCAAACCAATAGTCAACTAGTGCGCGGTAGTCCTGCTCGTCAGCCCAATCTGGTTTGCTTTTATAAACATCTTCTTTTAACGCATCTTTTGGGTAGCATTTTTTTTTTAACTTACTTCTTCGGTTCCTTCTCAACTCTCCTAATAAGTGCATTGCCCAGTTCATTTGATTAGCTGGGCTAATAATCTCTGGGTCAATGATCCATTTTTTCTGAAATGCAAAAATTGAGTTAGCATAGTGCAATAATTCACCCTACTGAAAATGCCATTTAGCACATACACGACTATACATAACAATTAAAAGTATCTTAATTTGATACAACCTCTATCTCTACCCAAGCGTCTTCTTTGCATTTACGGTCGACATGCGTCCAAGTAGCAGGCATAAGTGGGCAATAGTTGCGGCAGATGCATAAGGTGCCCAACCACCTTTTGAATGTTTGCCCGCTTTCCCCAACCGGTTGCTTGCTCCCATTTAACCCACATACAAATTTCTTGTTCGGTGGAAGAGCCCATATACGCTGCATTAGCGTTATTCCACGTTTTTTATTTATATTATTGGATATTGGGGATTCCCGAACTGAATCTTCTGCACGCCCATCATTGGATGGTGCGGTTTGTAGGACCAAATCGTCTGCATATAGTAAACCATTATTAGAGAGAATGAAATTTCAAAGTTCACAATTACAGAGAAGTCACTGTATATAGCTCAAGTGCTCAACTAACATGATATATGTGATCTTTGTAAATGTGGAGATTTTGATACTTAAAGAAACTGATAATAACAAATAAGTCGATGTCTCTATCTAAAAGCTGTTTTTATCCCTTTCAAAAATAAAAAACTGTTTTTATCCAAAAAATATATGTAAGTTGCATATAATTCAACCATAATACCATTACTGCCAGTGTCATGTACATGCACAGCCAAGTTGAATATCATTTCCAAACAAGAACATAATACCCATCAAACAAGAAATTAGAACTTTTACCTCAAATAAAGTGATGAAGATGCTTTGGGGTTCCTAAGTATTTATCTGGTGATCTTGTCGAAAAAATGATGGTGAGGATTGATTGCTTTGGAGTGGAGGCCGGTGGGTGAGTGTGGAAGTGAGTGTGTGTGTGTGTGTGTGTGTTTAAGTAAAGATAAAAGAAAGAAAATGAAACACAGAAAAGAGACAGCCAGCCAAAAGAGAGAAGAGAGGTGGGTGAAAATGAGTGATGGGGAGTGGTGTTAGGTGGGGGGCACGTGCGAACTAAAAATCTGACTTGACCCCCTCTTTTCTTTTTGTTTTTTCTCTGATGACAAGGACGTTACACATCCACAGTGAACAAAATATGAGATAAAAGTAACTGTGCTAAATGGAGTTAGGAATAAAAATATCCTTTAGAGACCGAATTAGTTGTTTTTAAAAGTGTTGAACTTAGTTGATATGAACCCAAACTCCAAAGAAGTTTAGTAAAATTTACTTAAGGACACTCATTACGATTTCCCTTCTTAGTATTACTTGATTTTGCATGAAATGTGTGCCACTATATTTATTGAGTCCAATTTTATTGGAGTTTGTGTTCCTTAGAAATTCATTTACTTTTCCGAGGAACAAGTCCAATTCCTTAGTATTACTTGCTTTTTATTAATTGCTTAAAGAAGTGCACATTTGAAATTGATTTGGTCCCTAATTATGTCAAGTGGTGGTACTTAATTGGATCATTTCCCTAAATCTCACTTCTTCTAGAACCCATCTAGGAGAAGATGTAACAAATTTTGTCCTTACCCCCAAGTTTGCATAGCCAATTTGGTTCCATGCACAACCAAATATTTTCCATACCCTCAACAAATTGCAAGCTAGCCAAATGCCAAAGAAAAAGCGATCTCCCATCCCACGCGACCTCACCATCTTTTACTAAAAAATAAGTAAGGCCTCCCATGCAAATCAAGTTTCCTCAATATTTTTCACACACGTCTCTACCCTCTCCACAGAGAAACACCCAAACTCCCAGACACACTACAAAAACTATCAAAACCCAAAAAATACACAAAAAAACCTTCTCACAAACAAAACCTGCAAGAATCCCTCAATCATATAGAAATCCAACCAAAAACCCAGCTTTAAACCCCTACAAACTTTATAGAGAAACACCCAAATTCCCAGCCAAGAACACCACATATTATACCCAAAAACAATGCCCTTGCAAACCCAAATAGAACCATAAATATCCCTGTTTTAACCCATAAAATCAACCCCAAAATTGACAATCTCAACCCCCACTGAAAATAACCCAGCAAATCCTCCAAAACTCTCACTACAAATATCCTAGAATAAGCCAAGAAAAATCCCACTGGACCTACAGCCAAAACCCCACTGTCAAAACCTTAACAATTCTCAGGAAGACCCAAAAATAGCCACTGTAAACCCAACACTGAAAACTCCATCAGATACCAAGAAAAATCCCTTCATACAAACCAACCAGAAAACCCATTTGAAAACAGCATCAACAGAGCATAAAAAAAAAAAAAATGAAAGATAAATGGAGCAGAAGCATAAGCTAAATACCAAGACATGAAAGCAGAATACAAAGAAGGAAATAAGAAATTCAAAAGCAGAGAACCATACAGAAAATTTTCTTGAATTTTAAGGTCAACAAATTTTCTACTTTCTTGTTGGGCTTTTTGCATTTAATGTTTAAAAATGCTAAGATATTGTCTAGATAATCATATTTAAGCTCATTTTATCTGTTCAATTTAAAAAGTTTGGGATCAGGAGTTCAAAATTTTATTTCAAAGGGTCAAAAAAATATTTTAAAAATATTATACATAATTCTTTTTTATTTATTTAGCTCTTATACTTTTTTTCTTTTTCTTTTTCTTTTTTGGCCAGCTCAGATGGTTTATTTAAAGTTTTCAACCCCCTAATCTTCACTTGGTGCCGCCCCTGTGACCACCCCGTGACTTTACCATTACATAAGGTAATGTCCCCCCAACATTAATTGTGTTCTTTTGTTTAGATCTAAATATATCCATCATAAAATTAAAAACTGATTTCTATACTGTGCAAACTGCACATTTTTACAAGGGAAAAGTGTGTTTTTTTTTTTTTCTTAGAAACAGAAGGGAAAAGTTAATTAAAATGCAGTAAGAGCAGTAGTTTAAAATATATTTTCAGAAATTTTTAATGATAAAATGAAAAATAAAATTAAGAGTTTTCTCAAGCTTAGTGAGGGAAGAGGGAGATTTGTATTTGTATTTGGAGTTAATGAAACAAGAATTGTGTTAGGAACTCTAAAATTTGCTACAGCACATCAACTCATTTACATATGCTTATAGGTTTTATTAGCTTGTTGAAAAATATTATAATGAACATAATTATGGAATAGTTTTTTAAGCGTATGACTTAGATTTCTGATGTGCACTCTGCACAAATATTGCAGTTTAATTTTTGATAATCAGCACAAGTCTTAATGCCTCCAATGTACAGTTGTTTGTAATAATTAATGAATTTCTATTATATATATATATATTTATAGTTGACCCTATATCTTCTTCTTGTGGAGATGTACAACTGAGCTAAGCTATCTTAGTTGTCTGCTTCTTTGCTTTGAGTCTCCTCAATTAAAAATGAAAGGTTCAATTGTCTTCATTTTCATGGGAGAGTATTGGCAGGTGTTTAAGGCTATAAGGTAGGTTCTCTTCTCATGCCAATATAAGTTTGTGGTTGCTGCCAGAAACTATGCTTTAGGTTGTTTGGAATACTAATGTTATAATCCAAGAATTGAATAGTTGGGTCATGAAATCCCAACTACATTTGTTAATGTGGAACTTAAAAATAGTAGTTCCAGCATAGATGTCTTTAATCTGTATTTGAACACTTAATGAATTAAATTTGACAATGATCCTTTGTTAGGCAATAGAACTCATGGTTGTTGATGCTCTGTTAAAAGCAATTGATTTTCTTCAAATTGCATCACCAATTCATCAACCAGCAGAATTTTGGACGGTTTGAACTTTACACATTATCATCAAACTTCTAGGTTTTACTTTACAGCACTGACATAGTTTCTCTGAAAGTGCAGTTAGATGACTCAATCTTAAAAATCATTGAAATTTCTAATGCACAAGAGCGCAAGGAAGCATGAGACATCATTTAACGCATTCGAAGAAGGGAGCTATATCATGTATCTTATTACAATTGCAAGATGGGGAAGAGGTAGTAATGTTTGAAATTCTTCATGTCTCAAAATCTTTAACTTCTCCTATTGAATTTTTTTTTATTACAAAAAAAAAAGGAACTTTAGTGAACCAAAAGAGATAAAAAAATTGTTAATCTTATTTATACATTTTAAATTTTTGGATCATTGTGTGAATTTTAATTCATTCAATTAGTAAATTTCATTTTACTTGAATAATTAAAGTATGTATCAAGTCAAAACTACTAAAAAATTGAAACCATATAAACATAAGGTTAAAGATATAGATGTTTAGTCATTAACAGCAAACATAAAAGTGTTACCCTAAGAATAATTTGCACTGTACGAATAACTACCTGCAGAAGGCGGCTGTGTCTCATCATCATCATAATCATCTCCTTCCTCCCATCTTGCGTGCTCAGCATCA
This sequence comes from Quercus robur, assembly GCF_932294415.1. Taxonomy (NCBI): domain Eukaryota; kingdom Viridiplantae; phylum Streptophyta; class Magnoliopsida; order Fagales; family Fagaceae; genus Quercus; species Quercus robur. The sequence goes on along the minus strand of NC_065534.1, from coordinate 2,792,509 downwards.
TAGGCGGCCCTTAACTCCTCCTGCATGATGTCTCGTGAGCGTGATGAACCTTGGCCAACTTGCACAATTGTCAATGGATGGTCCCTCTCCTTTCCTGCAGCAAACGACCGAAAAATTAGTTACAACAGTAATAAATATCAAACGTTACATTTCAAGATATGTAAACTACCTGTGGGTTGTGACCCAGCATCACTAGTATGGGCGGCTTGCAGCTCCTCCCCTCTCTGTCGTGAACTCGAGGGTCCTTCGCCGACTTCTACAACTGGCAATCGGCGTTTCTTACCCATTCCTGCGTCTAACAACTTTACAAAACAAAAAAAGTGTTAACTATAGACAACAATCAATTGCATAAAATGTAAGTTAAACATTTTTGGGTTCTGACACCCTTTACAATAATTCAACCATATACACGTTTCGTGCACCAAGATAGCCAGAAGAAAACTTTATATTAAATGTCGCAATTTTTGTTAGAATTGAGCTGGGTTAGGACCTATGGTAATTAAGATCATGAAGGTAAGATATTAAAGATGATTTTAAAACCCCCATAAATGAACCAATAAAAAGCTAGACTTTGGTATATTTACAATCTGCTACAACTCATGTAAATAAATACAATAAGAAAAAGAAAAAGAAAAAGAAAAATTTTAATTTGCTTTTGACGTCTATGTTTTTAATGACACCTTTTTTGTGTTGGTGGGTTTAGACAGTTAGCTTGTACTGCATGTTATAAGCAACTGAGGTACAAAAAATCAAGTGTTTTGACATATGATAAATGGGTTTTCAATTTTAATGATGTTTGGGAAGAAAGAAAGGTTTCTCTCTTCTTCTCTAGTCTCCACCCACTGTGGTTCCATCTTTTTTGTGTAGGGTCTGTCTGTCTTCTGTCTGTATGTATGCAGCTTATGTCTTCGGTTAGAATGTCCCTTTCTATAGGGGTTTCAACGTTCAAAAATATCTAATAATAAGATATTCAGGACTCGTTCAGCTATAGTACTAGTTTTCTATCCACCATCAAACTTGGAGAAAGGGTGGAATGTTTCATGCAACATAATTGGGGTAATGACTTAATGAAGGACACAATAAAATGGGCCCATAAATATCAAAGAACAAGTTAAGGATGGTGATGTAATCAGCTTACCTCATGCCATTATTACATTAAAATTATATAAGCTTTTCTTGTCAAAAAAAAATTAAAAAAAAATTATATAAGCTTTTGTCATATGGTCCTAGCTAGCAGTGAGTACTGGTGTCCCTAGATACAGCTAATTACTTAATGAACGGGTGAGGTTTTGGTTGTTGATTTTTCTTTATTACGGTTTTCAATTGGTAAACTGAAAAAAATAAAAAATAAAAAAAAATCCTCCATTTATGGCAAAATTGTGAACAGTAGGCCACAAATGGAAAAGGCACTCTAATCAAAAGCATTCATACTAAACTAACCCATACCGAAAGTCTGACCACTATGATCCTATAAATGTCTAATACTGGCATGTTGTTTATTGAGAGTACTGTAATTGTTCAGAAATTGTTTTTACAATAATATGGAGGAGTGGGATCATGTTTTAGTACATACCCAATTTGAATTAAGGCTATATGACCTAACCTGGCAAGACATGCCTATTTCACTTTCCTGTAATCAGATTCATAGATAATTCGTGACAGAAAAATTTAAGCTTGATCAGCCGAACTTTAAGAACTTACACATGTATACTTGGCTCGGTTCAAATTGATTTATATCTCTCAGTTTTAAGTTCAATTAAAATTGTCAAGAGTCTCATAACTCAATTAGTGTTTTCAAATAAGACATTTAAGATTCAAATCTCTTTCCTAATCAATCTAATTATCCAAAGAAAAAAAAGATAAAGTTTGGATTGGCATATTATAAAGTTGGTTAGGTAAAACAAAAAACATTTACAAAAACAAGCCATGATTATTTTCTAATATCAGACTTGGTAAAGAGAGAGAAATGATAGGGCATTCCAAAGATGCCGAAGAGATAGGGTGTTTCACGGAAAATGGAGACAAAAAAGGTATTTCTAGCCAATAGGCATAGTCTTGGCTGATTGGAGGGGAGGTTAGTGCGAAGCAAATTGCCTAATACACGGGTTCTTTAATATATAGTCTTGCTGGTTACCATCACTATCAATCTATATCTGCATTTGAAGAACGCAATTGGCAATATCAACATCATTTGATCCAAATTTCAAAAATGACATTATAAATAAGTGCGACATAATTATGATCAAACTACCCTATAGTTATGATGATAATCCCCCTAAAAAAAGACCTTAGGGCTAATAACCCCCCTACAAAAAACCTTAGGGCTAATCTAATCACAAGACAAATCTAATCACAAGCTGAAACTCGATTATTAGACACGCTAAGCTCAAACAATGTATTGCATTGGTGTACAAAACGAAGGTGATTTGAGTGTGTATATTTGGAGGGGTAGGTATATTCACTTGTACAGGTGTTCCTTTTTGAACTAGGACTAGGCTCGAGTGGATTAGCTCCCCATACTTACTTCTTATCGTGATAGTTGATTCAAATCAATATGGTATGACCTAAGCCTAGTTTTGGAATACTAGTTTCGATCCTAACCATACCTATTTATTAACATGATAGTTGGTTCGAATCTATATGGTATGATATAAACCTAGTTTCGGAATAATGGTTTCAGTCCTAGCCATATCAATATTTGGGTAAAATAACTTATTTTAATATCTAACAATATATAAACTACCCTATCCAAGTTTAAGAGCTTCTATTTGCCAAACACTACAACCACAACGAAAAGAAACCCTAACACCACACGATCATATATCCAAGTTCATAAGAAATGAATTTCAAATCCAATAGCGAAGAGGGGAAGGAATTGGATACATCATAAGTAAAAATTAAAGGAATTAACAATATGAAGAGGAATTAACAAATTCAACAAATATTACACAGAGGCATTCCAACTAATTCATGAATGAATACGTTTTCATTAACAACTGTAACATCCAAACACATAATACACTACTAAATTATTACACTACTCATCCTCGGTGTACTCATCCTTGTTGTCGTCTTCATTGTCAGACTCATCGTCAATAAACTCATCTTCATTGTTTACTCCATGAAGATCTCTTTCAGCAATGATGGAGGCATCAATTGTCATTCCCTCTAGATCATCCCGAGCCCAACGAAGGTTGTCACTCACAACCTCATTACTACTTATATTGTAGGGAATATTTTCAGAAAAACTATATATGTCATCCTCCTCACGTTGGGGACCAACACCAGCATCAAACACGTCCCTAGCTTTAGTTTTGACAACAGCATACCAATCTTTGTGCCTTTTATCTTCCACATAAAAAACTTGTGTAGCTTGAGATGCCAAAACGTATGGTTCATCTATCATTTTATCCCCACCATGTATGAAGTGTGTAAAGTTTACCATAGGAAACTCAAATTCATCAGTCCTATATCCTCTCCTATGTTGGTCATGAACCCATTTACACTTGAATAACACATGTTTGATATTGTCAGAATAATTCAACTCAGTTATATCACTTAAAATACCATAGTAAGTATTGCCCCCATCAGTAGCCACACTAACTCCACTATTCTGCGTTTTCCTATTTGCCTCATCATTTACACTCCTAAATTTTAAGCCATTTATTACATAATGCTTGAACCGCTTTACATAAATATACGGCCATTTGGACAATGCAACAAGGGTATCACTAACTCCCTCCCTTTCCTTATCAGCACCAGTGAGGGACATCACCTAACATCAGTTGGCCAAAATAAAATAATTCATATCAGTACAGTTAATCATGGTTGAGACAGTGTTACAAGTTTAATAAGTTGAAAATGTCATACGTACGTGACCCCCAAACCAAGTACAAAACTTCTCCATGTGGTGCTTATATATAATGGCATCAGAAACGTTACGATTGTGGCCTTTTCGAAGTTCATCCTTTATCAATCTTTTGTGCATCCTGTGCAGGCAATTGTATTAGGGTTAATAGACCTTACGTACATTGGATTGACGTGCAATTATATTTGTATATGTAATACTTACTCACGAAAGCGATTGATGTTTTCAGAATTGAATAAAACGTAGCGATGGGCTTGGGTCCACTCTTTATTGTTTAATGTCATGATCGAAACCACCCCCGTTGACTCCTCAATCATCCTGGTGGGTCGAGTGAATATAGTTTCCACTCCTTCCATATACCGTGAACAGAATGTTAAGCACTCCTCTACTATGTATCCTTCAGCAATAGACCCTTCCGGAGCAGCTCTATTTCGTACGTAAGACTTAAGACGTGAGAGGTACCTATAAAGGAATGATAAGATTAATGATTGGCAATGGTAATTCGAACACGCACATGAAACTAGAAGTTGATCAATAATATTACACACATCTTACCTCTCAATGGGATACATCCAACGGTAGTGCACTGGACCACCAATCTTAGCTTCAGCAGCTAAGTGCATGACCAAATGTACCATCACTGTAAAGAAGGATGGAGGAAATATCTTTTCCAAGTCACACAATGTCACTGCAATCTCTGCCTCACTAGTCACAATATCTGAAACCGTAAGGGTTTTGGAACAAATTTCTCTAAAGAAGCAAGCTAACTTTATCAAAGGCCTACTAACATGAGATGGCAAAGACCCACGTAATGCGATGGGAAAAAGTTGCTGCATCAATATGTGATTATCATGACTCTTCAAACCAGAAATCTTGCGTTCTTTCATATTCACACGCCGTGAGATATTGGAAGCGTACCCATCAGGCACTGTTACATCCTTCAAAACTTGCAAGAAACCATCTATCTCCGATGAAGTCATATGAAAACATGCAGCTGGTATGGTATACTGGTCATCACTTTTTCGTTGTAGGTGGAGTTCACTCCTTATCCCCATGTCCGCCAAGTCAAGGCGTGCCTTGTAATTATCCTTCGTTTTATCCTTCAAGTTCAACAGTGTGCTTAGTATATTGTCCATCACATTCTTCTCTATATGCATCACATCAAGATTGTGTCGCAACTTGTGATCCTCCCAATAAGGCAAGGTAAAAAATATACTCCTTTTCTTCCAACCATTTGTTAAGAACAGACATACCCAAGTATGCGGCTATTTTCTTAGAACATATAACACTTGTCCTAGACTAACTCAATGTGATAAGTTGTAAAAGTAGTTAAGCATAAGTGTTTACAAAATATGAAAACAAATACCAAATTCATGTAATTGTAATAATTATTAAAAACTTAATAATTATTAAGTCTATAATACCATGATGCTCAATTACTTGGCTGATAAGGAGTATCTATGCATTTCATTTTTATTCATCTATTGTGAAATTCTGTTTAGGTTATTCGAATGTTGTGGCCTATAGTTTTCTAATACTTACAATTCAGACCAGAAAAAGGGGGGTCCCATCTGTCGTGAAATTACCATTAGTTTATTAGAATGTTGTGGACTTTAGTTTACTAATGCTTTCTGTCATAGAAAAGCAAATGGGGGCTTAAGGGGTACTAACTTGGGGTTAATCACAAACATTAAGATCTTCTTGATTTCAACTTTAATATGTTCCTTCATACCCTCGCACAAATTATGATACCTCAAATTAATGGTTTGCATTTACGTATAATATCTGGAATGTAAATGGATATTGAACAATTTAGACAAAACTCACGAATTCTTTATCTTGTTTTTCTTTGTTTGTTGCTCTGCATTTTACTTTGGTGTAGAATTTTGTGAGACTATTTACTATTGTAGCTTGATGCATTTAATGGATTAATACTACAAGATTTGAATATCATAATATTATAATTATTAATTATTTTTTTGTCGAAGTCGCCTATATTTGCTTCTACGAAAAACAAAGACGCCTATAATCTCTCTTGGTCTACCATAATTTTATTTTGTTATTCTTTTGGACAGTCAGAACATGTTTTGAATAATAAATTGTTGGAGTAAAAAAAAAAAAAAAAAACAACACTTTTTTTCTACTTGAGTGCATGGTTGGTAAAGAAATACAGGTTTTTTTTTTTTAAATCTTTTTTATAAATGGTCTATTTATAATTTTGTTGAATGAGCAAAAAATTTCAAGATAAGATTTTTTATTTCTATGAAGGACTCCATCAATTTAGGTTTTTTTTTCTTGCAAGTATTTATTATTATTATTATTATTATTGATTTTGTATTGTCTTAGTATAAAATGTTTAAATTTTAAGTTCCCATGTGTCTTTTGTAACAAGAAAAGAAGGTATATTCTTGATGATGATGAGTTGTTCTATTTAATGATCTTTTGTTGTATATTTGCTTGTCATAGTGCTTATTACAAGTGGCTGTCTTGGATATTGCATGATAGTGCTAATGCTTTTAGATTGATTTCATCCTTTTCAATTTTGGGCTTTTCTAGGACTTGTATGTAATTATATTCTTAAAATCTTAATTAATCTACTTGGGTGATGAGGGGGGAAAATCAAACGTCTTGACTTGAATTATTTGGAGTAGCAAGTATGGTCAAACTATATTTCCAGTGGTGTGCTCAAATAGAATTTTAATTTAAAACTATCTCGAAATGGAATTGATAGGTGAATCAATCCCAAATTTTCACAGCGTTATCTGTTATAATGTTATGAAGATTAAATGATTAAAGATAGTCTTATATATGTGTATTTTTTACGATATTGTTTAATCATATTTTTTAATCATATTTATGATAAGTATTTTTGCGATATTGTGAACATCTAATTTCTTATCCATTTCTATATCTATTTGCTCTCGGTCTCTAAAATTTTTCTCAGTGTACCTACAATGCAGAAGATGTATATATAAAAGAAAGAGGAGAGGCTGAAGCAGCTAAAAGGGGCAAGATCCCTTCAATTAGCTGCCTCTATTAGATGTGATGGATGCTCGTGAAAATAAATAGTACATAACAATTACAGACTTATGTTAAAACAGAAACGGTACACCAATACTCAAGTTACTGCATAATTTAGAGCAAACTCAGGGGAATAATTTCAAACTCATGCTAAAGAAGAAAGTGGATTTTGATATTGTTTTTGTATTCATTTGTGGGCATTAAACAATGTTTATATTATTATGTAATTGCATTATGTTTAATAATAAAATGGCATTCCTGGATTTGCCTTCGTCAAATTTGTACAAAACTTTGTAAGACTTTGTAATGTTGCAGCTTTGAGTGCTACTAGTTAGTTCGTATATATGATCCCTAATACCCCAAAAAAAAATTTTTTTTGAACTATCATAGTCTTTTGTTTTCATGCTTGATAGTCCCATGAAAAAGCTAGAAGTTTTCATTGGAAAGTAATTGCAAATTGGGATGATCTAGTAGATTTGTGCGGTAAAGATAGGGAAGATGTCTGTGAGGGAGCTGAAACAGGTGTAGAAGTTGTTGATTTGGATAGTGGAACTCGAGTCCAAAAGAATTGTTGGTTGATGATGATAATTTATCGCCAGACTTGGTTAATATTGAAAAGATAAGAGCTCAAGTACCAATTGTTCCTATTAGGGCATTCACATCTTGAATTCCTATTTTATTCTATTTTACCATCTCAAAAAGGTACTTTATTAATTACATCATACTATTTTACAACACCCTCAACATCTCAATTTTTATTTTCCTATTCCACTCATTAAATTAATATATACTATCTAATAAAATAATATAAGTCAATCTCTCTCTCTCCCTTCTCCCCCATGCCAACAACAAAAAATATTATTATTTTTTTAGGATACTAGACCAATACAAGGCCAAATGCTGGGGCCTTTTTAGTACTTTAATGGTAAAATTTGCTTACATATGCCATTTGCATGGCCAATTGTGAATGCTCTAGAAAAGAACGGCAAATGCCAAATGCCAAATTTTTGGTATTTGGAAAACAAACACCAAAATCATTGTTCCATGGGTGTTTCAAATCTCAAATATTTTTCCAACACGCAACAATGTGGTTCTATAAATAAAACCGCATAGTAGCGTGTTGGAAAAAATTTTATTATTTTTTTATTCACGTAGGTGGACCCTCTATTTTTCTATATATTGATTTATATTCCCTCACACTCTCTCTCTCTCTTCCCTCTGCTTCATGTCTCTACTCTCTACTCTCTTCCCTCTCCAATCTCCTCTCTTTGATCACCTTGCTCTCCCTTGCGTCAAAAAGTTGAAAAGGGTCCTATAGGTTGTCTGGGCGGGGCTGGCTAACAGGGGCCAAGGTTGTGGAAGGGAGGGGCCCAACTATTAATAACATAAAATATACCTACGAAAACAAAAACAAAATTTGGGCCGGGGGAGGGTCCGATCCCCCTACTAGGTCCATCCCTAACATAAAATCATGTACTTTAACAACAAAAGACAACTAAATATCCAGAGAAAATTCAGACCTCCCAAACAAAATAAAAATCATTCCATCAGCATACTATTTAGTGACATGAAGTTGCAAAATATTTCTCTTTGTACGGGAAATAAGCATAAATTATGGTTCAGCTTCAACCTGGTAGCGAATGTCAATTTTTGATGCCCAGTCTGGATGAAATTTTCACACGGCTTGTTTACTGTTTGCACCTGAAATTAAGAAATAATTCATATTAAAGAACATGAAAAGTTTTATATAAGAAGTTGTAACTGTTGCATATATAATGAGACTTATATAACTGTAACTTGGTTTGCCTATGTTAGAAACTTATATGCATATGCCACTATGAATCATGTCAAAGCATTTTCTCCTTACTCTGCCAAAAAAACACTGCTGCAAAGAATTTTTAAATTTCCTGGGTAAACCAAAAGGTCATATTAACAAACCAAAAATTAATGATTTTTAATGTATGGCTGGCCAGTTAGAGTTCTTATAAATTTCAGCAACATCAACATCTGCTGAGATAGACTATTTGCATGACTCCATGATTTTGTGCTGCATAGAAACCTCTAAATTTATTCAATCATTTATTCAGACGCTTCCTTGCATATTTCAGAATTTCAATGATTAAGTCCTGCCACGATTATTATAGTGATGATGTGACTTTAATAAACACTTCCATCAAAACTAATGGATTCTAGTAGATGAAATACAGATCCTCTTAGTGGAATGCAAGGAAGACTAGAAAATGAATCAATCCAATTAGGTCATCCATCTTTGACATTTCAAGACATGGCTGAAATTGGATTCCTAGTTCAATTAACATGTTCCTAACATTTTATAAATAAATAAAAAACATGTTCCCAACATCAAATGTGCTAGAATTAATGCGCAATGTCATAGATGCACACAGGAGTTACGGGACATATAAGCATTACAAATGCACACTCAAATGCTAAGTGCATGCAGCCATTAACTCAGTTTCTTCTGTCTTGGGTGAAACCTAACAACCAGCAAAGAAAAAGGAAGGCTGTGAACCTTTGCATATAAGAACAATACAAAGAATGCTAGAAAAGTTGCCAAGTTTTGAATTCTTGGAATCTTCTTGCAAATTTATGCTCCAAACTTATATTTGAAAACCAATTTTTCTTGCTGTTCGTAGTGGCTCTTGAAAACAATTCAAAGATGAAATCATTGCATTATTTACCAAACCATGAACATGTGTCATTTACAAGTCCTCAATTCAACATGGAACTGATGGTCAAAACTACCATATTTTACGGAAGTTTATGTTTACTTGTATTTGTGAAACAAAATAAGCATGAGAACCCAGTAGAAAAGCTTAATGCAGAGAAATCATTCATGACAGAAAATGCTAACTCAAATATCAGAAAAATGAGGGGAAGAAGGAATGAAATTCTCCTAGCTATATGTTGATTAGCATACAATAAATTCTCACTGTTTATTAGGATTAACTATCATATGATCAAAATTCAGCAAAACACTTTAAACTTCCTTCTTTCTTACAGTCGTAAAAGTTAGATTAAATGCAACAAGTCACTCCTCAACAAAGTTCAGATTTAAAATTGACTATACAACAACCTAATGAGTTCATGAAGATGCATGAAATAAAAAAAGTTTTTTTTAGTTAAGATCTATGAATGGGTATCGTACCTGCACTACTTTGGGGAACTAGGGACACACCCAAAAATTAAGAACCATTGACAGGCTATATTAGATAATTCCTCAATGCCCTTTATTTTCCTCATTCACAAGGGAGGAGGGGGGGGGGTGGTGTTGGAGATTGTTTTGTTACTCAAACCTACTGCCAGCATGGAATTTTACAAACAACAACAAGCCTTAGTAGCAAAATTTGGGATCGGCTATGGATCTGAACAGACTAGTCAAGGTAGGAATGATAGACTAAGAAGAATAAAGCTTGCTAATGCATCTTTCTTGTAAAACTTTAAATTTTGTCAAATTGTGTGTATTTCTGTATTAGGAAGAGAATATATGTTTTTCGGAGTTATCCTACATGCAACTATCCAATAATCTTAAAATAAACATGCATGGACATAGGTGTGCACTGCGTCTAATAAAGCAAGAAAGGTAGGGCCTATTCTTAATTAAAACAGAAATTCCAAGCAAGCATTGAATGCCACAAATCTAGTCCAATAACATTATAAGCATTGCTGAGATATAATGCAATCCACATGACAAAATCCCTGTTATTATAATTCAATTTTCAGACATCAAAAGCGGACAGCATGTGAGGTGAAAAGAAATCCAAGCAAGCATTGAATATGGACACCTTTGTTTAATCCAGATTAGTCAACATTTGTATGCTGGATCACAGCCAAAAGGTTTCAGTCGCATACACCCATAGAATCTCAAGCAACACACCATAGCATCTCAAGGAATAAAGTATCATCAGAAGCCAAATAAACATCCGACAACAACCATCCTAGTAAGCACAAAATGACATTATGGCTAAATTATATATGAAAAAGGTGTAAAATTAAAAAAACATCAAGATAAAAAAGAATTAATAAACAATTGTAAAGATACTCAATACAATGTATAGTTCATACGGTAAGGCATACACTGAGGGAGACAAAGATAAACAAATAGCAAATCGAGCATAAGGCAGAATGAATTTCTCCGATTAGTTTAATAACAAAAAGTATTATGCAAGCACTAAAGTAGTGCATTATAAGTCATCAACGAATCTAAGCAGTGACTAAAGAATTTTGCATCTATTCCTGCAAAAAATCTAGACAAAACCTGTGACACTAAGTTGCAATATGATAAAAACAGATAACAAGGTTGGATAAGGGTCTATTGAAATTCAAAGCTGAAAACATATCCATACAAGGATAACAGCGGAAGCAGGTACATCATGCGCGTTCATGAATGCATGCAATTGCAAGTTTGTCCACACACTGCAGAAATGCCACAAGCAGTAATGTGGTTTGAAAAGGACATGCATCTAATGCTCTTTCATTGGCAACAAACGATGGTGACATCACAACTACTTATCATGCTAAAGTCTAAAGCAGCATCGTCATTATGATATCCACATTTACTTCTAGTTCATAATGAACCAAACAAACCAAACAGGAAAGAGAACTGGTGCAATGTGTACTGTTCAGTCCCAAGCAAATGAAAATATATGATTGGAATAATATATAATAGGAAGGAAATACTTAATTAATGGGAAAAATTCTAGACCCAGGATAATTTTCTTATGTCTAACACATGAAATGCAAGGTATTCACGCAAAGACAAAAATGGAAAACATATAAAGGTAAGGTAAAAAAACCATTATGTCTCTGAATGAGTAATACTTTACACTGTAGAATTCACCTTTAAAATATACTTAAAATAAACTCCAAGATCAAAAAGAAAATTTGAAAAGGCAGTAACTACAGAAAAGCAAACAGATAATATTATATCACAAATTACTATGAACTAGTTAATATCCATTAAAACAAGTTACTTAGTCTTTTATTTTCCATTTTTAGTAAATTAATACACAAATTACTCTTAAAGTTAGCAAATGTAGTGTCATTAGCATATAATCATCCTCTCACTATAATGACAAAGGTAAACGAATTACTCATATAGTCCAAATTCCAAAAAAAGTATGTAAAACAAACAGAGATAAAGTCGGACTTTATATTTAAATCATAAATCAATGACTCACACAAGATTTCTAAGTAACAAAGTTACAAAAGCTCTAAATTGCACATGAATTGGGGTCCATAACTTAAAATCTGATCAAACATATACAAAGTTTAGCCTAATTCAGCAGATATTATTCTTTTAAAAAGAAGTTTTTTGGAGGAGTGCAACTGCTGTGTGTCTGTGTCTGTGTCTGTGGGGTGTTTCTGTCTCTCTGATTCTAAGATGAGCACGGGTCCTCTCACTCGTCTTAAAATTTAACACAAAACAATTTTTTGGCCACCACACAGCACTTTTAAGATTAGGAAATGTACAAAAGGATGGGCGAGTAACCAGTGTAAATTTATGTTAATTTAGGCACCTTGACAATCTTTAATATAATAAAATTCACCTATTATCAATTTTATAGCAAAGTTTTGCAATTAATAAGAAAAACTCCCATATTTATGATATATATATATATATATATATATATATAATCTCCCCTATCTCATCCCCCTTCCCCTATATATGTGTGTGTGTTTCTCAAAAAAACAAAAAAAAATCCAAAACTATTATCATCTTATCTCAAAAAAAAAAAAAAAAAAAACTATTACCATCTGTAGTGTTAAATTTAAATCTCTACTATGCTATATATTATTCCTTTAAGCACTATAATAATGAATTTAATGTTCTGAATCTCAATGAAAATTAAAACTAATAAATAATTTCATAATTTTTTTGAACTTGATGGAGCTAGGGAAAACATGCAGTATGTTGCAAATTAATATGTTAATGTTATACTATGAAAGCCACCAACATGTTCTACAAATCTCACACTAGAGAGAGAGAGAGAGTACATACGCTTTGTCGGCGATGGGCTCGGCGGCGTTGGGTATGGGTCGCCGATGGGTATGAGAGTTCGGCCTTGTCAGCGTTGGGGTCGTCGGCGCTGGGCTGGTCTCTCGGCGTCGGGGTCAGCGGAGTTTTTTTATGGGTTTCTCTGAAGAAAGAAAAAATATTAAAAAAAAACTAGGTGAAATTTAGATCGGATGGAGGGTGACGGACAAAGAGGTTGAGATCGGATGGAGGGTGAGGGTTGAGATCGGATGAAGGGTGAGGGTTGAGGTCGGAGATGGAGGGTGATGAGGGGTCAGATCGGATGGAGCGTATGGAGAGTAGATCGGATGGAGCGTATGAGGGGTCAGATCGGACGGAGGTGATGAGGGGTCAGATCGTAGATCGGATGGAGCGTAGATCGGATGGAGCGCTTGAAATCTGATGGGTTGGAGAGTAGATGGGTTGGAGAGTTTCTCATTGGTATTTATACTTCCCCTAAAGCCGCATTTTAAACATGCGGCTATAGGGGAAATCTGAAGCCCCGTTTCAAAAACGTGGCCCCATCCAGAACTAGAGCCGCGTTTTTAACACGCGGCTTCAGAACCAGTCCTTAGGCCGCGTTTCTATCTCAAGAAAACGCGGCCTCAAAACAAAATTAGAGCCGCGTTTTCAACGCGCGGCTTCAGGACCAGTCCCTAGGCCGCGTTTTTATCTAAAAAAACGCGGCCTCAGAACCTGTCTATGGCCCCGCGTACAAAACGCGACCTTAAGGTTCTGTGAAGCCGCGTTTTTTAAAACGGGGCTTTAGGCTCAACCTTGGGCCGCATTTTAAAAATGCGGCCACAGTAAAAGAAGACCAAAAAAAAAAAAAAAAAAAAGTTTCAGAAAAAATAAAATGCGGAGGTCCTTAGGCCGCGTTTTTATCTCAAAAAAACGCGGCCTCAGAACCTGTCTATGGCCCCGCGTATAAAACGCGACCTTAAGGTTCGCCTTGGGCCGCATTTTTGAAAACGGGGCTTTAGCCGCACCTTGGGCCGCATTTTCTATGGCCGCGGCTTAAAAAACGCGGCCCAAGGCCCCCGCGTTTTGTAGTGACGACCTATCTTCCCTCCGTTTTACAAGTGTGCTCAGTGTTCTTTCTTTCTACACAAATCCTGTGTAGAATTACCCAATAAAAAGCAACATCCACTTCACATGCACACACTCACCATAATATCAAGGAGACCTATGCTTGCTCGTTGTGATGTTTGTGAACTTTTTACTAATGGCTTTACCTATGAGTGCAGCATATGCGGCAGGTTTGAACTTGATGTTTCATGTAGTTTGATCCCAGAAAAGCTTACTCATGTCGGCCACGAGCATTCCCTCATTCTCTCCAGTATAACATTGGATAAGTGTAGTGCTTGTAATTATAAAATGAGAATATTTCATTGTACTGAATGTGAATTTACTCTAGATTTTGGATGTGCTTCGCTGCCACTCACAGTAAAACATAGACAACATGAGCATCTTTTTTCCTTACGATATTCTGCTGAAGATAATTCAGGTGAATATTATTGTGATATTTGTGAGGAAGAACGAGATTCAAAGTTTTGGTTCTATTACTGTGATGAATGTAGTTTTCCTGCTCACCTCAAATGTATATTTGGAAAGTTCTTAAATAGCAAGTATCGAGATTGCCGAAACATCAAGTTTGGAAGCACTTACACATCCGACAACCACCAACATCCCCTCACTCTTGCTCGTAAGACTATGGACCAGGACTCATGTGACAAGTGTGGTAAATTTTGCAATGAAGTGGCCTATGAATGTGCCACTTGTAATTCCATTATTCAGGTGGAGGGTCTGCCGAATTGTAAAACCTCTCTGATGGACTTCACCGCGAACAAAAAAGTAAGAAAATGTTTGAGTTTATTTTTTAATGGAAAATTTATGAGGATAAAAATTAGAATTGAAGCTCATGTACCGCATTCATTAATTTTGTTTTTATTTCCTTTACTTAGCAATTGCCTATATAATCTAAGATACTTTACCTTTGCTCATGGTAACCTCCCTTATATAAATCATATGTTCAAATGCAATGCGGAGTTTGCAGTTTTCTAAGACTCACTTGGTATCAGAGCATCACAATCTCTGGAAAATTTTAGCATCTTTTATTTTTTGGGTCTGATGTTCCTGGTAGGACAACCAGATTCGGGTCCATTTAACCCCTTTTTCTTGCACCACTCCAATAATAATTCTGGTTTGGCACTTGTTTCTCAGCCTCTCATTGGTGAGAATTACAAAACATATGAGTCAATCCATGATAATGACGCTCACAGCCAAGAACAAGATTAGTTTCATCAACGAGTCCATTATTCCAAAACCTGTTTTAACAGTTTTAGACCCAAATTTCCTTGCTTGGAAACGATGTAATACCATGATTCTTTCATGGCATCTCAATTATATATGTTTGCAAAGGAAAGTTTGAATACTTGACCAACATTAAACTATTTTATGTAGTGAATTAACAACTTTTTGACATTATTTAGGATTTGTCTATCGATTTGCCAAAAAATAAAATGTTGCGCAAAGTTAGGTTGAGTAGAACACCATACTTGTTATTAACGGTAATAAGTCAACTAATAACATCTTTTACGCTGTTGTTTATAATTTTTTTTTCTCTAAGGTTGAAGCAAAGCGCCAAAAAAATTTGAGGAACTTTTATCCTCTTATCTACCAGCGGCAACAGGGCTGAGATGCAGAATTGACATCATCCTCGTCGTTCTCTTCACCATCTCCCTTGCTCCTTCGATGCGATCGTCGACGACGACAACAACAACAACAAAAACGACAACGTTGTCGTTGTCATTGATATCTGACCTGACGATTACGCTGCTGATTTAAACGTCACGAATTTCGATGCCGTTCTTAGAGACACCCCTGCCACCTTTGCTGTCTTCGAATTCTTCGCCCACTGGTCATTATTTCATAGCTTTACTACCATTTTGTTAGATCTATACTTTGTTAATGGATATTGGGATTTTTAAGGAAATGACTAGCTGTGGAATTGTTGTTTTAGCTGAAATATTTATATTTGTGGATATCTTTGTGACTTGTGGAATTGGCAATCCAAATAATTATATAGGTTGTTTGATAATTTTCAAATATATATATATTTTTTTAATTATAGGCGAAAAACACATTTTGGTCCCTACATTTTCAGCCGATTTTCGTTTTAGTCCTTAAGTTTTTTTTTTACCGCTTTTAGTCCCTCTCTTGAAAAACGCTTCCATTTTAGTCTCTGCCGTTACATCAGAAACGGATATTGCAGACATGGCAAACGGCAAAGTTAAATAATAATAAACTAATGTCCACATGGCCTAAATTAATAATAAAAAATATTTTTTAATGCCACATCAGCATCTAAATTAAAAAAATTAATTTATTAATTTTAACTAAATAAAAAAATTAAAAACAGAATTAAAAACTAAAAATCTTATGAATTGAGATCTAAGTGTGCCTTGAACAAGAACAACAAGAACACAAACCCAGATCCAAGAACACAAACCCAGAAATTATTTTAAAAAATAAAAATAAATAACCAAAGCCAGAAATTCCAATCTCAAAGCCAACCCACAACCACCAAAATAAAACCCACAACAACCCAGGCTAAGAAAATCAACCCACAGCCACAAACCCACTAATCACTATTTGGCTTGATTTATCAAAACTAAGCATTAAACTCAATCGAACATCATACGATCTTGTTTCGAACTAAAATTTAATTTAACTAATCAAATTGAACGCTACAAAAAAAAAAAAAAAAAAAATCAATTCGAAGCAATCACAAAGAGCTACATAAAACGAACGATCCGATAATCGAATTATCTAAATTTCATTATACCAACAAAAAAAAAAAATTCAATAAATATATGATTCGATCTAAATGAAGAAATGGTAAAAGTTAGTTAGGTTTAAAGAGAAAATTTACAAGAGAAAACGAGTGCTGCGGTTGCGCCGAGGAAGCCGAAGAACGGTGCCGTTTCATCACCGCTGAATGATGAACCCGAAGACATTGTTTTTTGGTTCTTGATCGGTGGTGGATCTGCAACGACGTCGTTCAAATCTCAGAGTTTTGGATCTCTCTCTCTCTCTCTCTCTGTTTTGATTCCGTACAGAAAAAAAAAAAGGTGTGGACGAGTTTGCTTCAACTACTTTAATAAGCTGTTTTGTATTTAGTGGGTTTGTGGCTGTGGGTTGATTTTCTTGGCATGGGTTTTTGTGGGTTTTATTTTGGTGGTTGTGGGTTGGCTTTGAGATTGGAATTTCTGGCTTTGGTTAGGTTTTTTTTTTTTTTTTTAAATAATTTCTGGGTTTGTGTTCTTGGATCTGGGTTTGTGTTCTTGTTGTTCTTGTTCAAGGCACACTTAGATCTCAATTCATAAGATTTTTAGTTTTTAATTCTGTTTTTAATTTTTTTTATTTAGTTAAAATTAATAAATTAATTTTTTTAATTTAGATGCTGACGTGGCATTAAAAAATATTTTTTATTATTAATTTAGGCCACGTGGACTTTAGTTTATTATTATTTAACTTTGCCGTTTGCCACGTCTACAATATCCGTTTCTGATATAACGTCTGAGACTAAAATGGAAGCGTTTTTCAGGAGAGGGACTAAAAGCGGTAAAAAAAAAACTTAGGGACTAAAACGGAAATCAGCTGAAAATGTAGGACCAAAATGTGTTTTTCGCCTTAATTATATTAGATTGCAACTAACACATGGTTTACTACTTTGGCAACTAGCTAAATGGATTAGCAGGTTTGGTACTTCGGTAAATTTATTGGATTTAGATTTAGATTTATGGTATAATGAATTCTGATGATTAAGTGAATTTTGAGAGAATACATTTTTGTCTTGCAATTTAGAAGTGGTTTACTACTTATGCAATTAGCTAAATGGTTTGGCTACTTACTTAGTGATTACTTTTTTTTTTTTTTTTTTTTTTGGTTTCTTATGAAAATGAACTTTTTTTTTTTTTTTAAAGTATGTGAATGACCCCCAATTAGTCCGTTAAAGATCAATAGCTGACCAACCCGACCTCATGATTTTGGGAATAAGGCTTTGTTGTTGTTGTAAACACGCATTTGAAGAAGTTAAAACAAATTTGTATTGTTGTATGTCATGTGAAGTTAATGACTACTGAATTTTATGAAGGACACAATCATAGAAATCCAATTAACGACACTAATGTGGTTCTTGTATTTTATTGTTTTCTTCTCCACATTGGGATTGATTTCATCCGTTAATCATTAACTCCAATCCGATCCCCCAATTACATGGAGTTGATGGATCATAAATCAAAAAAGGATCCTGTTTTACAGGGTGCTGAACTATCTTTTATAAGTGCAAGGCTAATTAAACTCAAAAGTCCTGATTAAGTTATTTTCTGCGAGTACTGGCTTAAATTCAACAGTACTCCTTTGACTTTTGCTGCCTGTGCTTCTTGGATTTTAGTGTGATCCTTTTCGTTTGTCCTAATGTGTCTGAAAGTCTGTCAAATCTGCTGATTGTTTGGAACAGAGAAGCCTATTTGATTGATGGCTATGGCAAGTTATTCGGACTTCTTTGCACACTCATATCAGTAAAGCACCAAAGGAACAGAATAACCCTGTCTCAAATTACAGTTGTTTCATCTAAACCATCTGATTACCAGACACTGCTAAACTTAATCAAAATATTAGGTGAGTACAATGTTAGAGCACCCAATCTAGACGCCTAAGCTAGCAGTTGGAGTGGCCCAACTAGGTTATAACCATATCAAGTCCAAAACACAACCGATGTTCGATTCCTTAATACCCCTGGTCCAACCAAAACCTAAATCAAGACAAACGGGCCTGATGGCCTAACCAAAGCTGAAACGAAGCCGAACAAGCATGGCAAGTCAAGTCCAAGAACAAACAAACCGGATTTTGATTTTGATTATTATTATTATTTTTGGTAAGTTACAGGATTTTAATATCATGTTAGAGTATCGAAAAGTAAATAGGTGGAGATGTTCAGCTTGTGCATGAACCCCCATATCAATGTACATATAATAATAAAGTTTATTGTTATAATGACTATAAAGTTATATATATTATTCTTCCCAACATCCAAAAAAAAAAAAGAAAAAGATCATTCTGCTACAAAAGAAAAAGAAACCATTTGGATTTGATTCCCTTCCTTTCTATTTCATTATACATTTATTTGGTCATTCCTTCCCTCTCCATCAAGCTATATGGATTCTACATTTACAAAATCCAAATAGAGGTGAGCTTATAAATCTACGCAACCTAAATTCATGCAACCAAATTGACTAAATAACTTTTGAAGCCAAATCAGAGTTCTTGTTCGAGTGTGAGTATCTTATATATATATATATATATATATAAAGATAGCTTGTGTTGTATTTTAGAAGTGAAATGCAATAAGAGTTTGTTGCTATTTTTTCCATTTGAATTTATGATAATTTAGGAAGCATTTTTACTTTGATTCTACTACAATTTACTTTAGTTAATTAAGAGATCCAAGCTTATTTTCATTGGTAATGATCTTCCCTTTTAGTGCAGGGAGTGACTAAAGGGTGCATTCTGTTGAAGTGCACGAAAAGTTGTGCTTTCTAAAAGCATTCAATTTCAAGGTGAGTATCTAAGATAATCCTTTAATACTTTTTTAGAAAAAGTTATAATTCAATAATTGGAGTAAGGGGATTTAAACCTTAATAGTTTCTGTTGGAAATATTAGAAGGTCACAATTCATTAAGCCTTTAATATTTATATACATATATAGAACATCTGCTAAGTTAAAAGTAGAGGACCCACCACTTTCAAGTCTTGTAGACAAATTAGTTGTATGTGTGCTTGATAGGAAGAGTTCTTGATTCCTTTCTTTTCTATTTCATTACACATTAATTTGTTCATTTATTCCCACTCCTCTATCAAGCTATCTAGATTACATTTTAAAAAATCCAAATAGAAGTGGAGCTTTAAATATAAATCTACTCAACATAAATTAATATTCATGCAACCAAACGGATCAATGAAGTTTTGAAGCAAAGTCCAAGTTCTTGTTATTGCGTGAGATTTTTTTTTTTTTTTTTTTGAGGGAGATTTTAGCGTGAGTATGTCTTGCTTCTTCTCTTCTTCTTTTTCATTTTTCTCTTCTTTTTTTTTTTTTCAAAAAAAGTAGCTTGTGTTGTATTATAAAAGTGAAATGCAATAAGATTTTGTTGCTATTTTGCCATTTGAATTTATGATGAGTTAGAGAGCCTTTTTACTTTAATTTTACTGCAATTTCTTTCAGATAATATTTTAGAGATCCAAACTTATTTTCATATGAAGAAGATCTTCCCTTTTTAGTGCAAGAAGTGACTAAAGGGTATGTTCTATTGAAGTGGACGAAAAGTTGTGCTTACTCAAAGTCTTCAATTCCCAGGTGAGTATCTAAGATAATCATTTAATATGTATTCACATAAAAGCATAACACCCACCGCAATCAAGTGCAAAGTACCCACAACTGTCAAGTCTGGTAAACAAATTAGTTGTATGTGTATTTGACAGGAAGACAATTGAGAGAGATGGAACTTCAACACTTCCTCCATGAGCATCCTCTGATGATCAATGAATTTCCTGGAAACTTCATGTCCGATTATGCAAGATTTAAATTAGAACATAGTGGAGATGGATACAAATGCGCTGGGTGTGGTGAAGCAATTGAGGGTTCTTGCGTTTGTTGTAGACAAAGACTGTGTAACTTTTTTCTTCATAATTCATGCGCCAAACTACCCCATGAGTTGCATCTCCCAATACATGGCAAACACCCTTTAGTTATCCAGAAAACAACACAGCATTATGAGGGCACTTACAAATGCAATCATTGCAATTTAGTTTGCAAACATTTCTTTTACCATTGTACCATCTGCGAATTTGTCCTTGATGTCAAATGTGCTTCTTCGCTACAATCCATCCTTGAAGTCAAAATTCATGACCACCCATTGGCCCTCTTCCAGGGGTCAATCTCATTCACTTGCGATTTTTGTGGTAAAAAAGGTGAGGACATGCCTTGCCAATGTACCTTATGTGGAATTTGGTTCCACCGCAAATGTGCTTCCTTACCACACATGGTCAAACATAAGCGCCACAAGCACCCTCTCAACCTCACCAAATCTCTCAAGACTGATCAATCTGAGGATCGACTTTGTCAATTTTGTGTAAAAAGGTTGGACACAAACTATGGGATTTATTATTGCTCAAGTTGCAATTATGTTGTCCATCTTGATTGTGCCATGGACAAGGTTGGTAAGGAGCTAACATTTAAGTGGGAATCAAAAGATGAGGAGCTTGTTGAGTCAACAACCAGGGTGGGGAAGGACAAAATTGAAATACCCATAGAAATCAAACATTTCAGTCATGAGCATGACTTGAAACTTACCGAAGAGCTTGAGAATTATGAAATATGTGACGGGTGTATACGGTCCATCTCCTCTCCATTTTACAAATGTGCTCAGTGTTCTTTCTTTCTACACAAATCCTGTGTAGAATTACCCCCTGAACAGCAAAACCCACTTCACAACCACAAGCTCACCTTGAAATCAAGGAGACCTATGCTTGCTCGTTGTGATATTTGTGAACTTTTTACTAATGGCTTTACATATGAGTGTAAGCTATGCTGGTTTTCACTTGATGTTTCATGTAGTATGAAACCAGAAAAGCTTACTCATGTCGGCCACGAGCATTCCCTCTTTCTCTCCAGTACAACATTGGATGAGAAGTGTAGTGCTTGTATTTATGAAACGAAAATCTTTCGTTGCACTAAATGTGAATTTACTCTAGATTTTGGATGTGCTACACTACCCCCCACTGTAAAGCACAAACAACACGAGCATTCTTTTACCTTACAATATATTGTTGAAGATGATTCAGGTGAATATTATTGTGTTATTTGTGAGGAAGAACGAGATTCAAAATTTTGGTTCTATTACTGTGATGAATGTAGTTTTCCTGCTCACCCCAAATGTATATTTGGAGAGTTCTTAAATAGTGAGTATCGAGACTGCCGAAACATCAAGTTTGGAAGCACTTACACATCCAACATCCCCTCACTCTTTCTCGTAAGACTATGGAACATGCTTCATGTGACAAGTGTGGTAAATTTTGCAATGAAGTGGCCTATGAATGTGCCACTTGTAATTCCATCATTCAGGTGCTGGGTTTGCCGAATTGTGAAACCTCTCTGATGGACTTCGCCGTGAACCAAAAACCTGTAAGAAAATTATTTGAGTTTATTTTTTAAGGGAAAATTTATAAGGATAAAAATTAGAATTGAAGCTCATGCACCGCATTCATTAATTTTGTTTTTATTTCCTTTACTTAGCAATTGCCTATATAATTTTCTATAAAATTAGAAAATGTTTGAGTCTAGACCCAAATTTCCTTGCTTTGAAACGATGTAATACCATGATTCTTTCTTGGCTTCTCGGCTATGTTTCCGAGGAAATTTTGAATGATATCATCTATGCAGATTCCATTCTTGACCAAAATTAAACTATTTTTTATACTGAATTAACAACCTTTTGACATTATTTAGGATTTGTCTATTAATTTTCCAAAAAACAATTGTTGCGCAAAGTTAAGTTGTGTAGAACACCATACTTGTTATTGACGGACACCATACTTGTTATTGACGGTAATAAGTCGACTAATAACATCTTTTCGGTGTTGTTTATAATTTTTTTTTTTTTTTTTTTTTAAGGTTGAAGATGAGTTAATGCGCAGAGAAGAAATGATCTCCATTTTCTGGATTTCAAGATTGAACCAGTGACGTGATTACTCATTTAGCAGAACCAGAATCAAGTTTCTAGCAGTAGCAGGACTGTGAGATGCAGAATTGACATCATTCTCGTCGTTCTCTTCACCATCTCCCTCGCTACTTTGTGAGATCATCAAACAACAACAACAACAACAAAAACGACAACGTGGTCGTTGATATCCGCCCTCACAATTACGCTGTCAGTTTAAACGTCATGAATTTTGATGCCGTTCTCAGAGACACCCCTGCCACCTTTGCTATCTATCGTCGAATTCTTCTCCCACTGGTCATTATTTTATAACTTTACTACCATTTTGTTAGATCTATGCTTTGTTAACGTATATTGGGATTTTTAAGGAAATGACTAGCTGTGGAACAACATACTTATTTATTTGTGGAGATCTGGGTGACTTGTGGAGTTGGCAATCCAAATAATTATATCGGTTATTTTCTCCATGTATTGGCTTAAATTCAATAGTACTCCTTTGACTTTTGCTGCCTGTGCTTCTTGGATTTTAGTGTGATCTTTTCATTTGTCCTAATGTGTCTGAAAGTCTGTTAAATCTGCTAATTGTTTGGAACAGATAAGCCTATTGAATGATGGTTATGGCAAGTTATTTGGACTTCTTTGCATACTCATATTAGTAAAGCACCAAAGGAACAGAATAACCCTATCTCAAATTACAGTTGTTTTAATCTAAACCATCTGATCACAAGACACAGCTAAACTGTACACTAGAGAACATGGATTGAAGCTCTTCTATCAAATAGGCAACTAAGGATGATCTGCAGTGATACATTTTTGACAGGGTGAAATATATCCTGCTGAAAATTTATAATACTTTCAACGGGGTCTATTAGAAGTATAGGGCTTTTGAGGAAGAAAATTTGTGGCTTGAATAGGCTTCTGTCACGCTTAATAATCCTAGTCCAACCAAAACCTAAATCAAGACAAACAGGCCTGATGGCCTAATCAAAGCTGAAACAAAGGCAAACAAGCATGGCATGTCAGGTCTAAGAATAAACAAACCATATTTTGATTATTATTATTATTATTTATAAGTTGCCAGATTTTGATATTATGTTAAGAGTATCCAACGTTTAAGTTAATAGGTAGAGATGTTCAGCTTGTACATGAACCTCCATATCTAAGTCTCAAATAAACCAACATGGGAATGTGATGTCCTAACATGTCCATCACTTTAATGAGTGGTATCAAAGCCAATGGTTGGCAGAGTAGTGTGACAAAGAACATGTAACTCACTTGATGGACCAGACTTGTAGTCACAGATTCACTGGTTGATTAACCATGGTGGGTCCAAAATCACTAGCTTAAAATTTGGTTTGTATGCTCTAACATAAAGAAAAAGACAAAAACAATGTGATTTTGGACCTTGGGAAAAATTGCAATCTGGACCAGAAAGAAGTGGGCTGGCAACATTACCTATTGTAATGCCTCCCATCTTCTCAACTGTCATTTTTATTTTATTTTATTTTGGAAAGATACTTTCCTCAGTCATTTTGACAATTGGATAAAATTCATTAATATCAGTTGACAAATATTAGAGAGAGAGAGAGAGGGGGGGGGGGTGGTAAGGAAGAAATTTAATTCATGCAATGCAGTGCTAATGAAGATGAAGTAACCAAACCATTAAAGAGGGTAACTGAACTTCAGACAAGTAATCCATAACCGTGATTAACCTCCAACAGTACACTTTTCTATGTTTGATTTATTGCATCTCTCTTATTCGGTTTCTTACATGACACTTGTTCCTATTTATTTTGAATTGGTGGTTGGTCATTCTCCTTTCACTTTTTTGGCAGCCAGATAAACACTAAACTTTGTGGTAAGTTTTCTGTGGATTATTATCCTGTGCTCTTTTGGGCCCCTTCTTCTAAATTTTTATCGGGTGGTTGGGAACCTAAACAAGAGAAAAATGAAATACATGTTATTGATGATGCATGGACAGCTGATCGATTGCTTAATTGGATCAACAAGCAAACAGTAGGGTATGGGGTATTTACATCTATTTCTTCTTTGAAGGTAATAATTCTATTGCACTATATGTTTTACTTGAAACAAGTATGATGTAAGAATTTACTATTTCAATGTTTGATTTATGACATATACATTTAACCTGTTTATGGTCATCATATCCTGTGTTTTTGAAAGTTTTCTCATACTTCGTATCTTTTCATTGGTAAGTTACACGTGCACCTAGTGGGTGCTAAACTCATGACCTCACCCTTCATCCCAATATTATAGGAGGAAGTATCAGTTGAGCTATAGCTCATTGGTCTCATACTTTGCATATTTGCAGTGCATATATTCCATGCATACAAATCTGTCCTTAAACTAATGCCTCATGCACAAAGATGAAGGCCTTATTGTGCCCCTATTTAGAGAAGTTTCTCATGTGTTGTTTGACACTAAATATGGAAAGTTTAAAATTAATGGAACTTCATTAAGAGATCCTCAATATTATCAACCTTTTATTATTATTTTCTTTCTCTACTGACATATCTTAATGCTTCACAATGTAGCTAAGTAGGTCTTGGTTTTTACTTTTTTCAACTATGTAAATTGTCAAAGGAATGAGTATCATCAGAACTAAATCAAATATTTTATTGGTTTTTTTTTTTTGTTTACCACTGAAATGTACCCCCTGAAGCAGTGAACTGGTAAAGTAATCTATGTGCCCCCCCCCCCCCCCCCCCCCTTCCCCCTCCTCTTTTTGTGATTGGGATGGGAGTCAAAATTCATTTAAGTAAAAGAAAAAGAAGAATGTGAAATCTAGAATTACTTATAAGGCTCATTTATAACCAGATACTTTTAAAAAGGAAATTAAAGTAAGTGACTTGTCTTTCTTAGCCACGGACATCAATTGTTGAATAGAAGTGGGGAACACATTTGAGGATTGATTACATAGAGAGGGTTTGCTGCAGAATTTAAAAGGGTTACCTCCCAGATAGTGAAAATCATTGAAATTAATGCACTTTGAATTGTTTAAACACATTTGGTATAGACCATTCCAGAGGGGTGGCCAAAGTTATCAACAATGTTTTGGGACTTCCATTTTGTTTCAATTTTCACTTAGTTTATTAGAAAAATGCTCTCATCACAACAAATTACAAACCAAGTACTGGGGAGATGATTAGGGGCACTTAACATTTTGTTATATAGTAGTGTGAATTTTAGCTTCAAGTGTTGTTCTTTCTACTAGTGCTAATGTGATTTAAACTGTGCAGCTTCTTTGGCTTGGATGATGAGAAATTTGAAGATCAGCATCTTTCATCAAATGTGTCAGACCCTCTACAGGTCGTTTAGGGAGCATTAGAAATAAATTTGTCTGCTTCTATTACAAATTAAAGTTTCTTCTCTATAAATTAAGATATTGACTCTTGCAACTTGTAAATTTGTAAGATTGCACGAGCTGCATATGATGTTGAGGAGGCACAAGGTATAACCTTTTGCTTTCTGAAATATATGTATTTGAGGTCCAGATCATTTCTGTTACTAAGACTGTTTGAAGGATAAAACAGCCAACAGTTATATTATGTGCTTGCTTGTACTTGGCTTTATCTTCTTGTTTGATTCATCAACTTCTTTTTACTTTTATTTATGGGATAGATACTATAGCTGTTTGTCTTTAGCATAGTGTAAGGACTCAAATTGTAACGATCCCAAATTCGTATTAGGTTCGTACGTTAAAGGCCCAAACAATAAATTTGTAAAGCGTGGGTATCAAAGAATTAGGTTAACTCCAAAAGAAAAACGATTGTATTTCACGTTGGTGGATGGATTAGCAATAATATAATGATTAATTTCTCCTTGAGACAAGTTCAGTTCTTTATTTCATAGGGTTTTCTCCTTGGTGCTCCTTGTTTTTAAATTCTGATCCTCTCTCTCAATGCATTCTTTCCTGTTATATACTGCCCTCTTAATGTCATCTCCACCACATACGTGTAGGTTGGGTTCGGGGGATCTCTTTCTGTCTCATCTATCACCTTCTGGAACCTTAAACCAGTAGCTGTAAGGCTGCTTCATCACTGTTCAGGCATTACCTCCACATTAATGCGGCCAGAGAGTTGGTTGAGAGGTAATTAATGCGGAGGTAGCTGTTGTTAAAGATATTTGTTTACCTTCTCTTTCCAACCCTCGGTCCCACATCCCACCTTGAGTGGTAAGGTAGCTTTGAAGTGCGTTTATAACAATATGGCGTTCAGATCGTCCTCGAACACGTATTGCCGAGGAAGGCTTTGTCCTCGAACGAATACTGAACTCATCTCATGTGACATCTATTCTTCTTTTCATTTAATTACCCTTATAACCTGATATGAGCCTCCTCGAACAGTTTTATGTCCTCGGATGGGCCATAGGCCCAATTAACATGGTTTTAATAATTATTAATTAATCGGCCCCCACACATAGGATAAGGGAATTTTTTTTTTTTTTTAATCTTTCAAACAATTTCATTAGTTAGCAAGGTTTTGAAACTATTTAGCAATCTAACAAATCGAGTCCCTTGAACTCGATTTTGCTCTTTGAATCGAGTTAAGAGGAGTCAAGTTTCAATGCTAGGAAGAGTGGGAATGGCTGGAACTCAAGTGTTTCACTCTTGAGTATCATACACTCGATTTCCAACTGAAATTGTCTCCAGCATTTCAAAGAGAAAAATCGAGTCTGTTAGACTTGATTTGTTAGATTGCTAAAATTTTGCCAGCTAACCCAGAAAGGTAAAACAAGTATTGAACTATCTAGGACCAAACTAAATGCGAGCTATAATGTTTAATCAAATCTGATTAGCGCTTTATATTAGCAAAAAGTACTTTATCTTTTCAACTGTCTCTCATTGTCTCTTCCTCATTAGCTTCTCACTCTCATCCTTGATGTTAATGGGTTGTGACTTGTGAGGCTCATAAGGAGGCGCAGTGCCGTAAGGCTTAGGGGTGTGTGGCCGTTTCATAGCAATGATCTTGAGTTCCTGACGAGTTTGGTGTTAGGAATGATATTTTTGGCTATGCAGTGATTTAGTTTTGAGATTTGAAATGATTTTTTCCTTGGTCTCTCTCATTTCCAATTGCAATAAGGATGTAGGTTTTTGGTTAAGGAAGAGAGAGAAATGAAAATAAGAGAATAATTTTTTTTAAAAGTAAAAAATATCTATCCCAAAGAGTCATGACTCATGAAAACTACCAGAGGTCAATTGCTTCTTATATGTGGAGATGTGCATGGTTTGAGTTAGTTGGATTTAGTGTAGGGTATTTTTTCATCTCAACTCGTTTACCTTAGATTAAGTAATCTCAAATCTAATCTAATATCTCTAAAAATCAATCCAACCTAACTTTTATGATCCGTTTGGATTGAGCGAGAGGGAGGGAGAGTAGAGTAGATTAGGGGTGTGTTTGGATACCGTTTATTTTGCTAAAAGCTTAAAACTGAAAATATTGTAGCAAAATAATTTTTAAATGCGTGAATAGTTCCATGAAATCTATTTTTAATGAAAATTTGTGTGAAAAAAGAGGTTTGTGGGTTCCATAAATAGTACATAGGACCCACTGAAAAGCATTGTCCACCGCTTAAAATTGTTGGTTAAAGAGTAGTGGATCTCGTGCACAATGCACGGACCCACTGACAGAACATCCCAGCGCTTCTCAATGTATATTAAAAAAAAAAAACAAAAAAAAAAAAAGCGTGAAACGCCAGAAATGCAAATGCAACAATTTCATTGCTATCCAAACATATACTAGATTTAGCACAAATTTAGTTTATTTTTAGCTAATTCTATTCTACTCCCCTCCACTCTCACTCCTTCCCCCCTCCATCCAAACAGGCCATTAGAGATTGAGTTAGGATCATTTTGTTAAGAATAATAAAAACTTTAATTTTCATTTAATTATTTAAGCACATTTCCTAATTTTTTTTTGTGAAATAATTACAACATGCTGCTAACCCCGCAGCTCGAACCCTTTCCCCCCTAGACCCCCAAGCACTTTGTACATGGGGAGGTGCCAATTCAGCTACAAGGCCTTTGGCAAGCACATTTCCTAATTGATAACATTTTTATAGATTTGAGCCCAATATTCCAATTCTATCTAAAGTTTTTTTTTTTTTTTTTTTTTTAAGAAAAAATTCTATCTAAACTAAATATCTCAACATACCAAAAAATATATATATATCCAAGTAACAACATATTTTTAAACTATTAATGTGCGCGCTGGAAGTGAGACTGTTGGGCCTAACCTCACTTGGGCTCACAACTTATTTGTAATGTGGATTTAGGATTTCTTACTTCGGGTTGTTCTCGGCATAGAGACTCAACGAAGTTGCTCCTGTTTGTCTCTCTTCCTGAATCACTCTTTTTCTCTACTCTCTATTTTCTGGAGAACCTTTCAACAACTTTTTCCCTTTCCCATCTTCTCATATTTATAGCTCAAGATTAGTGGAGAGATCATGATTACTGTCATAGTTAGTGCAATTGAGGGTCTAATATCATCAGTTGTAAGTTGATGGTTAAGTGGGAGTGGAATGTGGCGAATGTGGCCTTGGAACTTGGTTCCAATTCTAGCAAGCATGCCCGACAACAGTGTTCCCTAGGTGCTACCGAGCATGCTATGGATGGCGTGTTTGGACGTTATTCTTCCTTTATTGTTCAGGAATGGTTTGCCAAGCGAGGGTCAGGTGACAAGACCTGGGCCTGCAATTTGTGCAGGTTCGGGCTGGGGTTTTAGGTAGAAAGAGATTGGGGACGTGGGCCACGCTGCTAGGTCTAAATTTAAGGCCCAAATGGATCTGGGTACCTCAATGCCGTACAATTAACATTTGTGGGTTGGTAAAAAGTTTAATTTTCATGTCCATTTAGGAACAGCTTATTCAGCTGAAACTATTTTTTTTTTTTTGCTAAAAAGTAAAAAAAACTAGTTTTTTAAGCCTATGCCAAACACACATTTAAGCTCATTTCCTAATTTGATAACAACTTTATAGCTTTGAGCCAAATATTTCAATTCTAACTAAACTAAAAATTTCAACATACCAAAATATATCCAAGTAATAACATATAATTTTAAACTATTAACATTGTGGGTTGGGTTGGGTTGAATCACGTGGGTTACACATTTTTCCAACTCGATGAATGTCCTAACCCAACCCAAGCTTTACAAAAATTTACAACACAACCTAATCCATCAATATCCACACACACACAAAACTGACGACGACGACAACAACTCACAGCATGGTGGTTACAAGTCTCAATTTTACTTTTGAGTTACAATTTTTTTGAGCAATGTTAGAAACACAAAAAAGTCCACAATTTTTGTCCCAATTTGTCATATGACAGGTTGTGAGTGATAGATATAAAATAGTAAGTCCACACTTTCACCACTCACACAACTAACCGTGGGCAAATTGTAGATTTTTTTTTTTTTTTTTTTTTTGTGTCTTTAGCATTTTTCATTTTTTTTATATCTAAAAATATACCTTAACAATTATGGATTAAGGACAAAATATAGATTTTCAATAGCCTTGTGGCTCCATTGGTTTTTATTAACCAAAACAACCACTTGATTTGAGAAGGATTGTTTGTATTAATGATTTGAAATCGCATTTTTAATTTTCAGTTTTTTTTTCCAAGTATAACTTTTTCAAACAGCTAAAAATAAATTATATCAAATGAACATTGAATAAAATTGAAAAAACACTTTTGAGTTATAATCTTTTCCTTAAATTTTGTCCAAAAAAGAAAAAAACCGCTCGTGCTAATACTGTGCATTCATTCATTCAGTCAAGTCCAAGGCCAGGGGAGAGGGAGAGAGAGGGACAAGACAACACAAGCACAAGCACAAGCACAACAACAACACAACTCCAACCTGAAATTTCACATTCCTCAAACAAACACTGATTGTAAAACACTAGCTAATTTGCTTCTTCACGCAGATCTCAGTTATTACAAAACACACACACACAAAATCTCAAACAAAACTACAAAACTACATAGTACACAAACCCTAGTCCATAAACCAAAAAAAAAAAAAAAAAAAAAAAAAAAACAAAGGTTTCATTCCCCACATGTCTCAGCTGCTGGTTTTGAATCTGGTTCTGTGTCTCCTGCTCTTCTTGATCCCAAAAACGACATCGTCGTCTTCGCCGTCTCGGTCGCTCCTTCGTTCGATCGAAGACAACAATAAAAATGACAACGTCGTCGCTGATCTCCACCCTCACGATTACGCTGTCGATATAAACGTCACGAATTTCGATGCTGTTCTCAGAGACACGCCTGCCACCTTTGCTGTCGTCGAATTCTTCGCTCACTGGTCTGTTTTTTCAGATCTATGCAATTTTAAATAATTTGTATAAGGTTGTTTGATAATTTCAAATGTTATTTATTTATTTATTTTTTTAATACGAGCTTGCAACTAAGACATGGATTTTTAGATTTTGAATTATGGTATAGAATGAATTCTGAGGGAATACTTTTTTTTTTTTTTTGGTGAGAAATAGTGTTTGGTCATTGGTGGTGTTGAAATTTGTACTAAAAAGTAATTATTTTGAATGAAATTGCGTTATCTAGGTAGCTTATGAAATAGGCAATCCATATAAATATATTAGCTGATTAAATAATTTCAAATGGGTTTTTCTTTAATTAAGAAATGGTTTACTACTTTTCCAATTAGTCTGTTGAAGATCCATAGCCGAGCTGACCCCATGGTTTTGGGAATAAGGCTTTGCTGCTGTAATTGCGTGCATTTGTTAAAAAAGTTAAAACGAACTTGGATATATGTATGTCTTGTGGAGTTTGATTTTTATTTGACATGGTTTAATTGGTCTGGCAGGTGTCCTGCTTGCAGAAATTATAAGGTATGATATGCTGAAATTTGTGATCAATAATTCATAATGAGACGCTGTATTATTATTTGTTGTTGTGTTGATTGAAAATAAATTTGTGCAGCCCCATTACGAAAGAGTTGCAAGGCTTTTTAATGGACCTGATGCAGTGCATCCGGGGATCATATTGATGACTAGAGTGGACTGTGCATTGAAGGTATTTATGCTGCCAATTTTCTTAATTACTTTCTTCACAGGGGGTCATATTTTATTATTTTTTGTGTGGGAAATGGGAATTACTTTCTTGATATTTTCTTTCTGTGGAAGATATTAGTGCCTTTTTCCTATCCTGAGAATGACTACTGAATTTTTTGGAGGACACAATCATAGAAATCCTCCATCTCTAAGTAAACCCTTGATATATTTTTATTATGTATCTAAGTATCCCATAATTTCTTCAGATTTGGAACTGATCCTGCCCATCTACAATTTCATGTCACTTTGAAATCCTATAAATTGGAAGTATGAATTATACAATTATACTATTGTTTGATTGCTAGAGAAACAATAGAATATTTTCTTTTGTTGCTCTGGCCAGGAAATGGGTTTAATTTTTTTGTGTCCATTTTCAGTTTTGTTCTTATCTCCTTTTAAAATCCAATTACCGACACTATTGTGGTTATTGGATTTTATTGGTTTTTCTCCATGTTGGAATTGATTTCATCCATTAATCATTAACTCCAATCTGATTCCCTAATTACATGGAGTTGATGAATCATAAATAAAAAATGGATCCTGTTTTACAGGGTGCTAAACTATCTTTTATAAATGCAAGGTTAATTAAACTCAAACAAGTCCGGATTAAGTCATTTTCTCTATGTACTGGCTTAAATTCAATAGTACTCCTTTGACTTTTGCTGCCTGTGCTTCTTTGATTTTAGTGTGATCTTTTCATTTGTCCTATTGTGTCTGAAAGTCTGTCAAATCTGCTGATTGTTTGGAACAGATAAGCTTATTGATTGATGGTCATGACAAGTTATTCAGACTTCTTTGCATATTCATATCAGTAAAGCCACCAAAGGAACACAATAACCCTGTCTCAAATTACAGTTGTGCTAATAACTAAACCATCTGATAGACACAGCTCAACTGTAAACTAGAGAACTTGGAGTGGAGCTCTTCTAGCATATAGGCAATGAAGGATGATCTGCAGTGATATATTCTCAACAGCAGAAATATATCCTGCTGTAAATTTATAATACTCTCAACAGGGTTTGTCATGATTATAAAGAAATTTTAGATTGAAATTTGGGATAAACTCCTAGGTCTATTAGAAGGCAAAATCTGTGGCTTCTGTCACGCTTAGTGGATGGTGGGATTTTTTAGGGGATGATTTTTGTGAGAAACATGAGAATGATTTTTCTGAATATGCTGGTTTTGTAGGATTCTATCTTGCCTCGGTGGCTCCTATGCTAGCTCCTGTTTAATATTTTCCTAAAAGTTGTGAATTTCAGAACTGTTTTTGTCCCATTAGGAATTTATTTTGTCTATGACTCCTGTAGTTGAATTTTGTCTTTGCTCTTAAATACCATTACTTGGATCAAAATAATAGATGAGTACAATGTTAGAGCACCCAATCTAGAAGCCTAAGCTAGCAGTTGGAGAGGCCCAACTAGGTAATAACCATATCAAGTCCCAAACACAACCAATGTGGGATAACTTAATACCCCTGGTCC
This sequence comes from Quercus robur, assembly GCF_932294415.1. Taxonomy (NCBI): domain Eukaryota; kingdom Viridiplantae; phylum Streptophyta; class Magnoliopsida; order Fagales; family Fagaceae; genus Quercus; species Quercus robur. The sequence continues at coordinate 2,759,236 of NC_065534.1, read as the reverse complement.
AACCAAAACCTAAATCGAGATAAATGGGCCTGATTGCCTAACCAAAGATGAAACAAAGCCTAACAAGCATGGCATGTCGAGTCCAAGAACAATCAAACTGGATTTTGATATTATGTTAGAGTATCCAACTTAAAAGTTTAAGTTAATAGGTGGAGATGTTCAGCTTGTACATGAGCCCCCATATCTAAGTCTCAGATAAACCAAAGTGGGAATGTGGTGTCCTATCATGTGAATCTAGATCTCATTTGAAGAATTTCCTTCACTTTAATGAGTGGTATCAGAGCTGATGGTTGGCAGAGTGAGTGTGAATAAGAGAATGTAGCTCGCATGATGGACCTGACTTGGAAGTCACAGATTCACAGGTTGATTAACCATGGTGAGTCCAAAGTCATTAGCTTGAAATTTGGTTTGTATGCTCTGACATAAAGAAGACAAAAACACTGTGAATTTGGACTTAGTAAAAAATTGCAATCTGGAACAGAAAGAAGGCAACAATACCTATAGTAATTTGTAATGCCTCCCTTCTTCTCAATTTTTTATTTTTGTTTTATTTTGGAAAGATATTTTCCTTAGTCATTTTGTTCCTTGACAATTGGATAACATTCATTAATATCAGTTATCAAATATTAACTTTAATGTTGATATTACTTATTTGAAAAAAAAAAAAAAAAAACCCTTCAATATTGATATGACTTATGCTGTCTAGGATTGGGCTCTTTTTGGGGAAAAAGAAGGGAGAGAGAGAGGGGGGGGGGGGGGGGGGGGGGGTGGTTTAACCATACCATTAAAGAAGGTAACTGAACTTCAGACAAGTAATCCATAACCATGATTGACCATCAACAGTATATTTTTCTATGTTTGATTTATTGCATCCCTCTTATTGGGTTTCTTAAATAACACTTAACTCTATTTATTTTTACTTGGTGGTTAGTCATTCTCCTTTCACTTTTTTGGCAGCACAGATAAACAGTAAACTTTGTGATAAGTTTTCTGTGGATCATTATCCTATGCTCTTTTGGGCCCCTCCTTCTAAATTTGTATCTGGTGGTTGGAAACCTAAACAAGAGAAAAATGAAATACGTGTTATTGATGATGCACGGACAGCTGATCGATTGCTTAATTGGATCAACAAGCAAATGGGCAGGTATGAGGTATTTACATCTATTTCTTTTCGAAGGTAATAATTCTATTGTACTATATGTTTTACTTGAAACAGGTATGAAGTTAGAATTTACTATTTCAATGTTTGATTTATGACATATACATTTAACTTTTTTATGGTGTGTTTTTTGAAAGTTCTCACACTTTGTATCTTTTTATTGGTAAGTTACACATGCACCTAGCGGGTGTTAAACCCATGACCTCACCCTTCATCCCACTACTATAGGAGGAAGTACCAGTTGAGCTATAGCTCATTGGTCTCATACTTTGTAGATTTGTGGTGCATACATTCAATGCAAAGGAAATTTGTCCTTTAACTAATGCCTTCTGCACAAAGATGAGTGCCTTATTTTGCCCCTAGTTAGAGAAGTTTCTCATTTGCTACTAGATACTAAATAGGGAAATTTTAAAATTAATGGAAACTTCAATAAGAGATCCACAATATTATCAACCTTTTATTATTATTTCCTTTCTTTGTTGACATATCTGGATGCTTAACAATGGGGTTAAGTATGTCTTGGTTTTTACTTTTTCAACTATGTAAATTGTCAAAGGAATGAGTATCATCAGTACTTGGCCAAATATTTTGTTTTATTTTTTTAACCAATGAAATGTGCCTTGTGCCCCCCCCCCCCCCCCCCCCCCCCCCCCAACTGCCACCGCCCCTCTCTCTCTCTCTTCTTTTCTGTGATTGTGAGGGGAGTCAGAATTCGTTTTAAGTAAAACAAAAAAGAAAAGTATGAGATATCTAGAATTACTTATGAAGGTCATTTTTATAACCAGATATTTTTAAAAAGGAATTGAACAAAATACTTGCTACTAATTCTAATGTGCTTTAAACTTTGCAGCTCTTTTGGCTTGGATGATGAGAAATTTGAAAATGAGCATCTTTCATCAAATGTGTCAGACCCTGGACAGGTCATTTGGGGAGCATTAAATATAAATTTGTCTGCTTGTTTTACAAATTAATGTTTCATCTCTATAAATTAAGATACTGACTCTTGCAACTTGTGAATTTTGTTAGATTGCACGAGCTGTGTATGATGTTGAGGAGGCAACATCAACGACCTTTGACATCATCTTAGAACACAAGGTATAACCTTTTGCTTTCTGGTCTAGCTTTATTGATCAAGCTCATTGGTATTAATGAATACTACCTCTCTATTTTATGCATTTGTTGCAGATGATCAAATCAGAAACCCGGGGTTCACTAATTAAGTTTCTACAACTTTTGGTGGCTCATCATCCTTCTAAAAGGTATAAGACTGAACTTTGAAGTACGCCACTTATCTCTGCCCAGCATGCTACTTCATTGTTTCACTCTAGATATATGTGGCAGGTGCCGTATGGGAAGTGCAGAGGTCCTTGTAAACTTTGATGAATTGTGCCCGTTAGACATGGACTCAACTAGTAAGAAGGAAAATAATGATGGAAAGGGTGCACTGGGGAATATTCAGATTTGTGGAAAAGAAGTTCCTCGTGGATATTGGGTAGACACTCAAAGGCCTTCATTTCCTTTATTAACATTTTTATTATGCTATTCTATGATTATATATAATGTATCAATATTATCTGTTGTACAGTCAGGGTTTAAGAGATGCTTTTCTACCTAGGTTTTCGTATTGGCTGATATAATCTTGATTCCATTTTAGAGGAACAAATATGTATCAACATTTTTTTTCCCAGTTACTTTTTATGATTTCTTTTACAATTGTCAGCATCTGGTTTAGTACAGTGGCATTGGCTAAACTTTTATCAATTTTGAATGTCATAAACAATAAATAATGCACTTCTAACTATAGATTCCCCCCCCCCCCCACCCTTCCTCTTTATGTAAGTGAAAAATATCATAAGCAGTAAGATTGCTAAGCTTCATTCATCATTGATGCAATCATGAGTGATGAGCAAATTCTAGATGCAAAAGATGGATGAAAGAGCATCAAAAAAGGGAAACTCTAATGCTGGTTAATTAAAGCTAGAAGTTATGTTAGAGTTTAATAATTTATTGACTTTTGGTTAATTACTATTAGGTTCATTTCGCTTATTCAAGTTAAATCTAGAATTAGGTCAGGTTTATGGGTTTTATGAAGGACTTTAGTTTTATGTTATGGGTCGGGTCTAGTTTTACCTTGATGTTCTTATAATTAAGGTTTGTTTGGAGTTAATCAAGCTTGGTCCACTTCATGAATTATGCTTAGGGATCAATAATCAAGGTCTTAAGTTTGTGTTGAAGGAAAAATAATAAAAATAAAGTCTTTTTGTTTCCCTTTTATTGCTTCTGGAGGGTATCAGTTTCAAGCTCCTTGGCTCATGAAATTCTATATCTCACTGGCATTAAAGCCTTTCCGGAAATTGTAGAATATTGTATCTGCAATGTTTTAATCCATATATGTCAGTGTATTTGGGTCCTCCAGTACTTCTGGCTGTTCAACTTTCAACCTGGCCTATAACTGTTATCATTGAATACTGTTTCTTGTACTGTTGTATTTAAATCAATGCAATTCGATTGGGTCAAACTTTGAGCTTGCTTATGAGCTTTTGGCCAGGACCTTTAACATAAGATAGTTCAAGTTAGATTCATAGAAATGCCCAATTTCATTCTGGAAATTAATCAATATTTCATGCATAAAATATGCTCTAAGCCTAGCAGATTCTGCTTCTGATGTTTTTCTCATTCTCTTGTCTCAATTTGAAAAATTAAATGAGATTTGTGAGAATATCATTTCAGACAATTCAGTAGACGTAAAATGTTGGATGTCCTGTCTAGCAATGAGTTCCTTTGATTTTGTGAAAACTCTTTTCACCCACTTATATGAAATTTTATGTAGTTGCTGATTTGATGATATTGAAAGCCTTGAGGGGGTTGAAACTGTATACAAATTTGATACGATTTGACTAATAATATTGGTGGATTTTATTGTTTGCCGAGCATCAGTGCTTAAGCCATTTATTGAGTCTCTGCTGAGGTGAGTGATGTGCCAAGTTAGTTTGGGATACTTAAATGCCTTGATAGTGAGATTGTCAGTTTTCAGATGCCTATAACTAGCTAGTTGTCTAATACCTTGGCTTTTGCAGTGAATATATCCATTCTTATGTTCTATGGTTATATGTTGGCTAGCTTGGTTCAGTTTTCTTGTGATGTTATTTTTTATTACTGGAAGCAAATCCCTAACCATTTATATTGTCTTTGCATGTTCTTTTGCAGATGTTCTGCCGTGGCAGCAAGAATGATACTAGGGGTTTTAGGTATGGTTTGTTTTGCATACTCCAAATTTTGATTAACGGTTTGGTTTTCTGAGCATGTATCTTTTTCACATTTTAATATTTAGAATTTTACACGTGGTTGCCTTCACAAAATTACAAGATCTCCCAGAGAAGTGAAAAAAAAAAAAAAACTGTACACCTGACCTTTTACAGAATTCTTCATCTAGGAGATACCTGGTTTAATGTGATAGGCATATATTTCTGAATTGCTGTTATAACTACACTTATCTCTATTTGTGTCATACATTGGAAGGAAGGATTAAAATAGACATTATGTGTGGAATGTTTCTTTTAGAAGCGCATAATGGAGATGTGGATAGTTAAATTTATTTTCTGCTCACTTATTTGAATGATTTAGAAGGAAATGCTGTGAATTCATATTTGTGAATACTATGTGGTGGGGATTAGTAGTTGGCTTTACCATTGTACCATTTTTTGATGTGTCCTAAGATGAAGGTGAAGCTACTGCTTATTGCTTTCTGGAAGTTTCTTCAGGAAACAAGAAATCCTTTTTTGTCTTTTTATGTTTTATGTGTTTTTTTGGGTACAAATGAAACGTAAAAGTAATTTATATTTAAGACAAATTAGTGTGTTGTGTGTGTAATGTATGAACACATCTTAAAAGTTAACTTTCAATTTGTAGTATAATTTTTTTTTCTTTAATATAGACAAAAGGAGACAATAAATTTCTTTTTGCTGCATGTGTTTCTCTTCTCCTTTTCTTCTATATAGTAAATTTTGATTTTGAGAGTAAGAAGGTGCTTATGAGATTGAGATGGTATCCTGATGGTGCTTTCCCATGATGTCATACACAGTTTTGCCTCCTGTACTACAAGTTTACAATTCCACTGATTACATGTTATTCATATGATTACCTGCAATCACTAATGCAAGTGCAAATTTAAACATTAGCTGCTGCTTTTATTGGTTGTTATAGCCTCGCCACTAAAGTCTCCTCCCAACTATGGGAATTATTATCAGTGGTATTCTTTTGACAAGAAGCTTTCTTCTCTTTCTGTAGTTGTGGATTATGGGTTTTGCTGCATTCACTCTCTGTGAGAATTGAGGATGGAGAGAGCCAGTTTGCATTTCAAGCTATTTGTGAATTTGTACACAACTTCTTTATTTGTGAGGAATGTCGCCAACATTTTTATGAGATGTGTTCAAGGTATGTGCTTCTAATAAATAATGCATATTTCGAAGGACAATTTTCCTCCAAACCAAAGGAATCTCCTACAAACCATTATGTGGTGATTCATATGACCATTCATGTATATTTTCATTAAATGGTTCATTATTGAATGATTAGAAGTACAAATGGATGGTCCTTTCAATTGCAATGTAGTAGGTTGGAAGAACTTCCCTCCAAACCAATTTGAAGGAAAATTTGTCCTATTTCAAATCCTTTAAGCTTCTTTCAGCTAACTTAAGCTAAAAGTGAATAGTTTTGATTTTCAGTGTCTCTAGTCCCTTCAACAAAACCCGTGACTTTGCCCTTTGGTTGTGGAGTGCACACAATAAGGTCAATGAGAGATTAATCAAAGAAGAAGCCACTCTACAAACTGGGGATCCTAAATTTCCAAAGATGATTTGGCCTCCAAAGCAGCTTTGCTCTTCCTGCCGTCAATCCCAAAGCCAGAGTGGAATTCAGTGGGACCAGGATGAGGTGTTCAAATTTTTGACTGATTACTATGGGAAAAAGCTAGTGTCTATATACAAGGACAAGAATAATCATGAAAGTGATAAGTCTGGTGCGGCTCTTGATGATTTGGTGGTCTCAACAAATGCTTTTGTGGTGCCTTTGGGAGCTGCATTGGCAATTGCTGTTGCTAGCTGTGCATTCGGAGCACTTGCTTGCTACTGGCGTTCACAGCAGAAAAGTCGGAAGTATTTTCACCAACTACACTCTTATAAAGAAATATGATAATTAGGAGGGTAATGAGCTCTTTCAAAAGGGTTTAAAGAAGCAAATCATAAGGAAAAAAAAAATGGGGGTGAGGGAGGAAAAAAAAAGAGAGCGAGAGAGCTAGAGAGAAGGGGGGTTGTTAGGAGGTTTTTTCATTTGCTTATTTTGTTTTTGTTCCGCAACTTTTCAGGCCAAGAAAAAGCTGGAACTAAAGATTGTTAGGAGGAAAAAATACATACAGGCAACAGCCAGGTTAAATCAGTCTCTGAATAGGGAGGGAGTCCAGATGAAAGACTTGTACCAAATACCCTGCTTGAGGTCCTCTTCTGTATCCTCTTTCAAAACCTTTTTTTGGTTTTCAATTAAAATGGACTGTACAGATTTTTATCACAATCATAATTTTGACAGAGAATCACACTAGATTTGTGCCTTTTTTTTTTTTTTAAATAAATTTTTTGAAGTTTACTTTTTGTTAATCATACGGACCTAGACGAGGGATTAGAAGAAGAGTAATGACCTTGTATGTACTCTATTTGAAATATGGAGTCATGATTGGCAACTCCATAGGATTTGGATTTGGACTTCATGCAGACTTTGACCTGATTGTTACATCATCCACTTATTAATAAAACTTGTCTTTCTTTGTATTTTACTTCTCTTTACTTTTTAAGTAGTGGTGACTTGTATTGGCGGCTTGAAGAAATAATGATCAATTCGTAATTATGACCCCCTTTCACCATCTTCTGGAACACTGAATAATGTTAAATTTCAGTGCTAGTCGGAAAATAGGGTGAATTACACATTTATAAGTTTGGAGTTATTTTCATTTTGATTCTTATTGTTTTATTTTTATCTTTTACAAATTGGTCACCAAACTTTCGGATCATGTTTTATGTAACCTTTTTTTTTTTTCTTCAAAATCAATCAAACTCGTACAGTATCCATTTTGTCTCTTGCTAAGAGAAGTAGCAAAGAAAAAGGAGAAAGAAAAGGAAAAAAAAGAGAGTCTAGAATGAGTGCGGAAGTAAATTACAAAATGACATCATTTATGAGTGTTAGGTCTCAATGACAATCCAGCTAACAGAAATAGCCGGAAGTTTAGGTTGTGTTGAAAAAAATTGATACTTAATAGACCAAAGTCGTAAAGTGCAAGTTGAAAAAAAGAAGATATATTCCCATTTGATGGTATGTGATAGATTTCTAGGTAAGACATATATCTCGAAAAACAAACGAAGTTAGAAAATTGTAATATCAAATCCCTGGTATGGATGGATGCATCATGTATGTGGTATTTAACTTTTTACAATTGTTGTTTCTGTGCTGTGACCATGTTTGGCTGTTGGAGACCTTCATAGCGAGAAATAAAAGAGGAAAGAGTGCACTAAATAACTTCTAAGAGGAGCATATCCTAATTTTTTTTGTATCCATGTGTCCATTAATAGGGAAACAGTGCAAAATGAGAGAAGATTTTGAAGTAAAAGATTAACTTATGCAGCTTGTCTTGCTTCATTAACTTGTTCTACTGACTAGTATCAGTCTTTGAGACATGAATGCCAACTGGGGTATTTACAATACAGACATACAACAATATTCTTCACCTTTAATACAATATTGGCTTGTATTCTTTTGGTATATCATATGTATATACAGTTGGGTACTTTTCTGACTGTACAAAGTATTCAGAGGATGTGCAGCAAGGGAAGTGCATATGTTAAAAACTACATCCAATAGAAATTTGCTCTATAATTGTTTAAAGTGTTGCCTCTTGGTCTGAGAGATGGCAAAGGAGAATCATACTTGTCCTTTGAAAGTATCTTATCCCAATTTCCATTCATTTCACCTTGAAACAAGACTAATATAAAGATTGGAAGATGCTACTAATCACAAGCCAAGACCAAATTTTCTTCAATTGCAGCGGCTACACCTGAACACGAATGATATGAGGCTGGGGCTGCAAGGTTGAATCCTCAGTTTCATCATCGGATGAAGCGATTGGTGAAATGGAAGGCTCCTAATGTCACCCACCAGAACAAGAAAATTGAAAAATAAACTTCAATGAGAATTGGCTATTAGATGGTTTAAGGTTGCAGAAAACTTTCAAAATTAGAAAAGAAGTGAAAGGTGATACCATAATAGGAACTAACCTGTTGGTATCTGCGGCGCTGGAGAAAAGTTACTGCTCTCACCATAATGTAAATTGGCAGGATAATTCCAGCTGTTCGTAGAAATAACAACTGCAAAGAATGGTATGCAATTGTACTTATCTACAACTGAGGTTTCATCTTTGTTTTCATGAAATGAAATGGCAAACGAAGAAGCTTACCATAGATAGCGGGAAAGAATAACCATTGCCTCCACTAATTATGAGAGGAAGAGTATGCCGTAAAATCAGAAGAACCATGAACTGCAAACAAGAAGCGCAATGGATCAATGATTCTGAAGAGGACTTGTTACAACTAGATCTAACCTATATATAGGTTAGACGTTACCATTTTTTTTTTTTTTAAGTTAGAGGTTACCATTTTAAAACATTGAATAGAATTTTTACACACACGCAGAGAGAGAGAGAGAGAGAGAGAGAGTGTATGTACAATGAGAGCAACTGAACGGAAACACATCAAACTTCTTGTAGTAGAAGCCGAGTATTCATCATAGTCAGGCTCTAGGAAACTGCGGTTAGCTGAAACCATTGCTATAACACGGGGACTATTTGAGTCCCTTCGATATATCTCCCAATTTCCCCTGGTAAAACCACCACATAAGTACATTGGTCAAGTTGAAAAAAACAAAAAAAAAACTCACATTCCAAATTAAAGGCAATGAAATATATATCAGAAAGTTCATATAAAGATTACCTAAAGTTCATTGGAACACGCCCAAATCGAAACAGTGGGGGAGGAGCAGTATAACCAGGCTTAAATTGCTGAAATTCAAGAATTCAATCTTAGTAATTAGCTAAATTTGTAATGATTGGGGAAATGCAAAATAGAATATTATACAGATAATGAAGTAGACAAAACTCACTGTTCAGTGAAGGAAAGGTGAAAATAAACTATTAAGAAGCATGACTAAAAGACCATAAATCACCTGGTGGCATATCTCGCACATAGTGTCACCTTTCTCATTACACCACCTTTGTACACATTTACGGTGGGCATACTGCAACAATCAAGAAACAAATGAATATGACAGGGACATTTTGCACTAAAACCAGTTATGCAGTGGCAAAATCAAATAAATAAGAAAGGCATGTTTTTGAACAAATCATACTTTACATGGTAAATGAAACCATCAGTTGAGTCCTCTAGTACTCTCATTCTATTGAGGTGAAATGAGACAACATCTCAACACTTCTCAAGCAACAATTTGAAAAGAAGACAAGAATTGCCAAAAATACTGGATTGATGGCTAAAGCTAAAGGAGCATTATAGTAGCCACCATGTGAAGTCTTCATTACCAAGTTAAGGAATATGCACCATGATTTAAAGATTCAGCCACAGTTACAAAGATTAGAAAAGTGATCTGCAATTAAAAACTCCCTAATTTAGACCTTTCTGTTTCATGATCCACATCCATGCAAAGCACCTCTTTCTAGTTTATGCTGGACTGTCTTAATCCACATCCAACACAAAGGCCCTATCTGTGACTCTATGTCAAACCCTCCCACCCCACCAAAAAAAAAGAGATTATTTGATGCTGGTGGGGTTGATGTGTACATGATGATTATGATGACAGCGTGCTAAGTCACTTAGATAATTGCATCTTTTGATATGTGAACATCAAGTTTACTTTTCCTACATGTGGAGAGGCCTATAAGTTTTTTTCCCCTCCTTTTTCTCAACAAGCATAAAAAAACTTGCGCATGCAAATCCAATCTTGTGAATTTCCCAGAATCATTACTTGCATTGATCAAAAGAAGCCAAAAGCTTAGCTTAAGTCCGTCAAGTTAGGAATTTTCGATTTTATATTGGTGATTTTTTTTTTCAGTCACGTGTGACATGTCAAAAACTAATCAATTCCATGAAGAGGATATATATATATATATATATATATATATATATTGTGTGTGAGTGGGTTGGGGGGTTGACTTGCTGTGTCAAGTATATATCAAGATAATAAAGGTCAATCTTTGCAAAAAATAAATTGTAGGGTAGCACTAAATCGATTTAGTTCTCTGGGTAAATTATATTTTGGTCCCTCAAATTTCAAAAAGGAAACAATTTAGCCTATTCATCTATTTTCCCATTTACATTACTATCAGCATCCAATATAAGGACTAAAATCGAACCAACCTCATATCTTAAGGGAGCAAAAATGCAAGCAAGAAATGAATGGAAAATAGATGGAGGGACGAATTTTTCCTTTTCTGAAATTTGAAGGACTGAATTAAAACCTTTTAAATCTAGAGTACCAAAATCGAACTTATCCCAAATTTCAGGGACGAAAAGTTTAATTTACCCCAAATCTTTTTAAGACTAATACCAAATCAATAAAACAACTCTACATACAACTTTGCTATTGACAATCAGTTAAATTCTGGGTTTGTACAAATCAACATGAAGAACATAAGGGACAGACTAGGAAGCCCAAAATACAAGTACTTAAACATTATAAAACAAATTAAAGGTTAGCATCGAAGGAGAGGGCAACTGACTAACCTTCAAGCTACCACAGCAAGAGCAGGGTGTCTCCATAGTTGAATCTTCATCCTCATCCTGGCATATCCTGCATTCCACCAATTTCCCAGGAGATGCAAAATCCACCTTCTTGGAAGAGTGACCAATTTTCTTCTCGTCAATGATTACCACTGAGGAAGTGGCTTGCAGAGACTTGTTTCTGCTCTCAATTGCAGCTTCTAATGTGGATTCAGTGATCAATCGATCCACCAGTAACACAAAGTGATCCCCCATCCTCAAATTATCAATACCCACCAAACGAACTAAAATCTTTCCAATGAAATATATCTGTATCCAAGCCTGAAAAAAATAAAAAACTCCTTGAATAAGCTCTTTTCCTTCAATAGAGTTCCTGGAAAACAAAACCAATTCTTATTAAAAACAAAGCAAGCTATTTGAATAAGGGAATCACCAAACAAAAAAGAAGAGCCAACATGGAGTTCTTTTTTTTTATTCAAAACAAAACAGGAGAAACTGGACCCCTCAAAGAGAGGACAAGGAGCACAATTTAAGGCTCAAAAAAATTTGCAAAGAATAAAAAGCAATAGGTACAAAGTTTTTGAAAAGGAGAAAGGAGTTTGAAAGTTAAGGAGGGAAGAAAGGGAAGGATTTAAAAAAGTGAGGTATCTTTATATATATGAACAATAAGAGGCTTTTATAAAACTGCATAACTAATAGAAAGCTGAACAATCAAAGAAAATAAAAGGAAACCCAATATAGAAAGCTTCTCCAAAAACATTCCAAAGCATAAAAACGAGGAAAAAGTACCCAGAAAGTAGAACAGAGAGGGAAAAGGAGAAAGACCCATGAAAAAAGAGTTCACCTTTTTTATGAAACAAAGAACTTCAAAGACAGAAAGTACAAGCACAAGGAAAGGAATTTATCCGAAAAGATAAGTACTAAAAAGAAAGGAATAGAGAAGAGACTTACTTACAAGAAGGGGATCGTATTTTCTTAAAGCAAAGAAAGCTTTCTCTTTCTCTCTCTCTATTTAGTATTTATCTATCTCTATCTTCTTTCTAAGTTTGTGAGGTAAATCTCTGTTTTGGAATGAAGCAAGAGATGGAGTGTTTTGGCTTGTCCGAACCCAATTTATAATACCAAAAATTTTACATTCATGGATAATTATTAAAATCTCTGTGTGTGTCTCTCTTTGGCCAAAAATGTAAACGTGGGTGTGTCCTATAATACATGTCTTGTAAGAGAGAGAGAAAGAGAGAGATTCCAACGGCAAGTCCGCGAGTGACACGATTGTCCTTGTACTTTACCGTTATTGCCGTTAAGACTACCAGAGAGTTACTCATCAATTTTCACATTCCTTCTCTTTCACTGTAATTAGTTTTTTTAATATATATTTTTTGCTTTATTCCCAAACTTAGGTTCAATTTAAGTTGTGTACCATAATTACGTTCTAGAATGGATACAGGAACTAGGTACTTGAATTAGGGATGACAACAAGGTAAAGTGGAATTGAATTATGAGCGTCCGTCCCCATTTTAAGATGTGAAAAATCCACGAGAGTATGATAGGTTGAATATAATATGTTAAAAATATTTTGTCATTTCTAACGAGATGGCTTGATATAAAAAAATTGGGGCCTTAGAGACAATAAAAATTAGAAAAGCATTTGTGAGAGTACTAAAAAAAGAGAAAATGTGCTATTTGGAAATGATAATAAAACATATTAAAATGATTACATATATAAATACGACTCTAAATTTGATAAGGATGGGGTATAAAACTCATGTTTTACACCACTCAATAAGAAATTTTTACATCAGTATTTTACTTAAAATTCAATACATACTACCATACCTAATAATATCTCAATAAACTCCTAATTTGGTTAGATTTATATATGAGTATTAGAATTGATTAGGCGTGACTGTGCTTATTCTTAAAACATAGGTTATACACACAGGTATATGTATGTGTATGCAGGAATGAGTAGAACTTATTCTCAACCTGCTACCTTTTTGAGGTGGGGAATCGGGAAACCCCACCTAGTGTAGATTAGAGATAGACAAATTCTTACCTCGAATAAATACCATGCTTTAAATATGTTGTATTAAATTCTTCAATTAAATTTCATATTTAGATTTCTTAATTAAATTTAAGCATATACTTTTTATAACTTTTTTTTCCGCCATGTTACATTGTACTTGGTCGTTCTTTTTTGTTCACTGTAGTAAGACTGCGAGACATTTGGTCAAGGGGAATTATTATATAATATATTATTATGATCTAGGATGATAAGCCTACATAATCTCTTGCGTCACAAATACAAGTGTATGATGTATGTGTATTTATCATATACAGAGTCCTGAATGACAGTTGCTATGGGTCATCAACTTGAAGTGCACTTTTAAATTTTGTAGCCATATATGCAAATTGCATGCTCTTTGTTTTTGTTTTTTGTTTTTTAAATATATATATAGTGCATAATAAGCAATAAAACTCTTTAACTCCAAGCGTACTCAGAAAATATTATCCAGTGCAAGTGATACTTCCTGATTGCTACCTTCAACAATGGGATTGTACAAGAGGTAATTTTTCAAATAATAATAATAATAATCTATTATTCATGCACTTGTGACCTAAATTCAAGTGGTAATGGGCCAGAGTGGAATGCATTTTTCTGGGCAGTGATTTGGGCTTTGCATGGGTCCCTTTTCTAGTATTTTCTTTTTTATTAGATATATTATCTAAGCTGTAATGTATGATAATTGATGGCCGCTTTACTTATTGAAAATGAATTGGATGTCCCTTTTTTATAATGTAAAGTTCAAATTTAAAACATTTTCCTATAAGAAAAAAACTTTTATCTCTATTGGGCATGAATTATTATTTAATTACATGAAGGTAGTTAGCAACTTGCTAAAAGTCTTCAAGAATTTATTTCAGTGACTTTAATATTCATTAGAATTGGAGTTTATGGAGTAGTGGGGGACTCCCTAATATATGTAGCTTTAAAAACTTTTAGAAATAAGGGATCAGAGAAGATTTTAATCTTGTTGAGGGTAAGTAGCTAATTAAAGAGAAACATAAAGCAATACTTATTAATCATGTGACATCAATCACAATCATATTATATTGTCAAAAGTATGCTTTCTTTTTTTTTCTTTTTCTTTTTGAGAATCTTGAAAACTCTGATTCAATCATGTCTTTCATGTGACTAAGGTTAATTTTTCATTGAAAATCTTTGTTGCTCTCTCTCTCTTAACCAGATTTATTTTCAGTCATAAAGTATATACATAAGAGAGTTAAAGAGTAAAAGAATTTTCATGTTTGTCTTGAATTTCAAGTTTCGAACTCCAAATTGGACCTTTGACTGCTGACTTCTCCAAAGAAGTTCATCTGTTTACCAAGTGTTTGGTTGACCCAATTGGATATGGTCTTATAAATCTATATGAGAGCAACACAAGTTGACTTGTTCGTTTGAAAAAAACAAAAAATTTATTAATTTCAATGGACTTTTTATACCCAAAGGTTAGGTTGGTAACTCTCCCAATTAGAATCAGCTCATATGTCATTGAAGAAGTCAAGTTCAAAATCCCCACCTTTTCTGAAATGGTTCTGATTCTTTTCATTCTACAATTACATCAGGAGGGAAAGCTCCAAATAGCATCCTCACACCAATAAAAGACACGTATAGTACTATATATTAAGACAACACATACCATTTCATTGGTCATCTAGTTTGTTAGGCATCACCCATTTTTTTCATGTTTGAGTAGCCAGGTGCTGAGGTGCATATATAATGGCCACATATGAGTCCTATATGGTAGCATCATAGAATCGTCTTTTAAGTTTATTCTAACAAATATTTAACAAGATAAGGTGGTTGAACAACCATTTTTAAAGTTTGCATGGGAGCATCAAAAATGGTATTGGCTGAGAATAAAAATTGTAGGATAAAGTACTATTTAAATACTTAAACTTTATCAAAAGTTTATCTTTCATTTCTATACTCTAAAAGGTTCATTTTTCATTTTTAAACTATTGAAAAGTTCGTCTTTTGTTCCTAAATTATTGAAAAAATTATTTACAAAATTTATAGATGAAAAATGATTTTTTTTGTTTTTTTTTTTTTAAGTTTAAGGATGAAAAACAAACTTTTCATAAAATTTAGAGACTAAAATTGTATTTTACATAACATTGTATATCCTATTATGAGTGTTTTGTTTTATAATCCATCAATTTGAGTTTGTTATACGTTATTTTCTTCTCCGTACAAAATAATCAAAACTTTGAAAAGGGGAAAAAAAATTTCGACATGTGCTATACAATAATAGATAGGGTCCTAAAGTGACATACTCATAATAAAATAGAAGATTTTTCTTCATTGGCTGCATGATTATACCCTGAAGCTTAAATAATTAGTATTTCTTGCCTAATTTAGAACTAGGTTAATTTTAAAGTACGTAGGGAGTATGTAAAAGATGCACATTATAGAAACATAATAACTATTTGGTGCAATATCCGTATGAAGCAGGTGAGTTGTTGATCCATCAATAAGCTGAAAGTGGAGTATTAGTTAGGCCTAACATTGTTTGTAAAAATTAAAAAAATGATATCCAAAAATATTTTCTTGTGAGTGATGGGTATAAGGAGACAAACATAACCTAGTAAGTCAACATACAAGAAAATTGATTTAAGCCCAAGGAAAGTAAGGGACTCATAATAATTATACTATCTAATTTTGTAGCTTACCAACTGAGTTTTACTCTCTGCAAAAAATTTGCAGTTGTTGAGGAATGGGGATCTCATAATAATTTTTTGTTCTTCTACCAAAAGCAACAAATTTTAACAACAAAAACCTTAATGATCAAGATCAACAATGATCACCAAAAGCACTCACCCAACAAGAAGTTTAATTGTGTAACAAATTTAGCCCAAGTCTTTTGGAATTTGGTCATTGTAGATAACCATTCTAAATACTGCGTTAACAACCATGTACAAAACAAACAAAATTAACATTTAGTCTATCGCAAAATTAATAAAATTTAGTGACTTACTATCATTCAAGTTAAATATTTTAACGCCAAAAGCATTTTAGCTTAACTAATTAGTATCTCTTGATATTTTTAAGAGAGACATATAGGATTTAAATTATTGACCCTTCCCAATTGTAACTATTGAATTATATTCTAATTATTACAACAAATAAAATAAAATAAAATATACAAAGTCATAAATATTCCCCAAAAAAATTTGATAATTGATTTTTATAAATTTATAGCAAAGTTGTGTTTTAACCTGTTAGATCAACATGTCAAATTTGTAACTCGTCAAGTTTCAAGTTTGACCAATTTTCCATGGGTCAAACATTCCTCTACTCATATTTTCTTCTTTTCTTATAAATAATGTTAGGAAATTTTTTTGTGATAAATAAGTTTTAGAATATAATATAATTTTTTTTCGCAATTTACGTTATGAGTGGTGGAAAAAATCTAATTAGTCCATGTAAAAATGATTGTTCACCATTCACAATCGATTACTTAACAAATTATAGAAAAATTGTGTCTCTAAACTTTTTTTTTTTCCTTTTCTTTTTGATTTGGGCATTTTAATGGATTTATGACTAATTTTTCTAGGTCTAGCAAAGCCTAATCCTAGGATGCGTGTAATGAACTGTCTAATAAATTTTGCTAGGTCTAGCGAG
The DNA here is from genome assembly GCF_932294415.1 of Quercus robur. NCBI lineage: Eukaryota > Viridiplantae > Streptophyta > Magnoliopsida > Fagales > Fagaceae > Quercus > Quercus robur. The sequence goes on along the minus strand of NC_065534.1, from coordinate 2,742,564 downwards.
TAGCGAAACCTAATCCTAGGATGTGTGTCTTTGAATCTTTGATTTCTTTTCCTTATATAATTGCTTGATATTGTTATTTCTTTGTAGCAAGGTTAAAATAAAAATAATATGAGGTGCGGTAAATTAAACAACTATATTTAGGCCTGCATGGGAGCTAAGACGATGTTGACTAGTACTGCATGAATACAAATTTTCTAATCTCAATTATTTTTTAATTTGTTAGATAGGTTGTTGATGGCATGATTAACCTTACATAATCCATGAAGATTTATTTTTTTATCATCTTCTAGTTGAGTAGTTGAGCTGATTATCTATTATTAGCTATAATTGAAGTCTTTGTTGAGCATTACATTGGTGCTCATTTAGATTAAGAATTGAGTTCTTTCTATTTATTGGTCAATAGATTGCGGAGGTTAGTTAGGGGAGCAATAGAGAATTATAGTAGGATCTAGTATCTAAAAAATTCATAAAAAACACAGATTTTGAACGATACACTTTATATTTTATTTAATTCGTAAACTACTCCCCAAGGAAAAAGACGAAGGGGAGTTTATTTTGACATTAAACTGAACATGAATCTTATTTTTCTTAGCCTAAGCAAGCTAGAATCTTATTTTTTTTAGCCTAAGCAAGCTAAATTCTTGTAATTCAACTTGTTGATACTTTTTGGTGTTCAAAACTCAAACATTCAGGGTTTAAATTCCCCTCACTCCAACTAGCGATGTATATTAAATTACCGATTATCTCAACAGTTTAAATTATTAGGAAATGATTAATTTAATCACTTTAAATCTAACACTCCTCCAACTTGTGGGCCTAAACTTCCTCTTAATAGGTGGAGGCCGATGGTGAATTTAATTACTTAACCATAAATCTAATATTCTTCCTCACTTGTGGGCCTAACCTTCCTCTTAATAAGTGGAGACTCGACAAGTAAGAATTTAACATTTAAATGAGAGGTAAAGTAAAACCAAATATCAAACTTAAAATAACCACAATTCTAACAATGTATTTATTTTTTTTTTTTTAAACATCTAAACAAAACCACAAAAAATAAAGCTTTACTTGGATAATTGGATTATAAGGAAGAATTCATTCACACGTGTGCACAGTGACACCCACACATGCACAAAAAAAGGAAAAGACAAATGCCAATACCATTTAAATTATTTTCATTCCATAATAATATAATATGATAAGAGCAGCACAAATTACTCATAACTTTATTCAATTTTCCCTTCGATTGCTATCATAGTAAGACCAAATTACTCATAATCAAAAACTACAAGAACAGAAATGCAACACCTATTTTGAATACCACGAGTTCATTAGCCTTCCAAATTGTTGCTTCTCCATAATTAACTCAGACAAAACATAGAGGCCACTTCACTGAAGATCGCAGCAACCATTGCCATAATGTTTCCAATACTGCAAAAGAAACAAAACGAACACATTGTGAACAACTGATGAGTAGTTTGTGATATGTCTAGCTGCTTTATAGGCAATTAGATAGGCACGCATGCATGGCTGGACTTTTGAGACTTTTGAGTTTCACAATTTTTGGGGAAATCAGAAATTATTAATATGGCTTATGCATGCACTTATGCACAAATTCCCAGTGGACCTTCATCATCACTGGGGTGTTAAATTAATTAATGGATGTTGCATTGGGACAAAGGGCTTGTTCTCAAAAAAATAAATCTCAAGTAAAACTGTAAAAGCCCATTGAGCTTCTGACCCTTTTTGCTGTATCTTCAATTATGGACAAAACTTAGGATTTTTTTCTGTGTCAAATGGACAGGATTTAGTTATAGTTTCTTCCATTATAATCATACTGAACAATAGCGCCCTCAACCATTGCCACAATCTTGTACTAAACCTATACATGGTTTTGACTAATACTATAATTTCACAGGAGGAAATATGATTTATTTTTTAAAAATAAATAAGAGAAAATTGTGTAAATTATCGTTTGTACATGCACGTTGGTAAAAATAGTCTCAAATATATATATATATATATATATATATATATATATATATATATATATATATATATTTTTTTAATTTAATAGTTAGGGTGATAACTTGACATGATCTGTCAAGTGTACAGTTTATTCATCATCTTCTAGTATTTAAATTAACTCTTTCAAATAAAATTAACCTCAAAGACGGACGAAATTAGCACTGTTCATATCATTCTATAATATAAACTTCCATAAAAAAAAAATAAATAAATAAAATAAAAAAATTTAGGAGAAATTACACTATTGGACTCTGAAGTTTATTCTGTATGTGTAATTGATCCCTTAAGTTTGAAGCGAGCATAATTGGTCCCTCAAGTTTTAAACTGAGTTGTATTAGTTATTTCACTAACTGCCGTTAGTGGTATTACTTATGTGGCTAAAGAAACAATAACTTGGCATTTTTTTAATGATGTGGTATGTTTTTAATTTAAAAAAAAAAATATATATATATATATATATAAATATATATAGTTTCCACGTTAGAAACAATATTCACAACCCAATACCAACCAAATTAAAAAATAAATAAATAAATAAAATTTTGAATAACTGTATTAAGATGACAGCATCTCCCATCAACAAAAATGTCAGACAAATGTTGATGTGGATATTGCATGAGCTTCTTGTGGCATCAAATTGTCTTTGGTACCTCAACTATTCAGCATAGTTATCATATCGTACGATACGTGATACGTATCGTATGATATGAATCGTATCATGTGTAAAATATTCTATATCGTATCGGCGTATCGTAAGTGCTCATGAATCGTACGATACAGTGTGCGTATCGTATGAATCGTATCATAAAATCTTATGTATCGTATGATACATGGACAAATGCTTTAAAATGAGATTTTTTATTAAAATTTGTACATTTATTTGAATCTAACAAGTTGTTAGACTTGTTTTTAACAAAAAATTATTAGTTTACTTAGTTTATCCTACTAAAATAACATATTCATAAGTTTTTTTTGTTCTCTCTCCTACAATTAGACTACATAGTACATACTTACCCTTCACTTTAATATTTACAAATTTATTTTATATACTATTAATAAAATATTAATTGACAATATAAATTTTTTATTTTTATCATTATTGTTATAAGTCCAAGAAACTAGAATGCCAATTTTTTTTTTTATAAAAATATTATTAAAATAAAAAGAACAAGAAGAGATTGTAAATGTTAATGACAAATGACGATGAAGAAAATTTGAATGAAAAAATAAGTTTGCAAAATTATAAACATGACGATAGCATTGACTTAGATGGGATTGATTAGGCAATATGATGAATATGATGAAAATAAATTATTATTTTTGGGTCATTTGTAATATATTATCACTTTTGAATTTAAGAAATTTGAATGCGTAAGTTATAAACACATGCTAGTTTGATTTATTTAGTTAGCTGGTTAAATATTATTACAGAAGTGATGAATAAATTAGTCATTAGTTGAATATATTCAAAATTTATAATGAATATATCCTTTATATATGTATATTTATAATTTTTTATAAATTTTATTAAGTGTTTGTATATCTTACGATACACGATAGATACGATACACGATACAGAAAAATTAAAAATCGATTCATGATGCGATTCACGTTTTGACAACTATGCTATTCAACATCAACCACAAGCAAATAATCCGAGTGACCTTTGAGCATACATGGACCAGTAAGCCCAATTGTAAACAGAGCCAAAACCTTGAAGCAGTGCCATATCATATAAGGCATTAGACTGTGATGCTGGTCCTAAATTGGATGGATGCACATCCCTGATCGTGAATCTTATTGGACAGTAAGCTGTGAATCTTATGTTTTTCATCCATGCAAAAGCTAAATTACTATATATATAAAAGTCTAAATTACGCTGTCTCTAACTATGAAGTTGCTAGTTTTATTTGTAATATTAGAAAATTTGTAATTACTTTAATTTGTTCTTGAAAAGTTAAAAAAGATATGTTGAATGTTAAAGGGTTTTTAGCTTTCCAACTAATATACTGCTATTTTTCCCTTAAAAAAAACTACTATAGTGCTATTAATTTGAGTTCTAAAGTCATGCCAATGGCCCAATATAGTGGATATACCCGTCTTAATGATTATAGATTGGGCTTTACCATAATTAGCACTTACTAGATAAGAATTCAATAATGAGTCCTGTTTGAGGGTGCAGACAATTTTAGAGAAAATTTAATATTATTTTTTTGAAAAATATAAAAAGTTGTCAAAAAATTGAGTTTTTTTTTTTGAAATTTTTAAAAATATTTCATAAATTAATACCTTTACACCATCCATTAACTTTTCTCTTCAATAATTGAGAGTGTAGAGAGGGAAAATTCCCGACCTATCACAAGCTGACACATCACATTATCAAGTCCACAAAATACAGCCAATTACAGAACACCATGTATTGCTGCTAGGTTTTGCTATCACTATTCAGAAGCCAACAGAAATTTGCCAAGTGTCATGCAAGAGCCAATCACGCATCAGCGCACGTGTAAGCGATGACTCAAGCAGCCTCGCACGTGTAAGCAATGACTCAAGCGACCTCGCACGTGTAAGCGATGACTTAAGCGGACCAATCAAGCTGTGACATGTGTCACCAATCAAGCTCCGCCACGTGTCGCTCACCCACCCCAAAACTCCTATAAATAGAAGCCTTCCTGAGACATTTGAAAGGACCAAAAAATTCAGAAGTAAAAAAGCTCTGCGAAGATCAAGCCTCAAAGCCTTCAAGAACTTCAAGAACTTCAGCCCCAAAATCGAAGAACATTCGAAGCAGAATCATCCAAATTATCTGCCTAGATCTCAAAGTTCACTGGAATCAAGCTCAAAAGCCTCCAGAAACCTCAAGAAATCACAAATCAGTGAAGCTCAACGGATTCAAGCCTCTAAAAGCCCCGAAGAACTTCCACCACAAAACCTTCGAAGACGAAGAACGCACGAAGAACACGAAGAACACGAAGAACAAAGAATTTCTAACAAGCTCATAGCCAGAGATTCATTGTAATTCTGTTCCAAAGATCTTCGATCCATTCCTCAACCAAATTGAAGGATATTTTGTGTTCAAGTCAAATCCACATTACCATAAATCTAATCAATAAGTTTTGCAAGGAGATCGAATCAGAGGATCACTCTTTTGTAATCACAGAGAATTGTACCACACAATCATCAATACAAATTCGCATTTGTGAAACTATTTTACTTGTTTGATTTATTTCGAACTAGAAATTTAGTCGCTTACAAATTCTGGCACGCCCAGTGGGACCTCTCTGCCTCCCATCTCATTCTCCTTCAAAGAAAGAGATCAACATCATCTTGCTACCAACTTCAATGGCCTCTAGCAAGAACATTCAAGCTTCAACAATAGCTACTTCAACTAAACTTGGTATGGCTACCACCAACAATTGCATTGGTGTAATCAATTATAGCCAACCTAAAACAAACAATCAACTTCAATCAACCAAGGAAGCCAAGGTCCGGACAATCATCTCCTTAGACCCTCTTACAAGAAACAAGGTCATCAACAAGGACATCTCCACCTTGGAACACCTCAAGTATGGGGGCAAATCCCCTTCTTCCTTCACAAGAAGTTGGTCGCATGATTTCTCTCCCACCGAAGGGAACCCAAAAAATGAGATTTCACCGACTCACATCAATTCACTTTCTTCTCCATCATCTTGGGAAGTTGTGTCAGTCATGATGACTAACACCTCTACCATGGAAGAAAAGATGGCTGAAATGGAACAAAAAGTTGTCCTTCTCACAAAAGCACTTGAAGATAAGGACTTCCAAATTGCAACTTTGATGAACAAGCTCGAAGTGCAAGATCTTGGTGAATCAAGCCATGGTCATAAATTCACATCTACGAAAGATGACGAAGGGAGAGAAATTGAAAACACTCCCCGACGAGAACAATCTACTTCGGTTGCTTCGTTGTCAGTCCAACAATTACAAGACATGATAACAAATACCATCCGAGCACAATATGGAGGTTCTTCTACAAGTTCTCTCACATATTCAAAACCTTACACAAAGCGCATCGACAACATGAGAATGCCAAATGGGTATCAGCCTCCCAAGTTCTTGCAGTTCGATGGCAAAGGAAATCCTAAGCAACACATTGCTCACTTTGTAGAAACTTGCGAGAACGCAGGGACTCAAGGAGGCCTCTTTGTAAAGCAATTTGTTCGTTCGCTCAAGGGAAATGCCTTTGATTGGTATACAGACTTAGAACCTGAGTCAATCGACAGTTGGGAACAACTAGAAAGAGAGTTTCTCAACCGATTCTACAGCACACGGCGTACGGTAGGCATGATGGAGCTTACCAATACTAAACAGTGGCAGGATGAGCCCGTCGTTGATTATATCAATCGGTGGCGTTCTTTGAGTCTAGATTGCAAAGATAGACTTACTGAAATATCTGCTATAGAGATGTGCATCCAAGGCATGCATTGGGGACTTCTTTACATCCTTCAAGGGATAAAGCCCCGAACATTTGAAGAGTTAGCAACTCGTGCCCATGACATGGAGTTGAGCATTGCTAGCCGCGGAAGTACAAACCCTCCCATACCTGAGGAAAACAGAAAGGAAGTAAGGAGGAATGATAGGAATGCAAAAGTCAGCCTCAAAGACCCAATGGTTGTTAGCACTGCCGAAATTAAGGTTCCAAGAAGAGGAGCAAAGGCAAATGAAGAACAGCTTGAAGGGTGGCAAAAGAATGAAGTGCGTCGCCTGACCTTTAAAGAACGTGAGCAAAAAGTATATCCGTTCCCCGATGAAGATGTGCCAAACATCTTAGAACAACTATTGCAATTGAAGCTAATTGAATTGCCAGAATGCAGGCGACCAGAAGACATGGGGAAAGTTGATGACCCTAACTACTGCAAATATCATCGCATCATTGGCCACCCAATACAAAAATGCTTCGTATTCAAAGAACAAATCATGAAGCTTGCCAAAGAAAACAAGATTGATCTAAACTTCAATGAAGTTGTTGGGTCAAACCATGTGACCGTTGCTTGTGATGTACTTCCAACTCTCAAGCAGGGGGGAAACACCATTGGAGCTCATAAGTTGATCGACAATGATGATGGCATAAGGATCGGCCCCATCAATGGGAAGTTCCTTAAACACTTCTACACTTGAAAATCAAGAACTGCTCCTCGGTAAGAGCTTAAACTACCCACCATAACGCTGCATGGGTACATGATGTCTTCCCATTACCTTTGAAAGCGTACAAATAAAGAAAAATGAATCCCACTCTATGTCACCATTTGTGAGTGTGGCGTAGTGGTTGGATGCCTATGTCGCCCTTGAGGCCAAGGTCTCGGGTTCGATTAGTGGTGATACCCTCTATGCGCAATTGGTACCCATGAAATACCGTGGGGCGTAGGGCGAGGATTACACACGTGAGCCCTCCTTTTTTTTTTGCCAAAGAAAACAAGATTGATCTAGACTTCAATGAAGTTGTCGGGTCAAACCATGTGATCGTTGCTTAGGATGTACTTCCAACTCTCAAGCAGGGGGCAAGCACTAACCAAGCTCACAAGTTGATCAACAAGGACGATGCAAGGATCGGCCCCATCAATGGGAAGTTCCTCAAATGCTTCTATGCTTGAAAGTGTACCAATAAGGAGAAATTAATCCCACTCCATGTCAACAATTGCGAGTGTGGCGTAGCGGTTGGACGCCCGTGTCACCCTTGAGGCCATCTCGGGTTCGATCAGTGGTGATACCCACTATTACACACTGCGCCCCCCTTTTTTGCAAAAACACCTAAAAAAAATTATTATTAAAAAAAAAAAAAAAAAAACAAAACAAAACAAAAATCTTTTGAACTACGTGATGACTTGATCCCTCTCCGGGGTACGTAGGCAACTTAGTATCTTTTGCTGAGTTCAGTCACGCACTAAAAAAAAAAAAAATTATTGAAAAAAAAAGAAAGAAAGAAAGATCATTAAAAAAAAAAAAAAAAAAAAAAAAGATCATAAAAAAAACAAAAAAAGAGATCATAAAAAAAAAAAAAAAGGGATCATCAAAAAAGATCATAAAAAAAAAAAAAAAAATCATCGAAAAAAAACAAAGATCATAAAAATATATATATATATATATATATATATATATATATAAAATCTGTTGAACTACGTGATGACTTGATCCCTCTCCGAGGTACGCAGGCATCTTAGTACTTGTTGCTAAGTTCAGTCACATGAAAAGAAGAAGGATGGCCAGTCTAACTTGAGGAGTTTTCCAACAGTCATCAATGTGCTTTTAAGGTCCCTTTGGTTGGCAAGGCATTGCCCATATTCAATGGATATTCTCCCACACTTCTGAAGTATGCTTTGCATCACTTATCTCCTGGGGGCATCTTCTTGTACCTTGCAAGTTTAAGCTACGCCATTTCTCTTCTAGATTGTGCCACTTCATAACTCTGAAGTTAGAACCACATCATCTCCCTTCTGAGTGGTGTTGTTTCACATCATGTCTCTGAAATCTGGATGACGTCAATTTCTTCCGGAATGATGGCAGATTATATATCTGAAGTCGGTGTGGCATCATTTCTCCTCTATGGGCATGTTCGTGCAATGTCAAAATTTTTGGTAGCATGTTTCAACATCTTCGAAATCTTGGTAGCATGCTCTAGCGTCTTCAAATGTTATGCACCCTTGATGTCTGAGCTATGTTGCCTCTAAAAATTGGGTGCGACTTCAATGCGAGTGCAAGTGCTAAAAGGAAGTGTTGTTGTGGCTTCATGGCAAAAATGAACGTTGGCATGGCTTCGGCGAAAATGGAGTGTTAACGTGGCTTCATGGCTTTGGCACAAATGAAGTGTTGTCGTGGCATCATGGCAAAAATGAACGTTGGCACGGCTTCGGCGAAAATGGAGTGTTGACGTGGCTTCATGGCTTTGGCACAAATAAAATGTCGAGGCAGCTTCATGACAAAGACGAACGTTGGCATGGCTTCGGCACAAATGAAGTGTTGACATAGCTTCATGATAAAGATGAGTGTTGACACGGCTTCAATGCGAATGGAGTGTTGACGTGGCTTCATGGCTTTGACAAAAATGAAGTGTTGTCATAGCTTCATGGCAAAAATGAACGTTGGCACAGCTTCAGCGAATAAAGTGTTAACATAGCTTCAATGGCAATGCGCAGTGTTGACATGGCTTCATGAATGTTGGCATGACTTCTATGCAAATGAAGTTTCGACGTGGCTTCATGAATGTTGTCACGGCTTCGGTGAATGAAGTATTGACGTAGCTTCAATGGCAAAGATGCAATGTTGGCATGACCTCGGTATAAATGAAGTGTTGACGTGGTTTCATGGCAAAGATGAGTGTTGTCACGGTTTCGACATGGATGAAGTGTAGATGTGGCCTCAATGCAAATAAAATGTCGAGGCAGCTTTATGACAAAGATGAATGTTGGCACAAATGAAGTGTTGACGTTGCTCCATGACAAAGTTGAATGTTGGCACAGCTTCAATACAAGGACAGATGCTGGCACGGCTTCGTGGTAAAAACTCTTGATACGGCTACGTTGCAAAGACTCTTGAAATGGCTGCGTTGAAAAGACAAGTGTTGGTGCAGCTTAATTGCCAAGGAAAGCATGCTACATAACAAAAACAAGCAACAACAAAGGGCTTATCAGAAAAAAAAAAAAAAAAAAAAAAAAAATCTCATGGTACGTCTAAAAAAAAAAAAAAAAAAAAAAAAAAAAAATCAAAGAGAGAGCTTCATTTCCAATATCTAGCCTGAAAAAAAAAAAAAAAAAAAAATTAGTACGAATAAAGCAAGTCATAAAAAAAAAAAAAATATATATATATATATATAAATAATAAAAAAAAAAAAGAGAAGAAGAGAAAGGCGTAATTTCTCTAAGCTTAGGGAATTATGCTACTTATCAAAGATGCTGCTTGTACAAATTAGTGCATGTCTTGAATGGCCTTATATAGAGATTTGTGGAGCTCAAAGTCAGATTTTACAAACACTAGAGGTCAAATAAGTCTGCGCCAAACCTTGAAAAGAAAATAGTGCTCATAAATGTATCATACTGTCAGAAAGAAAACATTACGCTAGACCTCAGAAAAGAGGGCTTATAGGCCTGCAAAAGTACGCATGTCATCTAAAAACAACCACACAACTAGACCTGGGATGAAAATCTAGCCGACATATTTTTCAAAGCTGCCGACCTTGAAAGCAGAAACACATGCTGGACACTGTCAGAACCGCCAAAGACTATAGATCCAAGAAACCGACATCACAGAAGTCTTCTACAGCCTTCGATCCACCAAACCTGACAATTCCAGGCCCAGATGCGCCGCCACGAGCGGCCACAAAATCCTAAACGACCCGCGGCTTACACACTCGAATCTGTGCAAATCCAGACACCATTTCAGGAAACTAAGCATACCACTCGATCCAGCGTGCCCCGATCTGCAAAACCCAAAAATTTAAAGTCCAAAAACGGCCGCACGCGCCACCACGCGCCGCCCCGGCGTCGCGACGACCCGCGGCCTAGTGCTTCACATTCGTGCAAACCTGCTTAGAATTTTACAAAACTGACCATACAGGGGTCTTGTACGGCCTTAAAACTACAAAACCTGAAAATTTCACGACCAAAAGCCCAAGCACGCGCCGCCACGCGCCGCGAAAAGATTCGGCGGCGCGGCCTTCAAATCCCACGCGCCGATCAAGATCCGCCGGAAGTCGCACGTGCCACACGAGTCCTGTGACGTCATGGATGACGTCATCCTCCGCACGTGCCACACGCGTCCAGAGCAGTGACGTCATCCGTGACGTCACCACCCACTACGGACCGACCCGGTTTGACCCGGATCCGAACCGCCTGCAAAAAAAAAAAAAAAAAAAAAAAAAGAGAAAATACTTTGACCAAATGGACCTTTGACCTTGACCAGAAAATCAAAATTTTCAAAACGGACTTGTCCCACTCGATTTTTCGAGTACATTCCGATTTTGGGACCCGTTTCTTCATTCGAAGTTCAGAAATTGTGCAAACGTCCAATTTCCAAAAAAAGTTGACTTTTGTGCGAATGTTGACCAAATGTCAAAATTTTTGAGATGGACCTATCTTGCTCAACTTTTCGAGTACATTCCGATTTTGGAGTCCGCTCTGTCATTTGAGACTTGAAAATTGCAAAAATGACTCAATTCCAAGTGTTCAAAACTTAGGTCCTCAAGAACAAAATTTGAGATTCATCCATTTAATTGGGATCCTCGCAGGGTTATTCTCCAGATTCCATCAAGGCTTGCCTTTCAAAGTACAAATGAACTCTCACAAGTGTGTCTTAAAATTACACTAGGTCATTAGTTCAATCTGCTATTCCCGTTCGGTGCCTACCAGTCTCCAACTTACCATTCCCGTTCGGTGCCTACCATTCCCACCTACCGTTCCAACCTACCATTTCCACCTACCGTTCCCACCTACCGTTCCCATCTACCATTCTCACCAAAAATTCTCAACTACCATTCTCAACTACCTACCTACCATTCTTCATCTCTCTACTATAAATAGGAGGGCCGGGTTCATCAAAAACTCATCCAGAAAAAAAAAACACTGAATCATGAAATGAAGATTTGCCTCTTTCAGATTTTCAAATCCTCATTTTCACAACCATTTCTCACTATGACCTCATCATTCTCAACACCTAGCAACCGATTTTGCTTCATAATCGGTTTGAGATCAACCCTCCCATGGTTCGATCGAAACCCTATTTACAACATCATTGCAATTTTGAGATCCAAACAAACTTTGTTTCTCCACCTAACGACCACCTTTGTCCATAAGATTACTCATAACAAGGTCTGCATCGACCTCCCATGTTTCCGTGGACTTGGTTGGCCAGGGAATCCAAGTCCAGCGGACACACCTGTTCCTAACCTCAGGGCTCCTGTAGTCTCTTTCCAATTGCTTGATCTTCCAGCAGCAGCAGTGGTTCGGAACAAACAGCAACTTGTCTGGTTTCCAAACCAGGTTCACAAGTTGGTTCCATCTTTCATTTTTTCTGTGCTTTTCCAACAAGTGGCAGTAGATGAAGATGGTAAAAAAGTGTTGGGGTATCCTACAAATTGTTTTCCATCAACACTTAAAACAACCTCCAAGGCGCCAGCTCATCAGAATTCAGCCTTTGGTGCTGGTAAATGGTCATCAAAGCCTTATTCCATGTCCCCACTACTGGGGGACCCAAAGGTCATCGTTGCTGGTACCTCAAAACTCATTTTCTGAAATTACTCCAACTTAAAATCAGCTTGAAGAATTTCAGAAGATACTCTTCTGAAATTACTTCAACATAATGTCCGTTGGCATGGTCCCATTACACAGACGCATTCAATTACTTACTGCCGGACCCCATGCAACGCACAGTCAGTCCCATATTCCAAGTTGTACTTCCCATAAACATCTACACCAGAAGGGTCCCAGCATACAGGGCCAGTACCATGGTGGTGTACGCTTTGCTCGTTTGCTTTGCTTCATCTCCATCTGCTTCATTGCCGCTACCAGCATACCCAGAATACATAAAGCTTCTGAAATTACTTCAACTTAATTTGGGTGATACAAATATGCAGGTGCATTCAACCATTTTCCCACCTGTCCTCGTTGAAATCCAACGCGTGATCTTCTGAAATAACTTCACCAGAAGTTCTTAAGAACACGAGGTTAGTTCCATGACCCTGCATACTGTATCCAGCCACCATTCTCTCATCTTCCCCACCTTCAACATCTTGTGATCGCCGCCACCGATCCAAAATACTCTTCTGAAAGTACTTCAACTTAATCTTATCCTTCTGAAAGCTCCACCACCTTCAACAGCTCCACCACCTTCAACAGCTCCACTACCTTCAACTACTTCACTTAAACAGTCAAGTACCAAAAATCCATTTTTCGAAACTCATTCCCACACCACACTCCGAGACCGTGTGTGTGAACGAGTCTCGAGGGGGCATTTGTAGAGAGGGAAAATTCCCGACCTATCACAAGCTGACACATCACATTATCAAGTCCACAAAATACAGCCAATTACAGAACACCATGTATTGCTGCTAGGTTTTGCTATCACTATTCAGAAGCCAACAGAAATTTGCCAAGTGTCATGCAAGAGCCAATCACGCATCAGCGCACGTGTAAGCGATGACTCAAGCAGCCTCGCACGTGTAAGCAATGACTCAAGCGACCTCGCACGTGTAAGCGATGACTTAAGCGGACCAATCAAGCTGTGACATGTGTCACCAATCAAGCTCCGCCACGTGTCGCTCACCCACCCCAAAACTCCTATAAATAGAAGCCTTCCTGAGACATTTGAAAGGACCAAAAAATTCAGAAGTAAAAAAGCTCTGCGAAGATCAAGCCTCAAAGCCTTCAAGAACTTCAAGAACTTCAGCCCCAAAATCGAAGAACATTCGAAGCAGAATCATCCAAATTATCTGCCTAGATCTCAAAGTTCACTGGAATCAAGCTCAAAAGCCTCCAGAAACCTCAAGAAATCACAAATCAGTGAAGCTCAACGGATTCAAGCCTCTAAAAGCCCCGAAGAACTTCCACCACAAAACCTTCGAAGACGAAGAACGCACGAAGAACACGAAGAACACGAAGAACAAAGAATTTCTAACAAGCTCATAGCCAGAGATTCATTGTAATTCTGTTCCAAAGATCTTCGATCCATTCCTCAACCAAATTGAAGGATATTTTGTGTTCAAGTCAAATCCACATTACCATAAATCTAATCAATAAGTTTTGCAAGGAGATCGAATCAGAGGATCACTCTTTTGTAATCACAGAGAATTGTACCACACAATCATCAATACAAATTCGCATTTGTGAAACTATTTTACTTGTTTGATTTATTTCGAACTAGAAATTTAGTCGCTTACAGAGAGGTTTATACATATCCATAAGGTATTGGATCCGCATGGGAGATTCACAAATGTTCTTAGGTGGATTGAATCATAGTAGATTCATGACTTTCATTTCAATCCCTATCTAAAGACTAGTAGTTTTAAGCTATGGGAAGCAATGTCATGCGTGTTGTCGCCTTAAGGCTTGGAAATTATGGTCTAACTCACGCAAAAATCCAAACTAGTAGGCCATGAACATAGGCCGCTGTACAATACATGGTTATCATTTTAAAGTTGATAACCTCTTTTCCCCATTTCTTGCAAAGGAAAATAATAACAATAATAAAGAGACAGCCATCATTAGTATGGAATTGCAATATTATATAAGAGAAGAAAAAAGAGAAAGCCAAACAAATACCAATGGACAATAGTACCACTCAAAACTAATAGTTCATTACTTAATATGACAATTGTAGCACAAATGACAACAAAAAGTAAAAACCACTACATCGATGAGAGACCTTTTATTCCTTTTTTTTCATCAGTATTGCTATCATTATAAGCCATTATTACTCATAATAAACAAGAATATAGAAGCAACACTTTATTCGAATAATACAACTTCATTATTAATTAGCATTCCAATATGCTGCCACTTGTCAAATAAACCCTGCAACCATTGCGAGAACGGTGACACAATTGCACAAGAACCAGAACATTGTGAAGAACTGATTGTTTTGTAAGCTTGTGATGTCTTTTTTGGAATAGTTTGTGATGGCAATTTCTTTGGATGAATACTAGCTTGTAATTTCTGGCTGCTTTATATAGGCACGCATGGCTTGACTTTTGAGCTTCACAAATTATTGGGAAACTCAGAATATGGCTTATGCATGCATTTATGCACAAATTCCCAAAGGACCTTAATCATTGGGTGTGAAATTAACTAATTGTGGATGTTGCATTGGACAAAGGAGGTGAATTTTTTTAAGTGAAAGCCCATTGAGCTTCTCCATTTTGCCTGTATAGTAACTGAGGGAGGATTAAATAAGAATTTTGTATTAGATTATGAGCAAAACTCGTTTATTTTAGTATTAAGTACTATTAACCCTTGCCACTCACATTACTTTATTTCATATTCCCTTGCTATTAACCACATTATTCTAGTTTAGAATCAAATGTTTACTGTTACTTTTAAGCTCAGCCACATAATCAATTGACTTAAAAATTCATCTCAGACTTTGATTTAAACAATAACCAATTATAAAATTAAAAATGTCCTATAAACGGATGTCCTTATAATATTTGTTAATTAAAAAAATTTTGATACCACTTTCACTATAAATATAAAAAATTGACATAACAATCATTTGTTTATTTCTTTTCTCATAAAAAATTTCTAAAAACATTTTATAAGCATCTATTAAATTTTCTCAAACTAAATCTTTCATTCTTTGTCACATCAAATTATATTTCTTTTATACAAAAAATTGAAACTTTATTTTTCACTCTCCAAGACCCCATTAGGGGGACCTATATTAGTCATTTTAACACCAACCGCTCAACAAACCCCAAAATAACTAACTTCCTATTCCCGCCCACACCAACCTATCTCTCACTGACACGTGTCAATTCCTTCCCGCCAAAACAACATATTCTTTTCACTCTAAATTTACATCTCATGCCACTGCCACTCACAAACAGAGCACTCTGTTTTTCTCTGACTCTGTAACCCAAAAAAAAAAAAAAAAAAACTCCATCAATGGCTTCTTCACTCCTCTTCACACTCTCTCTCCTCATATCTCTAGTTGTCTACTCTCTCTCCTCCCCTCTCTCTTCCGAGATGATTCTCGATGCCTCCGAGATCCTCGTCGACACAGGCTATCTCTCCATGTCTCTAACTCTCGAGCTCATCTCCGATACCCTGTTTCCAAACTCTCATTCTCTCACCATCTTCGCTCCCTCGGACCCTGCCTTCATCGCCACCGGCCAACCCTCTCTCCCTCTCCTCCAATTCCACTTCTCTCCTATCCCAATGTCCCTCGAAACCCTCAAATCTCTCCCATACGGCACAGAAATCCCAACCATGTTTCAGGGCCACTCGCTCACAGTCACTTCATTTCCGTCCGACGATCGCGTGTCTTTGAACAATGTCGACATTACCCCATTGCCAATTTTCGATGATGGGTTCTTGATTGTATACGGAATCCGCGAGTTTTTCGATCCGGATTTCGAGGTTCGAGCCCCAGAATCCAGTTTTGGATGTGGGTTTTTGAGGACTAATTCGTTCGGCAATGCTAGCGAGGCTTTGAGGTCTAGTGGGTATTCGTTAATGGCGGGGTTTCTTGATTTACAAGTGCTTGAGACCAAGAAGAGTACTATGATGACTGTGTTTGCTCCTACTGATCAAGTCTTGAGGAATAGGCTCGGCAATTTCAACGAGTACTCGTCTATCTTTCTCCGTCATGTGGTTCCGTGCCGGCTTTTGTGGACTGATTTGGTTAAATTCAACGATGGGGCTGCATTGCCGACGCATTTGGGCGGGTTCTCGATAAATATCACGAGGTCTGGTGGCATATTGATGCTCAATGGCGTGCCGGTTTACTATCCGAACATGTATATCAGTGACTGGCTTGTTGTACATGGCCTTCGCCAGGTTCTTTCGGTGCCATGGGAAGGAACACAAGAAGGAATTGCAGGAGCTACAGATGAATTCGGAGGCAGTATTGAAGACTATACACCGGATTACGAGTTCTAAGGCCCTGATGTTCTTGCTAGCTTCTGCTTTCTGGTGAATATCTCTGTTGCCATCACTTTCTTGAATATATCTGTATGGTTAAAGAAACAAATTGAACACTTTGAATTTGCTGATATTCTGTATCTCTTAGCATGTTACTTTCTATGATTGTATTGAATTGACCGTTTTCTTAGTTAAATGACAAGTGATAACATTGAGCCAATAAAGAAGGAAAGTTAGGAACTTGCTATAAAGATTTGGTATGGTTACTTTTATTATGTGGGAGAAATAAGAGGCTTGGAGCTATACTAAAAGGCTTTAAAGTCTTCTGCTAATCAAGTTCTTGACCTTGTTCTGAATTGCCTGATTTCTTAGTTGAATGACACAATTTTTATATCAAAATTGATCCAATAGAGAAGGGAAGTTAGGAATCTGTTGTGTAAAGAATTGGTACCATTAGTTTTAGTGGTTAGAAATGTGGGAGGAATAAGAGGCTTGGAACTATACTAAAATATTTTCAATGTTTGCTGCTAATCAAGCTCTAGACCTTGCACAAGCATAAGACAAGCTTGAATTGTTGAATAGTAGGGCAATCTTAGTGAAGGTTTCAAACCAGAATTAGCTTTCAGGTTAATCTACAATGCATAGGGCTACGGCATTTTTCTTTTTTTGTCCTAGTACTCTTATTGGCCACTGATTTAAGAAATCATAGGATGGATATGCAAACATGCAAGATATTAATAGCAGTATATTAGTGTTGGAAATCTTTGATAATGTGTTAGCAGCCATAACCTTTTATGACTTCATAGTTTGCAAACCAAAGAACACCTGATTTTCTTTTTTGAGCTTGTGCATAGCTTTCTCTAGGTGGTAAAAAAAATCTTAAATTCTCAGCCTAGCAAATCATTGGAGCTCATGAGCAGTATGAGGAGTCCAACTGCCGTGATGTAAGTTCAAGTATAACTGAAAATTGACCTGATAAAAAGTGTACATGGAATTAATACTTTACTTCACACTTAAATGTCAAACTCTCTATTCTATTACTTTGTATTTAATCAATATTCATTTTCCACAGGTGGAATTGCCTTTTTTCTGGTGCCCGAAGTTTTTGAATGCTTAAAATATGATAGAAATCGGTTCTTCTAATGCTTAGGTAGTTAGTTAGGTGATAAAATGAAGAGGGATCAGTTCCCATGTTTCTTTCTAACCCCATTAGAGTCGTAATTCTATAGTCCAAATGATATATAAGAAGCTGTTGATATATTACCATAGTCAGTTCCTAGTGCTATTGGAATAGAAATATGAATAGTATCATTTACGGGTGCTGGAAGGTTAAGAGCATAAATGTACCTCTGTTGTAGGTGCATTACAGGTATATAATAGTTTATATTAGGAGATTGAAGTGGCTTTGTTCATCATCTTATAAAAAAGTTGACTATTGTTATCTAGGCTGCATGATGATAAATACTTAAAACAGTCACCTTGTGCTTGTTAGCTAGAAGATGAGAATTCGGAGTTACAGATTTCATGGAAGAGGAATTGTGAAGAATTGGTTTAAGTATACTTTCAACTCTAGAAAAATTGAATAGATTGCCGTATGTGTTGATTATTAAAACTGGAAAAAAAAGCTAACTCCATTTTAGGGTTAGACTTGTAAAGCCAAAGGCTTATTAAAAGATGGGTTATTCCCCTTTCTTCCATAGTAATGGAAATGCTGAAGCATTGTGTCTGAGTTTTGCACTTCTGAGTCTAAAGTTGTCTCTGTGATTGCCCCCATTTAAAAGAAGGCATGATCTGAGCATAACAACTTATCTGGGATTTCATGGTGCCAAAACTAATGCATGATTAGCACTTTCATAATTTACATTTTCATTTTTATGGCAATTGTAAAGTGTAATTAAATAAATCTCCGATTAATTGACGAAAGAAGGGGGCTCTAAACTGGATTCTATCTCGTCAGTCGATTGAAAAAATGTTGCACTGTCAAACAAACAAAATGATGGTCATAACCACCAAGTCTAACATCACTGTTACCATCATAAGCACCAACCCTGGAGTGTCAGTTGAAGAGGATGCAAGTGAACCATTTTAAAGCTTATTGGCAATTTTGTCAATAACAGACTTAATAATCCCCGTGAGAGTAGACTGAGGTGGTGACCAATATACAATAAAAGAGGGAAGTGAAGATTATTAAAAGCAAACTCAACAACTTTCACCACGGCCAAATCTTATCTCTCTGTTGCATTTCAGCAGCAGGTCAAGTAGGTTGTACACCATCTTCATCTACCATTTACCACCCCTAAAAGTACTCAAATATAGCTTGATTGATCCTAATAGAACACAACTACTTAACCCAGATCATGTTGGCGCATGTGGCAAAGCAAAGGTCATGACAGGTATTACTGATTTCAAATTCCTAACAATTTCATATGTCAGAATCGACCAATGGTTAACTGGGAAAATAGAACTTTGAAGGATCATGCTGCGAGGCTAAACAAAATAGGCTTTAAAAAATATCCACAAAAGTCGGGAACAGATTTATGACCGTCGTTCTAAACCATTACATGTGCTGCCCGTGTTGGTTTGGATTAAGCTTATTTGGACAAAAATGCAATTATACCTAAACAAAATAGACTTTAAAAATTTGTACATAGACTAGGCCTCAAGGGTTTAGTATATAGCCATTAGCCACCATAGTTGAAAAAGTTTCATACTCTATAATGCATATAAAGGGAGAGTTTTTTATATAGCCACCATTTTAGAAAAAAGTTCCATACTCTATAATGTATACCGATGGATGTGAGGCGACAGAAAAACGTAACAAGTTTTGGTACGCATGGGATCAATCTTACTTCCTATCACAATTACACAGGAGACAATTACACAGGAGACGGTCAGAAATATCAACCAATTGATTTGCTTTAACTATATATATAACATAAGGGAATACACTGTAATTTTAGCCCTCAACTCAAAATGGAGCTTCGCCCCACTTTGGTTTCTTCCCCTAATAGGGGTATAAGAAAGCTCAAGATATAGACCTAACTACAATACTGATTTTCTACCATACAGTCTACACTTCACCTGATGGGGGAATTCGAAATTGGCAAGGATGGTTTCACAAACACTTCCTCCCTTTGGGGGCGGTTTGCATAGAGTATCCAAAGAACAAGACAGAGCAAGACTCCAACTGAAATCATTCCCAATCCTGCATTCACTATCTCAAGATAGTGGCTCAATGGTGGACAGTAACTTGTGGTGATATTTTTGAATGTGTCCCGGACAAAATTGCAATCCTGGAGACTAAGTAAAGGCGGGGTGTAGTGCTCAAGTGCATAGCTCTCATTTACTGCAGCCACCAGCTGTGCATAGATGTCCGGTGTTACCCTCCCAACGGTGGAGCACAGGCCAGATGCTGAAACTTTACATGTGTAGTTCTGCCAAACCTGCAAAATTTTAGATAACTGAATAAGATGTCTTAATCAAATCTCAGTTGTACATAATCAAGTACTGGTGCAAACTTCATAGCGTTTACTCTCTCATCTACATTCCACCTTGCACAAACTAATGCTCTATTGAGAGTTTATATATGGGACGCCATTATGCTGCAGTATTAAGTAATTTAGACGGCTTTAATTTTCTGCTCCTTTAGCCATAGCACATAGGCAAGATTTTTTAATTGTAGGAATGAAGTCTTTTTGTAACATAGCAGCTTATGAAAGTTATCACCTTCAAGTGGGTACTGAACGTGTTTATCTCTTCCTTCCACTAATCACACCTTTTGGGTACATGTGCGACATGAATACTCCATTTCAAGCAGAAAGCACGTCACATATATCCACAGCTGTATGGGGTACGTCAAACTCACTTTTATTAAATCCTTTACTATCGTATTCTCTTCCATTGCCTAAAACTAACTACCATATTCTCTTTCATGAAATCTTTGATAAATGTCTAAGCTCACACTAATGGGAACTTATAGATAAGATTTTAAGACAACCTTAAAACAGCTATTAGATGGTTAAGGATTGTATATTAGATTTATTATCTATGATAAATTTTTCCTCAACATAAAACTTCAAAATATTATATGAGGTGAAATTCAAATCAAAATTATGTATGAACCACCTGATGTTTCCAGCTGTGGCTCGAATATATCAATTTTCTTCAATTATATTGCATAACTTGGCACATCAAAGGATCTTAAGTCAATTCTGTTAGAGTTTTACTGTTTTGATTCAATAATTTGGTAGTTTCCGGAAACATATTTAGCAAGCAGATTTCCATAACAAAAAAGGTACCAAATAATTAAAATTGATAAAACATACCTCCGAAGCATTTGCCACAGACACCTCTCGAGACTCACACTGGCGATCTTGCAGCTGAGAGTCGTATGGATAACAGAGTGGCGGCATCATAGGACCCGACTGATTATAATAGTATGGACTTTCCTTGGAGGGATAAGTATCAGCATAGGTATAGATAAATTCATTGACGACATTTACAATTTGAGTGACAATTTTTTTGCTCTGCACAAGTGTCTGGTTTGTTGTCCTATGGTCAACACATGGAAGGACGTTGCTAAGAGCTGTTTCTGCATGGGGATATTCTACCCATTCCTCCATGGCCATGCAGGTATCAGAAACTGTACTGAAATTTCAAGAAACAGACTTCTATCAGTAATGGCTTTAAAGGATGTTTTGCTTTTTGTTCTAATTATTTTTTTGATAGGTAGCTTTTAGTTCTAATTATAACAAAAGGCAGCAGTGGATGAAGCAGAACTTTCAAAGGTAAAAATGCTATATCATAATCAGGCTCTTATTTTGTGAACATCACATGTGAAGGAAAATTGGTGATAAAATATTAAGTTTTCAATTCACATAGATAATAAAATACATGTATAAAATTTAACAGAGATGTATCTGATCAAAATCCGATTTCTTACTTGTTGAGGATTACGAAAACTCCACACAGGACAAATGTAATTGCAACAAGCAACCATCCACTTATTATGAATCTGCAACATTATGTTGGTGGTGTCAAATACAAATATGAAAAGCATCCAGCATGTTGAAAGTACAAATAATATTGGATGTGGCACATGTCCACTAAATGCAAAGACAA
The DNA here is from genome assembly GCF_932294415.1 of Quercus robur. Lineage (NCBI taxonomy): Eukaryota > Viridiplantae > Streptophyta > Magnoliopsida > Fagales > Fagaceae > Quercus > Quercus robur. The sequence goes on along the minus strand of NC_065534.1, from coordinate 2,720,815 downwards.
CTTACATGTGGATTGCATGTTTGTGCCCAAGGATAGACAGGACTGCAATAACAAAAATCAGTAAGTCACAAAGAGGAAAAAGTCTAGTATATGAGAAAAATAATAAAAGATATCATCAATTAGGATCATTTCAGCAATACGTACTAAGACCAATCAGAGCCAGAAGAAGCATTACTGCTGCCACAGTTATCAAAGCAGAGCGCCTGCAACAATGAAGTGAATATGAACCAATGAACATCAAGAGTGTTAAAAAGAATTCTAGATATAGATAGTACTAAAAAAGCTAGCATATACATACACAGCATTGATGACTTTCTTTATTTTGGCTGAATTTTGGCTTGTCTTCTCTGTCAGCGTATCTGCTGCAATATTAAGATCCATGTTCAACTTGTCAATATCATCCATGACATCAGAAGGAAGGAACACCTGGGCCACACTAATAGTTTTTGCTAGGGAGAGATATTGAGTGACATTTCTTAGGATCCCCACGGTGTAATCTGACTGGTTAACAACGTAATTCAGAGTATGCAGCACTTCACCATGAAATTTGTCCTGCCCAACCGAGAGTAGGATACATCCAATCCTGTGTGACAAAAGGGTCAGGAAACATTAGCAAGAGTTGCAAAAGAAATATCAATTTGGGGATTACAAAAGACATGATTTGTCATGTTAAAACTGGGACATGCATGCAAGAAATGGGTTGAAACATTGAGCCCAAGAGAGAAATGAAAGAACAAAGCATTTTTTTTTTTAACTCAATGCATGATGAAAATATCTAGTTATAACATAGCAAAGGCAAGGCATTTAGCACAAGGTGCAGAAACGTATTTATTTGGAAATGACAACATCCGACATGGAGGTAGTTCATAAAATGGTTCAAGGTGAAACACAGAATGATAAAATGCCTTTCTCAGATGACAAAATATTTGTTAACTTTAATAACCTCTACATAAACATAATAAAAATGTAATTCCATTCAACTTCAAACATAGAATCAAGTTGAAGAAGTTTTCAAATGATTGGAATAAAAGGACAGCACATGTAGATTTATACTGATAAGGTAAAGAAAGAAATCTAACTGCTAAAGTATTAGAGTTAAAACGAACAAAACAAAACAAACAAACAAACAAAACCTCCAATTACAAAGATAATAACTATTAAAAAAATTTTGAGATTCAGAATATTACGCTGCAGCACATGTGAAGAGTATAAGCAGTATAAGACAAATCCTTTGTGAATGGTGTGATCCTTTCCCTTTTATGTTTATCCTCCATCCACAGCAATGATGAGCCGCAAGAGCCAAGCCAAAAGAGATAAACCATACGACAGCAAGAATGAAACCAGGAGCACCTGTAAATCCAACAGACTGCAGATATAATGGTTAAAATACTGATGAATATATGTTATTAAAATATCGACAACAAAAAAATAATAATAATAATAATAATTATTTAGCATCTCAGTCCAGCATGCAATCATGTAGAAAATACCAACAGAAAGTACACGGGAACAAAAGATAGAATGCACTGGATGAATCAATCACCAGTTGAGCACTGAAATAGAAAAACAAACGCCAGAAGCTAAAATACATTTCATGCAAGACATCAAGCTCTGTTAAGCAGGAACAGGAATTTGACATGGTACAAAAAAGATCGTCATTTCCTGAGCCCACAGCTACTTATCTCACTATATATATACATATATCATACAAATAACAAGATGTCTAGAGTATCTAGGATGCACACCCTGATATTGAGCAGTTCACCGTGGCAGCACTTTAGAATGTATTTGATGAATTATATAGATCATACTCATTTTTCTTTTTTTATTATAATTTATTTATCATTATTTTGATTGGTAGGTTACGCGTGTGCGCACACGTCCAGTGGGTGTTGATCCAAGCTATTTTCTTATAACCACAATCTGAGTTAAGCTTCCACAGAACCACAACTTTGATTCATTCTGAAACTTTTCATTCAAAGGATGAGCTGATTGATGTAAAAAAATAATACTAGAAAATTGGGCATAGTGTAAACATATTAATCCCTCACTAATTTCTCTGAAGATGGTTATATTTTTCATCAAAAGCTCTCTCTTTTTCTCACAAATCAAAAAACACAAAGAACATATTTTCTCCAAGTTTATCAATTAGATCTCAATTTCTCACACACACAGAGAACAGTAAAAAATAAATAATCAACCAACCATCAGCTTGCTTGCAATTACATTTTAACCAAACCAATCAATCTAACAAACTAAAAAAACATTAATGTGAAAAAGGGAAGCAGCACTTACGGCCCAGTAATGCCGATTGGTGATGTCCCAACCGCCATGGTAATGCCGAAGCCCGTGAAGAATGTCCGGCCTATTCGTCCTGTTTTCCGCCAAAACAAGCGTGCTCTGACTGGCATCATCACTTGCAGGCCCTGGAGCCTGTGCAGCCTCCGAGATTACATTCTTCCATGGCCCCAAATTCTCCTCTCCTGCACCCACAATCACAAAAACACAAACACAAACACAAACACAAACACAAAGTTAAGAAAGTTCACAACTAAATCACACAGCACTTAAGCTGCACCGACAGAAATTAATGACTAAAACGTAATCTTTAAGACCTTATAACAGATAAAACACATCTCTCGTTTCGCTGCTGAGAAAATGTGGAAAAATAGTGAAACCAAACAGCAACAACAAAATTTTGCAAAGTAAAAGAAAAATATATACCAGAACTTGTACACTGCCCAATACAACAAAAAGGTTTTACTTTTAATTCAGCTAAAGAAATCCATTTATTGACACTCAAAACAAAATTAAGCTACATAATAATATTCACAATCTCATTTTCCTTCCCTTTCCTCAGGTTTCTCAGCAACCAAACAGACGCAAAAAATGACACTTTCAGACCAAACCCATTACTCTTCTCCGATCATTGAACCAAGAAATGAGAACAATTAACATATTTATATATCCCTCTGGTTTCTCAGCAACCAAACAAACACACTAAAAAATGAAACTTTATCCAACCCATTACTCTTTTTCTGATCAGTGAACCAAGAAATGAGAACAATCAACATATCTATACACGAATTAACATGCATATAAATTGTACGGACCTAGAATGAACTTGACAGAAACATGGTGGGGCTCATTGCTCACAGTCACAGTCTGAGCAGAAATTGAGCTGACAGCAGCCAAAATGAAGAAGAAGGAAGAGAACCCAGAAACCAAAAACGCCTTCATTTGCCAACCTCTTATATCTCACTCACTCAGTCAGTCACTGCAGCCATAGCAAACAAACCGAACCCAATTTCCAAGATCTGGGTTCGACCAAAAAATCAAAGAAAGACTCAAACTTTTACAGTCTGATCACCATTTTTTTCTCTCCTCCTCCTATAGTTTCTGATGGAGGAAGCAAAAATGAAATGAGAGATTTTATAGGAAAGAGACTTGTTGGAGCTAAAACCATAAAGATAGAGAGAGTGTGTGAATGTGAAAGAGTCACATGGTGGGTCAGTGACGGTGATTAAGGAGAAGAAACGAAAAGGGCGGGTGTGATTTGTTTTTAATAAAGTATATTTTTTTTTGCTTAAGCTAATCAACTTTCTTTGATTTGCTTTGCTATTTTTGTTTTTTATAATCTATTTTTCTTTTCACTGATGATGAGTGACTGAATTAAGTAAAGCATAAACAAATTTTTTATTTTTTTTATTTTTCTCTTTTTGCTTATTTACTTTGGCTTTGCTTGATACCAGTTTGTTCTTTTGTCCTTCTCTGCTTTTTCTTTGTTTGTCTTTTTGTTACTTTTTCTTCACTTTTGGTTTTGAGTATCATAATAGTATATCAATTACTTAAAAAGCACAAAATAATTAGTTAAAGGCTCAGAAATTTTTCACAACTTTTTTTTATTAATTGGTTGTATGGTTTGTTGTGTTTATACATAATAAAGTTTTTTGGGTTTGGTTAGTGTGAGTTGTATTAGACTATTGAACACAATACAAACATGACACGTACATAATATGTGTTAAAAATTGACAATTTTTTTATCTTTTATCCTACCTTTAATGATAGCTCTAAGTTATCATTTTAAGGTGTTACAATAATATTGTTAAAAAAAAAAAATTCTTACAAAAGTAAGATAAAATTTGAGTTTTTAAATATATATTATGCTCTAATTGTTACGACTTAACAATTTTTAGAAAATAAATTATTTTTAAAAAAATCTAAAAAATTATCTTATTTTTTTATGTTTGGTAATAATTTTAAAAATTATCTTTCAATTTTTTTTATTTAGTTTAATATAAAATAGATTTGTTCTCTAGATAAGGAATGTCAAAAAATATTTTTTTAATGACTATAGATTTGTTTTTCCAAAGAGAGAAAGTCAAAAGATAATTTACCTATTACTGTTTTTTTAATGATACTACCAAACAGGGAAAAACACCCAGAGAAAAACCTGTCCACACACTATCCTGGGTTTTAGCAGAATGACTGATAAAGTCCAGTAACATGGAATGACAAGAATGTCATTGTTAATAGGACCAAATTACTTTTTCAAGTGCTTATTGATGGGGGTAACTTCAAGCCCTTTATGGGAAAAAAAGGTATGTTGGATATTGGAAAGTGAGCAGTGGTCAGTGAGTCAAATGTCCGAGTTTTGGTGAGTTTGCCAAACGGGTTTTGTAACTTTGTTTGATTTTCCCAAGTGAATAAGAACAGAAATCCGAAAGTATCTATCTTTTGAGTTCGAGGAAAATTCGGCTAAGTTGCTTTATGTACTTTTCTACTATTTACTATTCCTTATTTAATTACTTTTTTTAAACCGCGTAGGGTCTTTTTCAAAGATAAAATCTATTGTTATGTGCATGCATCGAGGTCACTCTCCACTATGAAATTATCCCTGTTAAGAGCTATCCTATCACTTATCAGCAATGTGGAAAATATTTTTAAAAATAAATAAAAAGGTAATCACCTTATCAATTTCTGGTACAATGTACATCATGGTGTGATTAAAGGGTTACTTACTACAAATCCAATATTAAAAAGGCAATAGTCACATGTGCCATCTCCTCATCACTCATAATCACTTGTGTTATTAGCTTCAAATGATAATCAATATACATGTGTGCAATAAACATAATTTTTTCTATTAAAAATGGTGAATAATAAGTATAAATCTCAAACTCAGCTTTGAAAAAATACTATAGTTTTTTTTTCTTATACTATAAAATTAGAATTTATGGCCGTCTCTAATTTTCTATATTTATCAATAGGAGAATTATCTATTAAGTTAATTAAAACTCATAAAATGAATATTTAAGGTCTATTTGGATATCATTTATTGTTGAAAATTAAAAACTGAAAATTAAAAACACGGTAACAAAATAATTTTTAAATGTATAAATAGTACCGTAAAACTCATCTTTTTATGTTTATATTACTGAAAAAAAAAAAGTTTATAAATCCTATAAACAGTATATAGAACCTACTAAAATAAAGGTGCCATTGAGAAGGATTGACAAGGAAATATTGCCACTTAAAGTTACCATCTTAAACTTCAAATCGCATCAAAGAGTTTAAGAAATTTATTCTTGTTTATTTGAATTTCTTTTATTTTTTATATATTTTAAGTAAGGGGGATCTTTTTTTTTTGGGAGAAAGAAGTAAGGGGGATCTGAATTATGTACTTTCCAAAATGTCATTTAACCTATAAAAAAAATTATCCATAATGGAATTATGGAAACATTTATAACATACCCTCTGACATATTTGGTGCCTTTAATAAATGCGTGTTCCTTAGATGGGAAGAAGAGTAAAGAAGTTAAGAGCATAATTTTATCTGCAAAAGAAGAAGGAAAAAGCTGTGAGGGAAAGCATATCATTTCATGTTATCAATGAAGTGAAAGCATGGAAAATGTTGGAGAGTGATTGATTGGGCACGTGATAAGGGACATGCAGGGTCCACTTATTACCTACAAATATAAATACAATATATACAACACACACACACACTACGCTCTTCACACACGGATCTGCACTGTATATATGCAATATGCATGAAAAGCAGAGCACCGTTTGTGCGGCACCACCTAATCTCCACCATACGTTACGCGTTTGCTGATTGATACTATTTTTGCCTTCTTGCCCATATAAAGCTACACACCGATAAAGCCATGAAAAAGCAATAATAATAATTAATATGGCCTTTCATTTATAATATCATTATTTTTCCACTTGCTTTTAGTGCTTTCTGCAACTTTTTCTATCACATATCAACTTGATCTATGTAACACGGCACCTATCCAAAGATTTTCTTTTTGGAATTTCGTAGCTAAGATTTTTCACAACTTTTTTCATGACATTTATTCATTAATATAATCAAGTAGTGTCACTGATGAATTACAAACTTGACAAAGTATATATAATAAAAGAAAAATGGAAATTAGTTGTTTCTTGAACATTGTTATCTGGTTTAACTGGATTTATCATGTGCATGTTTAGAAAATTCCCAATTGAAGAAAATACTTAAAGAAAGAAGTAGTAATATATCACAAGAGAAATTAATAGTCTCTCGTGCATTTTATTGATCTCTCATTTTCTTTTTTTTTTGGTAAACAAGAGCTGATCTCTCATTCTCATTTTCACTAGCACTCTCCTCCAAATATTGATAACTTGGATATACATCTTAATTGATTAATTTGTTTCTTTAAAAAAAAAAAAAAAAAAACTTTCTCTTGCTTCTCGTTTGGTATGTTGTCTATTTGTCAATTACAGTCTGAGTAAGGAATGAAAAATCAAATGGGTTAAAGTAATATCTCAATTTAGAGTAATTAAATAGTATATAAATTGATATAATGATAAGAAATGTAAAAAGGCTGAATGAATGGATACATAAAACTATCTAATTATAAAATAAAAAAATAAAAAAAATAGATTCATATAACCCAAAAAAAAGTCAATAAATCTTTGAATATTATTACTTCTTGGGAAAATATATGATACAAGTCCTTGTCATAAACAAATGCACATATCTCAAATGACGACAAGTATACTATAAATTAATGACAGAGGAAAGCGGTGGTGTTAGAGTCAAAAAGAAAGGCCAAAGATCTATGCGTACGTTATTGTTTCTGTTGGTTAACTCATAGCTTGGCTTACCCGCCTTAATTGGAGTAGTTTGTTGTCTACATCAAACGCTGTGTATCAAGCATTATCACTCGGTTTTTAGTCCCTTTCCAGGTACAATGTCGACCAAAGCAGCTGAAAAGATAAACTAATTAAGAAGATTATTACCAAAGTTAATTAAGATTATCAAATTAGGTAAAAAGAATGCAAAACTGGTACGTAACACCAATGTGACAGTCTAATCTTTGATCTTCAAATCTAAAAGAGAGAAGTTATTCAGCCAAAAAAAAAAAAAATCATAAAGAGAGAAGTGCATTAATGCTTTCCTTTGCATGGGAGTTGGAACAACTCCATGGATTAGGTATGTTTTGTTGTTTACCTATTTTTATTTCATTAAGTTTAGAGACATGCATATCTAATTTTTTTTTTACCATCGTTGAAATAATATAGTGTTTCTTATCAAAAAAAAAATATATATATATATATAGTGTTAGTTTAATGAAAATGATATCGATAGTGAATATGTAAAAATGATATTGTTCCAATCACAATTTTATATTTTTAACTGTATTAATAAAGCACTAAGAGAGTTTGTTTTCTCTAATTTTTTATCATAGTTTTTATTTTATTTGTTTAGTCAAGTTTTATCATATATTGTTAAGCAGCACGCTTGTGCACATGACATTCAAATGGGTTCTCTATTCAGCAAAACATGACAAAAAAGAAGAACCTCTATTAGCCACAATAATATATAAACTAATTTGTTCTAGTGGAGGATTATATGTGACATGTTCCATGTGCCAATGAGTTTGAACAATGTGACATTTACGATCTTTTCCAAAATACAAGAAATTCAATTTCTTTAAATTAGATCAAATTATTAAATTATTTATTCCAAGATGATAAAAAGACTCAAAGTACTGAATCTCAACACTTGTCAGCAAAATCAATCTCTTGCTGCATTAAAAAAAGAATGTGTGTTTATATATATATATATATATATATATATATAAATGTGTGTGTGGGTACTTAAGGCATGTTTGGCAACGTCATAGGCATGTTTGGCAACGTCATAGGCATGCTTGCAACGTCCTTGGCCGTCCTCAGCATGCTTTGCAACATCTTCGGCATGCTTGGCAACGTCCTAGACGTCCCACATCGAAGAGAAATCCCCCCACTTTCTACCTTATAAACTTTGAAGCGAAGGAGTAGTGTACCGAGATCGGCCGAGGACATTGCTAAGCATGCCGAGGATGGCCAAGGACGTTGCAAGCATACCTAAGACGTTGACAAGCATGCCTTAGGTACCCACAATATATATATATATATATATATATTTATAGGGTTGGGTTGAACTTACACCTGGTGTAACTCTAAGTAATATTACACCATTTAATATTTTTTAATTGAATGCAAATTTTAACAAATCTACCATTAGATTACATTATTTTCGTATATTCTCCATGCGTGCAAAATTTCAAGGTGATTAAAAATTAATAACTATGTCATCAATCAATTTTTTAAATTCAAATTTTTGTAGTTTAAAATAATGTATAAAAGATGAATTTATAGATCAAATGGTAAATAGCATCCAATTGATATGAAAATTGGTATGATTGTTAAAAACATATAAAACATGTAATTTAACGGTAGGATTTTAAAAATATGAATTCTATAACAAGTTATTGAGTGGTGTAATATTACTTAGAGTTACACTGGGTGTAACTTGAACCCAATCCAGAGAGAGAGAGAGAGGAGTGAAATAAAATTCAGAGAGGCAGAGACTGAGAGACACCTAGGATTTTGTTTTATTAATGACTCTGTCTGATTGATACTACTGTATACGTATCTAGCTTATATTATATGGTAACATGTATGGAGGTGATGACGTACGAACTAATCTCAAAATTGTGACCATAAATCTAAATCACACAGGTAGAGACTTTAGACTAGAGACACTAGGATTTTGTTTTATTATTGAGACTCTCTTTCATTTGGTACTAGTGTATACACATATCTAACTCATATGATAACATAAGCTAGATATTAAACTCAGAATTTGTGGCCTTGTACTCGGTTTAGGATCTCTCTGTTTGGATTTAAACTCAGGATTGTGAGTCTTTGACCATGGATCTCTGCTTGGATTGGTCCGGCAGAGGAAATACCAAATTACAAATCCCATCCACCAAATACATGAACACCTAAACATGTGGTGGTTCTTTTATTTATTTATACGTGAGTGAGAGAGATTCAATCATTCGAACATCAACATCTCAATTTGAAATACCAGAAAATGTTAGATAATTAATAACACATAGTAGTCCAAAACAACTCTTGAATTGTGGTCAACATAAATAAAGAGAGCAATAATGCATTCATGAGATCCTAAAAATAAGACTATTACTCTAGCTCTACAATTATGTGACAAACCCTAGTAATATGCCAACAAAAGTCAATACAAACAGAATTTTATCCTAGACAAATGCAACAAACTAGATATTCATAATTTTTTTTTTAAACAACAATTTTAAAAACAAAAGAATCAAAAACAACAATTTTATTTTCAAAAAAAAAAAGTGTCTTCTTATATAAATACTAAATACATTTAGGCCGATACAACACCGATATCATTTCGATTGATTTTCTTGTTGTAGGTGTCCATTGCTTAAAGATCAATAATACACTTTCTTCATCATCACATGGTCTTCAGTATTATTAGTTATTACTTGAAAAAAAAAATGATAAGATCACACACTGTACTTGTGTTGCTTATATTTGTTAGACGAACAAATGTGAGGAAACATGGGACCAGCTTGCTGAGCAATGTGTCCTTAGCTAGAATATGAGTTGTGGCTATCTGTGTATGTCGGCATCTCTTAAATTGGTTGCATTCGGTTGCTCTTTTTTTCTATCCATGCTGTTTAGGACCATGTGGCATGCTGCTTCTTTTTTTGACATTATTAAACCACTCTCATGCAATATATATATGCCACTAATTAAAATGGCTTTTCAACCACTTTCTTTATAACAAACTTGATCGGACTTTGCAACAACTAAAAATGTTCTTCATTTACAATCTACCCGTACATGTATAGTTTTTGATATCTTAAACTCAAGGGAATGTAAAGGCCAACAATATGCATGTTAATGCTTCAACTAAAACTAATAATATCTCAATATGGACTAAATTTAGTGCAAGGAAAAGGACAATGTCATGAACAGGACTGTTAGAAATGTTTAACTTACCATTTTATCTCTTTCTATTTCAATGATAATATTAGAATAATGATCAAATGATTAAATTTATTATTTTTAATCTTTTGAGACAATTAGTAATTTTTCATGATACTTAGAACAAATCAACTTGAATTTGAACTATTAAGAGGGAATCTGAAAATTTCTTAGCAGTTTCAAAATCAATAATTTATTTGATAGGTTGAATCCTTAATTTCCTAAAATTTGTGGGTCTTTGGTCGTTTACGTATTAATTACGGTCAGAACCCAAAGAATGCTCCAATATATTCAAAGATTGAAAGTTTTCAAACACGACTAAAACATTAAACATAATATTTTTATGCTGTGGCCTTGAAACATTTAGCATTCCCTTTCACCCTCTTAACTACAAGATTGAAGTTGACAAAATGGATTCCTACTAGGAATATAGCAAGAGGAAAAATAGGGTGTAAAAGCGTTGCCTTTATTAAATTTTCGTCGGCTACACAATTCTTTTTAATATTCTAGTCGGCCCAATTACAGGTTTTTAATCCGAAGAACAGGAAATCACTAACTTCTTTCTTTCCGCCACATGAAAAAGAAAACGAATCAATGCTGATTTTATATGGGTCCATTTGCCATAGTTTTTTTTTTTTTTTTTTTTTTTAATTATTGAAAAAAAAATTATTTCTTCTATTTGCCATATGAACAACTTTTTAAATATTCATTTTTCTTTTAGTTATGGATATACTTTGACCTTACTTTTTTTTATCTTCAATAAACCAATAAAAACAAACTCTCAAATAAAAGCTTGGTCAAGAGAAAGTTATATTGTTTACATCTGTGAGAGGAAAGAACACAATTTTTCCGTACTCCAAAATACTTAAGAATTTTCTCTGTGAGAATATTTCCGTGTAAAAGACTCACTTCTATTTTGAAATATATTAATTTGCTTATATGTTTTTAGGTTCGAATATAAGTTTAGCAACACCACATTTTTTTTTTTCCAACAGGAAATGTTGTGATAATCTATCCACACAAATAAAAAAGCAATACTTCTCTTTTCTCAGCCTTTTTGGTTGTATTAGGCCTGCCAATTTCGATTTACTTAATGACAAGCCATGGCCCATGAGGCAGGGTTTACTGCTAGCCTAAGATAGATCTGAGGATCACTAGAAAATGAGCCCATTGATCTTTCAGAATATGATAAAGCCCAAAAGATATGTTTCAGTTTCAAAAAAAAAATATAAAGCCCAAAATAAACCACACAATGTAGACATTCTAGATTTAGGCCCAACCTCCTTTGCAATCGAATGATTGTTTGTCTAATATTTTAGTCCTAATATTCGTGAAGCTTCACAACTTGCAATTAATCCCCCGGAAAATTTTGAATTTCTATTGTTTTGATCTCTCAAATTTAAAATTTTTTAATTAAGATTGTTATTTTGATCCCTCAAGTTCATATTTGTTTTAGTAAAAGTGACTATTGAAACTTGATAGGAGGGTCAAATCAACAGTAATTTAAAATTAATTGAAGGGATTAACTATAAGTTTTGAAACTTCCAATTCCAAAATAACAACAATAAATTTAGAGGGAATATTAGCAATTGGTGATCATAAGCAAAAAAAGCTGAGAAAGATTGTTGCTATGTCCAGGCTGAAAAGTTTTACTAGTGAATTAAAGACCATACAAACATCTCCTCCATTGACACACTAAGGTTTAGAGTGTGCTTGTCCATCTAGATAATATATAATTAAAGTGTGAAAAAATAAGTTATTATTTCAAACTTCAAATCAGAATTCAGAACATACAACACATGGCAATCCATATGATATATAGGTGCAGGCTTGCAGACCATATATAAAATTGATTAGGCGTTCCATTCTTTGGGCTTCAATATCACACCAATGGATTCATGAAACAATTATGATATAGAGAATAAGATACTCGAGACACAAAAAGTTGCAGCATTCAACTCTAAACAGATTCCTGAAATTCCTACTCAACTTCTGTTAAATCCCAAAGACTGACAATTTTTTCTGAGGATAAACTCCTTACTGTATGTAACCAACCAAAAAATAAATAAACCTCAACAATCTTCTCCCTAAGTGAAACCCACATGAGCCAGTTACCAAATAATTTGTTTGGATGAGCTTATTTTCACCTCAAAAGAGAATAAAGCTTTTTAAAGCATCACATTTTTAAGGTATGGCTGTCCTTTATCACAATAACAAAATAAACTCATTCATTAAGTGAATCCTGCAAATCATACCAGTAGTTCCTTTTTTAATAAGTATATCAGCAGATAACTTGAATCCTAATTTGAGAACAACCCCAGGTTCCACATACATGGGATCTTATGCATATCAAACTACTATAGCTCATTCCGAGACAAATCATAAAGAGATGAGTTGGAGACATGAACAAAATGTGTTGTAAACTGAGAAGCCACTATACCTGTCTCATTGCTGATTTCCTAGACACAAGAAAATTGGAGGAGAAAAATATAAGGAATTGCATGGTTGAATTTGCAATGAAGGTATATGTTAATCTACAGTTTAGGTGAACTACTCAAACTATGAGATGGAAAAATAGGTTTTCAGTTTTCACTACCCCTATATAAATAGGAGGGAGAAAATGAAAGTTCACAACAACAAAGCCTTTGTCCCAAATTTCTGGGGTAGGCTAAAGGAAAGTTAAGATTTAGAAAAATGATAACAAAGCAAGCTAAAGAGGCATGTAACATGTTTAGTTAAAAAAGAAAAAGAAGGCATGGCCTATGATATGTGCAATACAAAGTTTGCTGAATCATTTGCATACTGCAAGAGAGGCATCCTCTAAATGTAATTACAGAACAACAATATTTACTGTCGAGATATACGTTACACTGATGTAAATTCCATCATAGGGAGTTTGCTTCCAAGGATCAACCCAATTTCATCTGCTCAACCATGTTCATCCTTTACTCCAACATGAAAATCAGCACTCAACAAAAGCTTGAAACGCATGATAATCTAGCAATGACAGATGTACAAAAGCTGACAAGCTGTGTTTAGGTATGAGAATTTAAATAACAATTTCAAGTATAAATTGCTTCATTTGCATTGCAAAAACTACATGATGGTTTTAATTATGAGAGAAAAATCATAGGTTTTACTTATTTAACGCACAGACATTTTGTTTTCATTTGAGTTTAATCTTGGATTTTGTTGTCTTTGGTGGTGGCATGCAGTGGTGGTTGGCTACGGTGCGAAGGTGGCTGTATATGCTGAGAGGAGAGAAAAGAGAGAGTAGAGACAAAAATATAAACATTTAAATGAAGTAAAAAAATAAAGTATTGATTCTAATTTGTATGCATAAAAAAAATGGATAACTATAAAAATTAGAGTATTTTTGGTTATTTTTTATCTAAAAATCTGAGGAGACTAACGTGAATACTCTTATAGTTCCACTTCTGTATGAGAATTTTATAGCAATAAAATATTGCCAATAATTTTCACTTAATTCCTTTTTGCCGCTACCCTTAAAAAAAAAATTCCAATCACAACTTGGAGCCTATAGAGTTTGTATTTTAGAAGAGATGGGTTTTTAAGATTTGATTAAAAAGATAGGCTAGAATTTGTATTTGAATTTGAAAGTAATCCAAAATGCTTGGAGCCAATAGTTTTTGCATGGTGGTAGTAGTAGGTTTTTCAAATTTGATTAAGAGGATAAGTTACAATTTGTAATTGAAGATTTAGTATTTCAATATTTTGATAAATTTATTTAAGTGTAGTATTGGAAACTTATAATTTTTTATAATTATATGGGAGTCAAGAAGATAAATTATATTCCCTTAAAATTTTGAGTTTTTGAAATAAAAATAGCAACAACCAAAAAAAAGTTCAATCATGGCTAGACAACTTAGTAAAGAAAAAAGGCATTAATATTTATTGCCATAACAACCGGAGATCTTTCAAAGATACGGAATTTTGAAAATAATAATAAAAGCATGACAAATTTCAAAGGGCAAGTTTGAAAACAAAGACCCGGATATGCTAAGAGAGAGAGAGAAAGAAGAGACCCAATCAATACCTAATGACCTAACCCCACCTAATACTCTAAATCCAACTCGACCCGACCCAGCACTAAATATAATATATAAAGACACCATTGATGCCTATGAGTTTGAATTTAACTATATTATATTAAGCACTTATTCTAATCATAAACCCAAACTGAACCTGATCCAACACTAAATATATCATATAAAGACATCATTGATGCCTATAAATTTGGATTCAATTATGTTATATCAAGCACTTATTCTAGTCATTATTATTCGAGACTTTACTCACAAACTTATACCTAACAATTAGCCATTTAGACCAGAATATCAAATCATGAAATATAAAGCAGAAACAAAAGTCCACTTGGTCCTCCAAATGGAAAAATATGGTGCTCCTCCACTACTCGGTTTCTTGGTGGATAAGAGTTTCTTTTTTTCTACCACTATCTTGACGTTTCAAGCAAGCTGCAAACTTTGCACAAAAAGTCTTCTAGGAAAGTCCAAGAGCGAAGACTCAAAGTAGTATCAAGTCTTTCTTAGATTCTCTACTGTCCACGGGGAAGCTAGGATGAAACACCCATGAGATATTTTGCGGACCAATTCTAAAGGATAATTCAGTGAAAGAGAGGAGTATTCCCACTTGATTTCTTGTCTGTTTCCTTAAGCTTTTCACTTTTTTGAGTATCTCTTGCAAGCCAACTATAAGCGTAGTGGAAGAAGTCGGATAAAGGCTGAGTTGAGAGTTTTGGGATGGCTTTGGTCTATCTGTTTGTTTTCTTTGTTCTTTCACACCTTTTGGTTCACTCGGCCGTAGAAGGGAAGTGGAATCACCGAAATTGTGCATCTTTTCATTGTGAAAAATTCGGCAGCATCAGCTTCCCATTTACCGATAGCATAAACTCATATTGCGGTTTATTCCCAGTAGATTGTGATGAAACAACTCCATTGATCCAACTAGGGAGAGATGGAAGATCATATAATGTCATAGACATCTCTCAGTCTAACACCAGTTACGCCACCATACGTGTCAAGGACCAAGTGCTTCAGGAGCACTTGAAATTCCGTAGATGCAAATTGTTAGGCACTTTGACTTTTCCCAACTCTCCCTTTGTCTCTTTTGAAGTCACCACTCCCAATCAGACTCTGTTTAAATGCAAACACACTCTCAATCTCACTACCCCTAGAAATTTTAAAAAAACGAGCTGCAATGACTATAATATCTACTATAGTCACTCAAACCATACTTCTCCCAGTTTTCCACCTGAATGTTCAATTATTCAGCTCCCGAAAAGTGGGACTTCACCTGCTGATGCTGACCTGTACGCACTCTTAACCGCTGATTTCAACCTCGAAGTGCATGTGTCTCGTGATTGTATCAGTTGTTATAACAGAGGAGGTCAATGTCAGAATTCTGGAGGAGAAGAATTTAATTGTGCCAGTGCAAAGAAAGGTACGTAAATTCGAATAACCCAAAAATATATGGATGCACGCTCATATTTACGTACATGATAATGCATATAAGTTTTTTGTATCTGGGTTGTGGATATTCCTATGCATGTTATGCTACTATTTTCATGGCATGATTCGGTTTTAATTTCTAGAGCGACAACTTTAGGTTGGATTTGAATTTGAGGATTTTAAAGTTGACGGGAATTCAAAAAACATTGTTTGGATAAATTACTTTACATTATTAATATTTGATTTGAGATTCAAGGATTTCTCTCAAAATAAAAGAATAAAAGACTAATTAGAATTTGCATTTGAAATAAGGTCTTAGTTTTAATTATTTCAAATCCACATGCTAATAAGCTAAAATCCATTAAGAAGAGGGAGTAACATTCTCCGTATTCTGTGAATACACTTTTTTTTTTATACAAGATAGAAATTCTACTCTAATATAATCTTAAGTGTATTTGTGTGTGAAACTTCTTCCTAGAGAATTGAACCCCAGCCCTTGCTCCCCATAACCCCACATGCACTTATACTTATAGAGTGACCACTGCACCAAGAATGTGTGGTGGTCCATGAATACTTAAAAATTACCGTAGTTCACATCTAGAAAATAGTTTGTACATCTTACATAATTGTTGTGGGAGAAATTAGGACAACTCCAAAGATCCAACTATAGAGGAGCAAATACTCTACAAGGTTGAAAGCATCTCTTAGATTGATATCATACTAATTAGGAGATAGAATCCCAGAATCTGTTGCATTCCTTAAACAATTTGATTGCTCTTTTCAAATCACCACACCAATTGGACCCTATTCAAATACAACTATATATACTCTCAATGTTTTGATTATATGCTTCACTCGGCTGAAAAAGAAGGGATAGACCTCCCAATTGTCCAGCCTTTCATCGTGGAACCTTTGAATGTGGAAAACTCGGGAGAAAATTGGCCTTTGCCCCCTTTCGCGTAAACTTTTCAGCAAAATGCCACTATTCTGAAACTACTTAGAAAAATGCCCTTGTTTTGAACTCAATTTTGTAAAACTCGAGTTTCAATGAAAAACTCAATTCACCCAAAATTGAGTTATAGGCAAAAACTTGAAAAAATTTACATCGAGTTCCATGTAAATTTTTTCAAGTAACTCGATTTTGGGCAAATCGAGTTTTTCATCGAGTTTAAAAAATCGAATTTCAAAATAGGGACATTTCCCTAAATAGTTTCAGAACAATGGCATTTTGCTGAAAAGTTTTTGAAAGGGGCAAAGGCCAATTTTCTCCGGAAAACTCAGCAAGAATGATTTTGCATTGGCCAAATGCTTTCCTCTTTAAACGGGTTTCTACAGTTTTTTTTTCCACATAAGATCACTATAGACTTCTCTAAAGTTGGTGGACCATACAGTAATCTTTTGATTAATTATGAGAAACAGGCGTAATGTCACTGAACTTTGAGTTTTTTTTTTTTCCACATTATCCAAAGTTTTTCTACTGCTGGTCAATTGAGAAAGGGAGTGGGAAACTCCCCTCAGTAGATTCTCTAGCTATAGAAATAATATGAAGGTATCTCCCGATGCACAGATCATGATTCACATGAACCCCAACAATGCCCTTTTTACTTTAACCTGTTTTCACAAGTCTTCCATATCCAATTTCCAAGCCAACTACTGCCTTAACCTGAAAAATTAAAAAATGAATATTAATACCACGTGGTTTTAATTTAGATTAACGGTTCATTTGGTTGGGGCGAAACAGGAAGAATAGAAAATAGATGAGAGAAAAGTAGAGAGAAAACTGATTTTGTGAGGGTTTGGTTGGAAAGAATGGGAGGTTGAAAATTGGTGAGGACCATGTGTTTTGGAAAAAAAATAGAAGGGAGAAAAATAGTTCCAGTCAATGACTAAACTACCATTTTCTTCTTTTTACGTATTCGACATGGACATGCTGTTTGCCACTTTTCTTTTTTCTTTGTCTTATTTTATGCTTTCTTGGTTGTGGGTGTGATTCTTCTTTTCTTTCTTTTTTGCTTATCTAGAAGTGATTTTTTTTTTTTTTTTACTTTTTTTTCAGAGCATGACTTTTTTTTTTTATAATAAATTTGGGTGATTGCCTTTTTCTCTTTTTTTTGCCACATTTTTGTTTTAATTGGGCATCATTTTTTAACAATGGCATAAGAGTAAATTTGTACAAACTCACTTTTTCCATCCCTTCATTTTTCCACTCCCAACCAAACACAAAAGAGGGAAATTAAAATTTTCTATCCTCCCATTTTTCCATCCCTTCCTCATTTTCTATCCTTCCACTTTTCCAACTCTCCAACCAAACGGATAGAAGATTCTTGACAGGTAATTTTAGTTTCGACTGTTGATTAAGAATCCTAGGATCTATCTTTTTGTTTTCTTTTTCCTCTAGCACATTGTTAGAATTGTATGGATAAATAATTAAATTTATCATATCCCAATAGTTAATGCTTTTAGAACCATTGGTAATTTAATATAGTAACAGAGTAAGAGGTTTTAACTAATTTAACTGCATTTCAACCAAAACCATATAAGATATAAAGAAGCTGGTTTTAATAATGCTTGTGTAAGGCTGTTAGGATTTCAAAGCTTTAACTTTATTTTGATCTTCACTATTTAACTTTAACTAACACAATTTTTGTTTGAATCTTACTATAGGTACAGGGTTTAACAAAAGGGCAATAGTGATAACATTAGGTAAGAAGCCTCTTCAATCATATATTCTTGAAGAAATTCATAATCACTTGTGTGCTTGGACAGCGTACTGAATTTAAATCATTCCTTCTTTAAAATGTGACGTGTTTTTCTTTTCAACACATCTAAGGTTACAAGCTATCATGATTTTCTCCTTGACAGGCTTGACTGGGTATGTGTATAACTAATTATCAAATCTTTACGGCACTAATTTTATATCTCATGCAGTGATTACTTTTCAGTTTTCAAATTACTGCTAGCAGTTTTTTTGTCATGGCTCTATTTGCCCCCTTTTTTTAATCATTCTAAATGATGCTGCTTGTATTGTATGTACAGAATTCATTGTAAGAATTCTAAGACTTGTCCTCACTTTTCACTTATCAGGACGAATTGGAGTTCTAGTGGTCATACTCTGCTACTTCTTGGGAAAGCTCTCATCTAATAAAAGTTGGAATAAAGAAAATCCGACTTATCAGAACGTAAAGGCCTTTTTAGGGAGCCATGGACCACTTGGTATTAGAAGATACAAATATTCAGATATAAAGAAAATTACTAACTCCTTTAAAGATAAATTAGGCCAAGGTGGCTATGGTGATGTATATAAAGGAAAGTTACAAGATGGTTGTTTTGTGGCTGTGAAAGTTTTGAAAGAATCAAAAGGCAATGGAGAGGAATTCCTTAACGAAGTTGCAAGCATTAGTAGGACCTCCCATGTTAACATTGTCACTCTTATGGGTTTTTGCTTTGAAGAATCTAAAAGAGCTCTCATTTATGAGTTTGTGCCAAATGGATCTCTTGAAAAGTTCATATATAAAGAAAATCCCTCAAATGTTGACATTCAATTGGGATGGGAAACATTATACAATATTGCAATTGGCATTGGTCAAGGATTAGAGTACTTGCATAAAGGTTGCAACACACGAATCTTGCACTTTGACATAAAGCCTCACAACATTCTTTTGGATGAAAACTTCAATCCAAAGATTTCTGATTTTGGCCTCGCAAAAATATGCCCTAGAGAAAAAAGTATCATATCAATGGTGGGTGCAAGAGGGACTATAGGATATATAGCTCCAGAAGTATTCTGTAGAAATTTTGGAGGGATCTCTCATAAATCAGATGTTTATAGTTATGGAATGATGATTTTAAAAATGGTTGGGGTAAAGAATATTGATGTCAGTGGTGATTGTACTAGTGAAGTATATTTTCCACATTGGATTTACAAGCGCCTTGAATTAAAAGAAGAACTAGGACTGAAGGGCATTCTGAATGAAGCAGACCAAGATGGTGCAATGAAGATGATAATAGTAAGTTTGTGGTGCATACAGACCAACCCCACAAACCGGCCACCTATGAGTAGAGTGGTGGATATGTTGGAAGGGAGCCTAAACTCTTTGCAAATCCCTCCCAATCCTTTTTTGTCTTCCCCTCCAAGATCACCGATTTCGTCATTACAATATGATTCCAAGTCCTCAAATACATCTCTTCCTTCAAGGCAAACCTTGAGCCTAGGCGGTAACGAAATTTGTGAAATGTAATTATTCTGAGCTTGTCAATGATGACTCTTTCTTTGTTGCTTATTATATGCTCTAAAACCAGGTTTTATGGCTTTCTCTATAAATTAGTAATGCTGCAAGTCCAGTAGTAATTAAGAGATGTAGCATGATATATACTTCCCATACTAAAACTTGAGTATACTTCAAATGAAAACACAAATTATATTATTGGCATTTGAAAAATCTTGGAGGTATCTGCTCCGTGACTTTTCTTTTTACTTATCATATTGTTGGGCTTTGTGAAGTCTAGTTATGTTTGATCCGGTTGACGACCTGACCCAACCCGAATAATGTTGCGTGATTTTTAAATGGAGATTTTTTGAGGCTTAGTCCATGGAGTAGAGGCTTGGGCCGACAGTCCTAATTCATAGCGCTCATGGACAAGCCTCCGGGGGGTCCGAGGGCAACACCCCTAGGAAAAAAAAAATTTGGCCCGTTTTGTAGCCCATTGTGTATCCTATGTGGAGGATGTAGAAAAAGCAGTTTTGGTGATTAGGGTTTTCTGTTGTTGTTGTCTTTCTTGAGAGACTGAAATACTGTACTGCTACACTTTGTATTTTTCCATGATAATAATGAAATCCTTGCAATTCCGTGGACGTAGGCAAATTGTCAAACCACGTAAATATTATCTTGTGCTTGTGATTATTTTTCTTTGACGTGTGTTTTCTCTATTTTTTTGTTTCTCATAGGTTGGGAATTTCGGGTTAATTCCCTACACATATATCATGAGTTCATTATTGAATTGAGAACATAATTATATTTCTTTGACTAAGGGATTGAGTGTCCATGTTTATCTGTCAAATGATGGTTTTATCATACGCAAGCTTAGAATATTTGAATTAATTTTATTAGTCCTTTAAAGCATCAATAAAAGGCCAATTTACATTGGTCCAAATCATGAATACGAGTAAACATGTAAGTACAAGAAAATCCCAAGAGACATGTATAATTTCTTGAATTATTTAAAAAATTATTTATTTATTAGTAAACAGATGATAATCTTGATGACTTCGAAGAATAATTTCAATTTGAGATAACACGATAAGAAAATAGTCCATAATAAGATTAAAATCCTGATTTTCCTTTGAAAAATAGTAGAAATTCGCAATAAAATCAGATAAAAATAAAGAAGGAACAATACGCTTTTGAAAGATGTTGTTACCCTCTCTCCCCCTCCCCGCCCACCCCTTCCCTCAAGAAGGTAAGTAGCAGTCATAAATGAAATTCAATCTTTTCATGTAATATTACGTATTCAAAGGTTAGATGAGTTGCACATGACATGTTTCTCCATCTAAATTAATAGTCCAATTGACAGTAAAGTGCAAAGTGAAACACAAGTTATAGTTTAGGCGGTAATTATGCATTTTGAAAGTTAAGGGTGATAAGTGTAAATGAAATTTAGTTTAAGATAGTAAAATGTAATTGCTTCTTTGTTTTACACCCTATATCTCCAATAAGCACTTTAACGACCATGAGAAGTAGTGGCTTTCACAATATTTAACATGAAAACTAATTTTGATATCTTAAACTCAAGAGAATGTTAAGGCGAACAATATGCATGTTAATGCTTCAAATAAAACTAATAATATTTCAATATGGGCCAAATTTAGTGCAATGAAAAGGACAACACCATGAACAAGACAATTAGAAAGGTTAAACTTACCATTTTTTTTTTTTAAATAACAATATTAGAATAATGATCAAATGATTAAAATTTATTATTTCTAACTGTCTAATAATTTCTTGACACAATTAATAATTTTTCATGGTATTATCACAATTTGAATTGAATTTGAACTATTAAGAGGGAATCTGAAAATTTCTTAGCAGTTTCAACTTTGCTGAAATTTGTGGGTCTTGGTCGTTTACGTGTTAATTACTTTTCTGAGTTCTGAGTTCTACGTGTTAATTACTTTTACAACCCAAAGAGCGCTCCAATATATTCAGGATTTAAAGTATTCCCTTTCACGCTTTTTGACTACAAGGATGAAGTTGACAAATTGTATTTCTACTAGGAATAAAGCAAGAGGAAAAAGAGAGTGCAAAAGCGTGGCCTTTTTCAAATTTTCGTCGGCTACACAATTCTATCTAATATTCTAGTCGTCCCAATTACAGGTTATTAATCCGAAGAATAAGAAATCACTAACTTATTTCTTTCCTCACATGAAAAAGAAAACGAATCAATGCTGATTTTATTAGTCCATTTGTCCCTTTTTTTTTTTAGAAAAAAAAAAATTATTTCGTATATTTGCCATATGAACAACTTTTTAAATATTCATTTTTCTTTAGTTATGGATATACTCCAGCCTTACTTTTTTATCTTGAATAAACCAATAAGAACAAACTCTTTCAAACAAAATCTTAGTCAAGGAAAAGTTATATTATTCACGTCTATGAAAGGAGAGAGCATAATTTTTCCATGCTCTAGAAATACTTAAAAAATTTTCTTGTGAGAGTATTTTATTGTAAAAGACACTTCTTTATTGAAATATATTAATTAGATAATACATTTTTAGGTTCAAGTATAAGTTTAGCTACACCACATTTTTTTCCAACTGGAAATGTTGTGATATCTATCTACACAAATAAAAAGCAATACTACTCTTCTTCTCAACCCTTTGTTTTGTTGTATTAGGCCCTCCAATTTTGATTTACTTAATGGCAAGCCATGGCCCATGAGGCAGGGTTTACTGCTAGCCTAAGATAGATCTGAGGATCACTAGAAAATGAGCCTATTGATCTTTCAGAATACTATAAAGCCCAAAAGAAACCACACATGTTGACATTCTAGATTTAGGCCCAACCTCCTTTGCAATCCAATGATTGTTTGTCTAACATATGTTTTAGTCCTAATATTGGTGAAGCTTCACAACTTGCAATTAATCCCACGGAAACTTTTGAATTTCTATTGTTTTGATCTCTCAAATTTTAAAATTTATAATTAAGATTGTTATTTAATCCCTCGAGTTCATATTTGTTTTAGTAAGTGACTATTGAAACTTGACAGGAGGGTCAAATTAACAGTAATTTAAAATTGAAGGGATTAACTAAAGTTTTGAAACTTCCAATTCCAAAATAACAATAATAAATTTAGAGGGAGTATTAGCAATTGGTGATCATAAGCAAACAAGCTGAGAAAGATGGCCAAAATTCAGATGGTGCTACCTGTCCAATGGCTCAAATTCATGTATTGGAGTCATCATTCGCGACTCATCTGGGCAAGTCACTGCGGCTTTGAGCAAACCTCTGTCAGCCCCTTATTCCCCTGAAGTTGCCGAAGTTCTTGCTTTGGAAAATGGTGTTATCTTGGCGCATGAAATGAATATTACCCGGGTAATCTTTGAATCGGACTCCCTTGCAACGGTGCAATCTGTGGTTACTATGGAATCTGGTGGTCCGCTTGGCCATATCATCAGTGGAATCCGTAGCTCTCTCTGCTCCATTTTTGCAGCTGGTGTCTTCACCACCGGAAACAGGATCACAACAGAGCAGCCCACTAGCTCGCCCAACTGGCCAAATCAGCTGGTTTTGCTCAAGTCTGGAAAGGAACTTCACCTCCATTGTCACATTCTATTCTTTTTCCAGACCCCACGTAGACCATAAATTTTATGTCTTTGCTGCTCTCCTCTGTTGTAATGCCTTTTTGGGCTCTTTTATATATGAATGAAGTTACTCTTTTCAAAAAAAAAAAAAAGCTGAGAAAGATTTTTGCTATGTCCAGGCTGAAAAGTTTTACCAGTGAATTAAAGACCACAGAAACATCTCCTCCATTGACACACTAAGGTTTAGGGTGTGCTTGTCCATCTATATAATATAAAATTAAAGTGTGGAAAAATAAGTTATTAGTTCAAATCAGAATTCAGAACATACAACCCATGGCAATCCATATGATATACAGATGCAGGCTTGCAGCCCATAAAATTGATCTCTGAGCTTCAAATCACACCAATGGATTTATGAAACAATCATGGTACAGAGAACAAGATACTTGAGAGTTGAGACATAAAAAAGTTGCAGCATTCAACTCTATACATATTCCTGAAATTCCTGCGCAACTTAGCTGTTAAATTCCAAAGGCTGACAATTTTATCTGAGGATAAACTCCCTATGATCGTTTAAACTTCCCAAGGCTCCCCATATCAAAATCATCATTGAATAAAGTGAGTAGTGAGTGGCAAAACTACATCACTCAGACCTTCCAAAGCTTTAGAACTTTCTCAAAGTCCAGAATATGATACTTACTGTACGGAACAATGCAGCAACAAACTAATGTAAAAAAACCCTCAACAATCTTCTCCCTATGTGAAACCCACACCAGCCATTTACCAAATAATTCGTTTGGATGAACTTATTTTCACCTCAAAAGAGAATTCAGATTTTTAAAAGCGTCATATTTTTAAGGTATGGCTGTACTTTATCACAATAACAAAATAGACTCATCCATCAAGTGAATCCTGCTAATCATACCAGTAGTTCCTTTTCTAATAAGTATATCAGCAGATAACTGGATTCCTAATTTGAGAACAAACCCAGGTTCCACAAACATGGGGATCTTATGCATCTCAAACTACTATAGCTCATTCTGAGACAAATTATAAAGAGATGAGTTGGAGACATGAACAAAATGTGTTATAAACTGAGAAGCCACCATACCTGTCTCATTGCCGATTTCCTAGACACAAGAAAATTGGAGGAGAAAAATATAAGGAATTGCATGGTTGAATTTGCAATGAAGCTATATGCTACAGTTTAGGTGAGCTACTCAAACTATGAGATGGAAAAATAGGCTTGCAGCCTTGCACTACCCCATATAAATAGGAGGGAGAAAATGAAAGTTAACAACAACAAAGCCTTAGTCCCAAATTTCCGGATTTGGCTAAGGGAAAGTTAAGATTTAGAAAAATGATAACAAACAAAGCTAAAGAGGCATGATTAGTTAAAAAAGAAAAAGAAGGCATGGTGTGATATGTGCAATACAGAGTGTGCAGAATCATTTGCATACTGCAAGAGAAGCATCCTCTAAATGTAATTACAGAACAACAACGATATTTACTGTCAAGATATATGTTACACTGATGAAAATTCCATCATAGGGAGTTTGCTTCCAAGGATCAAACCAATTTCATCTGCTCAACCATGTTCATCCTTTACTGCAACGTGAAAATCAGCACTCAACAAAAGCTTGAAACACATAATAATCTAGCAATGACATGATATACAAAAGCTGACAAGCTGTGTTTAAAGGTATGAGAATTTAAATAACAATTTCAAGTATAAATTGCTTCATATGCATTGCAAAAAATACATGATGGTTTTTATTATGAGAGAAAAAACAGAGGTTTTACTTATTTAACAGAGAGATGTTTTGCTTCAATAAATTACATATGTCAAAATCTGACAAAACATCCTACAGTTTGTCATTCCACGTTAACATATGAATATAGCTTACATATATCCATATATTTCATCAGAAGATCACATTGCTTCCCAAGCAACAACCAGAAGCCTAAAAGTTTTTCAAGACTGCAAAGTTAAATATTGAAGCAGCCTCATAAGACATGCAAAATCCATAATCACAAAGGTTTGGGGTTGGACTAGAAATTGTTGGCTACTTACCCATGAGAAGCAGTCATTGTGAAAATCTTTCATTGCTGAGCATTCTCTTGGTATTCAATTGACAATAGTAAATACTTGATGGCCTGACACTCAACATTATAACCAGTACTAAGCTAATCAGATGGCAGGAATCTCACTAACAGAGTATGTCCCAGAGCAAGGTCCCATAGACTCATTCCTGCTACCTTCCCTACTCGTCTCCCCCTATCTCCCTCCATCCAAACATAGGTTAGAGTTAATTAGAATGTGTTAGATATAGCAAGATAAAAGGAATACCGCTTTCCTCAGGTGACAGAGGCCACTGCTCTGTGCACACCCCCCCCCCCCCCCCCCCCCCAACAAAGAAAAAAAGAGAGCCCAAAAGCAGCCAATTCAAGTGTTTCTTCATAACACTTGAGATGTTACCTTCCTCTTCATAAGTTGGAAGCATAATAAAAAGGACAGATATTTTCTAAAAGAATTCTCAGAAAAAGAACACCTATAATTCAATGTACAAATAAGTTCAGCACCATCACACCCATGACCCAACCATTACATATACACGTTCTTCTCTTCTTTTCCTTGTTTTTTGTTTGAGCATATAAAGATTAAACAAGAATTATCAGTGTAACATAGTTCATGCCCTTCATAAAATCAACACGAACCAGTTTTCAAAGGCGAAATGTCTTCATTGATTCCAAGTTCAATTAGTAAACAACACACACCTATTCCGAACACAAACATGCTGCTAACTCTACCAAGTTCAAATACATATCGAAGACACCACGCAGACTACATGTAACCCTGCAAAGTCACAAACAAGAGCAAGAATTATGCAATTCAATAATAACTATACAATTTTTTTCCGATTTTTTAATGGTTGCATCAGTCCATTCCATCAATTGAAAACTGCATTCATAAAAGCATAAAAGCTGAAACATCCAATAGACAATGAAGAAGCTTTCATTTCCAAAAAGGGCATTACAGCCTCAACATTCAAAAGGCTGCTCATTCAGCTGCCAACAAAGATAACAAATCTCCTAATCCTTCCTTGCTAATTATTTATCTGAGAACGAAAACAAAACTTGAGGGGATCCTCCCCCACAGATTCTACTATATCAATGATCCTAAAATAAAATAAAAACCCTTCCTCCCTATTACATTAATCATCAAAATTTAACCTTTCCCCCCTATTTTTGCCTCAAAAGCCATAAATTTATTGTTAGATAAATCATCATGATGATAAAAATGAATTAAGACTTATTCTCCACCCTGACACCAAGCTCTCCAGCTACAATCACAGTGGTTGCCAAGCCAAGAAACATCCCATGCTCCACAACACCAGGAATCCTCAAAATCTTATCGCTTGCAGTATTCAAATCCCCAATATCCTTCTTGAAAAACAATTCCACAATGTGATTCCCATTGTCTGTAACAAAGGGCACCTTCCCATCCAAATCCAAAGTTCTACGCTTTGCAACACAACCAGAGTCCTCAAACAAAGCCTGAAGACTTTTAGCAACGGCCAGATCACCATATGGCACAACCTCAACAGGCATAGCTAGACCACTCCCACCCAAATGCTCAACCATCTTTGACTCATCAACAATCACAACGAATTTCTTGCTCGAGCTCTCCACCATTTTTTCTCTCAAAAGCGACCCACCTCGGCCTTTAACAAGGTTAAGAAAAGGGTCAACCTCATCAGCACCATCGATTGACAAATCGACTACTGGGTGAGAATTGAGATCAGAGAGAGGGATTCCAAGAGAGACAGCCTGCTCATAAGTTTTTTTCGATGTGGGTATGCCTACAATGTTGTGAAGCTTACCTTGGTTCAAAAGCTCAGCGATTCTATCCACAGCGTGTCTGGCTGTGGAGCCAGTACCAAGGCCAATAACCATGTTGGATTCAACATACTCCACAGCTTTATAGGCTGCGATTTTCTTGAGCTCGTCTTGGGTGAGAACCACTGGGGACATAGATGAAGAAGGAGGAGGAGGAGAAGGAGAAGCTTGAGAAGCAGAGGAAGAAGAAGAAGGGACTATAATTTTGGCTTCCATGGGAGATTTCTCCGAGACAATGAACTGGGGATAAGAAATTGCCATTTACGGTTGAATATAAAGGAAACCCAGAAAGGAAAAAACAAAAAAGTTTTGATCTTTTATGAGAATACCCAGATAGAAGAGAAAAATGAAATCTGGGGTTGGGATAAGAAGCTATTCAAGTCCAAACAAAGGCTTCAGTTTTGGTACTTGTATGTAAATTTTGAAAAAGGAAAAAAACAGAGAAAGATGAAGAGGAAGATTGATTGATGGATGAAAAGGGTTATCTTGGAATGTGTGGTGGTGAGAGAAAGAGAGAGAGAGAGAGAGAGAGAGAGGTAGGGTTAAGTGTAGTGAGGAAGAGGAGGCGCTAAGGCAAGCACACGCTAGAAAAGGGTTTGTGTTAATTTGCTTTTATAAGGAAGAAAGAAAGATTTTTGGCGTGAGAAAAGTAAGGGAAAAGGAGTTCCATACATATTGTGTGTTTGAAGGGAGAGGAAGTAAATGCCTTTACTCCTCTGCCTTCGCATACAAGGAAATCTGAGAAAGAAAAGATACTGATTTGTGGCGTATTTCACGCGGTGAGGAAAAAAATTTGGATTGAGTTTTGGGAAATACAGAAATAGTGAAATAAGATTCCTCCAATGGAATAGTATTTTGAGGGTTTACTTTTTCTTTATTTTATATTTTGTTTTTGGGGGGTTAACCAGCAGTTTGACTAATTTGGAGGAGTGTTATTGTTTTTTTTTTTCATAGGATATATAATCATTTTATTATAACTATATTATATGATAGAAAAATTAACAATCTTACATAGTTACATTTTGCTGCCGTAGAAGAAGTGGTATTATGTGTGAGTTTGGCGCCACTTATTTTTGTCAACTTATTTTATTATTCAATTTATTTTTGCTACTATTCATGGATCACACTGCACTTTTTTATATTATTCATGAGTCCTATTATACTATTTCATCTGACTTTTACCTTTCTCTACAATATTTTTAGTAAAAAAATTTAAAAAAATAAATCGATTCTAAACAGACCCTATATATATATATATATATATATGTATATATTTTAAATACATAGTATATGTTTAATTATGGCATTTGCTTTACTTTGCACTACTTTCAAAGGTAATGGAAGCCTTGGAAGGTAGAATTGTCGACATCAAAAAAAAAAAAATTTGGGATTGTCAATGATGGTTGAGATATATGCCATCCAATTAATATGGGATAATAATACATATAATAGTTGGATTATGAAATAAAATTTCGTTAAGATTAATTAAAACAACCCCCCACCCTCCTGTTCATGAGTTTTTTATGATCTAAAAATGTCATTACGTGCAAGGAAACTACAAATAATACATGTTTACACAATTCTTCACTATTTTCTATTTTAGAGTTTAAATTACATTTGAAATAACTTTGCGTTAACATCACTCCCACTTATTAGTATCTTTTATATATTCTTTTTTGAGAAGAATATCTTTTATATATTCTATAAAATAAAATAAAAGGCATTTTTATATTGAATTAATAATTTCATAATGTCATTGCTGAATTACAAGTTGTTTTAATTTTATTTATTATAGACTCATATTTTGTTATGATTTTTTAGTACATAAATGACAAAACTTGAAATTTTAACAATTTAAAAAATAAATAAAACTTACAAAGCGTACATATTTGTCCACACTATTGCATCAAAGTTATCATTGTATTAGAAAAAATACAACTAAATGAAAAGAGTTATTTTTAGATTTCACTTAAAGGATCCTCTCTCTCTTTTGGATCAGTACATTGTTTTCGTTTAAACTTAAAAAGCTCAAAGATAAAATCCAGAAAGGAACTAATGATAAGAGTTGTCAACAAAAAGAGAGAGAGAGAGAGAGAGAGAGAGATTATCTTAACCTTTCCTGAAAATGACTTTTTTTTTTTAGGTATATCTTAAAATGAAATACCCCATTATATATACACAAACAAATCGTACCGTTAGCCTGTGACAAGGGGTGGTCTTTTTATTTGTTTTCCCCTATTCGTGATGGGGATGGTCTTTTCATTTGCATGAGCTCTCCACTAAGCAAAGTTATTTTGGACACAAAAATTAATCACAGATGACTCAGTTTATAGTTTACATCAAGCACATTTCATTGACATTGGTTGGAGTACCGGACTCCCCAGATTCAGGAGCCAATATTTGGATTATAATTTTTTTCACTAACTCATTATTATATGTGCGATTTTAAAAATTAGATATATAAATATATTTTAATCTACCTTTTAATATAAATCAATTTAAACACATTATTTTTCTCATCCGCTCGTCTTTTAAAACTCGTTAAAATGTAAAATAGAGAACAGTGTTCACCAAATATTTCAAAATTACCTCCACATTTGATACTCTCTCTCTCTCTCTCTCTCCAATTAGACCTACATAGAAAATATGTTGGGCCAGCAATGGCGGAGATGAGGTTTGGCATTGTGCATGGGTGACGGCTTCCAACAAGATTGTGGAGACACAATTGGGTAATCTTTGATTGATATTGTGGAGACAACTTTGCACAAGATTGTGGAGGCGACTTTGCAGTAGCATGAGTTTGCAAATTGGAGTGCAACGGGCCATGGGTTTTAGAGTCGATGGATAGGTTTGTGTTTGGGGTGGAATTGGTGATAGCCATGTTGAACCCCTATATATATATATATATATATATGTGGATCAAATGGTAAATAGTATTGAATTTGTATGAAAAATGGCATGCATGTTAAGAATATATAGAACATAGAATCCAACAGTGAGATTTTCAAAATATGAATTCAATAACAAATTATTAGGTGATATAACATTACTTAGAATTATATTATGTATAACTTAAAATCAACCTTTTATTTATATATATAAAAAGTTTATCCCCATAAAAGTATGAATTTGACCTCTCTAAAATTTGAATATTATAGTATGGAGCCACAAACACGCTGCCATGTGCCACTAGCTATTTTGCATTGGGTGGTGATATGTGTTGGGTAGCAATGGATTTGTGTTAGTTTCTTAGGTTTTTTTCGGTTGTGGTTGCCGGGTTTGCCACCCACAAGTTTTGGGGAAGGGAAAAAAATATGATGTTTTTGGGAAAGAAAATAAAAATATAATTATTTTAATGAGTTGTACTACAAAATAAGGAATGAGATGTGTAGTGTATTTTAAAAATGAATATGTAAATAAATAAATTAACTTTCTGGTAAGTTAAAATCGTCCGTTCCTATCTAGGAGTTTATGGTATTTCTTTTTGGGAGGCTTGTGATTAGGCCAACAATCTATTCCTTATTTTGAAATAATAATAATAATAATAACAATAATCCATCAAATTTTTCATTCAAAAAAACTATTAATATAGAGGTGCAGTTTTATTGAGAAGTTACAATTTCTCTAACATAAAACATTTAAGTTTTATGGATGGATGCTTAATATGGATGATTTTGGAAAAAAAGTATTTTGTGCATTCGGAATATATATCATCTCTCTTATAATATTTGAAGTCCATGCAATTGATGACTTCAAAGCAAAATAATTGGAAAGAGATTTAGAGACATATGATAGAAGAAAAATATTAGAGTTACAAACTAATCTACAAAAAATTTATAAACTACTGATATAATTATTGGTGAGTGAAAAAATGATATTAATGATAGACCAAAATGAAACTCAATAAAAATTTGTTACAGCAACAATTTATAGAATAAATGCAATTGAAATAACAGGAATCTTATTTAAAATTACTTTTTTGTATATAAGCTGAGTAGAGAGTTGTATATAGACATGGCAAAACGGGTCAGAATTTTCTGACCCAACCCGAAAAATATCGGACCCGAACCCGATTTTTTTTTACCTGAAGCAAAAACGGGTTGACCCGTGACCGACCCGTGTCTTTTGCGGGTCAACCCAACCCGACTCGAACCCGAACCATTTTTTTAAAACTTTTTTTTTTGGTAAAAAAAAATAGTGAAATTAAGACAATATTGGTTTAATTGTTTATTGTGAGCTTTAAGGAAACAATTGATACATTTACATAACTGCATGCAAATTAATTGAAAAATAAATTGTTAAGCATTCTGTAATGAGTAAAGAGTTTTAGATATCAAATAGCAAAGTATATGCCAAGATAATATGGTTATAGTAAAGTTAAAAACTAATTTAAAATTGTAAATATGTGTGAGACACATTCACAAGTGTGAAAATAGTAAAGCCAAAGTATCAAATTAGCATAAATTATGAATGCTTAGATCTATTTTTTAACAATTTATGTTCAAAATAAATGGCTTTTCAAAATAAATTATGATATTTCCTAGAGTGTGTGTTGCTTAACAATGATATGATTTTCATAAAAGAGATTAGGTATAAATAAGTAAGCAATCAAACTTTAATGTATATCTCAAATTGAAATAAAGTGTCAACCACAATTGATAATAGATTATAAAATTAATTTTTAAAATTGTAACTTTCTTATATGTTTTTATTCTTTATCAAATGAGTTATCCAATAAGTCATTTGTAATTTTTTTTTTTTTTTTGGAATGTTGATATTGTGTAAAAATAAAACTTGTATATTTGTTTTACTTATTTTTGTGTTGTTTTGTTTTAGATAGCAATGTTAGGATTTGTATAATTTTAAAATTATTGAATAAGTATTAATAAGTTTAACTGAGTTTATTCTTAATATAAGTAGTGAATTCAAAATAATGCATTTTACATCAAGTAATATGTTGCATAACTATCCAAATGGCAAATACATATTGTTTTCTTTATAAATAAAATAAAATAAAAAGTAAAAAATTTCATGTAAAAAATACGGGTCAACCCGACCCGACCCAAACCCGATTGACCCGAACCCGTTTTCAACCCAATTAAAATGACTCGTTTTGACCAGTGACCCGTTTGACCCGTGACCCAATTGATCTGATCCGAATCCGACCCGACCTGCCCGTTTTGCCATGTCTAGTTGTGTATATACACTGCATAGTTTATAGGCTTTGAATGAGAATATAAAATACAATTGGGAATTTGGGATACCCAAATTTGACTAAAAATCCAGAAAGGGTCAAAGGCACTTTTTGAAAGGGTGTGGGTGGCCAATACTATTATAGCATCCGAACATCATGGTGTTGAGTTACTTTAGGTTGTCCTTTTGGACATGGCCGCATATGAATGGAATCAAATTGAATTGTTATTATTTTAGGAAGGTAGTGGGAAACAAGGCGTGAAACTTGCTTGCTTTTTCCACAATTCTCCGCATATTACCAATCTCTGGATTTCGTTTCCATGAACTTTTTATATATGCTAGATTTGATTTGATCTTTCAATTTATTAATTAAAACTTTATTTATTTTCACAGTTGTTACTCTTATTTATATAGTTTTTAATGTATTTTTTTTTTTAATTTATTGGGGGCACTATAGAGGGCTGTTACTTGCTGGGATTTGATTATGACAAGCGACAAGCAATTTGAGAGGCCCATGTTCAAGGATTTTTTATAATCCAACATCACTTTTGTCCTCTTCAGCTTCTGAAGATTTTAGAGTTAGTTTTACCAGGATATGGATATCTTCTTGGGATAGTCAATTGTTTGGCTCCTCAGCTTTGGTCCTATGTTGTATCAGTGGGCCATCTTGTCCATATTGAATCAAAATGGGAAATCTGAATTTGAAGACTTTTAAAACCCAAGGAGAAAGAGAAATTTTTGCAATAAGCATGATTTACAATTAGGAAAGATAGCTAGTCCGGTCGGATGTGAACGTGGTCGGATCATGGATGTCCTGTCCTCATTTTAGGATCAAAAAAATTTGTGCAGTATGGGAGAGATCATGGATGCTCTATCCTCATTTTAGGATTGAAAAAAATTTGTGCAGCATGGAAAGTGTGACAATTGACAAGTCAGTGGAGCTATTTTATTATTCCTAATGAGGTGGTTTTGACATTAATGAAACGGTTTTTAAAAATTGATAAACAAATATTTTAAGCTTATAATAATAGAATGAAGTTATGAACATAAAACTTTTACTTTTGCGAGGTACAAAAAAGATGATTGGTAGATAATCTTTTTCAAAAATTTGCTTTGATGGAAGGTATTTGTTATCTTCGATCTACTCTCTTGGTATAATTATGTATTAAAAAAAATTTAAATTTATATATATTTCTTCAAAGCATGACAAGATGAGACGGAAATGGAATTTAATTAATTAATTTATACATAAATAATTTTAACACATATTCAGAACTAGGTTAAACAGGCAAAATTCGTCTCACCCCATCTTCCTTCCAAGAATGGAAAAACTAAGAGGAGAAGTAGTTACAAATAAGAGAGGGTGACCCACATGTCTTACATTGAACAAAAGCATGTTCTAGTTTGTGGTGGTGATTGATTAGTACTTCAAGACAAGGGAAATTGTTAATTCTAAGAAATTAAGCGTGGCAAGGATGATAACAGGAATTACTCAAGTTGGAACCAAGAGTCAATATCGAGAAAGTTTAAACAACACCCACCTCTTGTAGGCCATAGTGTAGTTTATGTCATTTTATGGGAGATTCGTTATAATCCGAACCATTTGACTAAACAAATAAGACTGTATTTGCATTATAAGTAAGTTATCCCACCAATCTTTTTACCATTCAGATAAAAATAATAAACCATGTAGGCCAAAAGAAAAAGATAAAAATAAAACAAGGACTAATTAGGCAAGGTTCATCACAAATTTCTTATTCCTTAATAATAATGTTATTTAAATGATACCTAGCGTGCGTTAGGATTGGGCGTTTTGCCCAATCCGCTTGTTCAACGTTTTTTTAGTAGGTCCTATGGGTACTATTCACGTATTACCAAACTCAGCAAAACACATATTTCTAGGTAAATTTGGGTCTCACAGCATTATTTACATATTTAAAAATTATTTTGCTACAATGTTTTTAGTAATAAGTTTTTGGTTTTCAGCAAATAAGTGATATCCAAACACACCTCTAGTGTAATTAGATTACATTACAAGATACATGACAATAATTATGGTCAATGAATTTAGACCATACAAATCTAAATTCAGGATAAGAGTTTGTGGAAAGGCAAGCTCTAAGAAATAACCAACTTCAGTTTGACCAAGCAATGTGTATAGTCTAACATGCTTTCCATGTGCGCTGCTCCAAAATTCAAACAAGAGAGAGCATTCTCGGATTTGAAAGTGAGTCATAGTTTTGAATTTGATCAACAATAAGCTCAAGGGTCACTAAAATTTTTAAACTATTATCGTGACTTATTGCAATTGATTCATAACAAAAGTTGTATTAATGTAGATACGTGTGAAAATAATATTACTCTAATCACAGTTTATCACTTTAACAAATTGTGAAAAAAGTTGTTCCCTTAATATTGCTCTTTAAAGTTTAATCAACCTTTCAATTATAAGAAAAGTGGAAGGTCAAAATGCATCTTAGAAGTTTGAACAAAAGGTGTAAAACAATGTTTGGCCAAGAATTACCCACCTTAGGACAAACTTACTTGACCATGCAAAAAAATTAGTAATTTCAATGTAATAAACATTGATCAAACCTTTGAATTGACAAAATGGATTAAAAAAAAACACCCTTTGAATTGACACATTCCAGCCAAATACTGTGTCAATTTTTTTGCATTCAACCTTTGAAATTGAAACAGATGTATCTGTTGTTATTATGACATAACTATTAAGTACTTCATTTAAATTTATAATTAAAAAAAAAAACACTATTAAGACTTCATTCAGAAATTACATTATAAACTTTTGCTGTAAATTTCACAAATTCATAAATCATTAACAAGGTTAGAATATTAATAGTAATTACTAAAATTCCATACAAACGATATGTGTGAGGACTTAACCAATTCCCCATTCCGAATTTAATTTTTACAGTCCCAAAATTTGAAGTCCAAAGTATGTAGTTTTGCTCTCACATGTCCACCATCACATACCAATAACTTTCGCATAAAGGTAGACCTCACTAGTGAATCTCGTACATGAATAACACAATATTTGGTAAATGAGACTCACTTTTTATGTGAAATAAAAGGGGGAAAAACCAAAGAAAGAAAGAAAAAGAATAGTCCACAAGTATGAAATAATTTTTCAGACATAAGCCACCACAAAGGTGGAGCCAATAGCATAGATGCTATTCTCAGAGATATAATATCATCTCTACTCTACCAAGTCAATACAGAATAAGCACCTACCTAAATGGTGTCGTATTATTACATGTAGCGTACAACAATGTCATTCAATATAACCTAAAGGTTTGGACAAGATTCAATTTTGATGGTGGAGTATTTGGCATCAATGCATGAAATTTCTTTTTTGATAATCATCAATGCATGAAATCTCTGGCATTATCAATTGGATTTTCTTATATAGGTCCCTATTATATGTTTTTTTTTCTTTTGTTAGTGATGAATGCTTTACAGGCTATCACTTCTCTCCTTCAGAGCTGGCTTATTAGGCTTGAATATAAGGTAACTCCATCATCACTAATTTCCTATAAAGTGATCATTTTCCCTGAAGAAGATCCACTTTATTTGATTGCACAATGAAAAAACACACACACACACACAAATTGAGATGGATTAATCTCAAATACACGTCTTCACCTACATCACCAACATGAAATGGAAAACCCAGAGAAAGTGATCCCCATTCTACATGTTTGTTTTTAGACCCCTTAAAACACAATCAAATTAACCTAGTTATTTAGCCAAGTGATTAACTTAGGTAAATTATGCATATCTAGGTTAACACAAATATATCATATCATGCAAAGCAGCGAAAATATCAAGAAAACAATGATATGATGACCCAGGAAATCAACCTGGTAAAAACTTGGGGAGGATTTAACCTAACTATCCTCAAGGTAAACTTGAATCCACTATGAAAGAATTGAAGTTTACACAATAACGACTTAAACCACTAACATCCTATTACTACATCGAGTAGGAAACTTACTACCACGACCACATGACAGCTCCGAATCCACGGACTACTTCTTTCTTGGATTCCCAACAAGTACGAGCACATCAGCTTGTGTATCTTTAAGCTTCTTGAATGCAGCAACTAAATGATCACCAAGTTCTTAACATAATCTTGAATCTTGAAAACCCTAAATATGTGTGAAGGCAAAAACTTCTAGATCTCACAAAAGATTCATACACACAACATAAGGAGCAACCTCAAAAACGTGGCTAGGGTTTCCCTTTTATACTTAAGGCAAAATATAAAACCCTACACGTCATATGAACTTAGGGCTGAGTTAGAAATTCTGCAGAAAAAACAATTTGTATTACTTTCGATCGATTGAGTCTAATTCTCGATCGATCGAGCCAGACAGAATTGCACACTCAATTCTGCAGTAACTCGATCCTAAATTTACATAAAAAGCCTATACTTTGAGCCAGTCTAAAACAAGACTAAACCTGTTTTGATCATAGTTTGCCAACATATAAAATGAAGTTCTAATACATTAATTCCTAACTACTTAGAACTTAACACTACATGTTACAAACAGGAAGATAGCAGTAATCTAATAGAACATACCAATCTTTTTAGTTATTTAGTTACCCAAGCATTTATGTGCCAATCACAGCAGGCCACCAACAAAGGTGCATAGATGGATTTTTCAATGCCATGAAAAAGTAAAATTGATTTTGATGTCAAAGCCACAATCTGCCAACAGATGCACCAACTAACCTTTCCACAGTTAGAAAAATCACAAGTGTAGAATTATTTGGAGTCATGGCAAGCATGCCTCATAGAATAATATCAGTAAGAATGCCTCATAGAATAATAATAGCTAATATGGTCATCTTCTTTGATCAATATGCTAGAGGGATAAAGACAAGCACAATTACCATGAAGGCAGAAGGTAACAACTTTTAGAATACCACTAAAACCCATGTTGCATTGGTGTTAGGGACTAGTCCGGATGACAAGTATGTTTTTTGGAGTCATATAACTCCATTACTCCCAATTTGAGAGTACAAGCAAAATTATTCAATGCACTCGTTGTACTACATTTTCCGTTTTACAAATATGTTCTCTATATTCTCCTTATACAAGAGGTTTTACAGAATATCTTGTCTTTATTCTCCTTATACAAGAGGTATTTGTCTAACAAACTTTGTCTCAACTATCAATGACTCCAAAAAGTACAAGAAAGAACAAAAAATGGCACAATGGATTAGGAGAGGGTATCTTATGAGATTAAATAGGACAATGAAGGTAATACATAAACCGCATAACTAAGACGGAATCTTATGAGATGGTCTCATGAGACCGCCCTCTCACAATATGTAGTACCTACACATGTGAGACCCACATATATTATGAGAGAGATTTTATGAGACCATCTCAAAAGATACTTTTTCCATATCTATTTTCCACATTATTATGAGATTTTTGTTGATTATCTTATAGAATTTCGGACAACAAATTAATCATTTATGTAGTAATATATCCATGATACCAACAACAGATCTACAACA
This sequence comes from Quercus robur, assembly GCF_932294415.1. Classification (NCBI taxonomy): domain Eukaryota; kingdom Viridiplantae; phylum Streptophyta; class Magnoliopsida; order Fagales; family Fagaceae; genus Quercus; species Quercus robur. The sequence continues at coordinate 2,682,532 of NC_065534.1, read as the reverse complement.
AAAATTATTTTCCAACAAATGCAAACTAATAAAATTAGGTGGGGAACCTATCTCTCAACCAGCACCCTATAACATATATTGTCAATGCAAACACTTCCAGAGTTCTGAAGTTAAGACGAATATGCATGTTTTCCAAGGTCAAATGAAAAGATCTAAAATGCGATGTAAGTAAGTTAGCATGTTTCAATCCTGAACAAGCAGTCCATTACATCATTTTTCAAATGGCTTTTGATGCTTATTTCTGCCTGTCTGCTAAATTTTCAAGTCCAAATCACAAAATCAGTTTAAAGAACCAAAACCAATCATATATAAAGAACTAAAATCAATCATATCTCTGATTTCAGTAACTGTGATCTGAGAATATGGAATCAGTCACAGGGTTGTACAATCCAGTAACTTGGAGTTTCAGCGATCATGGTCCACGGTACCATAGCCACTATTTACTACTTTTTGCTCGATAAATATTCTGGTACTTCCAACTAATTTCCAAAAAACTAAAGACATATATTAAGCATGTTAAAGAAATTATGCTTTAGATCCACTTCCCATTTAACTTTTGCTGTACTTCCCCTTTTCAGTGTTTTAACAGACTGATCACTAGGATCCAGTTGGACAATGTCAACTAGTTGAAAATTTGGCATTGTTATGTGGAGATTTTTCCTTATCTAAATTCTGAATGAAATGAAACACTATTCCAGAAGAAGTATAAAAGAAAATATAGAATATATATATATATAAAATTCTAAAAATGAACTAATATAAACAATTTGGGCAATGGGTTAATTTTCAATAAATGCTGGATTCATTCATTTATATAATTGGACAACCATCAGTACAAGCTGGATTTATAACATAAAACATGACAAGGATGGTTTAGAACTTTCAGTATCAAATGAAGAGAAAGAAAAAGGGGAGGGTGGATCTAATCATTTTCAGGTGAAAACAAGGCATTGATATAATTTAACAAAAAATGTCAGAGCTATATACAATTTCTAATCAAAGCTATATACAATTGCTACAAAGCTTTTACAGACAAGAACCGACTCAAGTTTCATAAAGGAACCATCAATTTACAGGGGAGAAGCATCATTCACTTCCATCACCAGTACCCACTAGAGAACACAGCAGCAAAAGCAAGTAAACCTTGCTTAAACAATTATGATATAATGGACAGAGAGACTGCAGTAATCTGATGGCATTTAAACACTAACCTATAGACTGAGGGCCTTTATGACAGTAAAATATGATGCAAACCTCAAACATATGAGATTATTTTGAAGTAGATAACGATATACAAGGAAAGGGAGAACAGGGCAAACACATGCTGCCAGAAGAGCAGTGCTGAAGCTTCACTAACTGCATATCCCCTCAAGCTGGCAATTGCTCCCAATAAAATGGCACTCGGTGTTGTGTATTGCAACAAAAGCACAAATCTGTACATTTCATCACCGCTGACCAAAAAATTCAGCTTATCAGACAATGCAACAATACCAATTCCAAGAAGAGGAAGCACCAAGAGCCTTGCCACACTTATACCAATTGTAGTTCGAAGACCAAGTTTTGAATCAATTGGCCCCTCAGCAAGCATACCCCCAAGAACAAGCATCACAGAAGGCACCATTGCACCGCCTAAAATCTCTAAACTGTCAGTGAGAAAAGATAGTGGAGCGTCATATCCAAAGAAAAAAGCCTTGATCTGAGGCACCATCCCAATGATGATAGCTAAAAGAGAAGCAATAGTTGGGGGTTGAAGTATGTGCTGTATTGGAGTTTGTACAGCAACAGTTCTGATCCTCCTGACCACTCTAGGCTCAGCCAAACACCTAATGGACCTGGGACTGTTCGAAGCTCCTTCTCCTGTAACCTCAAGGTCAGGAACAGACGACTGAGAAACATTTGATATGCTTTGGAAAATTCTAGCAATAGAGGGTTGCTTTGAATGCTCAGTTTCTTTATCTTCCATACCCGGCCATTCAGCTTCAACAAGGAGAGGCCTACTGACATCATTGACTGCTTCTTGTTCCTCAATCTCAATCTCAGCCCCTTCTTCAACAATCTCATAGTACTCCATTGGAGGCTCCATCATGTGATACACAAGGGTATAAACAAGAATCACAGAAACCCATGAAGAAAAAGAGACATAAGCCACCCCTCTTGAATGACAATTGGGTCCAAATGGATTATCTTTAGTATGGCAGACAGATCCGACAAGTGCAAGAGGGATATTTCCAGTATTACCAAATGCAGTCATGATAATGGTAAATCTTTTAAACTGTGGAGGTGGGCGGCAAATAAGCACGACTATGTACCCAAGGAGGCAACCAATAGCTGTACTGATTACAACATTAATTGGAATAAACCACCAATCAGCAAAGTTCTCAACTGTAATGCTTTCACCCAGTTCAGTAAATATTAGGCAGGGCAAGAAGAGAGCAAAAACAAGCTTGCTGAGAAGCTTAAATGTCGCTTTCGGGATTATTTTGGTTTTGGGGTGTGCAAGAACCAGACCTATAACCGTAAGGGAAAGAAGTTTCATCAAAGGGATTATTGCACTTAGTATATCTTCACCACTAGTCTTCATATTGTTTTGATAGAGCTCAATTAAGTATCGTGACATTTTTCCCACTTTGTAGTGAAAAATCAATAATTCTCTCTGCAATGAATCAAACAAAAAATACAAATACAAAAACTCAGATCAAATTCAATAGTAGTTCTGGTTCCTATAACACCAACAACATAATATCTAAAACCTCACCAAAAAATTTGCACTGCCACAACATGAATTCAGCATATTATCCATAAAATTATCATAATCAATCACAACACAAGAGTCTCACAAACCTAATGAACTAAATCTCAAATTTAAATTGGACAGATTATCAAGAAACGCAAAAAGATCCATAAAAACACCATCTTTAACAAGATTACCACAAACCACATCCTATTAATCAAAGAAATACAACATGGGATTTTCAAAAACCGCGTCCAAAATTAATGAAAACACAGCATGGGGTTTTCTAAACACCAAAAGACGAAAAGGGTATCTATAATTTTTCATTCTCTACAAGAAAATCAACCAGAACAATGCTTTTATCAAATATTCAACAATAACATCAAAACTAATTTGCAATTAAAAAAAAAAAAGTGTAAAAGAAGAAAACTTACAGATCACAAAAAAGAGTGGAGAGAGATTCTGGGACAGAGGTTTTGAGTTGAAGAGAAAACACATACGAGGATTCCTTAACAACCTTGGATTAACTGATTCTTAACCAAAGAGCTGGTATTTATTATTATTAGTATTATTTTTTGATAGAAAACACACAAACTTCATTAATAATTAAAAGCAAAAGATACATCATGGAAGAAGAGCCTGTTCAAGAAAACAGGGACTCTCTTAGATCCAAACAGAAAAATCAAAGAGCTGGTATTGGTGAATGACTAATGAAATAAAATTGACCCATTTAACCATAGGAGGAGTGCTTATGCCTATGCCTATGAAGCTAGAAGCTTACAGGGAGAGATTATGTTTTCTGGAGTTGCTAGCAGTGCAGCAGGCAGTGCCTATGGAGCAGCTCAGGAAGCTCTGGTGGATGCAGCTATAAAAGCTAGAAAACTTGGTTTTTGTAGAGTTTTGTTTTTAGGCAACTGCAACAGATTAGTCCAACGAGTTTGCAACACGGAAAGCACACCAATGGAAGGAGAAGACTATGATTGCTGATCTTCTTTCCCTTCAGCAGAATGGACTAGTTTACAAGTTTCTTTTTTTGTTCCCAAAGTCGTTCTTGGCTCTGTTTGTCATTTAGCAGATATGGCAAACTATAATGCCAATCCACCAAACCTGGTCTAATCCAGCTCTGTTGTATCCTTTACATTTACTTGATCTTTATCTCCCTTTTACGGTTAAAAAAACAAAACATTATAATTTGGTACGGAATAAGTAGTGACGTATGTATGATTCCGTTTGTCATTTAGCAGATATGGCAACAGGCAGGGCTGGTAGCCAATGGTTGGCAACGGGCATGTAATGATGCCCTGCCCGGGAATCAGGTGGACCATGCATGTGACAGTTGGTGGTAAATGGCGGCACGAATTGTTGGCAACTGTTGGCCAGTGGGCGCCTAAGAGCATCAACAGTGGGCTTCTTAAATGTCAAATTGTAAAATATATTTGACATTTGGCCTAAATTACTCCAACAATTGGATAGCTATATCTGGGACCGGTCAAAATTTTTTGGCATATTGCTATAGTGCGATCTCATTCCAAAAAACAATCATTTTAATAGTGCACAGTCCGTTCAACCCTTCTCTCTCTTGCTGGCAGGATGACCATTGAAAATGCAAGCATTTGAAAAAGCTGGGAATAGTTGATTTTGAAAAAAGAAATGACGGTTGGAAAAGTAATAATAAAAAAAGATTAAAATAACAATATTTTAATAAGATGGTAAAATAATAGAGTTTTGAGATGTTAGATGTATTGTAAAATGGTATGGTATAATTGGTAAAGTAACTTTTGAGGATGGTAAAATAAGATGAAATATAAGATCCAGATGTGGATGCTCTAAAGAATGGTAAAATAGTCTAACAGTTCACTTGCATGAGACTTGTAATGCTAGGCTAATACATGACAGCTGGCTGATAGAACATCACAAATTTTGCTGAAGCTCTGGACCATTCATGATTTTTGGTAACAGTATGCACATATTGGTATATAATCTTGGCTTTCCTTTAAAAAAAAAAACATATATAATCTATGGACATGACTAGAAATATTCATATCATTAGTTAATTTTTGGTAAGCATACCACCTAATTTCACCAATAGGCTCTAGCACGATTAGCACTTCTTCAGCCTCAATAGTGGAACAGAGGTCGTGGGTTTAAAACCCACATGGTGTGGATTTCCAATAAAAAAACTAATTTAGAATAATGGTGAAACGCTTCTGCTTTGTCATTACTAATTTCAAAATGGCAACATAAAACACATTTTCTTTGATATCTTCTTTAATTAGCCTCCTTCCCATAAAAATTTATCATTTATTTTTCCTTTACTTATTATTGATACTGTCCTTGTTAAACTCTGATTTTCTTATCATTTCTTTACTTTTATGATTCTCTTATTTTGAAGTTTCTTTTGTAGTTTTTAATTCATATTAGTTTTGTTGTACTTGCTTTTTGTAGAGAACTAACCCCAACTGATGCTTGCTCTTCTTGCCTGCCATATGTTTTTGAAGAGATATTATTAATCAAATATATGTTGCATTCCTTCACATTGTAGCAGGGTGATCAATTTAATGTAGATTAATTGATAGGATTAAATTTTTAACCTGTCTGACTTGGAGCAGCAAACTGGTGAGCCAATTGAGCCTATTACTATACATCCTCTATCTAAGGAGTGGTTTATTTTGGGCCTATTACTATATATCCTCTATTTATTATTCAGAGATGAAAGTAAAATTACATCTTGTCTTCTATTACTTAGGCATAACTAGCACTGACTAGAAATTCAAGTCAGCTTTGTTTTCCTTCCTCACCAAGCATGTGGATTGTCTTACATTTGATGTGAATTGGTCTTGGTTTGGTTGATATTCCAAGTACCTTGCATAAATGTCACATTTATAAACTGTTTTATATAATCCCTCTTTCATTTAGGAATTTTCTTTATATTCTGTTTTCTGACTGTATTTCCTATACGTATTATTCTGTTTCTATGACTATGATTGCTACGCTATAACAAGCAAATGCTAAAACGACACCGTATTAATTATGCTTCTCCAAAAAATAAAAATAAAAGAAGAAATCTTAAATCTTAAATATGGCAATGCAATACACTTAAACGCAGATTAATTAAAAAAAAAAAAAAGTATTTTTCTTGTAAGAAAATGTGTTAATAGTTAGTGAGTCACATGAAATTTTAATGATTTTTTTTTTTTTTGGTGAAAGAGACCATTACATAAAACTAAGAAAGAACTACAGAAGCAGGACACAGCCTGTTAAAACCCAGACCAATAGTGTCTTGTTCAAAGAAAACAGAAGCGTCCACTGGCGGACTATCAAAAATTATAAAATCTAAGTCTTGATTAGCACCTAACCTTGCAAGAGCATCAGCACATTGATTCGACTGGCGGAAGCAGTGTCTAAATTGCACCTGCTGGAACTTAGTGATCAGCATCCTACAATCATCCAAAATGGGGGAGATTACATCATTTACATAACCCGACTTGCAAAAAATTTCCACAATGGATTTAGCATCCATTTCAACAATAAGAAAGGGGATGTTCAGATTACTACACATGAATAACCCATCCCTTAAGCCCCATAATTCAGCCACAAAGCTATTTGTAGTCCCTATATGCCTTGAAAATCCAAAAATCCATTCCCCATGACTGTCACGCACAACTCCACCACAACCAACCAATCCCGTACTGCCTGAAGCACACCCATCCGTATTAAGCTTAATCCATCCCTCAGGAGGCTTCTCCCACCGACAAGTGACTACCACCCTTTGCACGGGACACCTAGGAGAACTAACACAGTACATGAACTCAGTGCACATATTCTCAATTTCATAATAAAGCTTCAGACTCTGAGCTTTGCCAGAGAACACCGCCTGGTTTCTGCTTTTCCAGAGCATCCAAACTGCAAAAGAAAAGAGGGTACTGCAATGATTTCTACCATACATCACCCTGCTGCCCCTACTCCCATTCACACTTAGCCACTCTTGAAGGTTATTGCCCCAAAAGGATTGATTCATGTAACTAACTCCCAATTGCAACCAGATAGCTCTAACCTGAGTACAATCTCAAAGAGCATGCAGAACTGACTCCCTTTCTTCTTGACAAATAGGACAAAGATCATCATTACCAAAACCCCTCCTAACCAGGCAGCCCTTGACACCAATGCTATCATGCATACATCTCCAAATAAAAGTTTTTATTCTAGGTAAGGTGTTCAGCTTCCAAATCCACCCCAAGGATAAGGCAAGCACCAGATTAGAGTTATCAACTAAATTATAAGTACTTTTAACATCAAAACCACCTCTAGTACTACCTGCCCAAACTAACCTGTCAGCCCCTCTACTTGTGATCGACATCGGAGTGGCTTGAATCAAATTTTTTATTTCCACAGGCAGCACAAAAGGAATACGATCCCAATCCCAGCCCGAAACAAACAAAACATCCTTAACCTCAAGTAATTCAGCTTCATGGGGTAGAGGGCCTAGGATCCTATGACGAATGGGACCCCCTTTGATCCAATTCCCAAACCAGAAAATTTGATTGCTATCTCTTCCCACCAGCCACATACTACCTTTGTTGAACACCTCCCTTCCTCTCTTCATAGCAGACCAAACCTGAGAGCACGGAAGACGGTCAGCGTTAATAGCACTTGCTCTCCTGCCAGTACAATATTTCTGCTTCAAAACCCTTGTCCAAAGCATGTCTTGCTCTGTATGCAATCTCCAATTCAGCTTTGCAAGGAGCGCAATATTCCTCCCTCTTACCGTTTGAAGACCAAGGCCTCCTTCCTCCTTAGTTCTAGTAACTTTTTGCCAACCAACCCAGTGCATCTTTTTTTGATTCTCCGTAGTACCCCACAAAAAATTTCGGTTCACCCTATCTATACCATCCAAAACTCTACCCGGAAGGGCAGCACACTGCATCACATAGGAAGGAATAGCCGCTAAAGACGCTTGGATAAGCACCGCACGCCCCGCCAATGAGAGCAAATTTGTTTTCCAACCCGCTAGTTTTTGTTTTACTCTATCAAGAATAAAATTGTACTCTCGAGAAGACATACCTGGCTGTCTAATGGGAATACCCAAATATTTTCCTAGGTAAGAAGTAGGGGCAAAACCCAGAATATCACAGAAGGCCTCCCTATCATCCAAATCAACATTGGAAGAAAATAAAACTCTCGACTTAGCTTCACTGACTGTTTGCCCAGACATCTTGCAAAACTCATCTAGAACATCTCTGATGGCGCAGTAATTAATATTATCCGCTTTAGCAAAGAGCACCAAATCATCCGCAAACATCAAGTGGGAGACTGAAGGGCCTCTTTGAGAAACTTTGATCGGCTTCCAAAGCTTAGCGCTACATTTTTCCTCAATTAGCTGCCCAAGAAAATACATGCATAGAATGAAGAGGTAGGGAGAAAGAGGATCCCCTTGCCTTAGCCCTCTAGACGGGTATATCGAATCCAACGCTTCCCCGTTAAAAACAATCGAAGTAGAGACCGTCGTCACACAACTCATGATGGTTTCAATCAGATCGGTAGGCATATTGACTCTAATAAGCATATCTCGAATAAAACTCCACTCCAATTTATCATACGCCTTCTCAAGATCAATCTTTAAAGCCATATAACCAACCTTCCCCTTTTTTTTGCCGAGGGAATGGATGACCTCTTGAGCTATTATGGCATTATCAATACCCTTTTTCCCTGGAATGAATGCCGATTGGCACGGAGCAATGAGCTTGTCCAAATACGGTCTCAACCTGGCAACAATAATCTTCGACACAATTTTATACACCGTGTTACACAGGCTGATGGGTCTGTAGTTGCTGAGCATCTCCGGGCCTTGAATCTTAGGAATGTGGGCAATATGTGCAGTATTAAGATAATCCGGAACTCTCCTATCAGCAAAAACTTTTTTAACTTCATTAATAACTGAACTACCTACAGTTGGCCAGAACCTTTGAAAAAACCCCGCATAAGGCCCATCCGGCCCAGGAGCCTTAAAGGCTTTTAAAGACCATAATGCAGCCTTTATTTCCTCCTCCAACACCTCTCCATTAATACAATCTTTTTCCTCCTCCGAAAGTCTAGCCTGCCAAGGAGAAATCCTACGGGGAAGGGCTGGAACACTAGAGAAGGAAGTAGTATAAATATCACAGTACCCATTCTTCACAAAATCTTTGACATCCTCCTCTTGGTAAAGCCACTCACCCATCGAATCTTTGATAGACAAAATTTTATTTCTCTTTCTTCTCACCAAAGTAGAGACATGATAAAAAGTCGTATTCCTGTCCCCCTGAATCATCCAATTCACTATAGATTTTAATGCCCAAATTTCCTCTTCCTGATTCAGAACAGTATCAAGGTCCCTAAGAAGGTCATTTTCTAGGTTGAGAAGACAAACCGAGGGGCGCACAGCCAAAGCTCTTTGAATGCCATTTAATCTGGCCATGATATTCTTTTTCCTATAAAAAACGTTTCCAAATTGCTCCTTATTCCACTTGGTTGCCTCTTTAGAGAATGCCTCAATAGCCTACGCCAACCCTGTACACTGTCTCCAAGCATGGGTAACAACAGAAGGAAAGGTGCAATTAGACAGCCAACAAGTTTGAAATTTAAATAATTTCTCCTATTCTCATGAAATCTGGGCTGCAATTCCAAAAGAATAGGAGCGTGATCAGAGTGGCACCTTGTGAGGTGGACCACTCGAGCCTCAGGGTACATCAAACACCATTGAGAATTCACAAAAAATCTATCAATTCTCTCCTGAATAAGAGCCTGCACCTCCCGTCTATTCGTCCAAGTAAAAATCGGACCCGAAAAACCTATGTTAATCATACTACAAGCATCCAAACACTCCTTAAACTGAAGCGCTCTACTAACACTCAACCCCCTTCCACCAAATTTATCATCCTCCATTAATGGCTCATTAAAATCGCCTGCCATTACCCATGGCATCTCATGAACTTCTGCCATCATCTTAAGATTACTCCATAACACTTGTCTATCAGCACACCTAGGGCTAGCATAAGTCGCAGATAACAACCAATTAAGGTTTGAGCATCGTACCTTAACAATCACATGGATTTCCTGTTCCGTATTTGCTAATTGAGATATATCCACTCTATCTTCATTCCACAAAAGCCATAACCCACCCGTGAAACCAATTGTGTCGGTGTGAATGGCTTTATCAAACGGCAGCTCATCCGTAATCTCCTTCGCCCTAACTCCACCAACCCGAGTCTCCATCACTATTAAAATAGCTGGATCATGAATGCGGACCAACTCTCTAACATGATTTTTAAAGGCGGGCTTACGCGCACCTCTACAGTTCCAGGCAATTATATTCATGAGGAAATATAACCAAGAATAAAAACAAAGATTCAACAAGAGGTAGATGCTTTGCCACCACCTTCAAGGGCCATCCCAGAATCATCCATGCAATCATCGAAACTGTGCTCATTTCCAGCAGCTCCAAAGACCATATCCTCCACGGGTTGCTCAACCCCTTCCACACGGTGACCACCAGATTGAAGCAGCCCAGCCTCACCCCTGCAGCGGACCATGGTAGAGGCATCTTCCATGCTTTCCTCCTCCATTGATTGGACCAGCCCCATCCCCAAAACAGAGGCGCACGGATTCCGATCAGCACAATCCCCAAAACCTTCACCATCGTGCTTCGGCTCTTCAGAATTTATGGACTGGACCTTAAAACTTGCTTCCTATTCTGAACTTCCAACAGTGGTCGCACGGCTAGGCGCAGCTGAGAAGAGGAGAGGCAGCGACTTGTTGGCAACTTGAACATCAGGGGAGCCTAAACTACTGTCAACTACACTAGTCATAACCCTTGACCGAGCTACTGCCTCTTTTCCCTTCACTGAAGCTTGTGGGCTGGGCTTAGTAACCAACTTAGTCTTCTCCATCCTAGTAACATTCTTCCCATATGTCACTTCACCTAAAAATGTTATGTTATGTGTAAGGAAGTAGTTTTTGAGCCCAAGTGACATTGGGCCTAGAATGAAAATAGGCCCAATCCTGACCAGCCCGTTCTGAGGATTAACCTCTTTGAAAGATTTGAACCTTAGACCACAAACTAGGACTGGATTCTATTCTCATTGAGGATGCTATAGGAGATTCGAGGATGAGACACTTACCAAGCCACCAAGGAAGATGTACTTGCTGAGCTACCGAGGAGGAATTTTGGGAAATGCAGAATTGTCCGAGGAAGCTTCCTGAAGCTTCCTGATAGAGCAACAATCATCTCCGCATCAATGAAGCACACCTACTTGGTACAATCATATTTGTTAATGAATGATTGGCCTGAACAGTGCAGAAAGCTCCAAAAGTCTCCATTCATCGTGAAAGTAGGGAAGCAAAGAGCCTGATGGGACAAGAAGCCTTCCAACTGTGCAGGGACAACACATCCTTCAGAAGAAAGTAGGGTAAATATAAGGGAGGATAAAGGCAAAGAGGAGGACACACAGAAAGTAATCCAAAAAATCATAAAGAGAATTGTAGAGAAAGAACAAAGTCTTAGAACCCTTTTTAGAGCCTATTCTTGAGAAAAGAGTGTCTTGTTTCCCCTGTTTATGAATAATATCATCACATTTGCATAATTTTACATAAAGCTTTATTCTTGTTCAAATCTCCAACTGTGGGATATTAGTAGCCTTATATTACAAATTAATTGTGTTCTTAGGAGGATAGTTCATCATTTTAAACTTAATGTGTAAATTTCATTATATTAAAACACAAAATTGTGATATTTGATCAAAATAAATAAAATAAAATACTAAATTTTTAAAAATTTTGTAATAGAATTTAGTTGGAGTAGAATTCTAAATTTCTTAAAAGATAATAAGTAATTGTTAGAATTTTAACTAGCATAAGCTATCCTAACAATTAATATAAGCCATTTAATATTTTGGTAATAAAGATTCATCTAAAGTATAAACTATTTTTAATACTTTAAAAAAAGAGAAAAGAAGAAGAAGAAGCTATTTTTATAATCCAAGTTTAGTAGGAGGTGGGGGTATTATCAGGAATCACAATAGGAAGTGGATCAGAGGTTTTTCCAAATCCGTTGGTATTACCACCAGTGTTATGGCAGAACTTTGGGCCCTTAGGGATGGTCTCAAAGCTGTCTATTGACATGCATTTGCCTACTGTTATTATTGAGTTGTATGCTCTCTTAATTGTTAGCATGATCTCTGGAGTTTTGGCCTTTTCTAAATGTTTATCCCCGCTTGTTGATGATTGCAAGGCTTTACTTGGGAGAATTCCTCAGCATCAGGTGAAGCACTGCTTTAGGGAAGCCAATGCTGTGGCTGACTCTCTTGCTAGAAGTGGTGCTACTATGGAGGATAATTTTGTTGTGTTTAATGTCCCTCCTGCTAAGTGCTAATATTGGGATGCCTTTGTACCAAGATGCTATCAGGTATGTGTACCTAAGGCACTGCTACGGCAGTGCCAACTCTGTGGATTTGGTTTTATATATCCCGTTAACCAAAAAAAAAAAAAGATAATATTATATAGTTTATATTTAAGAAACAAATATACCTATTTTTTAACACAATTTATCTAGAAAGGCACCTAAATATTTAAATAGCAAAATGATTAATAAGATAAAAGGTCAATAATAATGTGATGTATGTCAAAGAATCATTAAATTTGTTAAAAAAAAATGATAAATTTGACATAAAATACATCCCCAACAACTAAAAATTATTCTATATTTCTAAAAAACACAAATTAATTAGAAAATACCAAATTACTTACATATGAGAAAAGAACAATAATTCATACTTTAAACTTCTAATACCATTAAAATATACACAACTGTAAGGACACAAAATCTTTAACGGCCCAACAACGATGTTGGGCTCGCACACGGAAAGTCCCTCACAATAATATTTGTAGAGAGTGGGCTTGAAAGGCCAGCGTTGGATCACAGGGCGACATTTCGGGCCGGACTATAGGTGAACCAATATGAGAAAGAGCTTTGGGCTGGATATTCAGGCCCTTCAATCTTGTATCCAGGAGGATTTGGCTCCTCGGATCATGTCCGAGGAGCGATGGTGCTGTCCCCGGTTACCCGTCGGTGGGTTTTTATGTGGTGTCCGGCGTATATTATCCAGGCATTCTCTTTCATCAAGTCTTTCTCCAGAAGCTAGATGGGAGAGGTCCTCCTTTTGGTCACATAACATTCTCTTTTATACTAGCCTACGTTCGTTGTCCTTCGTCCACGTGTAGGGTCGATCTTTCCAGGACAGATATCTGTCCCATCAGTCTAATCCCAAAATTGCTGGAGATGATCCATAAAACCTAAGATCCCGGCTCTGTTAGGGGCAGTGTCATGTCAGGGAAGGGTATTAAAGACAACTTCCCCAGGATATTTTCTGATCTTTCTAGCTTACTCGTGTTCCATTTCTATCCATGAGGTTTTGGACCTGCCGAGGACGAAACCGTCCTCGGCTGTGTCTTCGGGCCACTTTTTATGTTTCCTAGTTTCGAGCTTGGGCCCTGGCCTCCTTCAGTTTAGGACCGGTGGGCTTCCCATAAGCGCGTGGGCCGGACCCATAAACTATTGGACCCCACATTAGCCTCTCAAAATCCTGCTGTCCAACGTCATGGTAGGACAGGTGGATTTTGATGATGTCAAGCCCTTATTGCCGTTCACTTTCTTCGGATCTTGATCAACACTGGCGACTCTCCCCCTCCCCAAGGAACGTACCGGTCTACGAGCCGTTTTTCCTGGATTTGCGTACGTTGCCGTTATGCCGCGTGGTTATCTGCAGCGTGTCTTTAATATCTTCCCATTTACGAGACCTCCCAGATATAACGGTTACTGATGGTGTGGGAGAACGAAGCGGCACGTTATACTCTGGATTTCCCTGGGGATTTGAGTGTGTTACATACCCTCTTCTTCGTCCCCTATATAAAGAGAGAAGACAGAGGGTGACTTTTTCATATCCGAATCCCTCACGTTCTTCCCAGAATCCACTTCCTCCATCCGGTTACTCCCTATTCAATAATACCTCTCTCATAGTAATCCACCATGAACAAATCCTTCCTTTCCCAGAAACGCCATGTCCTAACAAAACTCGAGATGGCTCGGTCGGGGCAAGGATGGCGGAGGCTTAAGATTTGCCTCCCCATTCTTTTAGCCAAAATCCGAAGCAGGGACTCGTCACACCCCATTTCTGGTGTGACTGAGTCGAAAACCTCCCTTGTCATCTCCATCTGCTCTCTCATGAGCATACCTAATATGGCTCCCCTTTTCCCTCTTTTGCTCCTTTTACTTTCTTTTCATTGCTTCCCTCTTCTTCTCCTCCTTCCCGCTCATGTCCTCCATCTTCTTTTCCCCTTGCATTCTTCAGCGACAAGAGTTTGCTGAAGTGCTTCCATGTGTTCCAATTCTTCTTCCTTCTCCTTCATTATTTTTGTATAAGGTTCTTCTCCTGATATGAGCAGTACTGAGGCATAGATTTCAGAGAGACTTTGAAGGCGAGTTCAGAAGACACCTGATGGTTTACTTATTTGTATTACGGAGGTTGTTACTGTTTTAGCAGTTCATTTTTTGTATAGACTTGATTAAGCCCTTCCTTGTACGTTGTAACAATTTTTCATATTAATAAAAGTTATTGTTACTCTATTTCGTATGTCTTGTTTATATATTCTAACAAATGTGAAAGCGCTGCTCGGCATAATAGTATAGCATTTGAATCAATAATAACTAAGGCCAAAGTAATCGTTGATAAAAAGATGCCACGATAACTTTAACAAAATTATTATTCAACATAACAATCCGATCAGTGAGGAATGAGACTTATCTTAAAATTAGCCGTGATGGGTATTAAATGCTCGATAAGGTGTAAGAAGTAGTTATACGAGGACATGTTACCCTTTCAATGAGCAATTTCCTTAGGCTAACGATCATCGGTTCGTAACGCCATATTCTTAACACGCTGGCCTTAACCTTTTCCAGTCGAGAAACTTCTCCATCCGAGTAGTTGATTTCCCAAAAGGCCTGAGTCCGAGGACTTCGCACAGCCAGGGTTTTGCTTAGGACTTATACTTTTTCTTTTAGGTGCTCGGTTTCCCCATAGGCTTGAGTCCGAGGGCCATGCAAGTCCTAGGTTCTGTCCAAGACTTATAAGATATCTTTTTAGTACTTGGTTTTCCCATAGGCTCGAGTCCGAGGACCATGCAAGTCCTAGGTTCTGTCCAAGACTTATAAGATATCTTTTTCGTACTTGGTTTTCCCATAGGCTTGAGTCCGAGGACCATGCAAGTCCTAGGTTCTGTCCAAGACTTATAAGATATCTTTTTCGTACTTGGTTTTCCCATAGGCTTGAGTCCGAGGACCATGCAAGTCCTAGGTTCTGTCCAAGACTCTTTGAGTTCTGATTCTCCCTTTCATAAGGCATTTCCCAAGGCGCCGAGCAGGGGTTGTCCTCGGCCATGGCCATTGCTCGGCGTGGGCCACAGTACCTGGGCCCTTACGCAAAGCGGGCCCGGGGCCACGAATCCACTTAGCCCATGAATTAAGAGATATTTCTGCAACTTCTGGCCACGTGGTACTCTCTGATGTCACGGTGACCGAGGTGCGCCTTTACGAGGCTTTTTAATCTTGTGGTTGCAGTTGATGTTGGAAGTTGAGCCAGGACTGTTTTGTCTGTAGCGTTTCTTGGGACGCCACGTGAGTTGACTGCCATCACCTTGTCTTTTCCAATAAATGGGAGGGAGAGAAAGTTGCTTTATATACGCACAAATCCTTCGGATTTTCTCCCACATCACAGCTTCCATATCCGGAGCTCTCCTCCTTTAGCATAACATGTTTACGGCAAGGGTTGGGAAGAAAGAACTTTCTCCGCCGCAGATGCACCCTGCCTTCATGAGACTCAGAATAGTACGGTATGGGCACAGGAAGTTTAAGTTCAGGAGAATACTTCATTTCGACCGAGGGGGAAGGGAATCTTCCCCTCTTTTAGTCAAAATCCGAAGCAGGTTCTGTCCATGCCAGAATTTTGGTGTGGCAGAAGAAAGATTTTCCGCCATCAGCGCCTCTGCTTTGCGGCAGGCGTATATTTAGAGAAAGGCCCACCACCTCCAACTCCCTGCACCTTTCCTTCAACGGTGTCAGGTTCAAGTTGGGTCTCTTTTGCTGTTTGAGTTGTGGGCATGTGAAAGCATTGAGGAAGAACAAGGTCTTGGAGCTGTAGCCAACCTCTCCTCTGATCTACCTCCTCAGCTTCATTTTGTTCTCTTGTATTTTCCTTTCTTCTTGGTTATGTAGTGAGCTTCGACACAAACTGATTCCTGCTTTTTCATTGTACGCTGTACTATTTCTTTGTTTTAGTAAGAATGGAAATTTCTTTACTTGTTTTGAACATTGTTTCTTTGACAACACTGTTTCTTGAATGGGTATGCCCTATGTGTGCGTTTCTTCAAGAATATTTAGAGCAAAATGGCTTGAAGCATAATTTAACTAATTCCAATTTACCAACACTACCAGGCATTATATCGATAATTCATAATAAATCAAACTTAAGGAACTAACCGGGATATCAGTTGGATATTCTGTGATAAGCGCGTGAATATCGTCCAAGGCTGATGATTTCTAAATAATCCATCCGAGCAATCGACTGGGAAGTAGGGAACTCCGATGGCGCTTTTGTGTACTTGGTTTCCCCATAGGCTTGAGTCCGAGGACCATGCAATGCCTTGGTTCTGTCCAAAAATTTTTTTGTATTTGGTTTCCCCATAGGCTTGAGTCCGAGGACCATGCAATGCCTTGGTTCTGTCCAAAAATTTTTTTTTGTATTTGGTTTCCCCATAGGCTTGAGTCCGAGGACCATGCAATGCCTTGGTTCTGTCTAAAAATTTTTTTGTATTTGGTTTCCCCATAGACTTGAGTCCGAGGATCATGCAATGCCTTGGTTCTGTCCAAAAATTTTTTTGTATTTGGTTTCCCCATAGGCTTGAGTCCGAGGACCATGCAATGCCTTGGTTCTGTCCAAAAAAATTTTTTTGTATTTGGTTTCCCCATAGGCTTGAGTCCGAGGACCATGCAATGTCTTGGTTCTGTCCAAAATTTTTTTGTATTTGGTTTCCCCATAGGCTTGAGTCCGAGGACCATGCAATGCCTTGGTTCTGTCCAAAATTTTTTGTATTTGGTTTCCCCATAGGCTTGAGTCCGAGGACCATGCAATGCCTTGGTTCTGTCCAAAAATTTTTTGTATTTGGTTTCCCCATAGGCTTGAGTCCGAGGACCATGCAATGCCTTGGTTCTGTCCAAAATTTTTTTGTATTTGGTTTCCCCATAGGCTTGAGTCCGAGGACCATGCAATGCCTTGGTTCTGTCCAAAAATTTTTTTGTATTTGGTTTCCCCATAGGCTTGAGTCCGAGGACCATGCAATGCCTTGGTTCTGTCCAAAATTTTTTTGTATTTGGTTTCCCCATAGGCTTGAGTCCGAGGACCATGCAATGCCTTGGTTCTGTCCAAAATTTTTTTGTATTTGGTTTCCCCATAGGCTTGAGTCCGAGGACCATGCAATGCCTTGGTTCTGTCCAAAATTTTTTGTATTTGGTTTCCCCATAGGCTTGAGTCTGAGGACCATGCAATGCCTTGGTTCTGTCCAAAATTTTTTTGTATTTGGTTTCCCCATAGGCTTGAGTCCGAGGACCATGCAATGCCTTGGTTCTGTCCAAAATTTTTTGTATTTGGTTTCCCCATAGGCTTGAGTCCGAGGACCATGCAATGCCTTGGTTCTGTCCAAAAATTTTTGTATTTGGTTTCCCCATAGGCTTGAGTCCGAGGACCATGCAATGCCTTGATTCTGTCCAAAAAAATTTTTGTATTTGGTTTCCCCATAGGCTTGAGTCCGAGGACCATGCAATGCCTTGGTTCTGTCCAAAATTTTTTGTATTTGGTTTCCCCATAGGCTTGAGTCCGAGGACCATGCAATGCCTTGGTTCTGTCCAAAAATTTTTTTGTATTTGGTTTCCCCATAGGCTTGAGTCCGAGGACCATGCAATGCCTTGGTTCTGTCCAAAATTTTTTTTTAAGATCTCTTTTTTTGGAGGTCAGCCCCTTGGCCATGACGGGGGGAGCAGACTTGGGGTCGGAAGCCCCTAGAGAAACCCGCGCCGTTAGCGGTGCAAGGCGTAACCCCTAGCAGAAGTTTATGGCGGAGCAACAACTGCACGTCGCCGAAAATGAGAAAGACTCGTGAATCTCCGCTTGCTAGAGAGCTGACTTATGCGCCACTCGCGCCAACGCGCAAGCCTTCCCACAGACGGCGCCAATTGTAAGAACACAAAATCTTTAACGGCCCAACAACGATGTTGGGCTCGCACACGGAAAGTCCCTCACAATAATATTTGTAGAGAGTGGGCTTGAAAGGCCAACGTTGGATCACAGGGCGACATTTCGGGCCGGACTATAGGTGAACCAATATGAGAAAGAGCTTTGGGCTGGATATTCAGGCCCTTCAATCTTGTATCCAGGAGGATTTGGCTCCTCGGATCATGTCCGAGGAGCGATGGTGCTGTCCCCGGTTACCCGTCGGTGGGTTTTTATGTGGTGTCCGGCGTATATTATCCAGGCATTCTCTTTCATCAAGTCTTTCTCCAGAAGCTAGATGGGAGAGCCCCTCCTTTTGGTCACATAACATTCTCTTTTATACTAGCCTACGTTCGTTGTCCTTCGTCCACGTGTAGGGTCGATCTTTCCAGGACAGATATCTGTCCCATCAGTCTAATCCCAAAATTGCTGGAGATGATCCATAAAGCCTAAGATCCCGGCTCTGTTAGGGGCAGTGTCATGTCAGGGAAGGGTATTAAAGACAACTTCCCAGGATATTTTCTGATCTTTCTAGCTTACTCGTGTTCCATTTCTATCCATGAAGTTTTGGACCTTCCGAGGACGAAACCGTCCTCGGCTGTGTCTTCGGGCCACTTTTTATGTTTCCTAGTTTCGAGCTTGGGCCCTGGCCTCCTTCAGTTTAGGACCGGTGGGCTTCCCATAAGCGCGTGGGCCGAACCCATAAACTATTGGACCCCACAACAACCTTTAACTATTAATTAAAAAGATTTTTTTTTAATTTATGATAAGAGAGAAAAAAATTGTGTTATACTGTATATAACTATTTCTATATATTAAAAGGGTTTAGAAAGTTAGTTATGACTTCAAAAAAGTCAAAAATACTCCTAATCTAATTAGATAATCCATATTCTTAAAAAATAAAAAAATAAATAGGGTTAAAATTGTAATTTGACAAAATTTAAAATATAAAAAAAAAAAAAAAAAAAAAAAAAAAAAAAAAACTACCAGATAAATTTTTTTCATAAATATTAGTACTCTCTATTTGAATATATCTCACGTACGTTTAATACATTTTTTTTTTTTCTAAAAACTAGCCCACATTAAATCTAACCGTTTACTTATTTTCAAATCTTAAATTTTAGTTTCTTAAAAATTCATTCCTATGTAACCTCACTAACAATAAATAAATTCAAATTGAAAAATAACCTTAAACTCAAAATAAATAAATAAAAAAGCCTCATCACACATGCAGAACGCGAATTATGAGGCTAGTTTATATTAAACTAGTGTGTAACCCCGTGTATATGCACGGATATATTTAAAAACAATCAAAATTACATACATATATATATATATATATATATATATTGTGGGGACCGGCCCAGAATAATAGGTTGGCTGGGCCTTGGGCCCGTCCGAGGGCCATTCTGTTCGAGGAGACGTCGCGACCCAGAATCCTTGCTTAGGCCCACTGGAGCAAAGAGAACACGTCTGAGGAGTAATTACTCCTCGGACATTCCAAAATCCAGGTCAAAGGTGCATCCCAGCTACTATAGTCCTCACTCCAAGCACGTAAAAAGAAAGGAGACCCAAAATATCCCAGCAAAGGCTGTCACCACCACATTAAATGCACCACAACTACTCTCCTGGCCGCATTAATGAAGAGAAGACCCCTGAACAGTGCTACATTGGTCACTGCAATTCACAAAGAACTGGTAAGGGTGTCTGATGGGACAGGTGCTCAAGTAGGGGTTTGGATGATCAACAAGTGTAGGGCCCAGATAATAAAAGAGGGCCTACATAATATGTAAGAGTCCCCCAAGAGAAGGGGACGGAGAGAAAGAAAGAGAAAAGGAACAGAGGAGCAAAATTTCACTGTACGAATGTATACCATGAATGAAATTTCCCCCTTCACATCCACTTTCTTCATTCTTGTCTCTATATCTCCTGAGCCCATGCAACGAACCATTTAAACCAACTGGAACCAAGTTCTTAAGCCCACACTCTACAAAAATTCATTGTGTGGGACTTTTTGGGCCAAGACTTGACCACCCAGGATCTGGTCAACTAAAATCGTGTCCCTACATATATAATTTAGAATTTAATTAGATCTAGACTCTTTTGTTTTTGCATTCGATAATTTACTTGCCACAAAAATTAAAAAAATTAAATGGAACACATGCACAAAATTGAACTCCAATTAAAATTCAATTTAGAATCTAATTGAATTTAGACTCCTTAATTTTTGCACTTAATAATTCACTTGAAACACAAATTTAAAAATTAGATGAAATGCATGGTGTAAAATTAGATTTTAGTTTAAAATTTAATTGGATTTTCTCTTAGTTTTGGCTATTAATATATATATATATATATATATATATGACATATAAACTTTAATTGTTTTTAGTTATACAAAAAAATGCTCATTAATATAAAATCATTTAAAAATTATATATTTTTATAGTTTACTTATATTGGACTGCTCGTTTTTTACACTAAATTAACTCATTTGACACAAAAATTTAAAAACTTAAATTGGATGGGACACATGACATAAAATTAAACTCTAATTAAAATCTAATTTTTACATTGAATTAACTCACTTGATACAAATATTTAAAAACTTAGATTAGATGGGACACATGGCATAAAATTAGTCTTTGACTAAATTCCAAATTGAAATATAATTGAATTTTCTCTCAATTTTACCTATTATTATATATATAGATCGGATGGCTCAATGACTATACATTTTTTTAAAGAGTAATTTTTGTACTAATTATAAATTAGCTTTGTCACAACTTTTAGAACAAAAATTACAATTTTTGTCACAATTATCTTATGTGGTAGAATGTAATTAGTTAAATGTTTCTTTCAAATGAATCTTTTTTTTTTTTTTTTACCACATGAACAATTGCGACAAGAATTGTTGTAGTTTGTTACGTGCTCCTAGAATTTTTCTTTTTAAAATGTATTCAGGTAAACCTAAGGTGATTATCTTTTGTTTTTGTTTTTTTAGAAACATTGTCTTTTTATTCTATTGGCTAATTATGGGCTTATTAAGTTTTTTTTTTTTAAATGACTTATTATCAAAAAAACGTGATGTGGTTTATTTTTATTCAAATCAACGTGGCACTAGCTTCGTAAAAAAAAAAAAAAAAAAAAAAAAGAGAAATGATATGGTGGCTAACCTAGAAACCAAAACGTGGCACTGTCATTTTTATATGTCACCTACGCCATTCTCTTTTCATATATCCAATTTACCTTCTCTGTTTTCTCGATTCTCAAAAAAAAAAAAAAAAAACCTTCTTGTTTCTTCCTCAATTTCAACTCTGTCTCTCTTTCTGCAGACATTGGTGTAATCTACCTCAAAAATGTTAGCTTCTGATTTTATTTTCCTTGAGTCCAAATTTGAAAAAGCCCTGATATATATATATGCTTCAAAAAAAAAAAAAAAATGTCAGCGGAGCCATGGCCACCCAAGGCCAAAATGTGCTTCTGTACCAGGTAAAGGGCGAGGCAAAAGTGGATTTCAACAAAAAGCTAGAAGCAGAAAAAGGTTTGTGTAAAACATTACGATTGGGTTACTAATCTTGTGATGACAAAGATGATGATTATGCATTTTTAGGATTGCATTGATTTTGTTTTATAGCCATAGAAATCTTCAATTAACTTTCTGGTTCTTTTTGTCCTTTTGACTTTTAGGTATATTGTGATTCATCCATGTCTCATAACTATCAAATATCATTATTTGTGTATATTTTGTAAAACACGAGAAGTATGTATAATAATGCTATGTTTCAATTGTTCCTTAATAATTAATTTCAAATTTATCACGTTATTTATTAAAAATATAAGCTTTACTTCAATCAGGCGTGAAGAGGCCTTTGTAATTGACGACTTCTTTTTTTCATTTTTAATCTTTTAGAGTGGCTTGTTTATATATACTTCATGTTTACTTGAGTCTCGCCCTTTTTTATCAATGAATTTATTCTGGAAAAAAAAAAAAAAAAAAAATTGAGTCTGCTTCCACCTTATTAAAAAGATCACATTATTTGTTTCTTAGTTTAAAATAAGAAAAGAAAAAGACCCATTTATTATTATTATTTTTAATAATGAATGAACTTGAGGACATATGTTATGTGTGCTGTCTGAAGATTTAGAAATCATTATGACGCAGGCCTAGGAGGAAGCTACAAATTTTTTTTTTTTTTTTGCATTTTTTTTTTCATATTTTAAGTTTTTATTTATTGAGTTGTGATTAGGATGAAATTTCATGTGCTTAGATAGAATTTAGTTTTGTATTTGGATTAGTTTGGATTTGTATTTGAGTTCAGCTAGGATTACTTGTTATCTTTATCTATTTCTTTCCCGGAAGCTCTAGAAAGCTCTTAATAATATTCACAAATTCATTACAAATTTCATTTTTGTTTGGTGGTGAGCCCAAAAAACCCTTAGATGGAGCTGTTCTAGGCTGTCTTGCATCACATTCAACAATTTGTTGTTTTGAGATGTCTGATATTTACTTTTTCTATCCTTGAGAGAGAAAAAAAAAATCTTTGCAGGAGGATCTCAAATCACTACAGAGACAAAGTGATTGTGAAATCAGGTTATGATTTTCTTGATATTACGGCTTTTGACTTTGTTTTTGTTTGGTTTTCATTTATAAGGCTATAGGTTCTTGTTTAGAAAGAAAAATTATGTACACTACTTTGCTTAAAGTTTGGTGAGAGAGAGATGGATGAGGAGGAGAGGGGGAGGCGGTCAGTACTAATTCTTAATAGCATCTGATTAGTATAAGTCCCTAGTGACAACCTATTGGTTACTATTTTCTGGAAAAGAAATGTATCAGTCTTTTTATAATAAAAAAATTCAGGGTGGGTTTATTTATTTAGTTTTTGGCTTGCTCTTAAAATTGCAAGACACGTGTGAAAGTCTGTTAGGTAATTCTGTTAGCTTTTCATGCTTTGATTTCCTATTTAACAACCGAGTAGGTATTTCTTTCTTTCATTAAGTAATTATCAAGAATATAAAATTCCCTCCTCTCCTCTCCTTTGGCAACCATCATGATGACTCATCACTTCTTGCTTGAAATCTCCAATAAATTAAAGGAAATAACCCTCTCTTTAGAGGAAAGAATGCAGCAAATGCAGCAAGAATCTTCCGCCATAGCTACAGTAGCTAGTCAAAACGTATCGTTTTCTTGATCTTTCTATGTTTTTTTTTTTTTTTTTGGTTAATTATTGGATTTACAGTGCATTGTTGCTATGTTGCATTTACATTTATAGATAGTAAGATTTCTGTTTTCTAGATGGATTTGGCATCTGAATTTATCTAGTTTAAAACTTTCCACCTTCATCAATATAGGAATTTGAAGTCTCTGAAAAAATGGACGAGGATAATGAAATCGTTAAACTACGAAAACATTGTCAATATTTGGAAGAGTATTTGCAGCAGGAAATTTCAAAACAAGATTCGTCCAAGAACATTGAAATTCTGAATGACTTAATTCGTGAAAAATCTGCTGAGATTTTAAATCTAGAAAAAGCTTTGGGTGGCTGCACTGCTGAAATTGATATACAGGTAAACAAAGGAATACTTTTTTTTCCTTTTTTCTGTTTTGTGTGTGTGTGTGTGTGTTTTGGGGGGATTGTAACCAATAGAAACCCACATGACATGTTAGGTCATTCACTTTGATTACTGATGTATAGGAGAGACGATTCAAAGGACAGTTGGCACGGGCAAAAGAAGAAGAAGCAGCTAAACTTTCAAAGCTTTTGGAAGTAAGGATTTCCTTCCTTCTTATGATTTTGTTTCTTGAAGTCATTTTTTATATGCACATTTTTAAAGCTAGCTGGTGTGCACTTTCTATTAGAAGTGAATGTCTGCTCCATAAATTTTTATATACTTATGGAAGAAATTTCTTTTGATTTGTCATCTCCAGGATGCAAATCAACAGGCAGAAGTATCAAAGCGAGAAAAGGAAGAAATATTGGCAAAGTTTTCCCAAGCTGAAAAGATGCTAGAAGAATGGAAAAGCAGAGTACATAAGCTTGAGGAAGACAATGCAAAAGTACAGCGTTGTCTTGAGAATAGTATAGCAACTCTTAATCGGTTGTCAATGGATTTCAAAAATCATGTTGACAGGTTAGTAGGTTTAATTTTTGAATTAAACTATTGCTTTTAGACATTGGTTATCCGTTATCATTTTATTATTGTATATGAATACATTGTCTTCACCACTACATTGCCTCGTGTGAGGTGGGAGACTGTAAACACATAATAATATGACTTTTATTATTGTATATGAATACATTGTCTTCACCACTACATTGCCTCGTGTGAGGTGGGAGACTGTAAACACATAATAATATGACTGGTAAATGTTGGCAGGCGCCTTGTGATCAAGTTACTAGTGACCTACTTCCAAAGAAATCACAGCAACGAGGTACGTTTTTTCATATTAAGATTATAGTTCCTTCAGTATGCACGCTGGGAATGGAATCTCTGTTCCCATGTTTTACATGTGTAAAATTGAGACAGTTTTGATGCATAATCCACTGCCCTACATTTCTTCTACTTAGAATTTTTTATTTTATATTTGGGCAGGTTCTGGATCTTATTGTTCGCATTCTGCAATTCTCTGATGAAGAAAAGCAAAGAATTGGTGCAGCTCAACATGGTGTTGTTCGTGGAGTACTAGGGCTACCTGGCCGCCTGGTTGGTGGCATCTTGGGAGGAAGTTTGGCTGAATCAGCGGCATCAGAAAACCAGGTAATCATTTTTTTCTAAAGATTTGGCTGGTGGATGTCTATAAAAATGCATTTTGCTTGCTCAGGATCTTTTGGTGCTTTCCATTGTTGGTGGGTTTTTTTTTTTTTTTTTTTTTAATATATATATTTTTTTTGCATGTGGTCATTTGGGCATGATCTTTACTCTAGGCTAGATTGGGGGCAGATATGATTTTGTTCATGTTTCTCATATGGCCTGAAAAATACTTATCAACAAAATATGCTGACCTGAAACATGCCCAGTTCTGAAACTGAGGCTGATCAAATTGTTACAATGTTTATATTGCCATCTTGATGGCAATGAGTAGCTTGACTGAGCACTTTCTTCTCATATAATCATGAGATATGAGATGGTGGATGAGGTTGTAGGTTCAAGATCCATTGGGTGCATATAACTTATCAATAATAATAATAACAAAATGCTGCCATTCTGGCATGTACTGTAAGCATTAACATTCTAGCCAGATATCAAGTATGCATATGTGAATTCTGTCTACTAAGCAAGGGATATAGTTAGTCTAAAGCATATATTATCTCTACCAGTCCCTTGCAGCTCTGTGGGTCGATTTTCTTCTGAAGGAAACTGAAAGAGAGAGAAGGGATTTGGAAGATGATGCTGGGAGACCTAAAGAAGATTCACATTGAAGAAATTCAAATGCTGCAGTTGCTGATGCACCCAACACCCTACGTTCTCTTCATGTAAAAAGGGGGGGCCAAACAATTTGAACTGTCTTTTTCACACTACATTTTGGAGTTTTCATAATGATAAAAAACACGGATAAACAAATCTTATATTGTCTCATTTCGATTTTGTTTACCGGAACCAAAAATTGTGGGTGCTATGCAGTCTTGAGTGTGGTGCTATTTCATGATCGTTGTGGTGTGTGGTACACTGGTACTATCTCATGATCGTTGTCATGTGTGTATAGAGTCTCGGATATAAAAGTTGTCAAGGACTATTCGTGTCACTTCTTACAAATTGGGCATCTACAAATATTACCACCTCTAGACAAATGTCCTTGTAGTAAAATAAATGCTAAAATACAAAAGAATAATAATAATTACTCACTCTTACATAATATAATCTTAGAGTAATGTTACTGTTACAAACTACTAATATGGTTAATTTTTTATTAGTTTTTACCTAGATCCACCATTGATATTGTTTTTTCATTTACCAATAATCATTTATCACATTAGCAGTTTGTAAATTTTTTTGTAAAAATGTTTGTATCTCTAGCATTATTCATAATCTTTGTGGGGCCCGATAGTTTATGGGCCAAGCCCACTTGCTCGTGGGAAGCCCGCAAGCCCAAGCTGAAAAAAGTTATGGCCCAAAGCTTAAAAATATAAGGCCGAGGATGGCCCAGATATGCAGCCGAGGACGGTTTAGTCCTCGGCAAGCCTAAAGCTCCCTTGACAGAAGGGGTAAAAGAGAGATATAAGAACAAATCCGTAAGAAGATCTAAAATATCTCAGGGAAGTTGTCCTTAATACCCTTCACTGATAAGACTTTACACCTAACAGAACCTGATTTTTAGGCTTTATTAACCATCCCCAACAATTCTGGGATTAGATTGACGGGACAAATATCAGTCCTGGAAAAGTTGACCCTACACGTGGACGAGGGACAACAAACGTAGGCTAGTATAAAAGGTAAGGTAAACTAATTAGAGAGAGGGGAGTGGAGGGAGATTCACATCTGACTTCCTGGGTAAAACTCCAGGGATGAGAATGACCGGACAATATAAGTGCACCACCACGAAAAACCCACCGCCGGATAACCGGAGAAAGACATTAGTGCTCCTCGGACATGATCCGAGGAGTCCAATCCCTCAAGTTACAAAGTTGTAGGGCTTGGATATCCAGGCTGAAGCCTTTTCTTATCTGAGTTTCCCTAAAGTCCGGTTTGGACCAACGCCCCGTGACCAGCCGCTAGCCTTTTAAGCCCACTCTCTACAAATCTTATTGTGAGGGATCCTTCACGTGCAAGCCCAACGTCCTTGTTGGGCCGTTTGAGAATCGTGTCCCTACAATCTTATTGTGATTTAATTCATATAGTCATAACAAAATTCCAAATTACTATCTCTCATATATGTGTTTTTAAATATAAGTATACATACTATTATTAAATGAAACTAAAATACATAATTTAATAACTTAATATTTAATAATTTAGTTCATGTAAGAGTTTTATAAATAAAGCGGACAAAATCATTGTAACTTAATTAGTTGACACTTTTTTATGTGTCTATGATATCCAGAATTCAAATCTTCTCTTCTCAATATAACTATTGAATTTTGTCAAAAATTGTTTTCCAATAAAGTACTATTGTACATGAAATTAATTTGATTAATAACCAAATGAGAATTTATCACTACTAAAATATAGGAAAATAGGTTCTCAAAAAAAAAATTGTAGTAAATAATTTTTAATGAAAACTTTATTTGAATAAATTATATTAAATAAGTGTCATCTTGGTTTCATTTTTGAGAAGTTGGAAATGGTGTGACTTGTAGTGCACTGGAATATTATAAAGAGAAAATGGTACGCCAAACAACGTTATTTTCTCGTAATTTGTCCCTGCAAGCTTCTATAGTTATATTTTGACATACACACGCGTCTGTATGCTAGGATTTTTTTTTTTTAATTAAATTTAGGGAAGTGTGCTAGGAGTTGACGGAATTAATTGAAAGTAAGGGGAGAAGTACAACATTTAATCTTGTTATTTATTTTTATTTTTATGTAAACTACAACATTTAATCTTGACAACATAATTATGCAATTAAATTCATATAGACATAATAAAATTCCAGACCAACATCTCCAATGTTTGTAAATACACATAATTATTAAAGGAAACCAAATGATAAACTTCTAAATTTTTAAAAAAAAAATCTGATAAACTAAACCCACAGAATGAAGTCAATTTGGCAAGGCTACAGTGATGCGAGATTGATATATATGTTAGTATCTATGCTATAATGTATGGGTGTAAACCAAAGGTTTCACATTTACTAAAACTATGCATTCAAATATAACAGTATAGATAACATGTAGATGACATGGCTGATTGATGAGGAGAATATCATAGAGGGAAATACAAATTCTATGGCCAATCTTCCTTTTGGTGTCGAATCAAACACGTTCAACATTGACAACTTTTAGAATACCACTAAAACCCATGTTACATTGGTGTTTGGGACTAGTTAGAATGTCTCATTCTGGTGTCGAATCAAACACATTCAACATTGACAACTTTTAGAATACCACTAAAACCAATGTTACATCGGTGTTTGAGACTAGTTAGGATGTCAGGAACAAGTACGTGTTTTGGAGTCATATAACTCCATTACTCCCAATTTGAGAGCAAAGCAAAATTATTCCATGCACTCATTGTACTACATTTTTCGTTTTACAAAATATCTTCTCTTTATTCTCCTTATACAAGAGGTTATACAGAATATGTTCTTTTTATTCTCCTTATACAAGTGGTATTCGTCTAACAAACTTTGTCTCAACTCTCAACGACTCTAAAAAGTACAAGAAAGAAAAAAAAAATGGCACAAAGGATAAGGAGAGGGTATCTTATGAGATTGACTACAACAATGAAAGTAGTACATAAACCTCATAACTATGAGAGGGTATCTTATGAGATGGTCTTATGAGACCGCCCTTTCATAATATGTAGTACCTACACATGTAAGACTCACACATACTATAAGAGAGGTTTTATGAGACCATCTCAAAAAGATACTTTTTCCATATCTATTTTCCAGTTTCCACATTACTATGAGATTTTTGTTGATAATCTCATAGAATTTTGGACAACAAATTAATAAGTTAGTAGTGATATATCCATGATACCAACAACAGATCTACAACAAAAATTATTTTCCAACAAATGCAAACTGATAAAATTAGGTGGTGAACCTATCAATCTCAACCAGCACCCTAACATATATTGTCAATGCAAACAACTCCAGAGTTCTGAAGGTAAGACGAATATGCATGATTTCCAAGGTCAAATGAAAAGGCCTAAAATGGGATCTAAGTAGGTTAGCATGTTTCAATCCTAAACAAGCAGTCCAATACATCATTTTTCAAATGGCTTTTAATGCATATTTCTGCCTGTCTGCTAAATTTTCAAGTCTTAATCACAAAATCAGTTTAAAGAACCAAAATCAATCATATCTCTGATTTCAGTAACTGTGATCTGAGTATATGGAATCAGCCACCGGGTTGTACAATCCAGTAACTTGGGAGTTTCAGCGTTCATGGTCCATGGTACCATAGCCACTATTTACTGCTTTTGGCTCGATTAATATCTGGTACTACCAAAAAAATTCCAAAAAACCTAAAGACATATATTAAGCATAAAAGAAATTATGCTTTAGATCCACTTCCCATTTAACTTTTACTGTACTTCCCCTTTTCAGTATTTTAACAGACTGATCACTAGGATTCAGTTAGACAATGTCAACTAATTGAAAATTTGGCATTGTTATGTGGAGATTTTTTCCTTATCTAAATTCTGAATGAAATGAAATACTATTCCATAAGGAAAAAAAAAAAAAAAAAAAACCAAACAAACAAACAGAAAAACAAACATATAATTCTAAAAATGATCTAATACAAACAATTTGGGTAATGGGTCAACTTTCAATAAATGATGTATTCATTCATTTATTTAATTGGAAAACCATCAGTACAAGCTGGATTTATAACACAAAACACGACAAGCATGGTTTTGAACTTTCAGTATCAAATGAAGAGAAAGAAAAAGGGGAGGGCGGGTCTAAGCCTTTCATTTTCAGGTGAAAACAAGGCATTGACATAATTTAACAAACATTTCTGAGCTATACACAATTTCTAATCAAAATAAGATGACTAGATTGGGTGCTACATAGCTTTTACAGACAAGAACCTACTCAAGTTTCATAAAGGAACCATCAATTTACAGGGGAGAAGCATCATTCACTTCCATCACCAGACCCACCAGAGAACATAGAGCAGCAACTAAGCAAGTAAACCTTACTTAAACAAATATGCTGTAATGAACAGAGAGACTGCAGTAATCTGATGGCATTTAACCAATAGACTGAGGGCCTTTACGACAGAAAAATATGACGCAAACCTCAAACATATGAGATTATTTTGAAGTAGATAACAATATACAAGGAAAGGGAGAACAGGGCAAACACATGCTGCCAGAATAGCAGTGCTGAAGCTTCACTAACTGCATATCCCCTCAAGCTGGCAATTGCTCCCAATAAAATTGCACTCGGTGTTGTGTATTGCAACAAAAGCACAAATCTGTACATTGCATCACCATGGACCAAAAAATTCAGCTTATCAGACAAAGCAACAATACCAATTCCAAGAAGAGGAAGCACCAAGAGCCTTGCCACACTTATACCAATTGTAGTTCGAAGACCAAGTTTTGAATCAATTGGCCCCTCAGCAAGCATACCCCCAAGAACAAGCATCACAGAAGGCACCATTGCACCGGCTAAAATCTCTAAACTGTCAGTGACAAAAGATAGTGGAGCATCATATCCAAAGAAAAAAGCCTTGATCTGAGGCACCATCCCAACAATGATAGCTAAAAGAGAAGCAATAGTTGGGGGTTGAAGTATGTGCCGTATTGGAGTTTGTACAGCAACAGTTCTGATCCTCTTGACAACTTTAGGCTCAGCCAAACACCTAATGGACCTGGGACTGTTCGGAGCTCCTTCTCCTGTAACCTCAAGGTCAGGAACAGACGACTGAGATACACTTGATATGCTTTGGAAAATTCTAGCAATAAAGGGTTGCTTTGAATGCTCAGTTTCTTTATCTTCCATACCCGGCCATTCAGCTTCAACAAGGAGAGGCCTACTGGCATCATTGACTGCTTGTTCCTCAATCTCAATCTCAGCCCCTTCTTCAACAATCTCATAGTACTCCAGTGGAGGCTCCATCATGTGATACACAAGGGTATAAACAAGAATCACAGAAACCCATGAGGAAAAAGAGACATAAGCCACCCCTCTTGAATGACAATGGGGCCCAAATGGATTATCTTTAGTATGACAGACAGATCCAACAAGTGCAAGAGGGATATTTCCAGTATTACCAAATGCAGTCATGATAATGGTAAATCTTTTAAACTGTGGAGGTGGGCGGCAAATTAGCACGACTATGCACCCAAGGAGGCAACCAATAGCTGTACTGATTACAACATTAATTGGAATAAACCACCAATCAGCAAAGTTCTCAACTGTAATGCTTTCACCCAGTTCAGTAAATATTAGGCAGGGCAAGAAGAGAGCAAAAACAAGCTTGCTGAGAAGCTTAAATGTCGCTTTTGGGATTATTTTGGTTTTGGGGTGTGCAAGAACCAGACCTATAACCGTAAGGGAAAGAAGTTTCATCAAAGGGATTATTGCACTTAGTATATCTTCACCACTAGTCTTCATATTGTTTTGATAGAGCTCAATTAAGTATCGCGACATTTTTCCTTCTTAAAAAATCAAAAATTCTCTCTGCAATGAACCAAACAAAAAATACAAATACAAAAACTCAGATCAAATTCAATAGTAGTTCTGGTTCCTATAACACCAACAACATAATATCTAAAACCCCACCAAAAAATTTGCACTGCCACAACATGAATTCAGCATATTATCCATAAAATTATCATAATCAATCACAATACAAGAGTCTCACAAACCTAATGAACTAAATCTCAAATTTAAATTGGACAGATTATCAAGAAACGCAAAAAGATCCATAAAAACACCAACTTTAACAAGATTACCACAAAGGCACAAACCACATCCTATAAATCAAAGAAATACAACATGGGGTTTTCACAAACCGCGTCCAAAATTAACGAAAAACACATTATGTGGTTTTCTAAACACCAAAAGACGAAGCGGGTATCTATAATTTTACAAGAAAATCAACCAGAACAATGCTTTTATCAAACATTCAACAATAACATCAAAACTAATTTGCGATTAAAAAAAAAAAGTGTAAAAGAAGAAAACTTACAGATCACAAAAAAGAGTGGAGAGAGATTCTGGTACAGGTTTTGAGTTGAAGAGAAAACACATACGAGGATTCCTCAACAACCTTGGATTAACTGATTCTTAACCAACGAGCTGGCATTGGTGAATGGCTAATTAAATAAAATTGGCCCATTTAACCATTATGATTTGGTACGGAATAAATAGTGATGTATTTATTATTCTGTTTCTATGACTAATGATTGCTACGCTATAACGAGCAAACGCTACTACGACACCGTATTATCTATGCTTCTCCCAAAAAAAAAAAAAAAGGAAATCTTAAATACGGCCATGCAATACACTTAAACGCAGATTAATTTTTTAAAAAAATATTTTCTTGTAAGAAAAAATGTTAATAATTAGTGAGTCACATGAAATTTTAATGAATTAATATGTACATATTGAGTCACTTGGCCTAAGAATGTTATGTTATGTATAAGGAAGTGGTTTCTGAGCCAAAATAACATTGGGCTTAGAATGAAAATAGGCTCAATACTTACTAACCCGTTCTGATGATTGACCTCTTTAAAAGAGTTGGATCTTAGACCATGATCTAGGACTGGATACTATTCTCATTGGGAATGCTATAAGGGATCTAACGATGAGACACTTATCGAGCTTCCAAGGAAGATGTACTTGTCAAGCTACTAAGGAGGAATTTTGGAAAATGCAGAATTGTTCGAGGAAGTTTGCTGAAACTTCGTGATAAAGCAACAGACACCACTGCATTAATGTGGCTCACATGCTTGGCACAATTGCATTTATTAATAAATGACTAATCTGAACAGTGTAAAGAGTCCAAAAAGTTTCAATTCGTCATGAAAGTAGAGAAGTAAGAGTCTAATGAGACAAGAAGCCCTCTAGTTGTGCAAGGATAGCACATCCCTGAGTAGGGCAAATACAAGGGAGAATAAGGGCAAAGAGGAGGACACACATAAAGTAACCCAAAAAATTCATAAAGAGAATTGTAGAGAAATAACATAATCTTAGAGCCCTTTTTAGAGCTTGTTATTGAGAAAAGAGTGTATTGTTTCCCTTGTTTATGAATAATATAGTCACCTTTGCATAGTTTTATGTAAAGCTTTGTTCTTATTCAAATCTTCCATTATAAATTATTAGTAGCTCCATATTATAAATTAATTGTGCTCTTAGGAGGATAGTTCATCATTTTTTACTCGCACATTATGTAATGTGTAGATTTCATTATATTAAAACACAAAATTGTGATATTTGATCAAAATAAATTTTTTAATTTTTGTAATAGAATTTAGTTGGAGTAGAATTCTAAATTTCTTGAAAGATAATAAATAATTGTTGGAATTTTAACTAGCGTAAGCTATCCTAACAATTAATATAAGCATTTAATATTTTGGTAATAAAGATTCATCTAAAATATGAACTATTTTTATAATAATTCAAAAAAAAAAAAAAAAGGAAGAATCTATCTTTATAATAAAAATAGCGCAACCGCTTGTCTCCACTCAACACAACAAATAACGGCTTTTAGGATCTATTTAAATAGGTGGGAGAGAATTTGAATTCATATTCTATCTATAAGTGAAATGGTTAATTCTAATGAGCTACATGGCTCTTGAAAATACCAACCGTATAAGTTGTTATTTGTCATATTAAACATAGAATTGTAAGATTGTCACATTATTTGTCATATTAAATATAGAATTGTAAGATTGTCACAATAAAATCGATCGTAATTTTGACATTTTATTTGCTTTGTTATGTTGGTGATAAAATGCTTTAACTGCAGTGCCTCAATCTGTTGTCAAAGATGAGGCTTGCCTTCATTGATTTGAAAAATAAAGTGGTCCTTCATAACTCATAACTCACACGATGAGTTTTAGTTTTAGATGATGATAGATTCCACTTATGCTATAAAACTCTTCGAGCGCAATTGCCCACAATATATTAGTAGTAGTACTGCCTTCGGTTTGAGATTTGTCAAATTTTAGAAAGCCCAATACAAGGCCCAAAATAACTTCCCTGAGCCTATGATCTTTTCTAGTAATTTGTCTAGCCCAGTTTCTACACAGCCCAATTTAACGTGCTTTGTGGTTGTTTAATCCTTCCAAATATGAGATCAAAATAATGTTTGGTGTAAAAATAGCAAACATGTGCAGCTATGTTCGTTTAAATAGATAGGTGGGCTATATTTATTTTTTGGAAATTCTTTTTTATCCTCAATAGGTGAAATGTTTTGCTTGAAACAATCGATTTCAATACTCACCATAAGAGAAGTTCAATGATTAGATGAAAATTTAGCAAGATGTAAGATTGTTGGAAAATTAATTCTCAACTTTGTTTCTATATCTATGTCTATACACTATATAAAAAAAAGATAGTTGAGCTGCTTGTATTTGGCAAAATGACATTAAAAAACTTAAAACGGTAGAGGCTCAACAGATTGATAAAATTACATTGTTGCGCTTAAAGATATATGTGAATTGAAAAAAACTTTGGAGCTTGGAGCCCTTTTTGGTCTTTTCCTCTATAATTTTCTGCTGACATATTTGGTTGAAATTACTTTGTTGCTCCTAGCTTCATTTGTTAGCTAAAAGAAAAAGTGGAGGTTTTTTATTTTTTTATTGTCAACTTTATGGTGTTACCAAACATTCAACTTTATAGTGCTATCAGTGTATTGCTTTTTTTTTTTTTTCTTTTTTCTTTTTTTTATCGTTCTAACCTTAATTGTAATATTTTTACTAGTTAACACGTGTGCTTCAAAACTAGTAGTTTTCAAAATCACAAGCTCCAATTATTTGACAAAATTCAATCAAAAAAAAATTATTTGACAAAAACCATAAATAAAAACTCCGATAGACAAAAGCTAAATTCCATAGTGCTGGCTATGGGGTTCGAACCCATGCGCACTTATGTGCAGAAGATCTTAAGTCTTCCCCCTTAACCTCTCGGGCAAACCAGCCATTGTTGACTCCTAGCTTCCTCTTTTTTAACTTTTGTTACAGTTTAAATTTCATTATTATCAATTTCTCGATTTACAATCATCAACTTCCCTGGGGCAAACCAGCTACTGAGATGAAAAAATAAACCATGAACTTGCCCACAAGAAAAAGAAAAAAAAGAGTAAAATCCAGTCATTCTTTTAAATTTGGATGAATGATCATTTTTATTCATAACGTTTAATGCCTGTCATTTTATTTAATAACTCTTAACATTCTTGTGAAATGAATCCTTCTTTTTATTGTCTTTTATAAAATTTGACACTATTTATGTATGTAATACGATGTTGTTTTACTGGATTTAATGATAATTTAATAGACAGTCACTAGAAGAAATGACCAAATTGACATAGAGTTAAAGTTTCAAGGCTAAATTGATAAGGTTCAAAACTAGTTCTTGTTATCAATTTAGCTCTTAACTTTTAACATTCCAATCAAATTGGTCATACCATCAATTGACTCTTATAAAACTAGCACTATTTACAAATGTAACACAACATTGTTTTATTGGATTTAACAATGTAATGACAATTAATAGAGGTAATGAATAATTTGAAAAAAAAAATATTAAAATTTAAGAACTAAGATGATAAAAATTTAATGCTCTATTTTGTTAAGAGGATGAAAAAAAATGGGAGTATAAAGAAATAGAAAAGTGAAAAGATAAAAATTAAATTAACATTATACTTTTATTGTAATTTGAAACAATGGATAATGTGAGTATTTTCGTAATCTTCAGTGCATAGTCATTTTCTCTCCCATTTGGAATGAATAAAATGGTAAATCCAAGTGAAATATTCACCCATCTTCTTTCCTTTCCCTTTCACCACAACCAAACAATGAAACATCAATACATCATAATCTTCTCTTCTCTCCCTCTTCCTTCTCCCCTTCTCCATTAATCCCTTTCTCACCCCAACCAAACATTACATAAACTTTATACATGAAAATACCACTTCAACAAACATAAAAGTAATTAAATGGTGTAATTTGAATTTTGGTAGAAAAAACAAAAAAACAAAAAACAAAACAAAACGAGTAATAAGCCCCTTTTTTTATAAAACATGTAATAAGTTTAGAGTTACAATTTTTGTTCACAAAAATTGTTTATTATAATAAAGTAATAAGTTATAAATGATATACAATAAAGTGGTGTTGATGATGAATTTATATAAAAATTAATAATAACTTGAGAATTTAATAATTATAAAATTTATTATAAAATCAATAATAACTGCTCTAACATTTGTGAAATCCTCTGCAGAAAATAATTGTGTTAGCATTATTGCTAGGAACAAAGACATTTTTGGTCAACAAAACAAAACTCGACAAAAGAAAAAGCCTGAGAATGACGAATGAGAGTATCCAAAAATAAGTGAAATGACAAGAAAAAAACAAAAGATAGTACTTTGGTCATAGTGCTTGGGTTAAGATTCCCTGATTGTATTTTTTAGTGAATAAAAATCTCCCTGATTCTTAGAGTGAGCGTGGCAGAAACGAGAGTCATCCAAAACATCAATAACTCCATGGAACGAGCTTCCCCAATCTGCCAAAAGTACTATCTTTTCGCAGAACTTCAACTAAATTCTTATATAAGAATCTTGTAAAATGGTTGGAAAGGAACTACGCCCAACTTGGTTAGGATAGAAATCCAACCTTTTATTACATAGGACTTCTTATATCTCTCTCTTTTTTATTTATTTTAATGAATTTTGAAAATCTTATCGTTGAATTCATGTTCCTTATATTCTTAACATGCATATTAAATTTTGTTGAAATCGAAAGTAATTTACTATTTTATCAATAAATTTATTTTTTATACACAATTTTAGATCATAAAAACTTGAAAATTTAACATTTGTTTAATAATATAGCAATTGATCTCTAATTTGATTTTTTTGAAATTTTATAAATATAAATAATATAATAAGAATATGCAATTCAACTATTAAGTTTTCAAAATTTATTTAATATAAAGATATATGAGAAGTTTATAAATTTTTCTCCAAATTAACTTGGAGAGAAATTTTATTCATGTCTATCATGAGTAGCTAGAGCCCAAAAGCCATGGGAAAATGGTTGGGAAAAGAAACTAGGCCATCTGCTTGGTTGGATTGGGAACCAAATAAGCTTCAAAAAACTCTCTTTTTAGCAGTGTCATTCAAGAGCACATGGCACATCTTTGTCAGGGGCGTAGCCAGAAATTTTTTATTGGAGGGGCCGAGTTAATATTATCATATTGATTTGCAATTCAAGAAAAATACAAAGTATGACATATATACATATATACATGTCTTCCTGCATTAGTTTTAGAAAACATTAAATCTAACTACAATTAGACTATATTTACAAGAAATAATATTTATAGAAATTAACAAAGTTACAATAAACAACTATAAAATAAATAGGGTTAAATTCAACCAAATTAGACTATTATGGTCAAAAATAAATTCAAAATGAATTTCATTCATCTCAACTAAATTCAAAATCAATTTCATTCCTACTAATAGTCTAATACTGTACCCCCTCACAGTCTCACTACTCTCTAATGATAATTCCCATACCAATACAAATGTGGGATATGGCTGACATGTTTTAGAGAATGAAAGGAAAAATAAAAAAGATGAAAAGTAAGAATTTGGGGTGGGGCATTTTTATGGCTACGTATTGGAGGAGGGGCCAAGTTTTTCTCATAGGGGGCCAGCTCTTAAATGAGAAAGTGTGACACCTATTACTGCCTGCTATTATAGAAGTTTTAAAAAAATTTGGGGGGGGGGGGGGGCCATGGCCCCCTCAAAGCATAACGTGCCTCCGCCCCTGGACTCTTTGTCGTGCATACTTCAGAGCATTGCTGGTTCAGGTTGATTTTATTATTTCGGTCTAAATTGGAAGTAACAAATTGATTCTACTTTTTGGATAACCAAATGATGGTACTTTATTTTTTTGATGAATAAATGATGGTACTTTATAATATTGATTGGGTAGTACACTAGTACTAGTATCATGGAAAATGTTAAGACAATAAAAAAGTGAAAAAAAAAAAAAGTTTATGATTTTCATCATGTGTCCAATTGTGTATCAATTAGCTTATTTGCCAAATATGATCTAAAAAATATATAAATTTGATAGTTTTTATGCTAATGTTTGTTTAAGTTGGGAGGTGGAAAAAGTAGAAAAATAAAAAATTAATATAAATTTTATTTGTTTAATTGAGAAAAACAGTTTGAGAGTTGTTTAATAACATAGCAATTGATCTCTAATTTGATTTTTTTTGAAATTTTATAAGTATAAAGGATATAACAAAAACATGTAATTCAACTGTTAAATTTTCAAAATTTACTTATATAAAGATATATAAAAAGTTTATAAAATTTTCTCCAAATTAGTTGGAAGAGAAATTTTGTTCGTATCATCATGAGTAGCTAGAGCCCAAAAGCCATGGGAAAATGGTTGGGAAAAGAAAATAGGCCATCTGCTTGGTTGGGTTGGGAACCAAATAAGCTTCAAAAAACTCTCTTTTTAGCCGTGTCATTCAAGAGCACATGGTACATCTTTGTCGTGCATACTTCAGAGCATTGCTGGTTTAATTAGGTTGATTTTATTATTTCGGTCTAAATTGGAAGTTACAAATTGATTCTACTTTTTGGATAACCAAATGATGGTACTTTATTTTTTTTGATGAATTAATGATGGTACTTTATAATATTGATTGGGTAGTACACTGGTACTAGTATCATTGGAAAATGTTAAGAGAATAAAAAAGTGAAAAAAAAAAAAAGTTTATGATTTTCATCATGTGTCCAATTGTGTATCAATTAGCTTATTTGCCAAATATGATCTAAAAAATATATAAATTTGATAGTTTTTATGCTAATGTTTGTTTAAGTTGGGAGGTGGAAAAAGTAGAAAAAAAAAAATAATATAAATTTTATTTTTTTAATAGAGAAAAACAATATGAGAGTTGTTTGATAATATAGTAATTGATATCTAATTTGGTTTTTTTGAAATTTTATAGGTATAAAGGATATAATAATAATATGTAATTCAACTGTTAAATTTTTAAAATTTACTTAATATAAAAATATATAAGAAGTTTATAAAATTTAGTTTAAATTAATTTAGAGAGAAATTTTGTTGGTGTCAATCATGAGTAGCTAGAGCCCAAAAGCCATGGGAAAATGGTTGGGAAAAGAAACTAGGCCATCTCACATCTGCTTGGTTGGGTTGGGAACCAAATAAGCTTCAAAAAACTCTCTTTTTAGCAGTGTCATTCAAGAGCACATGGTACGTCTTTGTCGTGCATAATTCAGAGCATTGCTGGTTCAGGTTGATTTTATTATTTCGGTCAAAATTAGAAATAACAAATTGATTTTACTTTTTGGATAACCAAATGATGGTACTTTATTTTTTTGATGAATAAATGATGGTACTTTTTTTTTTACTCTTTTTTTTAACAAAAAGTTTTGTATGTTCTTTTTAAAATTTTTTTTGACAAATTTTTTTTTTTTGTCTTTTTTGCATTTAACAAGCACTAAGCGGTGTTTGTTAACATTTCCCTTATAATATTGATTTGGTAGTACACTAGTACTAGAATCATGAAAAATGTTAAGAGAATAAAAAAGTGAAAAAAAAAAAAAAAAGGTTTATGCTTTTCATCATGTGTCCAATTGTGTATCAATTAGCTTATTTGCCAAATATGATCTAAAAAATATATAAATTTGATAGTTTTTATGCTAATGTTTGTTTAAGTTAGGAGATGGAAAAAGTAGAAAAATAAAAAATTAATATAAATTTTATTTGTTTAATTGAGAAAAACAGTTTGAGAGTAAAAAAAATAATTTGTGTAAATTTACTTTTATATTCCTAAAGATAATAAAATAGTCCATAGCTGTTGTGACTGAACTTATAAATGAGCATATTGATGTAATTTTAAATCAAGTTTCACCACCGCACACCCTTAGTGCGATAGTTATTCTACAAGTATAAGTGTTTGTAGGGTGTGGGGGCAAGGGCTAGGGTTCAAGTTTTTAAGAGGAAGTTTTACACACATATACACTTAAATTAGGGTAGAGTATAATTTCTATCTTGTATTAAAAAAAAAAAAATCAAGTCTCTATTTTCCACTTAGGCCTAGGTGGAGAACACTTGTTTGTTTCCACTCCAACCAAACATAGGCTTAAATGATTTAAGAAAATGTCAGTTTTTTTAACTTTATAAGTTTGTCCCTAAAAAAAAATTTACAAATTTGTTTATTATTTAACCTAATGCATTTATATAAATAAATATATATATATATATATATTTAACCTCTCTTCATCTTTTTTTATGAAAAAAGCTAAAACTACTAGTAAGTTTTCTATATAAGGAGTTAACTAATGAAAGATACAATACTAAAAGGATGACTATATATATTTAAGTTATTTCATTTATTATATTCCAAATAATTAGTAGTCTTTATGCCATTTAAGTATAATTCCAAAGAGTTGTTTTCATAATATTTCTCGAATGAATAATGCTATAATCACAAACTATTTTATAATATTTTTACAAATTACTGTTGTGGCCAACTTCTTACCGGTTTTCATCTAGACCCACCAATAACATCATTTTTTTATTTACCAATAATCACTCGCCATATTAACAGTTTGTAAAAAACTTTGTATTTTTAGCATGTTCCTTTCTAATTTTTTTTTTCCGAAAAAAGTATATTTTTGGAAAATATTATAAAAACAGCTATTTTAGACTTTTAGTATTTGATGAATGAGTAAATTTTACATCACCTCAAACATGTACAATACTACAATATATTATATATGAATAGCAAAGCCCCATTTACACATAGCTAATAAAAAAAACTCAACCTCGATCTACAATCACACACATCACACCAAGATACTTTAGCAGAGTATGAAATGCATGCCCTAATGCAAAATAGCGTTTCTGTGCTGCTAGATGTGGTAACTCCCATGGTGCAAGTTTGCGAACCACAGCTTTTTTTAAGCCTTTGCCTTTTACTTTTAGCCCATGAATGATTCACCCCAAGCCATGGTAACCGGTTAAAAACAAGTAACGCTTGTCTGAATTCACAAATAGTCTCGGGTAGATCATGATCATGACTAGTGAAATGTAACTTAGGCTTAGCTTTACTTTACTTTTTGGGCCTGACCCTAGAGTAGACCGTAGTTCATTATGTCTACTAAGAATATTGAACATTGTGCCTAGGTCTAGGGTTTTAGACACGATGGTCCTTAAAAACAAGAAGAAGAAAAAAAAAAAAAAGATAAAGAAGGAAACTCAAATGTGATTGAAATGAGTGTATATCACAAGGGCATAGGCAGGTGTCATTAGATTATATGTATGAATGAGCCGTCCAGCTGTATGATAAGATATTAGCAGTGTACGAAAATTATATAGACTTGTCTGCTTTGAGTTGAAAGATCGAGATGGCGACACTATTCAAAACAACACGTATGATATATGATGATTCCTGGTCCAAAATCTCCATCTCAGGCTGCCTTTAGATTTGCATGTCGGCGTTTCAAACCCTAGTGTTTCATTATAAAACTACGCACCAGCCTCTTCCTCATTCCTCGTACCTTCCCATTCTAGCTTTAGCACATTTATACCCCTCCTTTCACTTCACTCTTTTTTCTCATGCAGGCCTTTCTAGTTTTATTAATTGTACCAGTTTATGGGATTTCTTGTACGCAAAAATTAAACTGTTACCACATTTGTAGATGTGTGACTTGTCTTATGATGTTCATGCATGTTAAGCTTGTCTCTGCATTGATAGCCTGCATTAATAAACAAAAAAGAGAGAATGCCAAATTTTAAATATGGTATTTCTATATTTCTTGGGTCTTTGATTTCATGGAGAAAGGAGTGTAACTTTTTGATTACATGCAATGCAAAGCACAACGTTTAAAAAAAAAAAAAAAAAAAAAAAAAAAATTTCTGGGATGAACTAGAAGATGTTTTGTGAGTTGAAAACTTTTGGCTCTTTGCGGTTTTTCTTTTTCTTTTCAACAATAGTATGTGTTTCAACTCTTTTCTCCGGTGCTTTTGTTTCTAAATTAGCCTCTAGGGCTTTTGTGTTATATGTGTGTTTGAGAGAGAGAGAGAGAGAGACACACACACAGTGGAGGGGTTGTGGAA
This sequence comes from Quercus robur, assembly GCF_932294415.1. Taxonomy (NCBI): domain Eukaryota; kingdom Viridiplantae; phylum Streptophyta; class Magnoliopsida; order Fagales; family Fagaceae; genus Quercus; species Quercus robur. Next base: position 2,640,489 of record NC_065534.1, on the reverse strand, counting down.
GAAAGAGAAAGTTCCAAATTTCAAGTTGTATTTTAAATTTTCTTGGGACTTTGATTTCATGGAGAAAGCAGTGTAATTTTGATTTCATGCAATGAAAGCACAACTTTTTATATTTATATTTTTCTGGGATAATTTAGATCATATCTTGTGAGTTAAATACTTCTAGAGAGAGTGCCAAATTTCAATTAGTACTTTAAAATTTTCTTGGGTCTTTGATTTCATGGAGAAAGTAGTGTAACTTTGATTTCATGAAATACAAGAACAACTTTTTTTCTTTATTTTTCTTTTCTGGGATAAATTAGAACATGTTTTGTGAGCTAGACTTTTGGCTCTTTTGGGGTTTTGTTTTTGTTTTTTTCTTCTTTGCAACAGTAGTATATTTTACAACTCTTTTGAGTTTTGTTTCTAATTTTAGGCTCTAGGGCTATTGTGCTATGTGTGTTAGAGAGAGAGAGAGAGAGAGAGAAAGAGAGAGAGAATTAAGGGGTTATGGGAAGAAGGAGCTCTCTTCAGTCCAGCCCGAGGCAGTTTGAGAGGGTGATACTCAGCTGCTGACTCGTTGGTTTGAAAATTCATCAAAACGTGGAAGCAAAGGTGATGTGTTTTTGATCCAACGATGCAGGAGCTGTGTTCCACTTGAACCTGTCACGTCTTGGACTGAAGGGAGCTCCCCTCAGTTCCACAACCTACCTTCTTTCATTCCTCATTTTTATGATACACCCAAGTTTGTGCACTTAAATTATATAGTTTGTTTATGCTATGAAACTGTTTTTTTTTTTTGGGTTTTTTTTATGGATTAACTGACTAGATTCATTATTTCTTCACATGCATGTAGGTCTCTTAATTTGTCTATAGCAATGGAAAGATGTGCATGTATTTGGAAAGAAGAAGCCAAATCCAATTGCTTTTGGGTATAAATGTGAAGCTTTGACTTGGTCTCTGAGACGGTGCTCTAATGCAAGACTGACTTATTGTTTGACCTTGATCGTTTGTGATGGAAGACCGTTATTATAATACTATTTCTGGGTTTTTCCCATCCTCAACCTTCAGAAGTTCCTAGCTATTTGCCATTTTTGTGCATATTCCTGACTTTTGAGCACCTACTCCATCATCAAGGTCCGGCTCAAACCTTCATTCGAGAAAGAATGTGTTCTAACTTCTAATTAACTGCTCAAAGTAGATGAAAATCCAAGTTTTTCTGCATCACAGTGCTAGTTTACTTTGCAATTTCTTTTGTAATATCATTTACTCTCTTGTCGCCAATGGTGATTTATTCGTGGACAAAGGCTTGTAACACAACTGATATTTTTTGATATTTCAAGCAAATGATCACGGTTGAATTCTCCTTCCTCCAACTATCGACTATCAAATTATAAAAAGGAAAGTGATTAATTTGGTGTAGAAAAGTTTTTTTTTGCACAAGTGGCTGTGTTCACTGGGCCTGCGCACATGATATTTTGTTTTGTGATATGCATAATGGAGATGTACATGTTAGAACCATCTTTATATTTGGTCTTTACTAAACGTCTGCAAAGTTTTATTTTTTCTGGTTGTTTTTCATTTGTAGTTACAATGGAAGCGTATCTGATGTACATGTGCTCATGTTTAAATCGTATGTTTCTTGCAATATCAGTGAACACGTTCAACTTGCTTTGCTTTCAATCATGGGAAATTTGCCAAGAAATTTATCTCGTAGATATAGTAAATTAATTTCATTCATATTTTCTGTAATCAATTCCACTTATAATATTGCTCCGTTAAAGATACATACCACCTTGTCCCTCTCTCTAGCAAATAGACATAGTTTCCTCCGAATATAGCAAGCACCAATTTTTTATTCTATAACTACACAAATAGTAAGAGTGGTCACTAACGATCAGAATTCACCTTTAAGAAAGTTCTCAATTTATGTTTCTGACCTGAGGAATGAGGATATAATGAAAAAAGAAAAAGAAAAGACATTTCATTCTGCTTTGTTATCAAAAAAAAAAAAAAAAAAAAAAAAAACTTTCAAATACTCAGACAAACACTAGCAAGCTTGATTCTCCAGAAGATTAAAAAAAAAAAAAACCATTAGCTAGCTTAAGTTGAAATCCCAGCCAAAACACTTTTGGTAAACTCAATGAGATGAAACAAAACCACAGCACTCGATGTTGGCACACTCAAAATAACTAGAGCCATCATTCCGAAAGCCAAGCTCGGCCTAGTATTCATCAGCTGGGATTGCAAGAAGCCCATCAATTCGCATATAGTCGAATCGTAGCTCGTGTAATACCTCTTCTCCCAATCCATCCAATCACTCGGTGGCTCATAGTTCCTCTCCACCATCTTCATCTCATGAATTCTCTTCCGAAGAACAATCATGCTTTCATCCACTAGCCTGCCACTATAATAGTTTTGGTCATGAGCTTCGTTTCTTGAAGCAAAAATTCTAGTGGATGATGATGATGCTCTCTTTGGATGAAGATAGAGGCTGCTATGTTTTGGGTGAAAAGAAGTAATGAAAGAAGAAGAAAGAATGGAAGTGGATTCCATCATTGATCCTTGAATATATATGATGAAACTGGAAATGGTACTAATAAACGAGGTGGTATAGAAATATATTTATAGGCTTAAGTTTTACACTATTATGTTCAATGATTTGAGAAATCTAAGGGAAAAAGATTGTGGTGGGGCATCATGTGATTAAGCAATATCTTAGGAAACAAGGTATGTGGCCAAACCGTGTGTTATAAAGTATAAACAGTAACAGACAGCGTAAGTTTTAGCGCGTTAGTTTGTACATTTGTTTGGGAATGAGATTCGGGGACGGTAGAACCTGTCACATCGAGAAAATGACATTTGTATCGGGTTCCATCCCAGATAGAGAGACTACAGTACAAATTCCTGGAATCAGGTCCGTGGTGGACAAATTTGATGTATGTTAAAAGCAGTGAGGTGAGAGTTTACAAACAAAAATCCTAAGAACACGTAAAACACGACAATTGTCTAGACTATATATGAGTGTGACGGAGAAAAAAATTTTTTTTGATAGAATCATGTAAAAATATCTACCGATCAGTCAAAGTCTGAATATGTAAAAAAGCTGTGATAAAATTTATAGTATTTTATATAGTACTTTATAAAATTACTGTTCTAAAAATTTTGTTGTATAAATCTTTAAAAAAAAATGTTAAGAACACAAAAAAAAAAAAAAAAAAAAAAGTTTACAACTAGCTACGTGATAAGTTGTGAACAACGAAAGTAAAATAATAGATCTACATTTTCACCACTCAAAACACATTATATAATGAGTTGTGACGGAAATTGTAATTTAAAAAAAAAAAAAAGTTTAGCATTACTCTCAATCAATAAAAATGACGCGTTATTGGTTACAAAATAATTATTAAGTCTTCTTTAAAAAAAAAAAAAATTTGTGTTGAAGTACCACCAACTACATTTATCATAAAAAATCAAAGTAGTTTGTGGCTTTTTTTTTTTAAATGCAGTTTGCAAAATTTTTATAGGAAAATTGTTGTAAGCTATAGCATTTTCCATGCTAGCTAGATAAATGAAATTTTGCATAATCATAAACCAACAAATTAATTAATGTAACATCACTGAGTCAATTATTGACATCGTTATTATTATGCACAAATCACGCTGAGAAGTTGTTGAAAAATTGTCCCTATATTTATATAGATCGATTAATATGACCGGTGCATGGAAGGTTTGCTATCTGTAACAAAAACCTGTTAGAAAAACGAACGGTTCCTAAAGTCAACATGAATTTTGAATAGACTAGGTGTTTAACATTAATGTTCATGCACTTCTCTTTAAAAAAATTTAATTTACTTTTTATTTTTAAATACTTAAAAAAAAAAAAGTTTAGTTTACCTTTAGTATTTTTTTAACTAGATAAGATATAATATTTTTTTGTTCTAAATATATAATAGTAAATGATAATGAGTTTTAATCTCTACATTTTATTTAGTTAGTAAGTGATGTAGGAGTTTCTCATTATTAAAAAAAAAAGATTCACTTTTAAAAAATATTGATGTGCGCCAAACCTAAAAAGAAATGTATTATCATCTAAAGAAACAGAGATGCATTGGTTTAATAATTAAATGTTTTAAAAAATATGCAAAAAAATGATATAAAGTTATAAACAGTTGTCCCTTTTCATCAAAACTTTAGAATATATAATATCTACAACAAGATTCATATTTTCGTTTTAAATAATAATAAAATACTTATATTAAATTTAAAAAAAAAAAAACCAACAGAGAAATTAAAGAGTGGGGAAAGATATCATCTGGGACTAAGATCATAGACAAAAATCAGGGATGGAAGAGACGTAAATCTTTCCCTCTCGATTCCATAAAAACTCATCTAACAATATTATGAGTAGCAAAATTAACTTTTGAATGTGTTTGAACCACAAATGATTTCACAAATAAATTTAGAGCCATTTTAGTTATAGCAGTAATCTCCGTATATAATGACCCGGTAACTGAGGAGGTTGAAGTATTTTGAAATTGTAAATTTGTAATATCACAGTCATTCCCAACTCAGCTATTAGTAAAAATAAACCTTCATTTAAATGTTAAGGGGTCCAGTTAATGCATGCTCTTATTAGAGCATACATTAACCATCAATTTTAGGAAATTTTTTATAAAAAATTGAAGAAAAAAAAAACTATTAAATTAGTTAGTTACTTTTTTATTTTTTCATAAAAAGTTTCTTACAACAATTTACTAACATATGCTCTTTGGGCATACGTTAGTAAAAACCAAATGTTAAAGATCTTTTCACAAGTATCCTATATATTTGTTTTGTACAACTTATTTTTATCGGTTCATCAAGTTAAAAAAATAAGTTGAATAAAAATATAATTATTGTTCACAACTATGCTAAGTAATTGTTTTGAAGAGCTTATTTTTATTGGTTTATCAAAATTTTTCCTAAGTTCGATAAAAATATAATTATTAATTGTATGCTTTGGTGTTGCACCAAAAAAACTTCAACCCCACGTCGCGGCGCCCACCATGGAAATGAAGATTGGTTTTTGATCTCACGAATCTTTCATTGAACAAAGTTATATATTTTTCCTGAATGAACATTGAAAAGTTATATTGGAATTTGGATTAGCTTGACCTTGGCAAGGACGGTGTTTTTTTCTATCAATGCTAACGTTAATATTATACATTTTTCTTGTTGGCGTTAAATGTCTTAAATCATTTTTCATGTTGAATAGATTTTTGTTTTGTTTTGTTTACAATAATTAAGTTGGGGGAGAGAGTTGTACCCAATAAGTTCTTTGTTGGATGTTAGAAGATTGAGTTGACAAAACTTTTAAAAGTATGATTGCTTGGTTGGATTAGTGCATGCATACAAGAATTCTTAAAATTGTATATTATAATCATATGGTTAAGAAGAAATTATCTTTCCAATTCATCTCTTAATTAATAAAAAATTATGGGATATTATAAGGTCGTACGGATGACTTTTGTGAATTATTGTCCACTTAATGACTTTTTAAGCAGGCCCTTAATATCCTATCCAAAAAAGAAAAAGAAAAAGCAGGCCCTTATAATAAACGTGCAATTTTATATCTTCAAAATTAAATAACATTGTTGAATTTTGTCTAAGAAGATATTAAAAATATTGGTGTACATTATGTTGTGACGACTAGGTTGTTTACTCTGTGTATATATATATATATATATATAATTTTTTTTCTTGCACATAAAACAGATAATGACTATGTTATTTATATAATTATATCATACTTTTTTTTCTTAAGGTTTATATCATACTAAGCTACACGTAAGTGTATTTATATGAAAATGATTGGAATTCATTTATCAAAAAGATAGACTTGAACCAAGTAAATTAGAGATTATTTCTTTAAATAAATAAATAAATTAGAGATAATTTTGTTGCGGATCCAATTAATTTTTTGGCATTGATGTGGCAGTGTGGAGGGCAACTGAGACATCTTCGTACCAATTATGGGGAGAAGTCCTATTTGGTTGGGGTGTTTTTTTTTTTTTCTTTCTTTTTTTAAAAGTAGGCCCCATCAAAGAAATGTTTGATTGGCATTTGTTTTCAGTTTTCTGTTGAAAAAAAAAAAAAAAAAAAAAAAAAAAAAAAAAAAAAAAAAAAAAAAAAAAAAACTGAAAACATATTTTGGGTCGGTGTTTAAGGATACAGAAAACCTAAGCTTTGTGTGATAAAAAAAAAACCTAAGCTTTGATCGGCATTTAGTGGCATTATATAAAAAACCTAAGCTTTGTGGATCCCACACGTTTTTTGTTTAGATTAAAAGTCATTATTGTAGGCCTTAGTGTGGGTGCGGCGGTGAATTTTTAATTGTGTGAAAAAAAAAAAAAAAAAAACTAGAAAATTGATGCCAAACAATGTAAGTTGTTTTTTGAGTTGAGAAAATAGTTTTGAGAACACCTTAAAAATGAAGTTTTGAAAACACAACTTTCTTAACAAAAAAATAAAGAAGAAGTTTTGAAAACACAAAACTAAAAAGAAAAATCACATAAAACTCCTCCATCACTAGGGGTGTGCATGGATTAGGTTGAGGAGATTTTTCAACTTAACCCACCATGGTAGGTTAAAAAAAATCTAACCCAACCCACATGGGTTGAGTTGGATCGGGTTGAACTCATGAGTTTGACAATTTTTTTAAATTTTTTTTCTATTACTATTATTATTAACTTGAGCAGGAAAAATATATATTTCACCTGTCATCTAAATTGATAAATGAAATATTCATAAACTAGTATTCTAACTCAGTTATAAATAAAACATATTCAACTGAGTTGATAAACAAAATATACATAAACTAGTATCTCAACTCAGTTATAAACCAATAGGAGTGGAATGGGAGAGAGAGAGTGGGAGGTGGCAGAGAGAGAAATAAGATTGTTAGGGTTTGTAAGGTAATTGGGTTTTAGATAGGAAGAGCCGAATAAAAGAAAACATTATTAATTATATAATATATTTATCTATATATATAATTTAAAATTTAAATATATAAGTGGGTTGGGTTGGATTAGGCAAGTTTGTGATTGTTATGACCCGCACCCAACCTGACCCGCTATTAAAAAAATTTTATAACCCAACCCAACCCACCAAGCACTAAAAATCGACCCAACCTGGCGGGTTGGGTTAGGTCAAGTCAAATCGATTTTGGTGGGTTGGTTATACACCTCTACCCATCACTGTGTCTTCAACACTTGGATCTATATATAATTGCAAATTTGCAATAGGTCTTTTGTGCATGTATAAATGTTAAATAAATTTCGCTTGTTTTAATTATACCTTTAATTCTAATTTTTACCCCATATTATAAAATGGTCTACATTTTTAAAAATATTTCATTTTAATCTTTATACTTTTAAACTTGTATGAAAAATCCTTATTCACATTAATAAAAAAAAAAGTGAACAAGGTTTTTGGACAACTAATCTCTTCCATTCTTTGTGCTATCAAAATCCCTTGAATTTCGTAACAATCTCAAGTTAAAACTTAAAATCAAAGCAAGTATATAATATGACAATGACTTTTTTTTCATACAAATGTAAACGTATAAAGACTAAAATTAAATATTTTAAAGGATTAAGACCATTTTGAAGCATATGACTGATGGGAGAAAGGTTGAGAATTATAAGTGTAATTATACCATTTCACTTTCCTCAAATGCTAGCATGGCTTCTTCTATTTGGCTTCTCCTATTTGGATTTTTCTTCTTTCATTAAGGATAAGGAAGGCACTAATGATTATTTAAAGGACATTAATCTTGGTGAAAGGAAGAATGGATAAATGCCTTAAATCGTTTGATGAGAAAAGGCTAACTATGCGTTAAAGGGTACTTGGAAATAAATGAGAAGAAACTAGTGAAAAACTTGTTATGATAGAGGCGAAAAACCACGGGCTAAACACATATAGACAAACACCGATAACAATTTGATTGGTTCAATACACTGTAACTTGCAACCGAGATATTGTTTGTGCCACATCCTCAACCTAATCAATGAGCTTTTTAGTTAAAACTCTTTATAGCAAAAACTCTACAAACGAATGAATAAGCAATTAGTCAACTTTTTTTAGAGAGAGAGAGGCTTTAATTGAACATTAAATTTTTAACTTCTGAAAATAATCACTTTATCATTACAAAACTCGATAAAACTGTAGTTAAAGAACCGAAATATCTATGTATAAACATGTCAGAAAATCTGCCAAAATCATCTAAGGACTCCCAGCTAATACAACCTTAGCTATCTCCACCAAATGAAACATAATGAACACCATTGAACTTGGTACGCTCAGCATAACAAGAGCCACCACTCCCAAAGCCAAGCTAGGCCTAGCATTCATCAGTTGGGACTGCAAAAACCCCATTGCTTCACAAACATCCGAATAATAATTAGCAAAATATTGTTTCTCCCATTCCATCCAATGAGAAGGTGGCTCCTGATGAGTCTCCTCCATCTTCATCTCATGAATTCTCATTCTGAGAATGATCATATTTTCATCGACCACCTTGCCATCATAATCACGACCGTATGCATCTCTTTTATTTGATGCATGAACGATATTGGCTTTGGGATGAGGCCTATTGATCAATTGGCTGGACTTGAAGTTGATGAACCCCATCCTCTTGTGCAATAAAAGTGAGTTGCCAACATAGGGAGATGGTGAGAGTACAAGGGAACGTAGAGAAGTTGCTTCCATTTTCTTGGACGTGAAAAACAGTTTGTGATTGTATGTCTAATGAGTACGTTATTGTGAGTCGTGACTTGTGAGCAAGGTAGTTTGGGTTGTGGTTTGTATTTATAATGTTAGGCTTGTAGTTGCAACTACAATTGTAGTTATAGCGAAGAAATTGTCTTTGTGATTGTGACTCATGAACGTGACAAAGACACACCGCGTCAAACATGAAAAAGAAGGGGCATGTTTTGGCGTGTGGTTTCTTTTGGGATGATTTCTAGAGATGTGAACACTTGGTCCTATGAGAAGGTTGCATTTGGCATTCTCTCTCTTGCACGAAGAAGTTTCCCTTGAGACACAAAACAAAAGAGCTTGCAAAGAGTTAAATTAAAGGCGGCTTATATATAGGAAGATACAATGAACAATACATGATCTAGGCTCAACTCTTTTTTAACATGTGATTGATTATCTGAAAAGTCAGATATAAAAAATCGATTTAGAATGAATCTTCGCAAACCCATCTAGAGATGACACTATCACATGATTCACATCTAGGCACGTATCTGTCACCTCACTTAAATCAACTGAGTCAAACACTGCTATTAAAGATGAAACTTCTCAAACTTCAGCTAGTTGATAAATTACGACGTATTTTCAAAGCTTAAAATCAACATATAGGAATAGGATTTTTAATTTTTTAAATAATAGATAAATGTTAATGCATTGTTTGGAGTTCAGACTCAAAACCATCCACTTAGGTACCATAATATATTACCAATTGTTCTAAAACTTTGAATTTATTAAATAAGAGATGAGTGATGACAGTCAAGATACCATACTTTAGTGTTCGTTTGGCAAAAATTATTTTTACCGATTTATTTTACTATTCAGCTTATTTTTGCTACTATTTATGAATTCCACTGCATTTTTTGGTACTATTTATTTATGGATCTCACTGTACTATTTTTGCTAACTTTTGCATTTATTTATAGTACTCATGACTTAGGTGCTGTTTCTTAGATTCCCCTTTTAAAATTTTGCTATGTTGATTTTTTCTCATGAGATGAAAGTATATTTTTGCTACTATTTATGAATTCCACTGCATTTTTTGGTACTATTTATTTATGGATCTCACTGTACTATTTTTGCTAACTTTTGCATTTATTTATAGTACTCATGACTTAGGTGCTGTTTCTTAGATTCCCCTTTTAAAATTTTGCTATGTTGATTTTTTCTCATGAGATGAAAGTATATTTTTTAATTAAATAGCCACATGCCAAATCTTTAAGAGGAAAACCTAAAGAACAGCACCTAAAACATTGTACTTAAGTTTTGTCCTTTTAATTTCAGCAATATAAGCAGATCCTTAGATTGGTGATATATGATAAATTATCGATTATCTAAAAGCTTAAGACAATAGAAAATGGTAAATTTAATCATGTATATATGATTTAACCTTTATTTTAAGGCATACCTAATCAGAGTTGTACAATAAAGCATATCTAATTAACAGAAATATGCACTGGTCAGAATTTTGGTATTCAAATATTGGAATTACATGCCACTTGCTCACTATGAATAACATAATAAAAAGGTGGGAATTTTGCCCATTGCGCTAAGCAAAGAAGTCTAGAAAACTAAGAAGAAACCAAGCAAGAGATCTCTCAGCTACAATGAACGGCAATGAGCATTCAAATTTCTCTCTCCGAGAAGGTTCTGGATGACAACTTTATATGACATTAAGATCCTTTGTAATTTGCAAGTCTAGTTCCATAAGAAGATTCCTACGCTAATGAGTCCATATACAATAATTACGACAAGTCAAAAGTACTACAGAAGCACATTATGCACGAGACCCGCCCTTTATGCAAAGACATCTTTTTTCCTTAATTAGCACCTGTATGAGACAGATCAATGAATAGTGGCACATCTGATAACAACATTAGTAATATCCAAGAATTCACAAACCTTCTAGGATAAATGGTCGGACTTGGTCAATTGGCGGTGATTCGAGATGTTGGTTTGATTCGACCTGATTGATGGGAAGTGACTCAAGTTGGCTGTATTTTTCAACTTGGTAAGTAGTAAAAGTCTCAAGCGGTTGCTCTGGTTGGATATGGTCAGGAGGGGGTAATTCAAGCTGCTGGTATTTGGGCTTGTTTTTCTTAAGGAGAAGGTAAGTTGTGGAATACCAAAACAATAGTATCCTACTCTGAGCTATCACCGTCTCCCTAATGCGACTTCCTCCAAAGGAGAGCCGCTCAAGTGCCTGCAAAATGCCAAAAAAAAGAAGGAAGAAAGATTCTGATAAATATTACTTATTTAAGAATAATTTATCAAGAAAACACCCTAGTGCATCAACAGATATCATTGTCAGCCATTTATTAAATGTAAAGGTCCCCAAATCAAAGTGAAATTTGACTATTTTGTTTCCATAAAGGCATACGCATAGAGGTGATGTAACAAAAAGATTATTTAAAAAAGAAGGGGACTCAAAAAGATTCAGCACAATAAGGAGCATGGTGAAGACAAGCCAGTGCAGATTTAACTGGATTAGTTATACCTGTATTTTCTGCAAATCTCTGAAAAGGGACCAAAGAATTTCCATAAAAGATGTGTTTTGGGGTTCATATAGTGATAGCTTTAAAAATATTTCTATTAAAGAAGATTATTGTCTCGTATTTCAGAATAATTTAAATCACAAAAAAACTACAAATTTAAACCTAGTACTTCAACAGTCATGTTCCATGTCCAAATACACGGCACCAAGATCTTAATCTAAACCATCCTTAGCACCTGTACCTATTCTTAGGTGACATAATTTATGTCAATTGATCTGGTCTTCTCCTATTTGTGCTATAGTCGGTACTAGGAAAAGTCCACTGCATACCAGGTGTGCAAATAGCACAACTATTTTTTCATATATGGCATGCATCTTTAGATGAACATTCTATTTACAACTCAAAATAGAAGAATGCTTGCCCTCCTCTTACCTGTTCTCCATTTTGAATATCAAAAGAATTCTGATGATCAAATTGAAGACCCTTAAATTCATTAATGCAAAGCCCCTGAAACGCCCTGAAAATGTGCCAATGAAAATAGGATTCATCAATTAGAAAAATCATAATAAATGACCCTGATTATCTAATTCAAAATCTAAGAAGCTTTGTTAACAGTTTTCTTTTATCCTCATTTGCAAATAATGACATATTTACCATCTTATTAGAGAAACACGAGGAATCCAACGGAAGATGATTGGTGTATTGTCAGCATTGACATAATAGCCTCCAAATACAAGGAATACTGTCATAAGAGAGGGCCCAACTGCCATTGCTGCTTCAGTGGTTGGAACCATAGCCCCAACTGTAAGACCCATTGCAGACGCAGCAAAAGATTCTACAGTCAAGATACCACAGAACCTCCCAAATCTAGAATATCAGATTTCCAAGTCAGTAACTTTATACCTTGTGATGAAATTATTCCCCCATCATTCAAATTATAAAGCATCTGTCATCAGATTGTTCACAACAATCAAAGTCAAAATTAAGGACCTGGTGAACCATAGAATGATCTATAAAGAGAGAACTCTTAATAAGATATACAGCACTTGGTCAACCTACCAAGATATAAAAGCACATGCTTGCAGCAATTTAGCAAACACTGTAATGCAATAATCCAAGGCTTTACAAACTACAACTCTAATAAGTTTCCACAAATTTTTGGTTTCATGGATGCATTTGACAGCTTAATCTGATGGCCAGATTACTCAGCAAATCCATCTTTGGGGGATTTGAAAGTTGATGGACCCATCTATTTATTTAGCAACATATACATTACCATCTTATTTATCTGTAGTGTCAATGTAACATGAAGAAAGTCCCACTTCAACTTACCTGCAGAAACCTAAAACCGGTCCCCCCCCCCCCCCCTTTGTTTCCCCTCTGATTGGTTCTTTTGAAGGATTTCAATTTAAGATTATTAATTAACCTCCTTTTTAGGCCCACTGGCCAATCTATAAGTAAGTGGTAACTAACATGCAGGCCTGACTTCACATCTCCTTGTGCTGAGGGTTCATGCATTGTCTTCACCTTCTATCCCACTCCCCACTTACCTACCACATTCCCTCCCCACAACCCCCCCCCCCCCCCCCCAACAATTCCAAAAAAGAGGAAATAAAGAAAAAGGTAGAACAACATTTTTTGAACCATTTTAGCCTTTCCATAGGTTTTCAACTTTTTTTTTTCACCTAACAGTTGTTTAAGGATTTTGCAAAGAAGAGCCATATAACTTATTCAGACAAAACAATCTGCAATTTATACAATAATACGGAGTAATAATTTTGAAGGAACTCTTTTTTATTTTTTATACTATTTTCATCATATTCTTCCAGAGTAACCAATGCCTTTTGTTGGGAGTAGTTATAGTTTCCATAAAAGCAGGATATGTGTCTGTCTCCACTTCTGATAGTTACACAAACATTTCATAAGTTAATTCTTCAAATCCATGTTCACCCACACTTTTCCTAAAAATAAAGGAGGAATTGCCAAGCTGCAAATTGTGTCAGAAAATAAAAAAAAGGCAGACTTATAAGACCAAACTACATGTTCACCCACATTATTTATTTAGAAAATGTGCCGATTGTGGAACTGCATCTTAACGTCTTAAGTCAGAAAACCAAAAAGCTTTATATTACTCACCTGGACAAAGTCGGATGAAGTCGAGCCATGGGGTACAACACAGCACCAAACATTAATGGAAATGCTGCTCCAATAGGAATTTCAGCTAGCAATTTGGAAAACAGATAGGGTCCTAACTTATAAGACCCCTTTGCACGCTCTCTGTCTACAATTGCACGTTCCTTGGGAAACACACCCACAGTCTTTGTAAGAGCAGCCATTGCAGTATTTATCACAGCAACCTAAGAGAGGATAAAAAGGAAATTTCAATTAAACAAAAAGTATTTTCATTTTAAGAATAAATAGAGATATAGACCTACAGGAAAAGTTTGAATTTTTAAGTCTGATAAGATCATATAATCAGATTTTCAATAAGGGATGTAGCTGCAGAACAATGAGGAAGGTTTGAGTGGACATGAAAAGGTATAAAATAAAATAGACGACTGCTAGGTAATTCCAAAATACAACAGGAAAGTAATTATCATCTAATTTGATGAATTTACTTATTCTGTTGAAAAAAACCACCTTATATATTTACTATCTGAAATTTATATCTGTCAACCACTGTGTGTTCTGCATTATTTAGCCGGTGAGCCATGCCAGTAGGGCTATTCATACTTTAATTTGGACAAAGTATCCACTCTCCACCAAAACTGATTCAACTAGTGAAATTCAAATCATTTCTTCATTTGTTCACCATGTGCTTTCATACAATGGATTTTAGAAGAAGTCTCCACCACCCCCCATCCCCAACAAACACATTCACACAATCACTAGATTTAAGTCCAATTTGCAAAATGTGACCTAGTAAGCAGAAATCTGAGTGATTTAAGCAATGCCATCTGGAAGGGAAACAACCAGGTTTTGTTTGTTAGACATGTTTTGTGATATATCCAGAAACAAATGACTAAATTAAGTGATGCCATTTGGAAAATTGGAAGAGGAACAAGAAGGTTTTTTTTATTAGACTCATGTTGTGAGAGTGTACAAGTAAGCTCTTTGAAAGAAGAGGAGCACATTATCATAAGATTTAATAACAAAATTTAGAGACAATTGAATTAGGAAATGCCGTTTTAGAATGTCAAATAAGCAGACCAGAAATAGGGAATAATCCAACTGAGTGGAATATGAAGCAACTAGGAGCACTGTAGTAAACTGTTACATAGAAATGTTTGAAAAGCACGATACAATATAAGGTGGCAGTGAAAAAATGGCAGGGGTTTCCAAGGGATCCAGAAACATTTCACACCTGAAGCAGTCCCATTCTGTCTTGTATCGATGTCTGAGATCTTCCCATTCTCCAGAAAACTGACCCAAATATTATAGCTGATGCAACCGACATTCTTGCCCGAACTTTATTTGTTGGCCCATCTCGAGAAGCCTAGTCAGTCACGGAAAGGTGTCAACCAAAAAGAACAAGGAGTTGAAGTTTCATTGAGATGACAATACAGTTGATTATATAAAACCAACTGTACTACATATATGCATCTCACTAATTGCTGCTCCAATGCCAAAACCCTTCATAGTAATTGAGGATAGAAACAACTTTGTGTCATGAAACATTGATTAGCAATAAAAGTGAAAGACTAACCTGCATCCATGCTCGTTTAAGGAGCAACCAGAATTGCCTCCACCAACCTCCCTTCTTCTTGGTTATAGTTTTCTTGCTTAACTTCATGCCACTTCTGGAGACCTCCCTTCTGGTAATTGGGGTAGCATAAAGAATTGTTGATGATTGTAGTGAGAAAGAGTCAACAAGACCATCAATCCGTTTCTTAGAAGAAGAGACACTTTCAGAAGAACTGTAGTCAATGGATATGAGATCAGCAAGAAATTCAGCTGGATTAACATGATCTGGGCAATGGTACCTGTTGAATCAACCTTCAATTAGTCAATACTTTCAGAAGTAACTAGCCATGATATTACAGCTCCACAAACTTTACATTAACCAAATGGCATTTGAATCATTTAACAGTACTTAATTGGACAACAAAAGCTTAGTCATCAGTCATGTACAGTTGACTAGCCCCAAACACGATAAATTTGAAAGTAGCATTCATTGACCAATTTTTCCTTTAAAAGGAGAGTACTGACAAAATGAATAGAAAAGATGTGATGTTTGAAACACACACATGAAACATAACACATGGTAGTATTTTGTCCAAAACTAGGCATTGTTTATGAAATTATGCATTTAATGGATAGTTTATACGATTCATCCTAGTGAAAGGTCCATGAAATTGAACAAGCAAATTTATGGGTTAGGAAATAGTTTACAGTATATAGTTTTTGTTATGGGTCATGTCATAATTGTGACAGATTATTTCTTGGCACAATAATCCTAATGCAACCATTGAGAAACCATGGATTAATCTTCACACGTAGATGGAATTACTTGGTGAATCTCAATTAAGGATATAAATATTATTTGGGCCACATGAAACAGGAGAGGACTAAATACAACAACTACTGAACTTTGCACAGAGTATAAGCCACCTCTTTTTGTTGAAAATCACCACCCCACCCCACCCCACCCCCAAATAGGAAGCAGGTAAAGATAACATTAATACAATAGATTTAAGCAAGGTTCAGCTAACAACCCAAATTTAGAGAAGTATGCCAGTGGTTCTTCATGAGCAGGACCAGCATAAACAAGTGCACCCTCTGTTAGCAACACAATGTCGTCAAATTTGCTGTACACAGACCCCCGAGGTTGGTGTATGGAGCAGATAACAGAATGTCCATCCTGTGCAAGCTGTCGAAGAGTTTCCATAACTTTCTCTGCCTGGAAGGCATCAAGTCCTGAAAGGACGACAGTAAATTTTGTGAACAAGAAATTTTTTTTTTTTTTCTTTACTAGTTTTACAAGAACTAATAGGATAGCTTTTTTGTCTATGACAGATACAATAATGAAGCTGCCTGAACATTGTGATTACAATTTGGAACTTCCCTAACAATGTGTCTTCTAATAGCATTTGCTTAACATACAAGAGATCATGTCATAGGCTATGAATTAGAAGATTTTATACCTATCCTATAAGCTTTTAGTGATTTCTTCATTGGTGCTTCAGCTTTTAAGCAGAAGCTACCCTGTAGCCTGTTCAGTTATCAAACAATACTTTAGCTTTAAGCGTTTTGGCTTTTTTGGTGGCTTTTGAGAAGCAATCTGAGGGTAGGCTGGGTAGCTTCTAAAAGCAGTTGTAGATTTTCATATTATATAAAGTTACATCCCTGCCAAACTGGCCCGTAGTTTAGTATCATGAGTGAACTTAGATTTTAGTTTTCTCTAATTTGCATTATATTTTTCATGTGCAGCATGTTTACTATTCTTCTAGAGGTGGATTTATTGGAGATGAAAAGTTTTCTGAAAATTATTGACCACGCCCATTGTCCAAATATAAGTGTAATTGTGTTTGATCGGTTGTAAAGCATTTTAAAACTATTATGTCAATCAAGTGTAACTTGATAATATATGTAAACATCTTTGTAAGTACCAAAAAAAAAAAAAAAGGAGAGCCATTAAGGTATATTGCACAAGCAAAATTTAAATTGGTATGCTTACCAGTTGTCGGTTCATCAGCAAATATGACTGATGGGCTTGCAATGAGTTCACAAGCCAGAGATAAGCGTTTCTTTTCACCCCCACTGATTCCACGGACCTTTGCATCACCAATACGGGTATCAGCACAACTGACCTTTAAAGAAACAGAACAAATCAGTCATAGAAAGGCAATAAAAAATTAACATAAGCTTACAAATTTCAAATTAATGCTCAATCGAAACAAATTCTTTCATTTCCAACACGAAGGGAAAGCAGAAACTATTTCAAAAAAATGCACTGAACCCCTTAAATCATGATTTCTAATCCACAACACAGCTATTTCTTATTCAATTAGATTCTAGGGAGTCTTGAACCCACAACTTCACCCTCCACCTTACTCTTACAAGGGGAGGGCGTAGCATTAGAGCTAGAGCTCATTGGCTACTCAAAAGCAGCTGAAAACAATATTCAGCACCTGATCCTGCTTCTCTAATGCAAAGATTCAAGTAGAATTGAATTCCTAATACAAAATATATACATAATTCATTAGTCAAGTGCATACAATCTTACTAGGCCTAGTTTGGATAAGAGAGTGTTCAATTGGAACTAATTCATTCATTTCCAACTTGAAGTGAAAGCAGAAACTACTTTGAAAAATGCACTTCTCATTCAAAAGGTTGCTATTTCTCATTCAATTATCAAAATTACACAAGTCTGGTGAGTCTTAAACCCACAAGTTCACCCTCCAACTTGCCCATACAAGGAGAGGAGGTAACATTTGAGTTGGAGCTCATTGGCTGCCCAAAAGAAGCCGGAAACAATATTCATCACTCAATCCTGCTTCCTAGTAGAATTTTAAATTTTGAGTTCCAGACACAAAATCCATAGCTAATTCACTAGTTAAGTCCATACAATCTTACCAATCCTAGTTTGAATAAGAGAGTGTTCACATATTCATCCCTCTCTTCGATGGAAGGTACCTCCAGACGCTGAAGCTCGGCTGCAAGAGACAGCGTTTCCCGCACAGTTAGCTGCGAGAAAAAGAGATCCTCTTGTCTCACATAAGCAAACCTATAACAAAAAAGGGAAAAACCAATTACCAATAAACCTCTCTAAACAACAACAACAAAAGCATTAATCATATTAAAAGCAACAAATTTGTCCCAAAATTTTTGGCATTTACTTATAAGCTTTGTTAGAGCTAGGCTTCCCATTGACCTCCAAAAGGCCTGACAAATGCACACGTGGCGACGCCATCATCTGACCTGCAAGAACATTGAGCAATGTAGTCTTTCCTGACCCTGATGGCCCCATTATCGCTAACAATCTCCCCGGTTTCGCCTCTCCACTCACGTTTTTAAGCAGAAACCGCACCTAAAGAATCGCGAGTTTAGTTCACAATTTCCATCACACATTCATTTGGTTCACTCAAGTGCAACAACAAAAAATTTGCTATCAACAACAACAACAAATTCAAATTCAAATTCAAATTCGCTATGATAATTAACGAGTTTTGGTCTAAGATTTTGAAAGCAGCAATAGATTTTCACAAAAAATTAAATTTTGAATTCAAGAAAAGAAGGAACTGACTGATTTGGAGGATTTATCGGAGAGAGAGCAATTGATGTTGCGCCACCGGATAGTGACCGGAAGGACTTTACCGTCGGCGGTGGACTCGCCGGATTCGGAGTCTCCGGCGAAGTCTTCGCTGTCTTCTTGATCAGCCTCCAGCGGGAGAGCTGGGCCTGGGCCGGAGAAGAGGCGGAAGAGGAGAGCTGTGGCCACGGCGGCAAGAATCTGGCCCAAACCGTTACCGCCAATTCCGGCCACCACCTGGCCCACCTTCTTCCCGCCAAAAACCACCATTTCCGTCTCTGAGGTTTTGAGCTCTCTCTCTCCGAGTCTCAGCTTTTGTTGCTTCACACTCACTCACTCACAGTGTTATTATAAAATTTTATGTTTTTAAGAGTATAACTGTTTAGGCGGCGTCGTTTTGATATAGAATTTGGTCTCAGTTTTACTGGTCAGAGAGGGTTGAGTCTCAAAAGTTTTGAACGCCCAACGGGAGTGAAATGTGGATAACTGATTTAGCTGCACATGAGTGACGCGTGTCCCTGTTTGAGGATAAGACGGGGCTATCAAGAAATAGACCTGTTTTTTCTTACCAGTGGACTTGACACTCTTGGGCCGTGTGTGTCTTCTCTATTCTTGTCATGGGCCTAGGGATGGAAAAACATACAATTGCTTTATAATGATTTTTATTTTTATTTTTTTTAGTTCTTAAAATCAAAGATTCAACCAAATGATAAGATGAATAGTTTTGGGATGTCACTCAATTGGAGGTGGCGGATGCAACTCAACACTATTGATCGTAGATGTCATTAAATAAGGCCAAGTCACACACTTGATTGTTAGAAGGAATCACTCCACTCCAAAGCAAAAACACTTGCAAATAATTTTTAGAGTAAAACTCTCTCTTTTCTTTTGATTTCTCATTGATATTTATAGGTGGATATATTGCATGTGAAATAAATGCTTACAACTAAATGTTTGACAACTTCCAATACAGATGACAATTCCCTAGACTAACTTCATGTCACCTTATAATCAGATTTATTAGGCTGGAACAACTACTAACAAGACTTATAATTAACTTTGATTGAATAATAAAGATAAATAAAAGGCAAATGGACTTATAAATAAATGACACATGTCACCCATGTGGCTATCACATAAGTTACTACTATACCCTGCATAATATTTGCTATGTAATTTCAATATGAGATAACTTTATTAATTCATTGATAGTTGAAGATGAAATATTTAAAATCTAGATGTTTTTGTTAGAAATACTGATGGTACCGAAAACAATACCACCAATGAGTCACACGTTCCTCGTACGATCACTAATGGCACCTGCACAACGAAAAAGAATAACCTAGCGGGGAGTACCGGTGTGGTACCGGCCAAGTACCCTCCGAAGGTCAAATTAGAATTATTCTCACTGCTCTAGAGTGCTAGAGAGGGTAAATTACGCGTACCTTGGTTTGTGAGGGTGCTTGGGTTTTTATAGTAGAGAGGGCTGACCCTCTTTTCCTTGGAGTAGAAGTCTTTTCCTTATCGGAGTCTTCCTGGGCGTATTTTACGGGATCCTTTCCATATAGGAGTCCTTAGGTTCCATGAAACGTGGGGAGCAAGTTATTTATTTGTACATGTAAATGTGTAGAATAGGCGTTTCATAGACTGACGCCGTCAGTCTATGCATCCCGTCAGTCTACACATATCCTATGACCTTCAGGACGTTCGTCTTTGTGTCCTTTTGCCTTAGGTCACCGTCAGCCTAGAAGGTATGCTGACGGCAATAACGTCTCGTCACCATTGCAAGGCATTCACCGTCTCCTTTGTTAAGTATGTGCCGTCAGTCTCTTTTTAGGTCTTCACCGTCGCTCTTGTCCGTTATGTACCGTCACGCTGGCCAGCATAATTTTATCCTCATCATTTGCCCCCTACTCCATAACTCCGTCACCCTCTGTATTGACGGGCTATGGAGTTTGTTTTTCAAAAGAGGCAGAAACATCGTTTGCGTGGATCTGAGCATTTAATGCCTTGGACAGGTGGCTCGTTCCCATTGGCCTCACTTCTGACGAGATGTCGCTTCGTCTTCCGCGCCATTTTTTCCATATATAAACAGCGTTTCCAGTCACTTTTTTCACTATTTCATCCTTGCTGAACTTGTGGAGAGACAGACCGTCGATCACCTTCCGTCAGCTTTAACTTCCGTCAGCTTATCCGTTGCTGTAGCCGTCCAGAGGGCTTCCATACCGGTAAGTTTTCATCCTCTCTCCTTCTCTTTATTTTTGCCTCATTAGTGAGGCCGTCAGCCTAGGTACTTAGTTTGAACCCGTCACTTGTAGGTAGTCAGATGTCGAGTGACGCGTCTTGTGACGAGTCGTCAGTCCGCGAAGGAGCGGGCTACGACGAGACCTTTGGCTCCGGAAACGAGTCGGACTTCTCCCTCCCGTCAGAGAGAGAGTCGTCAGCCCAATCTCCTGACGGCAATGAGAGTTTTGCTGAGGGAGAAGATGAGGGAAGAGGGGATGAAAATGACGGGGGTGGAATGGATATTGACGGAGGAAATAGTGACGGGGAGGAGAGATCCAGTGAAGGAACCTCGGAGGGTACCGTAGATAACCGTCCCTTCATTCTTCCTGAGGATTGGGCCGTCAACAGATTTTTGCCTGGGATGAGTGGTAAAGTTTTTAGGGAGTTACGGATCCGTTATCAGATCCCAGACCACATCCCCCTCCGTCTCCCTAGAGAGGGTGAGAGGTGTTACTCCGGGCGGACAGCGGACGTTGGCATGTATGACGCCATGTTTGCTGCCGGCCTGAGGTTACCGTTGACGGCTCTTCACCGTCAACTAGCTGACTTCCTTGGAATATCCGTCACCCAGGTTGCCCCAAACGCCTGGAGGACTTTTATAGGAGCTGAAATCCTGTGGGGCAGCTTTAGTGGAGGGCACCGTCAGCTTACACTCGGAGAATTTTTTTATTGCTATAGGCCTCATCACATTGCCTCGTCTAAGGGGACTTATCATTTTAATGCCCGAGAGAAAGGGCTACGGTTAGTGTCAGATATGCCTGACTCAAATAGGAACTGGAAGAGTAGGTATTTTTTCGTTGAGGGGACGGACTGGGTGTGCCGTCAGGAGGAGTGGGCGACGATGCCCAGTGGTTACTTTGACAATACCTGGGCCTTTGTCAAGGATTCAGGTTAATCCCGTCACCCATGAGGCTCGTGCGTTTTTTGAAGTGACGGTGCTAACACTTGTTATTTTTTCTTTTTCCAGCTTATACCCGTCCGCATATAACTGACGAGCAGGAGGAGTTCATCCATCGGATTCTAGAAATTCCTTTGGAGGACCGTAAGTGCAGGGATTTGATTACCCTTGACACCCTCCATCTATACTGTGGGGGCCCAAATCCGTCAGCGGAAGCTCGTAGGTTGGAGGAGTTTGCGCGACGTCGTAAGTAGACTTTTATTTTTCCGTCAGTTTCATTATTTCCGTCACTTTTCCTAAAGTGTTTTCTTTTGTGTTGTAGAGATGGATTCTGC
This sequence comes from Quercus robur, assembly GCF_932294415.1. Lineage (NCBI taxonomy): Eukaryota > Viridiplantae > Streptophyta > Magnoliopsida > Fagales > Fagaceae > Quercus > Quercus robur. Next base: position 2,618,451 of record NC_065534.1, on the reverse strand, counting down.
GAAGCAAAGGATACGGGCTGCCGCAGCTCGTCAGAAGGAGGAGAGGAAGGCCAAGGAAGCAGGGGGGGAGGCCTCGTCAACCCCCACGGCCGTCGCCAAAGTGGCGAAGAGGAAACCTGACGGGAGTGACGGCCGTCCCTCAAAAAAGCCTGCCGTCACTCCGTCAGTCGAACCATTGAAGGAAAAGTCCCCTCCGACGTCTGGCCATGGTGCGGGAAAGGGGGTGATGACTTCTGCTGGTCCCGTCACTGAGGGTCCGTGCCGTCTCCTAACCCACAAAGAATATGCCGTCGGGGAGGTTGAGTCCCTGATAAAACCAACGGACATGGAGCCCTGTGATCAAGTAGGGACGGAGGATTTAGGGGCGTCGGCCCTCTTTGATCTCTCCAGGGTAAGTTTCTCACATTTTTGGGTTGAACATACCGTATCTTGTTTTGGCGTACTTTTTATCTGACGGAAATGCTCTTTCAGGCCTTGGTTCGTGTCAAAGCCCTCCGTGACCGTTGCGTGGCGAAGGAGGGGGTCGTCAGTCGAGTTCGCAGCCATAACAAGAACTTGCTGAATCAGCAGGCTCAGTATAAGGAAGCCGTCCGTCTTCTTAACCAGGAGCTGCAGGAAGTCAAGGAGAAACTGACGACGATCAGTGGCGAGAACGTCAAGCTCCAAGGAGAGGTGACGGCTCTGGAGGAGAAGTTACAGACGGCGGGAGCTGACGCGATTGGACACTTCAAAACGTCGCAGTCATTTATTGACTCATGTGGTCAATATTACGGCACTGGGTTCGATGACTGCCTTCGACAGGTCGCGTCGGCCTTCCCAGAGCTGGACTTATCTGGGATTTCAATGGATGATGGAGACGACGTCTCTCTTCAGCCAGAACCCACTCCGGAGCGTGACGGCTCGGTAGTCCTGGCTCAGCCTGCTGCTAATCCTACAGCTTCAGATTCTCCAACCGTTATCGTGGATGTTGAAGATCATCAGGCTGACGGAAATCCTGCTGACGCTCCTCCTGCTTAACCATGGCTATGTAAAAATTTTTTGAAAATAGTTGTAATCTTTAGACGGTTTTTTGGAGAACAGTTGTAATTTTTTAAACAGTTGTAGTTTTTAAACAGTTGTAATTGTAGTTTTAAACAATTGTAATGTTTAAGTGCCCTTGACGTTTATGCATAGTTGCGCGTATTTCATTTCCGTCGCTTTTATCTCTATCTCAGACAAATGTTGGAAATTCCCGTCTGCTTTTAATACGTCGGCTTTTTAAACTGTTTGAATACCTCGTCAGCTTTGAGACCGTCAGTTTACAAGTGTTATCTTTTGACATCCTTGTTGGTCCGTCAGTTTTGAGGACCTTGCCTCAAAGATGGTTATTCCACCTTATCGGACCGTCAGCCCTTAGGCTGTTAGTCTTTTTTGGGCCGTCACCTTCTTGGCCTTGGCCCTGATGTCGTTTGACATCCTTTTGGTCCGTCAGTTTTGAGGACTTTGTCCCTACGATTGTTACTCTATCTTGTTTGACCGTCAGTCTTTTGGCTTTTAGCCTTTTTGGGCCGTCACCTTCTTGGCCTTGGCCTTGATGTCATTTGACATCGTTTTAGCCCGTCAGCTTTTTAGGTGTTGATGTCTTTTGACATCTTTGTTGATCCGTCGGCTTTTTAGCCTTTTCGGACCATTGTTCTCTTGGCTTTTTTAGCCTTGATGCCTTGACATCTTTCATTAATCCGTCAACTATTAAGGCCTGGGCCCTGTGATGGTTACTCCATCTTATTGGACCGTCGGCTTTTTCTTTAGTCCGTGTGTTATGGACTTTGTCGTTTTTTGGGCTGCAAACTTAGTGGTCCGTCGGAAGGAAAATACACTTCAGCAATTTCTGAATAAAACTCCTCTTATTGCCATGCATTTAAATAAAAGTAATTAAAACCAAATCCTGCCCTTTGGGCTAAAAAAGTTGTTGCGAAAAAACTAAAATAAACGATAAATCTGAGGAGTTAAACTATAATTTGCTGAAAATATAAAAGGAGTTGGTCTTCATGCTGCTGCTCCTATTGGTAGTATTTCCGTAGGTGCTCGGTGTTCCACGGATGTGGTAGTTTCTGTCCCTCCAATGTTTCAAGGTGGTAAGTACCTTTTCTCTGCCACGACGAAACTCGGTAAGGACCTTCCCAATTGGGGCCGAGCTTCCCTTGGGTAGGGTCCCTAGCGGCGCCCATGACTTTTCTAAGAACAAGGTCTCCGACTTGGAAGTCTCTGTGTCGGACCCGAGAGTTGTAGCATTTGGCCATGCGATCCTGGTACCTAGCGAGCCTTTGTTCTGCTGCTGCCCTGATCTCGTCCACTAGGTCGAGCTGTAGTCGCATAGCCTCGTCGTTTCTGCTCTCATCGTGGTTGTGTACCCTGTAGCTTGCGAGTCCAACTTCGGCCGGGATGACTGCTTCGCTTCCGTACGTCAGGCGGAACGGAGTCTCTCCTGTGGGTGTTCTTGCCGTCGTTCTGTATGCCCATAGTACACTTGGCAATTCTTCGGGCCATATACCTTTTGCCCCCTCGAGCCGAGTCTTGATGATCTTTAGCAAGGATCGGTTCGTGACTTCGACCTGTCCATTAGCTTGAGGGTGGGCGGGGGAGGAGTAGTGGTTCTTTATTCCCAACTGTGAGCAAAAGTCCCGGAAGTGATCGTTGTCGAACTGTCTCCCGTTATCCGAGACAAAGACTCTAGGAATGCCAAACCTGCATACGATGCATCTCCAGACGAAGCTCCGAACGTTTTTCTCCGTAATCGTGGCTAAAGCTTCGGCTTCCACCCATTTCGTGAAATAGTCGATGCCTACTACCAGGAATTTCAGCTGCCGTATAGCTGTAGGGAATGGTCCCATAATGTCTAATCCCCATTGTGCGAACGGCCATGGGGCTGTCATTGGGGTCAGCTCTTCGGTCGGTTGTCTGATGATATTGCTGAACCGTTGGCATTTGTCGCAGGTCCTGACATAGGCTTCGGCGTCCTTCTGCATGGTGGGCCAATAATACCCTGCTCGTACAAGCTTGTGTACCAATGATCTGGACCCTGAGTGGTTTCCGCAGATTCCTTCATGTACTTCTCTCATGATGTAGTCTGCTTCTTCCGTACCCAAGCACCTTAGATACGGTCGGGAGAAACCTCTCTTGTATAGGACGTCTTTTATCAGGACGAACCTTGCCGCCTGGACTTTAAGTTTCCTTGCGGCGTCCTTCTCGTCTGGTAAGACCCCGTCTTTTAAGTACGAAACTAACGGTGCTGCCCAGCTGCTGTCAGAACATATTTCCTGCATGTTGCCGAGATCTATTAGCGGGGAAAGCTGTACAAAAGAGAGTACATTACCAGGGATGACCATTTGCTCAGCTGAAGCGGCCTTCGCAAGACGGTCGGCTCTCTGATTTTCTTCTCTGGGAATCTGGACGACTTTGGCTTCTAGGTCTCCCACCCTTGTCTTTACTTCGCCAAGGTACCTTTTCATCTTTTCGCCCTTGCAATCGTAGTCTCCGTTTATTTGGTTAGTGATGACCTGTGAGTCGCAGTAGATGACTACCCTGGCGGCTCCTGCTGCTTTGGCAAGGTCAAGTCCTGCTATCAGAGCCTCATACTCTGATTCATTGTTGGTGGCAGGGAAGTCGAAACGGACCATACATTCGATGGTGTCTCCTTCGGGCGACAGCAGCACGATGCCGGCCCCTGCGGCTTGTCTGTTGGACGATCCGTCCGTATACATGCTCCATTGAGGGGACTCTGCTGCCCCCTCATCTTCCCCATGGGTGAACTCAGCTATAAAGTCGGCGACGATCTGTCCCTTGATGGCGGTCCGCGGGCGATATTGAATGTCAAATTCGCTTAGTTCTATGGCCCAGAGTGCTAATCGTCCTGCCGTCTCAGGGCTGCTCATCGCCCGTCGTAGGGGCTTGTCCGTTAGGACGTTTATAGTATGAGCTTGGAAGTATGGCTTGAGCTTACGGGCTGCCGTAATCAATGCGAAGGCAAGTTTCTCCATGGGCGGGTATCTCTCTTCGGCACCGTGAAGCGCTCGGCTTGCGTAGTACACGGGTTTCTGCACCTTCTCTTCCTCTCTGACCAAGGCCGCGCTAACGGCTGCGGGGGAGACGGCTAGATAGAGGAAAAGTTCCTCTCCTGGCTGCGACGGGCTTAGCAGTGGTGGGGAGGAGAGGTAAGCCTTCAATCTTTCGAACGCTTGTTGGCACTCGTCAGTCCATTCGAAGGATTTCTTCAATGTTCGGAAGAAGGGCAAGCATTTGTCCGTCGCCCTTGACACGAACCTATTCAGTGCCGCTATCTTTCCATTGAGGCTTTGCACCTCCTTCACACTTCTTGGTGGTGCCATATCCATAATGGCCCGGATCTTGTCCGGGTTTGCCTCGATCCCTCTTTGAGACACCATGAATCCCAAGAACTTTCCTGCCGTCACTCCAAAGGCACATTTCCCCGGATTGAGTTTCATGTTGTAAGAGCGAAGGGTGTCGAATGTTTCTTTGAGATCTCCTAAATGATCTTCCTCCCTTCGGCTTTTGACTAGCATGTCGTCTACATAGACCTGGACATTCCTCCCAATTTGTTGCGCGAACATTTTGTTCATGAGCCTTTGGTATGTTGCGCCCGCGTTCTTCAGGCCGAAGGGCATGACCTTGTAGCAGAATAGGCCTTGGCTGGTCACGAACGACGTTTTCTCCTGGTCGGCTTCGTGCATCCGGATTTGGTTGTATCCTGAGAAAGCGTCCATGAAGCTCAGCAACCGATGTTGGGCCGTAGAGTCTACTAGGACATCGACCCTGGGGAGGGGGTAGCTGTCCTTGGGGCAGGCCTTGTTAAGGTCGGTGAAGTCCACACACATTCGCCATTTTCCGCTCGCTTTCTTCACCATCACTACATTTGCTAACCAGTCGGGATAGTACACTTCCCTGATGAAGTTTGCATCCCGTAGTTTTCTGACTTCCTCTGCTATGGCTCGGTCCCGCTCCGGGGCAAACACCCTCTTCTTTTGTCTGACGGGTGAAAAGGCGGGCGACACATTCAGCTTATGCACCATGATTGAAGGATCTATTCCTGGCATATCTTCATGACCCCATGCGAATACGTCTTGGTTTTGCCTAAGGAATGTTATGAGCTCTTGACGGGTCGTGGTGTTAGCGAGTGTTCCAATTCTGGTCGTTCGGCCAGGATCGGAACTGTCAAGGGGTATCTCTTCTAGCTTCTCAACCGGCTCCGTTACCGTCCGGTGCTCTTCTATACTTAAAGTCTGAACCTGATCCTCCATTTCCACCATGGCTATGTAACATTCGCGCGCGGCCATCTGATTCCCGCGCAACTCCCCTACTCCGTAGTCAGTTGGGAACTTAATCATCAGGTGGTAGGTGGAGGTTACTGCCTTCCATGAGTTGAGCGTGGGTCGCCCGAGGATAGCGTTGTAGGCTGATGAGCAGTCAACAACCAAGAATGTCACGTCCCTGGCTATCTGTTGGGGGTAATCACCCACAACTACGGATAAGGTAACTGCGCCCAGTGGGAATACTCGGCTCCCACCGAAGCCGACAAGCGGGGCATTTGTCGGGATCAGTCGCCCCCTGTCGATCCTCATCTGCTGGAACGCGGTGTAGTATAAGATATCTGCTGAACTGCCGTTGTCGACGAGCACCCGGTGCATATTGTAATCTCCTACACGCAAGCTGACGACGAGTGCGTCGTCATGGGGATGGTGAAGGCGTCGTGCGTCTTCTTCTGAGAATCCGATCACGGGACCTTCTCTTCTTGCTATCTTCGGCACGGCTCCCGTCAGTTGAACATTCTGTATCAGCCGGAGATAGGTCTTACGGGCCTTCTTGGATGACCCGGCAGCGGTTATCCCTCCTACGATCATCCTTATATCCCCAATTGGGGGCCTTGGTCGCTCATTGTCCCGTCGGGGGTGCTGGTCTTGTGCGGGGGGATCCGCCCTCTCCTTGCTAACGAATCTCTGCAGCTTTCCTTGTCTAATAAGGGCTTCAATCTGCTGCTTGAGGTCATAGCAATCTGCTGTGTCGTGGCCGTGGTCGCGGTGGAATCGGCAGTACTTATCTCGTGAACGTTTGTTGGGGTCACTCTTCAGCTTCCCTGGGAACGTCAACGATTCCTCGTCCTTGATCTGCATAAGGACTTGATCTATCGGGGCTGTTAGCGGAGTGAAGCTTGTGAACCTTCCCCCCAGGGGCTTAGGGCGTCTTTCGTCCCTTCGGTCCGCGGTTCTTGCCTTTTTTCGGCTTTGGTCCTGCCGACCGTCTTCCTGCCGTTCTCTTTTTCTAGGCCTCTCTTCCCGAGCTAAAAGTGCATCTTCAGCGTTCATATATTTTGTGGCACGATAAAGTACTTCTGACATGGTTTTTGGGTCGTTTTTGTATATGGAAAACAAAAACTTGCCCTTCTTCAAACCATTCGTAAATGCCGCGACAAGTATCTTGTCGTCCGCTTCGTCGATTGAGAGCGCCTCTTTATTGAAACGGGAGATGTAGGCTCTTAGAGTTTCGTCTTCTCGCTGCTTCATACTCATCAAGCAAGCCGTAGACTTCTTGTACCGATGGCCTCCAATAAAGTGTGCGGTAAACTGAGCGCTGAGTTCCTTGAAGGTGCTGATGGAGTTTGGGGTCAGTCGACTGAACCAAATTCTTGCCGCGCCCTTTAGCGTTGTAGGGAAGGCCCTACACATGATGGCGTCCGCTACTCCTTGAAGGTGCATTAGGGTTTTGAAGGTCTCCAGGTGGTCCAGTGGGTCCTTGACCCCGTCATAACTGTCTATCTGCGGCATGCGGAACTTGCTCGGCAACGGGTAGGAGTTGACGGTTGTGGTGAACGGTGAGTCCGTTCGGTTGACAAGATCGTCAAGGTCGCTCGATACTCGTCCCTTGAGAGCATTCATCATAACCTCCATTTGTTCCTTCATGGCTTGCATCTCTGCGAGGACGAGGGGCGGAGTGGTTTCCGCGAGGGAGGGGATACTCGTGTTCTGTCGTTCAGGTTTGCTCGGGGCGTTGCTGGCCTGGGGTCCTTCCTGGTTTCTCCTGTCAGCGCTGGTTCCTTCCTGCTCTGCTCCTTGGTTATTGGGAGCTGCATTCTTCTGTCTCAGTTGCTCTTCTAGGTCGTGATTTTGCTTTGTGAGGCGCTCTACGGCGGCGGCGAGCGTTCTCACTTGTCTTTCAAGCGCGGTTGTAGGGGTTTCTTCTTCCTGAATGTCGTTGTTGGTCGCCATTGAGCGAGTGAGTACCATGTAACTCTCTTGTCTTGAAAGCGAGAACGTGCTAAAGCGTTCCCCACAGACGGCGCCAACTGATGGTACCGAAAACAATACCACCAATGAGTCACACGTTCCTCGTACGATCACTAATGGCACCTGCACAACGAAAAAGAATAACCTAGCGGGGAGTACCGGTGTGGTACCGGCCAAGTACCCTCTGAAGGTCAAATTAGAATTATTCTCACTGCTCTAGAGTGCTAGAGAGGGTAAATTACGCGTACCTTGGTTTGTGAGGGTGCTTGGGTTTTTATAGTAGAGAGGGCTGACCCTCTTTTCCTTGGAGTAGAAGTCTTTTCCTTATCGGAGTCTTCCTGGGCGTATTTTACGGGATCCTTTCCATATAGGAGTCCTTAGGTTCCATGAAACGTGGGGAGCAAGTTATTTATTTGTACATGTAAATGTGTAGAATAGGCGTTTCATAGACTGACGCCGTCAGTCTATGCATCCCGTCAGTCTACACATATCCTATGACCTTCAGGACGTTCGTCTTTGTGTCCTTTTGCCTTAGGTCACCGTCAGCCTAGAAGGTATGCTGACGGCAATAACGTCTCGTCACCATTGCAAGGCATTCACCGTCTCCTTTGTTAAGTATGTGCCGTCAGTCTCTTTTTAGGTCTTCACCGTCGCTCTTGTCCGTTATGTACCGTCACGCTGGCCAGCATAATTTTATCCTCATCAAATACCATAAGATGTCAACTAATTGAACTATGGCCAGAACAATATAACTTTAGCTGGTTTGAGGGAAAAATAAATTGTTCAAGCATTTTTCACTTTTGTATATTTTTTCTTTGTTTGATGGTACCCTAGCCACCACCATCACATTGGCTAAGTAGAAATTTAGATTTGAGCGGTCAAATTAAAATATGAGAGTATAGTCTTTATTATTATTATTATTATTCTTCTTCCAAGAAAAATATCATAAAAAGTTAATAGTTTAGAGACCAGACCAGAAAAAAAAAAAAAAGAAAAAAAAAACAGTGGTGTTATGTGTATATATTATACATTGATAAAGTGTCTTATAAACCATTCACAGTTAAAATAAAGATATTAGGCGGTAATGACATTTTTTATTTGTTTGAAAGTTTGAAAATTGTAGAAAGAGAATTAGAACCTTAAATCTTTTATTTAAAAACATTAAAAATGTCAATTGAACTACAAGTCTATTGAGTAATTATATATTTTTTTTTATTGGTATCTCATCCTATCAACAAAACAACCTCTTCAAAATAAATAAAAATTTGAAAAAAGGACGTTAAGAAGTATAAAAGGTTAGTTGAACTTGGAGTTTTGGCAAAGAAGAACCATAAAACGACCCTTTCACACAAGGAAACGAGGGATAAATAGTTAAATACCCAATTCCCTCCTCTCTCTCTCGCTCTATCTCCTTCATTCTCTCAAATCAAATCCCTTTTTGGTATTATTGTAGTAGTATTTAATCTTATTGTGCCCTATGATAAACTAACGCTAAATAAATATGAAAATTTTGTGACAACTTCTTGTGTTTATATATTTTTATAATTTTTGCTACAATAAAAATACTCTCTTTTCTTTCATCCTCAAAAAAGAAAAGAAAAAAAGTTGTTTTTTTGTTTTTGAAAAACAATAAAGATACTTCTTGTGTTTATATAATTTCTTCACGCACAAAAAATAAAAATAAAAAATAACAAAAAAATAGTTCCTTGCTGTCGCTGTCTACTTCTTCCAAGTTCTAAAAGCTCCTCATCCTCCTCCTCCTCCTCCTCTGAACTCGAAACTCCAAACTCAGTTCCCATCCAATCACATCTCTCCACGTAATCAAACGGTGGGGTCCCAATGGCGAACAACACGAAAGAAGAACCGAAGTCAGCTCCTCAGTCAGATCGGTGGTACAACCTCACCTTAGGCCCTTCCTTCAAAAACGAATCCTCCAACAAATTCTGCACCCTACGTTGTAAGTCCCATAAAACCCACCCCCTAACTCTACGCTCTGTTTGGTTTAATCAAAATTGAAACAAAAAACTGATTTTTCTTTGTATTTTTTTTTTGGGGGTTTGATATTGTAGATGAATTTAAACCGGCTTCGATCGATAAAACGAAGGCGGGATCGCTACACAAGACGAAGGAGAATAGGGTTTCGGTCGAATTTCACAACAACCAATTGGGAAAACCCAAAGTCACTTTCGAAGGTAGCAGCGAGGAGTACAAAGAAAACGACGCCGTTTTGTTCTTCGACGGCGAGTCTTTCCGTCTTGAGCGCCTTCACCGTGCCGTCAAGCAGCTCCGCCACCTCCGCAAGCCCGGTGAATCTGCCGCCGCCGCCGCTGCCGCTGCATCGTCGGCGCCCCCTGCTGCGGCAGCTGCGGTAGAGCCGCGGTTGTCTCCGGTTGCCAAGGGCGGTGCCAAGCCTTCGCAGCCACAGGCCCATTTGAGTAAACCCGCATTTCAAGCTGTGCCGGTGAGTTTTTAAGATTGAATTTTGCATTAAGATTTAATTTTGAGCTATTGCAAACACAATGTATAATGTGTGTGATTTAGTTATTAGGAATGTGTGAATGAATCACACCCAATTTTACGATGTAACTTGTAACTCTTTTGAGGTACAAGTGAATTGCGATGGAAGTGTTGGTTGTGAAAAGCTATCTATGGAACCTTAATAAATCTAGGGATATACCCAATTTCATAACATGCTGAAGTGGTTGACTGTGAGTGGTGGACACTTTCTGGCTTCTTTCCACTACTTTTCACATGGACCCACCAATTTCTTTCTGCCAATTATAATTGACCACTTCAATAAGTTGTGAAATTGAGTGTGTCCCTAGTTTTGTTGAAGATAATAAGGCACATCTTAGTGTAGTAAGGCATTGTTGGGTTGAGTTGAACTTGTCCCAATACAACTTGCTAGAACATTTGGCATATTACATGATCAGAATCAAACTATAATTTTGGTCCCTTTGCATTTGTTAGAGTTCAACTTGTCCCAATACATTTAGTTGTGTCAGTTTTGTACCTCATCTTTCAAAATTTAGTCAATATTATCCTCACAAGTTGACTTGATTAAGGATAAAATTGACTTGATGTTGAAAGTTAAGTACTGATATTGACACAATTAAATGCATAGGGAAGAAATTGAAATTACCCCACGGCTAAGCAACAATACGTGCTGTTGATTACAACTTTGAGAATGGAATATATTATGTAATTTCTTTTAATTCTCAAAGTTAGAATTAAAATCCTATACTTGTACATTGGGGTGTAATAACACATTAAGTTATCAAATAATCCTTTCCGGTTGCAATGAAATTCTTGACCAAATTTTTCATTAAGCAAAGGGAGAAGATTGATTACTATAGAACATGAGGTAGATAGAAAGAAAATAATTATTCTCTTATTCTTTGGTTATCATAATATGATACCGCTGGAGAAAATAGGGCTGGTAATTCTAGGACCAGGTGATTACCTAAATTAGTTAAATGTAGCAATGGAAGCTAACACAAGCCTGACAAAGTCAGACCAAAACCTCATACCTGCTAAGGGCTAACTCTTACTTGAGGAAATATCAATTCTTGGCAACTCCTAAAGCTTGAGACAAAAATGCATGTCCATGGTATTTGTTCATATATTTTTGAATGCCAGTAAAGATTATTTGATACTACGTATTGTTTGGAACTTTTGCGAAGTAACTTAGGCCTTGAGTTGTTTAAAAATTTTTGTAAGCATCTGTAAGTATTTTGTTTCATTGATATTGGAAGTATTTCTCATTGTTAATTAAACCTTAGCAAAGCTTGGGAGTTTTTGTTTAGCTGTGTTTTCATCTGTTTTAGTTCTTTAAAAGAAATAAACAGGAGTTAGAATTGCTAATACACTTTCCCTTCTTGTCTGATGTCTTTAGCTTTTATGTGCTCTGGATTTGTACAGGTTGAGGTGGAACGAATTGATATTGGTGAGCCAGAGAATTCAGGTTTCTGTAATCTGCTTATATTTTCTTCCTGTATATATTTTTTCTAATGTGGCAATGTGTTGCTAGATGTTTTTATTGGTATTTTAAAATCTATTTTAAACCTGGCATATTTTAAGTTGGATTGATTCTCAAAATGATTTGCTACTCTGACAGTCACTGCAGCTTTGAAATTAGATTTTCTATCCTTGCTACCCTTTGGGTTCTTTACTTTTGAGTCAAACTTTGTAGTTTGTTGCATTTGTCCACATTTGCTGCAATGCTATTATCTTTAGTCCATCTGTATGCTTATATTGTTGCTGTTGTTTTAAGTCCGTCCATATGCTTATATTGTTGTCATCTAAAAGCATGGAGAAACTTTGCATTTATCTATTTTTATTTTAAATAAGTTTATTAACTGGTTTGCCACTTCAACATTTTATGTTTAAGTCTACTATCTCAGATTGAGGGTAGTATTTCTGTTGTAGTATTGAAGTGGAATGCTTCACATAATGTTAGAAGTGACTTAAATATGTACAGGTCTGCCTTTGTTATCACTTGCATTTACCAAAATGCTGCTGCTAACTCTTCTTTTCTCTGATTTCATACCTTCAACTTGAGAGACCTTCTAATATTTATAGCAGATCTCTTTCAGAGCCCTTTGATTTAACTTCCTCTCTCTGTTTGTGTACTCATGGAATTTGTTTCTTGTTTTGGGTTGAACAATAGTGTTCTACCCCATGACTAAAATATTTCTAGATGAAAATGAATCTATAACTCTGAAGTTCAAAAGGATCAAAAAAAAAAAAAAAAAAAAGAACCAGTAATTGATGCCTATATTTTTGGCATTTTGTGTAACCAAGAGGCAGTTAAACAGCTACCTATTGGGTTCAGTACGGATCTACAAGCTTCTCCAGCTTATTGATTCATCATTTCTGTTGTCTATGTTGAGGGTGTTTGCTGTAAATTTTTCCCTTTTTATGAGTCTTGTAGAATCACAAAACCATTAATGTAATATTTATGTTATGACAGGTGCAAAACCAGCTGGTAAAAGGACTGTTGATTACCCATCTGATGCACCAAACATTTCTATGTTCTCTCCTGACCCTAAGAATGACGAAGCTGAGGATCATCAAGATATAGATATTGAGGACCTTTTTGGTAGTGCAACACCAGAAGATGAAACTGCTGAAGAAAAAGAAAACACTGGATTTGATATCAATATGTCACGTCATAATGACAGTGATGATGAGATTGCAGATGTAGATGATAGTGGTGATGAAGCGGATAAGGGGCCCAATGCTGCAGAAGCACTTAGAGCCCAGGTCAATGCAGAGGTGAGGGAAGAGCCGACTTCTAGTTCTAGTACTAGTAGCGGAAGTGGGAGCAGCGGGAGCGGAAGTGGTAGTGGGAGTAGCAGCAGTAGTGACACTGAAGCCAGTGATGACGACTCGGTTAACTCCATCTGAGATTCACTGGATACGTACCAGAAGAAGCATGGCTTGCAAATTTAAAATAAGCCATCCTGCTGTTTTGGGAGACATTTTTTTTGACATTTTTTTTGGTTATATAGAGTAAAATCGGTGTGGATCATGTTATAGTATTTCTTCCCCATTAGTGTTACACCTAACAACATCTCATTTGGCAAATGTAATAATGTGTGAATTCTTAAGAAGAGCAGGAAACTTCTCAAAATCTTAAAATGCTCTCAAGATCAGTTATTACATTCAATTGAGCTTGACTCATCTTTTATTTTAATTTTAGTGAGTTCTTAATTTCTCCTCAATTTAAAAAAAAAAAAAAGTTGTTAGAAACTCAATTCTACCTACATTGAATAATTGTGTTTATTTTGACATAAAATATTACGAAATATTTTCATGCGTTTGGTTGGTAGTGAAAATATTCTGAAAACAAATTTGGAATACACTCCTTGACAATGTCATGGTTCTTCTGTCACGGTGATGAGTTGTGTGTGAGGTGGAAAATGGTTTACCCCTCTTGAGGTAAAATTTTACGAATAATTTCAGTGGCACCTAATATCTAAAATTGGGAAGAATATTTCCGGAAAATAGTTTTCTTCAAAACAAAACGATTGAGATTTTACTCAGCTCAATAAAATCCTTTTGTTAAACACTATCGGTAGTAACTTTACTTTAACAAGTTTAAAATGCACCGTTTAAGCCCAATTAAAATTTTAAAAAAAAACCAAAGGGTTTTGTCACCCCATCACGTGGTATTCGGCAAGGTGATCCACTATCCCCATACCTATTCTTGTTTTGCACAGAGGGATTGTCAAACATGTTACAAAAGGCAACTGCAAATTGCCATCTGCGGGGTTTGTTATCATGTAGGGGGGGTGTACGCATCTCTCACCTCCTCTTTGCTGATGACAGTCTTCTGTTCTGTGAGGCAAGGGTCACTGAATGTCAAAATCTCCTAAACATCTTAGCTCAGTATGAACAAGCTTCGGGTCAAGCAATTAATCGGCAAAAGACAACTTTGTTTTTTAGCCGAAATACCCAACCAGAAGTTAAGAATGAAATCCGTGACATGTTAGGAGGCCAAATCATATCGGAGTGTGAGAAATATTTGGGTTTGCCTATGGTGGGAGGAAAGTCTAAGGTTGGTACCTTTCGGGAGATTCATGAAAGGATTGCAAATAAAGTAATGGGGTGGAAGGAGAAGTTTCTTTCCAAGGCAGGGCGAGAGATTTTAATTAAAACAGTGGCTCAGGCTATACCAACTTACTCCATGGGCATATTCAAACTTCCCAAGTCTATTTGTGATAGCATAAACTCAGCATTGTCAAAGTATTGGTGGAGGCAAACCAAAAATGAGAAGAAAGTTCATTGGATTAATTGGGGCAAGCTTTGTAGTCCAAAGAATAGAGGGGGCATGGGCTTCCGTGATCTTAATGCGTTCAATCTTGCTATGCTTGCCAAACAAGCATGGAGGCTTATTCATGAATCACACTCCCTCTTCTATAGGGTATACAAAGCACGATATTTCCCCTCTTGCTCCTTTATGGATGCTGAACTCGGATCAAATCCATCTTATGTTTGGCGTAGTCTGCTCCAAACGAGAGACCTCATCCGGGAGGGTTCAATATGGCAGGTTGGTGATGGGGAGCAGATTGGGATAGAAAGTCATAAGTGGCTGCCTCGCCCGCCATGTTTTCGTCCTGGGGTAGACAAATCCCTCAAGGTGAGTAGTTTACTCAATGCAACCACACGGCAATGGGATCGAGCAAAAATCCAGTCTCTATTCCATGACTCCACGAGAAGTGATATTTTCCACCTAAAGCTTGGTCCGCCTGGGTCACGAGACAAGCTTTGTTGGAATGAGAACAAGAGTAAAACATTCTCGGTCAAAACTGCCTACCAGATCGCTGTGAAGCTCCTGAACCCTCCATCAGGTGAGCACTCTAATGCAAGGCAGGATGTGAGAATGTGGAAGACGTTTTGGTCCCTGAACACCCCTCCTAAGGTCCGTAACTTTCTATGGCGTGCGAGCTCAGACATCCTCCCCACTCGAGTGAATTTACTCCGTCGCAAGATCCAGGTTGATCCACGATGCACCCTGTGTGGACAGCATGATGAGACAACGACTCATATCTTATGGGATTGCCCGTATGCTCGAAATGTTTGGGCCTTGGTGCGTGGGAAGCTGCAGAAGAGTAGATCGGGGGTTTTAAGTTTCTATGAGCTAGCACAAATGATGATGACGCGGCTAACAACCTCAGAGCTGGAGACTTGGGCAATGGTTTCGTGGTCTATATGGAATGCTAGAAACAAGTTCCATTTTGAGCAGGTGCAGACTCTCCTCCTTGTGTGATTTTTAAAGGTGCTTCGTCTTTTCTGGAAGAGTACAAGAGACTTACTGGGGCATTTTCCAACTGATGAGCTCTGTTTGTGGGACTCATCCCCTTTTTTATATTTGTTTGTGTCTCTGTTTTTCTTTTTCTTTTTTTTTCAGAATTCTTTATTTTTTTGGTTTTTTCCTTGAGGTTGATAGCCACTGAGTTGGCTCTTCTAATTGTACAACCTTCAGGTGCTAAAATCGTTGTATTTTTTTTAGACTTAATATACTTCTATCGCTTTACTGTCAAAAAAAAAAAAAATTCCTTTCTTCCTCACAAAATAAAATTACAAAGAGAATAACTTAGGTCCGGAAGTGGCATAAAAGGCCTCATTTACGCCAACCAATTCAGAAATGCCACGTCAACCATTTTAACTTAAATTTAATAAACCTATTACACACAATTAAAACCCATGTAAAACCTCTCTCTTTCCTGTTCTTTCTCTTCAACTTCATCTTCACCAAATTTCAAAATCTCTCTTCCATCGTACCTTTCTGTGAGACACCCATGGTTGAATCTCCATGCCACCGAATCCCACACCACCACTACTGGCGGTGCTTGCCGTTGTGGCCTTCTCCTATCTTAAGGTTCTCTCTGATTTCTCATTCTCTCTAGCCCAAATCCAGCTATGGCAGAGTTTATGCTTGCACCAACTCCACCATCGCTGGCAGTGCTTCTCACCTGCTTCACCACCACTGGTGACAATACTACAACAATTTATTGCTTGGGTTTGGCTTTCATTTTAATTTTAACGTTAATTTTTGGACTGCACAGACGATGTTTGTGAAAATGTCTGTTAGAAACTTTAAAGTTATTATAAATATAGGCATGGGGTGGTTTGCTAATTTATTGTTGTTTTGGTATGTGGGGTTTCCCCTCTGTTTGGGTTCCTTTTGTTTGCTTTTGAAATTTTAAAAGTTAGTGATTTATTGCAAGCTCATTGATTTTTGTTTGTGTTTTTCATGTCATTCTAAGAAGGCATTTGGATAGGAATTATAATTCCTGCGTTTGCCTTTTCATAAGACATGGACAGTGCAATCAGACAAATGCACAATGATTTCATTAATAAACAGTAATCAGAATTTTTTTTTTAATTTTCAATTTTTAACAAAATAAGTGATATTCAAATACACTAAATTGGATAGAAAATTTTCTCAAAAAAAAATATATCGTAAACCGGGTACCACTTAGGCTACAAGGCCTAGTGGTAAAATCTGATGAGAAATTAATATATAGGTATTTTCTTACGTGAATTGTATATGATTCTCTTTATAATCGTTGAAATTTATAAATTATTTATCTTAGATACTAGCTTAAATTCCTTAATGTCAAATGCATGTGATTGGTCTTTTTTACTGTATTGTTGCAGGTTTCAATATCCTTTGCTAAAAGGTTTCAATTTCCTTTGAACAAGAAAGATGGAGGTTTTATGTGGGTTGTAATTATGTGTAATAGGTGTATTAAATTTAAGTTTGATGGCTGACATGGCGTTTCTAGATTGGCTGGCGTAAAAGGGATCTTTTACACAACCTCCATATCTAAGTTATTCTCATTTGTCAAACCCTGAAAAATACACTACCACTGTTGTACACAGTAGTTAAGTGTACAACAAAGAATGAATCAAATCAATAGGTTTAGCGCAAAAAAAAATAAAAAAATCATGAGGGGTAGGGCATTTTTAATTTGTTGTTGGCTTTAATGTTGTATTGCTATGTTGTAGACTAGTACATACTAGTTTGTCTACAAAAGAGTCATTTACATATTTTCGCTTGTAATTTCATTTTTTTAATAAATATCTACCTTTTAATAAAATGTTTTTTTTTTTAAGTGAAAGTGTACTTGTTGCCATTACCCTATTAATTAAAAAATTAATATTATATATCTAAGAAGATGGCAAAAGAACATAACAATACAGTTATTTTTACCCAAAAAATAGTTATTATTATTATAGATGCAATTGTTAACAATCCTAACATATTTTACGTTTAAAAAATTGTTGATCAAATAAAAAATGACCAGATATTTTTAACAATACGATAAAAGTAATATTAGAGATACAAATTTTTTTACAAATTATAGAATTAATAATTTGTGACTATAGCATTACTTATACGGGAAAATCTTTTTTGGTAATTTATATCCAAAACAGCTTTTTTTAATTTATTAATGTTACCAAAACACTTATTTTGTAGTTTTAAAAATAGTTATTTTAAAAAGCGTGTTTTAAATACGCACTTTTTAAAATAGCTTATCCAAACATGCCTAAAGCTAACAGGATAAACGAGAAAGGCAAAGACAACCGCCTAGAGCTACACTCCAGAATAGCTCCAAAAAGTTGAGAAATAGCTGAATATTTTCAGAATGTGAATATTAGATAGCATAAACATAAAATAGATAAATTCCAAACATAACCACCTTTAGATGCCAAGCATATTATACAATTTATACTATATTATACTAATATGACCAACTTAGCATTAATCTAGTCATTCATATTATATTCTTAATACAAGCATATCCATCTCTTATAGCAAGAGAAGTTTAATGCTACATAAGTATAAGATCCATATTATACTCTTAATAATTAATTAAACACATATCCATATCTTATAGCAACAGAAGTTCAATACTACATAAATTTTTTATCAAAAAAAAAAAAAATACTACATAAACATACGATACTGTTGTTAGTTGGACGATTTACCTGCATAAACACAAAGAAGAATTTAAAGTTAGAACTGCATCTTTCACTTTTCTGTCAAAACCAACCATCAAGAGGAAATAAAATGCAGTAGGCTTACCGCTTCCTCTTGCTATTACGTTTTGCATCCACTTTTTCTATTTCTTTCTTTTCTAACGCCAACAATGCCTTTACAGCAGCATGGGCTATGGCTATAAGCTGAAATGCAGAAAGAACTTTATAAATTGAAATGTTTTTGCATGCATGTGGCCTAAGTTATTTTTCTGGCACAAAATTTGATGTATATGTGATAATATATATATATATATATATATATATATATATATATATATATACTGGAACAAGTGTTTGTGATCATATTTGTGTAATGTCAACTCAAACCAATCATTTTCTGCAAGAAATCAAGATTCTCTTGCCCAATACGCACTAAGCATACTCTTCCAAGCATAAGAGCCAGCACAAAAATGAAAAATTATTTAAATCCCACAATATGCATTTAGTTTATTAAGTTATTTCATCAAGTAAATACATAATAATAATATATCTCCTGATCTTTTTTTCTTTTTTTTCTTGTTGGAGTTTTAATGAATATTTTAATAATACAACGAAATATGTATATGGTAGTTTTAGACAAAATATCGCATCTACAAGTTAAAATAGTTGCAATATTAGCTTAAAAGTGTTAAATTATTACATCAACAATAATAAGTTGCAATAACTTATAATTTTCAGCTGCAATAGAAGCTTTAATATATAAGGAAAAATTGTTGCAATAACCTAAAACGAAAGAATCGTTGCAATAAATTGATACCAATTATTTTTGTAATCTATTGCAACGAAAATTTCGAATTAATAGCTATTGCATCGAAGTTACCATTGTAATAATTTGATATTAATTCTTTTACAATCTATTGTAATGACAAACATGTAACTGCTACATAAGCATAAGATCCATATTATACTCCTAATAATTAATTAAATGCATATCCATATCTTACGGCAACAAAAGTTCAATACTACATAAACTATTTACCAAAAAAAAATACTACATAAACATACGTTACTATTGTTGGTTGGACGGTTTACCTACATAAACACAATGAAGAATTTAAAGTTAGAACTGCATCCTTCACTTTTCTGTCAAAACCGACCATCAAGAGGAAATAAAATGTAGTAGGTTTACCGCTTCCTCTTACTATTACGTTCTGCGTCCGCTTTTTCTATTTATTTCTTTCCTAACGCCAACAATGCCTTTACAGCAGCATGGGCCATGACTATAAGCTGAAGTGTAGAAAGAACTTTATAAATTGAAATGTTTTTGCATGCACGTGGTCTAAATTATATTATTGGCATAAAACTTGATGTATATGTGATAACACACACACATATATATAATTTTTTGGAACAAGTATTTATGATCAAATTTGTGTGATGTCAATTCAAACCAGTCATTTTCTGCAAGAAATCAAGATTCTCTTGCCTAATACGCACTAAGCATACTCTTCCAAGCATAAGAGTCAGCACAAAAATGAAAAATTATTTAAATCCCACAATACGCATTTAGTTTATTAAGTTATTTCATCAAGTAAATACATAATAATAATATACCTCCTGATCTTTTTTTCTTTTTCTTCTTGTTGGAGTTTTAATGAATATTTTAATAATACAATGAAATATGTATATAATAGTTTTAGACAAAATATCGTATCTACAAGTTAAAATGGTTGCACTAGTAACTTAAAAGTATTAAATTATTGCACCAAAAATAATAAATTGCAATAACTTATAATTTTCAACTGCAATAGAAACTTTAATATATAAGGAAAAATTGTTGCAATAACATCAAATGAAAGAATCGTTGCAATAAATTGATGCCATTTGTTTTTGCAATCTATTGCAACAAAAATTTTAAATTAATAGCTATTGGATCGAAGTTACCATTATAATAATTTAATATTAATTCTTTTACAATCTATTGCAATGACAAACACGTAACTGCTACATAAGCATGAGATTCATAGTATACTCTTAATAATTAATTAAACACATATCCATATCTTATAGCAACAGAAGTTCAATACTACATAAACTGTTTACAAAAAAAAAAAAAAAAAAAATACTACATAAACATATGATATTGTTATTGGTTGGATGGTTTACCTGCATAAACATAATGAAGAATTTAAAGTTAGAACTGCATCCTTCACTTTTCTGTCAAAACCAACCATCAAGAGGAAATAAAATGCAGTAGGCTTACCGCTTCCTCTTGCTATTACGTTTTGCATCCACTTTTTCTATTTCTTTCTTTCCTAACGCCAACAATGTCTTTACAGCAGCATGGGCCATGGGGACGGCTTCTCTCCCGTTTTAGTGTCTCATGTTTTCTCCTGTTTTTAAACAGATAAATGACACATGGCATCTACAAAATCTAATGGTAAGATATAAGGCCACATCACAGCATCATTATTTCTATTTTACCAACACTCTTCAGCAATAAATCTACTGTTCACACCCCACTGCACTTGGCAGTGGATGATAAGGACCCGTCAGAAATCATGCCAGAAATATCACCGGATCTGAGAATCCATAAGCATAAATAGAGAGCCTCAAGAGAGGAAGAGAACCCATAAGCACAAACAAAGAAAAAATTATATTGATTCTAAAAATAAAGAAAAAAAATAAAGAAACAAAAGGGAGAAAATCCATTTCATTTCAATTCAAACTAGACCCATCCACTGTAGAAATGGCAAGAGAGAGCTCAGTATCAAACTACCAAGTCCAAAATCAACCAAATCCCAACAAAAATGAAGAATAAACCAACCAGTTAAACACACACAACCACAACTAGCAATTAGCATTTAGCAGTTAGTTCACACATACAAATACACAAGAAGCCTTTGTTGTTCTTCTGCAATTTCTCAGCCCATTCTCTCTTGCAGCTCTGTTTCTCAGACTCGATCGGTGTAGTGGGTTACTGCTGAAGAGTGGGGTAAAAGAGAAATAAATGATAATTTGATGTGGCCTTGTTTTTACCATTGGATTTTATAGACGCCACGTGTCGTTCATCTGTTTAAAAACAGGAGAAAACATGAGAGACTAAACTGGAGAGGAGCCGGACACCATGGGCCATGGCTATAAGCTGAAATGTAGAAAGAACTTCATAAATTGAAATGTTTTTGCATGCATGTGGCCTAAGTTATATTACTGGCATAAAATTTGATGTATATGTGATAATATATATATTGGAACAAGTGTTTGTGATGATATTTGTGTGATGTCAACTCAAACCAATCATTTTCTGCAAGAAATCAAGATTCTCTTGCCCAATACGCACTAAGCATACTCTTCTAAGCATAAGAGCCAGCACAAAAATGAAAAATTATTTAAATCCCACAATATGCATTTAGTTTATTAAGTTATTTCATCAAGTAAATACATAATAATAATATATCTCCTGATCTTTTTTCTTTTTTTTTTTCTTGTTGGAGTTTTAATAAATATTTTAATAATACAACAAAATATGTATATAGTAGTTTTAGACAAAATATCGCATCTACAAGTTAAAATGGTTGCAATATTAGCTTAAAAGTGTTAAATTTTTGCATCAACAATAATAAGTTGCGATAACCTATAATTTTAAGCTACAATAGAAGCTTTAATATATAAGGAAAAATTGTTGCAATAACCTAAAACGAAAGAATCGTTGCAATAAATTGATATCAATTATTTTTGCAATCTATTGCAACAAAAATTTCGAATTAATAGCTATTGCATTGAAGTTACCATTGTAATAATTTGATATTAATTCTTTTACAATCTATTACAATGACAAACACATAACTGTTACATAAGCATAAAATCCATATTATACTCTTAATAATTAATTAAACACATATCCATATCTTATAGCAACAGAAGTTCAATACTACATAAATTGTTTACCAAAAAAAAAAAAATACTACATAAACATACGATATTGCTGTTGGTTGGAAGGTTTACCTGCATAAACACAATGAAAAATTTAAAGTTAGAATTGCATTCTTCACTTTTTTGTCAAAATCGACCATCAAGAAGTAATAAAATGCAGTAGGCTTACCACTTCCTCTTGCTATTACATTCTGTGTCCGCTTTTTCTATTTCTTTCTTTCTTTCCTAACGCCAACAATTCCTTTACAGCAGCATGAGCCATGACGATAAGTTGAAGTGTAGAAAGAACTTTATAAATTGAAATGTTTTTGCATGCACGTTATCTAAGTTATATTATTGGCATAAAACTTGATGTATATGTGATAACACACACACACACACATATATATAGAAATATATATATATATATATATATATATATATATATATATATTGGAACAAGTGTTTGTGACCATATTTGTGTGATGTCAATTCAAACCAGTCATTTTCTGCAAGAAATCAAGATTTTCTTGCCCAATATGCACTAAGTATACTCTTCCAAGCATAAGAGTCAGCACAAAAATGAAAAATTATTTAAATCTCACAATACGCATTTAGTTTATTAAGTTATTTCATCAAGTAAATACATAATAATAATATAGCTCCTGATTTTTTTTCTTTTTCTTCTTGTTGGAGTTTTAATGAATATTTTAATAATACAAAAAAATATATGTATATAATAGTTTTAGACAAAATATCGTATCTACAAGTTAAAATGGTTGCAATAGTAACTTAAAAGTATTAAATTATTGCACCAACAATAATAAGTTGCAATAACTTATAATTTCCAGCTGCAATAGAAGCTTTAATATATAAGGAAAAATTGTTGTAATAACTTAAAATGAAAGAATCGTTGCAATAAATTGATACCATTTGTTTTTGCAATCTATTATAACGAAAATTTCAAATTAATAGCTGTTGCATCGAAGTTACCATTGTAATAATTTGATATTAATTATTTTACAATCTATTACAATAACAAACACGTAACTGCTACATAAGCATAAGATCCATATTATACTCTTAATAATTAATTAAACACATATCCATATCTTATAGCAACAAAAGTTCAATACTACATAAACTACCAAATTTTCATATAGATTTTACCTACTCTAATTACTATATCCATATCTTATAGCGAAGAATCTAATGAGTTAAAATATTTTAAGGCAGATATTATAAGATTCTTAAAGTTGCATCATGTGGAGAAATGTGATGTAAGCCTTTAACATTTTCAAAATTCTCTCTAATTATTAAAAGTACTTACCTCAGATTCCTTTTATTGCTATGTACCGAAAGGAGCAGTGCCTAAGTCTATTGAAAGATCCAGAGGAAGGTGAAATGGAAAATGATGAAGGGGAAGAGATGGAGAGAGTGCCAAAACTGAAGTGGCATAAGATATTGTGTCTTCCCTTCCCCTGGATCCAATGTGGAGAATGAAAACATAGGCTTTGTGTTGCATAGATGAAGTAATCATTTTGTATGCAGGTATTATGGGCCATCAAGGACTTGGACACAAAGTGGATACTTCTGCAGAGGTGGAGGCGTGCTTTCATTTCTAACTACAACCAGCGTTATGAAGAAGTTCACAGAACCTATGATGAAGCAAGGCTTAATCTTAATAAGCAAATCTTCAAATCAATTCTGAAATCTATAAGGAATGCTGAATCAGAGAGAGTAGTTGATGATGTTGACATGAAGTTTAATTTGCATTTCCCACCAAATGAAGTTGTAGGAGAGTTCAAGAGACCTAAGAGGAAATCACTTATAATTTTCAATTGCAATAGAAGCTTTAATATATAAGAAAAAATTGTTGCAAGAACTTAAAATGAAAGAGTCGTTGTAATAAATTGATACCATTTGTTTTTGCAATTTATTGCAATGAAAATTTCAAATTAATAGCTATTGCATTGAAGTTACCATTGTAATAATTTGATATTAATTCTTTTATAATCTATTGCAATGACAAACATGTAACTGCTAAATAAACGTAAGATCCATATTGTACTGTTAATAATTAATTAAACACATATCCATATCTTATAGCAATAGAAGTTTAATACTACATAAATTGCCAAATTTTCATATAGATTTTACCTACTCTAATTACTATGTCCATATCTTATAGCGAAGAATCTAATGAGTTAAAATATTTTAAGGTAGATATTATAAGATTCTTAAAGTTGCATCATGTGGAGAAGTGTGATGTAATCCCTTAACATTTTCAAAATTTTCTCTCTAATTATTAAAAGTACTCTATTGTATTTGACTTGATTTTTTATCCCTCAGATTCCTTTTATTGCTATGTATCGAAAGGAGCAGTGGCTAAGTCTATTGAAAGATCCAGAGGAAGATGAAATGGAAAACGATGAAGGAGAAGAGATGGAGAGAGTGCCAAAACTAAAGTGGCATAAGGTATTGTGTTTTCCCTTCCCCTGGATCCAATGTGGAGAATGAGAACATAGGCTTTGTGTTGCATTGATGAAGTAATCCTTTTGTATGCAGGTACTATAGGCCATCAAGGACTTGGACACAAAGTGGTTACTTCTACAGGGGTGGAGGCGTGCTTTCATTTCTAACTACAACCAGCGTTATGAAGAAGTTCACAGAACCTATGATGAAGCAAGGCTTAATCTTAATAAGCAAATCTGCAAATCAATTCTGAAATCTACAAGGAATGCTGAATAAGAGAGAGTAGTTGATGATGTTGACATGAAGTTTAATTTGCATTTCTCACCAGATGAAGTTGTAGGAGAGTTCAAGGGACGTAAGAGGAAATCACTATATAGCATGTGCTCTAAGGCTGGCCTATGAGAGGTTGCAAGTAAATTTGGTTGGAATTATGAGCAATTTGGGTTGCAAATCACCCTGAAAGAAGTGGTATATATTTTTTTTTCTTTGATAAGTAATAGATTTTATTGCAATAAAACTACCTCATGAATGTTACATAGCACAATATAGCTCAAAGAATTGCTATCAAAGAATTATAAGCAACAAGAAATTGAATTAGCAAATTCTGTTAGGGTGCCTCTGCCACCAATAATTCAACCTTGATAATTAGAAGTTCAATTATTATTAATAGGCAATGTTACACTGCCTAATTTTCTATTCATGACAAGGGGCAAATCATCTTGTTTATAAGCGAACTGGCTGGCATTTGGCAAATGTACAATAATGGGAGAAACTAGGAAGATTCATATGGTATAGAAAAGAATACCTTTTCTTAAGTTCTTGACTGCAGGTTGGTGCACTGGTGAGTCTTCTTCAACCTTGATCTCATTCTCACCTAATTCTGCAAGTTATTGAATTTGACTGATTATGATAATTTCACGAATCTAGCTTTTGTGATCGTGTGAGAGTGTCCAACTTACCATTTTATTGCTCCCAAAGTGTGCGTCTAATTCATAAAACTATATCAGCATAAAACTACAAGAAGCCAACAATATAGCAACACAGTCTTAATCACAAAATTTTGAAGCCAATTATGAATCTTCAACAATCTATTTAGGGTTAATTATATGTATTTTTCTTTGCCACAAAAACTCACTTGAATTAGGCATAAAGTGTATTATACATATAGCACAATACTTTTATTTTTTCCATTCCAATATTATTATTTTATGTTCTCCATATTTGAAATTTTAAACTTTCTATACTGAACTATTTAGTTTATGATTACAAAATTTAAGAGATTAATTCAATTTTCGTCCTTCTGTATACTAGTTTCTAAATAATTTATTCCTTTTTTTTCTAAATTTGTGCAATTTATTCTATTTTGGATAAGTATATTATATGTCTTGTCATTTTTTGTTGTGATGCATCTTAATATGAATTGTACATTATATAAAGTAAGATTAGGAAAAGACATTGTGGGGACACGATTCTCAAGCGGCCCAACGATGTCGTTGGGCTCGCGCGTGATGGATCCCCCACAATAAATTTTGTAGAGAG
Organism: Quercus robur; assembly: GCF_932294415.1. NCBI lineage: Eukaryota > Viridiplantae > Streptophyta > Magnoliopsida > Fagales > Fagaceae > Quercus > Quercus robur. The sequence goes on along the minus strand of NC_065534.1, from coordinate 2,592,757 downwards.
TGGGCTTGAAAGGCTGGAGTTGGGTCACGGGACGTTAGTACAGGCCGGGCATTAGATAAACCTAGACTGGAAAAGGCTTTAGTCCGGTTATCTAAGCCCTTTAACTTTATGAATTGAGGGATTGGGCTCCTCGGATAATGTCCGAGGAGCACTAGTGTATTCTCCGATTACCCGTCGATGGGTTATCCATGGTGGAGCGTATAGACTATCCGGGCATTCTCATTCCTGGAGTCTTTTTTCCTGAAGTGAGATGGGGGCCCTCTACTTTGTTACCTTGCGTTTTCTTTTATACTAGCCTACGTTCATTATCCCCCGTCCACGTGTAGGGTCGACTTTTCCAGGACAGAGGTTTGTCCCATCAGTCTAATCCCGAAATTATGGGAGATGGTCCATAAAGCCTAAGAATCCGACTCTGTTAGGTGTGATGTCATGTCAATGAAGGGTATTAAGGACTATTTCACTGAGATATTTTCTGATCTTTTAAGTTTGCTTGTACTCCACTTTCGTCAATGGGATTCTGGGTCCTCCGAGGACTGAGCGGTCCTCGGACGTATCTTTGGGCCACATCGGGCTCACTATTTTTGGGCTTGGGCCTTGGCCTTCTTTAGTTTGGGGCCTGTGGACTCCCTATAAGCGAGCGAGTCGGGCCCATAAACTATTGGGCCCCACAATAGCCCCTCAAAACCCTGCTGTCCAACGTCTTGGTTGGAAAGGTGGGTTTTGGTAATACCGAGCCTTAACTGTGGCTCATTTAATTCGGCCATTGATCAACGTTGGCGACTCTTCACCTCCACGAGGAATGCGCCGGTCTACAAGATATTTCCCTCGATTTACGCGTGATGCGCTTATTCCGCTTGGTTATCCGTAGCACGCCTTTAATATCTTCCTTTTACGAGACCTCCCCGATCTAACGGTTACTGATAGCGTGGGGGAATGAAACGGACGCACATTTATTCACAGATTTCCTTGGGGATCAGAACGTGTTACGCACCCTCGTCTTACTCCCCTATATAAAGAGAGAAGACAAAAGGTGATTCTCTCATATCTGAATCCCTCAGGCCCTTCTCATAGTTCACCTCTTCCGTATGGTTATTCCTTATCCCATAATACATCCTCTATGATAGTCAGCCATGAATAAATCCTTCCTTTCTCAGAAACGCCATGTCCTAACAAAACTTGAGATGGCTCGGTCAGGGCAAGGATGGCGGAGACTCAAGATTTGCCTCCCCATTCTTTTAGCCAAAATCCGAAGCAGGGACTCGTCACACCTCATTTCCGGTGTGACTGAGTTGAAAACCTCCCTTGTCATCTCCATCCGCTCTCTCATGAGCATACCTAATATGGCTCCCCTTCTCCCTCTTTTGCTCCTTTTACTTTCTTTTCATTGCTTCCCTCTTCTTCTCCTCCTTCCTACTCATGTTCTCCATTTTATTTTTCCCTTGCTTTCTTCAGCGACAAGAGTTTGCTGAAGTGCTTCCATGTGTTCCAATTCTTCTTCCTTCTTCTTCTTCTCTGTAAAAGGTTCTTATCCTGATATGAGCAGTACTGAGGCAAAGATTTCAGAGAGACTTTGAAGGCGATTTCAGAAGACACCTGGCGGTTTACTTATCTGTATTACGGATGTTATTACTGCTTCGGCAGTTCATTTTTGTATAGGCTTGTGTAAGCCCTTCCTTGTACGTTGTAATAATAATTTTTTTTTTATATTAATAAAAGTTACTGTCATTCTATTTCGCATGTTCTGTTTATATGTTTTAATAAAATTGCAAGTTCTGCTCGGCACAGTAGTATAGCATTTGAACCAATGACAACTAAGGCCAAAATACTTGCTAATAAAATGACGCCATAATAACTTTAACAAAATTATTATTCGACATAACAATCCGACCAGTGAGGAACGAGACTTCCCTTAACATTTGTTGCAATGGGGACTAAGTGCTTGATAAGGCGTAAGAAGTAATTATCCGAGGACATGTCACCCTTTCACTGAGCAATTTCCTTAGGCTAACGGTCATCGGTTCGTTACGCCATATTCTTAACACACTGGCCTTAACCTTTTCCAGTATTTAAGTCGAGAAACTTCTCCATCCGAGTAGTTGATTTCCCAAAAGGCCTGAGTCCGAGGACTTCGCACAGCCAGGGTTTTGTTTAGGACTTATACTTTTTCTTTTAGGTGTTCGGTTTCCCCATAGGCTTGAGTCCGAGGACATGCAAGTCCTAGGTTCTGCCCAAGACTTATAAGATATCTTTTTCGTGCTTGGTTTTCCCATAGGCTTGAGTCCGAGGACCATGCAAGTCCTAGGTTCTGTCCAAGACTCTTTGAGTTCAGATTCTCCCTTTCATAAGGCATTTCCCAAGGCGCCGAGCAGGGGTTGTCCTCGGCCATGGCCATTGCTCGGCGTGGGCCACAGTATCTGGGCCCTCACGCAAAGCGGGCCCGGGGCCACGAATCCACTTAGCCCATGAATTAAGGGATATTTCTGCAACTTCTGGCCACGTGGTACTCTCTGATGTCACAGTGACCGGGGTACGCCTTTACGAGGCTCTTTAATCTTGTGGTTGCAATTGATGTTGGAAGTTGAGCCAGAACTGTTTTGTCTGTAGCGTTCCTTGGGACACCGCGTGAGTTGACTGCCATCACCTTGTCTTTTCAAATAAATGGGAGGGAGAGAAAGTTGCTTTATATACGCACAAATCCTTCAGATTTTCTCCCACATCACAGCTTCCATATCCGGAGCTCTCCTCCCTTAGCATAATCATGTTTAAGGCAAGGGTTGGGAAGAAGGAACTTTCTCCGCCGCAGATGCACCCTGCCTTCATGAGACTCAGAATAGTACGGTATGGGCACAGGAAGCTTAAGTCCAGGAGAATACTTCATTTCGACCGAGGGCGAAGGGAATCTTTCCCTCTTTCAGTCAAAAACCGAAGCAGGTTCTGTCCATGCCAGAATTTTGGTGTGGCAGAAGAAAGATTTTCCGCCATCAGCGCCTCTGCTTTGCGGCAGGCGTATATTTAGAGAAAGCCCCTCAGCCTCCAACTCCCTGCACTTTTCCTTCAACGGTGTCAGGCTCAAGTTGGATCTCTTTTGCTATTTGAGTTGTGGGCATGTGAAAGTGTTGAGGAAGAACAAGGTCCTGGGGTTGTAGCCAACCTCTCCTCCGACCTACTTCCTCAGCTTCATTTTATTCTCTTGTATCTTCCTTTCTTTTCAGTTATGTAATGAACTTTGACGCAAACTGATTCCAGCTTTTCATTGTACGTTGTACTATTTCTTTGTTTTAGTGATAATGGAAATTTCCTTACTTGTTTTGGATACTGTTCCTTTGACTACACTACTTTGTGAGTGAGTGTGCCCCATGCGTGCGTTTCTTTCAGAATATTTAGAGCACAATAGCTTGAAACATAATCTAACTAACTCCAGTTTATCAATACTACCAGGCATTATATCGCTAATTTATAATAAATCAAACTTAGGAAACTAACCAGGATAACAGTTGAATATTCTGTGATAAGCGTGCGAACACCGTCTAAGGCTGATAATCTCTAAATAATCCATCCGAGCAATCGACTGGGAAGTAGGGAACTCCGATGGTGCTTTTGTGTACTTGGTTTCCCCATAGGCTTGGGTCCGACGACCATGCAAGGCCTTGGTTCTGTCCAATACTTGTGAGATTTCTTGTTTGTACTTGGTTTCCCCATAGGCTTGGGTCCGAGGACCATGCAAGGCCTTGGTTCTGTCCAATACTTGCGAGATTTCTTGTTTGTACTTGGTTTCCCCATAGGCTTGGGTCCGAGGACCATGCAAGGCCTTGGTTCTGTCCAATACTTGCGAGATTTCTTGTTTGTACTTGGTTTCCCCATAGGCTTGGGTCCGAGGACCATGCAAGGCCTTGGTTCTGTCCAATACTTTTAAGATTTCTTGTTTGTACTTGGTTTCCCCATAGGCTTGGGTCCGAGGACCATGCAAGGCCTTGGTTCTGTCCAAAACTTGTATATTTCTTTTAAGTAGTTGGTTTCCCCATAGGCTTGGGTCCGAGGACCATGCAAGGCCTTGGTTCTGTCCAAAACTTTTAAGATGTCTTCTTTGTACTTGGTTTCCCCATAGGCTTGGGTCTGAGGACCATGCAAGGCCTTGGTTCTGTCCAAAACTTGTATATTTCTTTTAAGTAGTTGGTTTCCCCATAGGCTTGGGTCCGAGGACCATGCAAGGCCTTGGTTCTGTCAAAAACTTTTAAGATGTCTTCTTTGTACTTGGTTTTCCCATAGGCTTGGGTCCGAGGACCATGCAAGGCCTTGGTTCTGTCCAATACTTGTGAGATTTCTTGTTTGTACTTGGTTTCCCCATAGGCTTGGGTCCGAGGACCATGCAAGGCCTTGGTTCTGTCCAATACTTTTAAGATTTCTTGTTTGTACTTGGTTTCCCCATAGGCTTGGGTCCGAGGACCATGCAAGGCCTTGGTTCTGTCCAATACTTTTAAGATTTCTTCTTTGTACTTGGTTTCCCCATAGGCTTGGGTCTGAGGACCATGCAAGGCCTTGGTTCTGTCCAATACTTGTGAGATTTCTTCTTTGTTAAGTAGTCTTTTCTCTATACTGATTTATTTTTCGAAGGTCGGCCCCTAGGCCAGGGAGGGAGGAGTTGGCTCGAGGCCGGAAGCCCCTGGAGCTGCCCGCTCCGTTAGCAGTGCAAGGTGTAGCCCCTAGCAGAGGCTTATGGCGGAGCAACAACTGTACGTCGCCGGAGATGGGAAAAACTCGTGAATCTCTGCTTGCTGGAGAGCTGACTCGTGCGCCATCCGTGCCAACGCGCAAGCCTTCCCACAGACGGCGCCAATTGTGGGGACACGATTCTCAAGCGGCCCAACGATGTCGTTGGGCTCGCGTGTGATGGATCCCCCACAATAAATTTTGTAGAGAGTGGGCTTGAAAGGCTGGAGTTGGGTCACGGGACGTTAGTACAGGCCGGACATTAGATAAACCTAGACTGGAAAAGGCTTTAGTCCGGTTATCTAAGCCCTTTAACTTTATGAATTGAGGGATTGGGCTCCTCGGATAATGTCCGAGGAGCACTAGTGTATTCTCCGATTACCCGTCGATGGGTTATCCATGGTGGAGCGTATAGACTATCCGGGCATTCTCATTCCTGGAGTCTTTTTTCCTGAAGTGAGATGGGGGCCCTCTACTTTGTTACCTTGCGTTTTCTTTTATACTAGCCTACGTTCATTATCCCCCGTCCACGTGTAGGGTCGACTTTTCCAGGACAGAGGTTTGTCCCATCAGTCTAATCCCGAAATTATGGGAGATGGTCCATAAAGCCTAAGAATCCGACTCTGTTAGGTGTGATGTCATGTCAATGAAGGGTATTAAGGACTATTTCACTGAGATATTTTCTGATCTTTTAAGTTTGCTTGTACTCCACTTTCGTCAATGGGATTCTGGGTCCTCCGAGGACTGAGCGGTCCTCGGACGTATCTTTGGGCCACATCGGGCTCACTATTTTTGGGCTTGGGCCTTGGCCTCCTTTAGTTTGGGGCCTGTGGACTCCCTATAAGCGAGCGAGTCGGGCCCATAAACTATTGGGCCCCACAGACATAATGATAGAATTTAATTAAGTAGGTATACAAGTGGCAAGTTTTTATACGTAAAACATAAACCGGTAAAGAAAATTTGAATTGCCTACTTTAAGCATTGTAACTTCCCTTCTTCATTTTTTCCCTTTTCATAATAATATATTAATTCACGATGCAATTCAAGTCATAAACATTGGTACTGCAGAAAAGAGTTAGAAGACAGGACAAGAGGATGAAAGATGAAATTGCTGTTACATATTTACATCTAAAAGGTAATCTTCTAGAGTCGAGAATTCTGTCAATCAAGACACAACTATAGGAAACAATTTAAGAATAGACCTGTCAACATCTCTACTATAGAAACCCACCAAATCCCAGCACTAATACCATAGCTTGTAAACCCCAAAGAGGCCACAAATTGGTAATTTTGATTCATGTTCCCATTAGCCAACTTGGAATACACTCCTTGACAATGTCATGGTTCTTCTGTCATGGTGACGGGGTTGTGTGTGAGGTGGAAAATAGTTTACACCTCCTGAGGTAAAATTTTACTAATAATTTCGGTGGCACCAAATATCTCAAATTGGGAAGAATATTTTCCACAAAATAGTTTTCATCAAAACAAAATGATTGAGATTTTACTTTGTTCAATAAGGCTACGTTTGGTTTGATGTAAATCGAATTCCAAGTGTACAATGACTGCATGAGAAAATGAATTTTCGTAAGAAAATTAAAATCTTTTTGTTAAACGCACCGTTTAAACACTGTCAGCAGTAACTTTACTCTAACAAGTTTAAAACGCACTGTTTAAGCCCAATTAATTTTTAATTTTTAATTTTTTTTAATTCCTTTCTTCCTCACAAAATAAAATTACAAAACGGCACCCTACTCCCCCACTAACATAGAGGCACCCATCACCGCCGTCGACCAGAAGAGCCCAACCCATCACCGCCGTCGCAGAGCTACCGGCGTCGTCTTCCCCCTCCTACGCCGGCGTCTGAGTCCTCTTTCGCAGGTCTTGCTTCCTAATCTGCTTTGATGCTATGAAAAAACTTGGGTGGTAGTGCTGTTTTTGTTTGAATCGAGCTGCCCAAAATATATCATGGTTTGATTTTTTGGATATGATTTGATGTTTCTTGACTTGGGTATGGTTTGATTTCTCGAGTTTGGGTTATGGTCTTGCAACGAGAAGCAATGCTTTTAGCTTTTGGAGTCAAACTATATTATTATATAAAGCTTATTTTGTCATTAATGAAAATTCTGGACCTATGTTTAGCTTTGTGTAGTTTATGTGCTATATATATATATATATATTTTTTTTTTTTTTTTTTTATCATGAACAGTGTGCATATTGCAGATTTTGATTTGTTTTCATTACTAAAAACCTTCATTACATGCATAAACACCATTACGTATCTGAGTAATGCTACAGACATATCAATTTTACAATTTCTTTCGAAAACAGTTGAGTTGGCAAGTTTTTATTGGTTCTCATCTGAGTTCATAATGGACATCACTTTTTTACCTTGGTAGTTGTGAATTTTTTCTTGTGTCTAAAGACTTATTGTTACATATCCTTGAAACAATTTGCTTTACCAATTTAAATGCAGCTCATTACATAAATGAGCAAGAACCATTACATATCCTTGCATCCTGTACAGAGTTCACTTAACTAACTTAACTACGAGTATACAACTCATTACCTTATCTCAGATCACTCAAATAGGAAAATACAATTTTGAGTACACTTTTCAGCATTTGAACCTATAACCATCACAATCAGAATTGCTGTCTTTGCTTAACTGGTCAGCATTTCTCCGAAGTTGATGATCCTTTTTTTTCTATGATCTTTTTTGCAACTCCGGTTCTTTTGGAGCATACCCAACATTTTACACTTTGAACCAAATGTTATGGCCATTAAGTTGTTTCAAAACAATTCCAAAATCAGATACAGCTGAATGTTTCAGGTCACTACAACTTCAAGAGTATAAACTAAGAACATGAGAGTGTATAGTTTTGTACAAATGCAACTCAAGTGACACAAACTTTGGAATGGAAAATCAATTTTTGTGAAATCAAATGAGCAGTAAATAACTCAATCTGCTAAACAGCTAAAAAACTTTGAATTAAAACACAACCGAAGAATTAAAGATACCGTGTCATGATTAAAATATGTAGTAAATACCATCAAAAACAGAAATTTCTGTCTTTGCCTACTTGCGTACCAGGGCTCGACCTCTTAACTGGAAGCATGTGTAGTTAATTTTTATTTAAATTTTAATTGATTGTACTTTTTAACTGGTGACCATACTGTTGACCCAAAACCTATCTAATTATTTATGATGTAATCATCCAACTCCACTAGACCTTTGATATTGATCCTTAAATTTTCACTCATGGTTTTCTTTGGTAGAGTAGTAGATGGATAGCAAAGTGGCGGAGAGAGGAGCATTAGAAAATGAAAAGGAAACACCACAAGAACAAGAGCAAGAGCAAGTGGTGAATCCATGGGAAGTGGCGGCCAAGGATGGTGGCAAGATCGACTATGACAAGCTCATTGATAAGTTTGGCTGTCAAAGGCTTGACCCATCTGTCATTGATCGCGTTGAGCGTCTCACCTCTCGACGTGCCCATGTGTTTCTCCGTCGTGGCGTCTTCTTTGCCCACCGGTACCTTATCACCCCTCTTTCTTTTCTTTTTTTTTCTTTTTTTATCAGTGAAATTTCAGCAAACAACACTTAATGAATTACCTTACCACCCAATTCTAACTTTTTTGTTTGTAAACATACACATGTATTGAGGGTACAATCGGAATTTTGATTGTTGGATTACAGGGACTTCAATGAGATACTGGATGCATATGAGAGGGGTGAGAAGTTTTATCTATACACGGGAAGAGGTCCCTCTTCGGAAGCTTTGCACCTAGGGCATTTGATTCCCTTTATGTTCACTCAGTATGTTGATTTTCCTTTCTTTTGCTCTGTTTGTTTTTTAAGAAACTATAAAAATGCTACTTATAAATAATAATAATAATTTATTAAAAAAAAAAAAAACAGTTTTACCACATTATATATATATATATATATTAAAGTTTTAACCACCGTTAAATGGAAAATTTACTAAATTCTGTTTCTCTTTTTTGGTGGAGCCTATGTTTGTTTTCAAATGTATATTGTACCTTATTTGTGCTCGGTTTGGTTGCTGAGAAAATGGATAAAAAAAGATAAGAAAAAAATCCTTTTGTTATTTTTATTGTATCAAACTAAGAATTACTACTGCAGTTTGGTTATTAACAATTGAAGGTAAAAGGAAAGAATAATTTACTGCCAAGTTTTTACTTGTAGAGCCTATCAACCAAATCATAATTGTTGTTATGCTTATTAAGAAATTGATCTGTCTGGGTGCGTGACTTTGGCTGCAGATATTTGCAAGAGGCCTTCAAGGTTCCTCTTGTTATACAACTAACTGATGATGAGAAGTTCTTGTGGAAAAATCTGACGGTGGAGGAGAGCAGGAGGCTAGCTAGGGAGAACGCCAAGGACATCATTGCTTGTGGCTTTGACATCAGGAGAACCTTCATCTTCTCTGATTTTGATTATGTTGGAGGGTGAGTAATACATAATTGTAAGTTTGACCTTGAAAAAAAAAAACTAGTATCTAACAATTTTTGTTTTTGACAAGCTTACACATCTTTCTGCTGTTTAAGTGCTCCACCAATGTTAAAAGTATGCATTGAAAACCTTAAAAATATGTAATAAAATTTGGCTGAGCTTTAGATTTTGAGAAATTAGTTATATTCTTGATGGTCATTATTCTTGAAGTGATTTTCTAAATTTTCTATTTATATCAGTCCTGCATTTGTTATTCTATGCACCTGAAACCTCAAGCATGCATTTCAAAGCTAGTGAGGGAAAAATCTTTCTCATGCATATTACATGCATAGTTAGAACTTAGAATCCTCAGACTGATTTTTTATTTTTTTTGTGCAGTGCATTCTATAGGAACATGGTGGAAATTTCAAAGCGTGTAACATGTAATCAGGTTGTAGGCATTTTTGGTTTCATTGGTGAAGATCATATTGGAAAATATAGTTTTCCACCTGTACAGGTATACACCTTTTCTGCTCTGTTTACATAAAACATGTAAATGGTATGTGTATGTTGTTGACTATTATATTTCACCTCATTACTTTGTTGTGAGTTTCAGAAACAGTAGTTTTTCAACAACAACAACAAAAAAAAAAAAGAAAAAAAGAAGAAGAGAGTTTCAGAAACAGTTTATAATTTAAATCTTTAGCCCCTGAAATGTCTATAGGTTGTAGTTAAAGAGCTGTCTATTCACCATATAATGCCTTAGTGTGGTTAACACTATAAATATATCATGAGAACCAAAGGAGGGGGGTGGGGCGGAGAGGAAGAACTTAGCATAATTTTGGAACATCAGCAGTTGCTTATGTTATTTTATTTGTTGTTATATCACATAAACAAATATACAACATAATAAAGGATTTAGCAAAAACTTTTGCAACAGTTATCGTCATTGGTTGTTAGATTTCTGTTTGACACTATGATGGCTGGTTAAGAGATCATTGGAATATCCATGAAAGTATACAACATGCTTCATTTTTGTAAATACAGGCAGCTCCCTCATTTCCTAGTTCATTTCCGCACCTATTTTCTGGCAAGGACAATCTCCGTTGCTTAATTCCTTGTGCAATTGACCAGGTTGACTCCTATCATAGTTTCGTATTTTTCATTTTCAGTCTAACTTTGCATTTAATTTGTTTCAAGCTTATGAAAATATTTTGTGCTTCATAGAAGAGTTATTTAGAGCCATACATCTAATGTTTGTAATATGTACTTTGGTATTCAAAAATTGAAGTTGACCTTTAGTAATGCAAGATTTGTGCTGGTATCCAACAAATGTTAAGGTTGACTCCAAGAGCTTTCTTCATCTTTTTATTATATGGAAATTGAGAAAAAAATATGTAAGGGAAGGAGTTGTTCTGGCTAAATGTACAGTATAACCACACTGCAAAGCACATGACAGTTTATTTCAGATGATGGTAATTACTCTGCATCACTCTCCGAAGATGTTGCACAGTTAGGTTTGATATTCTTTAGTTGTTTAACAATCCTTTTTAAAAAAAAAAATTTACATATGTAATAGCAAATTTATTGAAAAGGAAAGAGGAGAATCCCTAGTACATGGGAGATGTACAAGAGGTTGTCTAGAGATTACAATCTAAAGTTTAAATGATCAGAAAACTATAAAAAGAATATTTTCCCCCCTTTTTTGAATGGACAAGTGAGTAAGAGATATCTTTCCCATGATATTTATGAAGTACTTAAGAGTTGGATTGTTATATTTCTTTCTATTAGTAGAATTTTTGGAAGGATAAAAATCTAAGGAACTACAAATGATGGATAGAAATATTTTATTAATGGTCATAGAAAATTATTATTAGACTTTGATAATTTGGTTCCTGTCTTTAAATGTTAAAGTACATTTTGTCGTAAATAAGTTTGTAATATATAGAAAAAAATTAATTGATAAAAGGAGAGAACTAAGCATATGGTAAGTATACAAAAGAAACCTCTAAAGAATTACAATCAAAGGTATTCAATGAAGTTTCAATGAGAAGTATAACAGTCCCAAATGCAATATCATGAGATTTCAGCTTAAGATAGGCATCCCAACTCTAGTAAAAGTTCAATTATTTCTATCTCGTCATAGCATCCACATAAGGCAACGGGTGGTATCATTCCATGTAAAGTTTTGCTTTTATGCCACCCAAATAATCCTTCCTAATAAAAAAATTCACAAATTACTTTGAAGTAACAAGTGCTACACTACATTTATAAATTTAGTATTAATCCACCAAGATTATGTTCCTTCTGTTAAGATTATCATTCCACATAAAGTTTTGCTTTTATGCCACCCAACCCAAATAATCCTTCCTAACAAAAATACACACAAATTACTTTGAAGTAACAAGTGCTACTCTACATTTATAAATTTAGTATTAATCCACCAAGATTATGTTCCTTTTGTTAAGATTATCAACAGTGAGAATCCTTCCCAAAGAGAATCTACTGCCTATAATTGCCAATAATGAAATGCGTGAATAAACCTGAGATCCTAAATCATGTCTTTTTATCCTTTGAGAAATCCAAACAAGAATGCACGAAGTATCTTTATCCTCGTCAATAAAAAATAAACAAGATAACTCTTTTAGAAATGCTTGTAAATTTGCAATTTGAATAAAATAAGAGAAATCTTATTGGAATCTTGATGATGCACTTTTATCTGATCTATGTCTGTGATAATTTAGTTAGGTTAATACAGGAGTCTTATTGTTTTGCTCATTCAATTGTCTCATATATGTCATATGATTATGATTGTTTTGTTCTCTTCATTTTGTGGTGAGGCTGGATATTTTTATAGTTTTAAGATAATTCTATATATGTTCACATATTATGTGTGCATCTGTTTTCTGTTCTTATGGTATGCTTTCTTTGTTGTGTTGTTCAGGATCCTTATTTTAGAATGACACGAGATGTTGCACCTCGAATCGGATATCACAAGCCTGCATTGATTGAGTCATTATTCTTCCCTGCCCTGCAGGTATTCATATGATTTGGCATAGAACCAATTTTTGTGCTAAAGATTATAGGAGGGACAATTTTGATGATTTCAATGCTAAATCAATTGTTTGTCGATGCTGATGGATGTTTTGAGATACCATCACAAAGATACATGAATCATATATAAATTTAGTGTCTTTTTTTTTATTTTTTATATGATATTGCTGAACATACAGTGATAATTATTATATGGGCCAATCAAGCACAAAAACCATTTGTGAATTGTAGCAATGATTGTGTAATAAACTCCTAACTCTTCTAGTGGTTAATTCTATGGTAAATGGGAATCTGGCCAATCAGTTTTTGTGAGACAACTGAACAGACACTTAGTTTGTTATGGCTTCTTTATAATATGTGGGTGTAGAGCTATCAGGAGGAAAATTTCAGTGTTCTATAACGAATTATTTCCAATAATCACAAAGGGCTAATTGTGTTGGGACCACAAGCCAACCCCCCTTATGTAACTTGAGCTAAAAAAGGCATCTTTAATTGATCACACATGCATTTATAATTGATGGGATGATAGTAATGTAAAACTTGAAGGTGAGTGTGATTATCTTGGAATGTGTAGGGTTAAAAATTTTGATGATGGGCAAATGAGCTCCAGTTCAAATGGCATCTTCTCTCCCCTTGTAAGAGTAAGGTGGGGGTTGAGGTCATGGGTTTAAAACCCATCGAGTGCATGTCTTACTTCACCAACAAAAAATGATGACTGGATTTGTTTGTTCATTTGCAGTCCTCTTCAAGATGGAATTGTAAGGGTTTTCTTGATTGCCTTTTCTAGTAATATGTGTCTGAGACTAGTAGCCTATTCAATAATTTTTTATCAAATTATCACAAAACAATCCATCTTTTTCAGGTTTATTGGTTTTGTAATGAAAATTATATATTTTCAAATATTGTAACTATGCAATATTTGAAGATCAGAAGACAATGATTTCTAGCAATAGATCTATTACTAGAATCTAGTTTCTTACATCTAAAAATGGTTTCTATTTCACCCTGATTAAGGTCTCTGCCTCTGTCTGCTTCATACTGCTTATGATTGATTTCTAAATCATTGCTCATTGTTTCTGGAAACTGGATAAATGCAGGGGGAGACAGGAAAAATGTCAGCTAGTGATCCAAATTCTGCCATATATGTCACTGATTCTGAAAAAGTCATAAAGACTAAGGTTAGCATCTGAAAATCATTGTTGCCTGGTTTAAACATGACCATCATACGGAAACTATTAGATCAACATATGGACATACCATGATGAACATCAAATGCATATGCCAATGTCTTATCAGTAATTGGAGGTTCAAGAAAAAAACTTTTTGGAGAAGATAAATAATTTTTTTGGAAGTGTGAGTATTTGCATATATGTGTGTTGTTGTTTTTGGCAATATCCCTCTTAGTGGGTATCATGGACTTTATACTAATGTTGACATGTGGCGTTGAGGACTAATTGTTGATGCAAATAAGTATCTTTTCATTCTGAATATTTCTACAGTTGTTAACATAGATAAGGATAATACCTGCTCTAACTATATTTTATGCACCTGATAAGACACGTCTTAAACATAGTCCTGTATTAAGGAGTGTAAGGCTTCTTTTTCTTTTCTTGATCTATTGAATGTTAGATTGGAATTCTTAGTTGAACCTCTTATATACACCATGTATGTGAGGAATCTCTTTTTTTTTTCCTCATAAAATTTCTTGTTATCTATCCTCCACACACCCTCAAAAAAAAAAGAAGGAAATTTGCTTTTTTAATATCTGCACATATTGTTTATAGATCTGCACATATGTCATTAGTTTTTTTTTTTTTAATATCAATGTTATTTACTGTAACATGTGTTTATATCTATAGATAAACAAATATGCATTCTCTGGTGGTCAAGATTCAATAGAGAAACACCGTCAACTTGGAGCAAATCTTGAGGTACTTTCTTGTTCATTCCTTTTGCTGATGTATGTGAAGGAAATTTGCTTTTAAGGTCACACAAACCATTATGCTTAACATATAGTTTTTGAAAGATTTCTCCGTTATAGTTCACGGATTAGATGCTATAAGTGTTCCGTTCTTACCCTTTTTCCCAAATGATCAGAATTTAAGCATTTTTATTATTTATTTTATCTAGGGAAAGCTATATGGCAATTCTGCTAATCTTTTAGAGCACAAGCATGATATTATAGCGGCCAATGCTGAATTTAATTTCTTATGTTAGAAATTCTTTGTGAGCATGCACCTTCTAGTGCACAACCAGACGTGTGATTCCTCCATCTTGCTTTCTTGCTTGGATAAGATGTACCGCTTGATATTGATACTGTAATTTTTGCCGATTTGGCAGTGAAGTCATGAATAAAGCTATTTGATGTTTCTTCTCAAAAAAAAAAAAAAAAAAAGTAACAGAGGAGTTTTATTTCTTTTGGTCATTATCCAGGTTGATATACCAATTAAGTACTTAAGTTTTTTCCTAGAGGATGATGCTGAGCTTGAACACACTAAAAAGGTCAGGTTGCTCTTTCTAGTTGATTACAAATTATTCCAATGAATTTTTTTTTTTTTTTTGCTGTTTTATACAAGTACCTGCATCTTTGAATCATTTCTAAACTACACAAACTACTTCTCTGCTTAGGGCCCATTTGGATTGAGTAGGGAAGGAGGGGGAGTGAAAGGGAGTAGAGTAGAGTTGGTTGAAAATAGGCTAATTTTGAGTCAAATCTACTCTACTCTGCCCCTCCTTCCCCCTCAATAGAAACAGACCATTAGGTTAATTTTGAAGAATAATTGTGTTGTCCTTTTACAGGAGTATGGTTCTGGACGCATGCTTACTGGTGAGGTAAAGCAGCGGCTTATTGAAGTTTTGACTAAACTGGTAGAAAGACATCGTAGAGCTCGAGCTGCTGTGACTGATGAGGTAAGCTCTCTCCATTGTATGATAAATTGATGCTTTAATGTTATTGTGTTTGATATAGACGTTTCTAGTTGTTGGTTATATGTAATTAGATTGTGAGGCTCTAAAGGTGGATGTGACTATACATCTCAATTTGTAGGTTATATTGATAATTTTCTTTCCTTTTCTTCTTTCAGATGGTGGATGCTTTTATGGCAGTGAGACCTCTTCCCAATATGTTCAACTAATTTTGAGGTGTTGAACCAGTCAATACTGATCTCTCCAAGATTTTGTCACAAAAATTCTTCTTTTCCTTGGATAACATTCATTTCTCAACTTCAAGATTCTTAAATTTCATTGGTTTCACAGCAAGTGTATCAACTTTGTTAAACAAATTTCAACGACCAATATATAGTACAAAATTAATTAATACCCTTAAAACTTTTATTAAAATGTCTTTCAAGGCCATCTTTTTAAATTTTAGGGGCTGACTTTTTACATTTGGTTGTCAATTTTAGAAAAATTAGTCATGAATTTTGCACATCTAGCTATTGTATTGATAATTTTTCAGCTTTTCTCTCCACCTTTTTTTTAGTTCTTAATACGTTTTGACTTTCAACCAAGTCTTTGTTTTCGGCATGAGAGTTGATTAAATTCATTATTCTTTGAGTGTGATTTCTTGTCTTCTATTTAGTTGAGCAACCATTTTGAATTGGTTTTTTATGATTTAATTGCAAGGATGAGAGAGCTTGTAGACCAATATAGTTGTACAAAGTTTTTCACTAGAAAACTTGGACCCAATGTATAATGGTTCCCTTAAAATAATTTTTATAACAGAGAAAAAAATCAAATACAAAATTATTCAACCTATGTTCTGTCGGCCTTATTTTAATCTATAATAACATATAGTATTAAAAAAAATTAAATTGAATAATAATATTGTAACTATATAAAAACGTTTGAAATCATTTCACCTAAAATCTTCTACAATCTTGTGAATACATTATTTGATTACGTTTGCGCATATTTTTCTTTTAAATTATTTCAAGCTGATAGTGCATGTGTGTTTCCATATTTTTAACCATGGTAAGTACCGTGACTTAATTATCAAATACTAGTGACAGATGGGTTAAGTGTTTAATTTTGAAGTTTGAGGATGTAGCGGGTCAAAGATATATTAAAATTTCCTTCGGCTCACAAAACAAAAACAAAAAACAAAAAAAATTATATTAAAATTTCCCTCGGCTCACAAAACAAAAAACAAAAAATTCATTATGTAATTAATTCCATTAACAGATAAGTTTTGTCCTTACCCAAGGGGAAAAATAGGTATTATCACCTCTATGATGCATCTCTAAAGCAATTAAACATTTAAATTCTAACCGAAAGAATTCTAAAATAAACAAAGAGGATTTTTTTCAGTCCTTTAAAAAAATTCTCTTTCTTCTATCCCTGTATGTGTGTTTATTTATCCTTAAAATAAATAAAAATTAAAAAGGAGGATTTTTTCTACCCTGCTTGCATAGAAAGAAAAAATATTGCCAGGCCTAAAACAATATGGATCTTTCAAAGTTGCAACTGTTTCATTAAAATTAAGACTCTAGTTAACTTAAAGTCTTTAAAATATATTATATTATTATATTAATTGAGTTTGAAAAACTAGTTAGTCTAAATTAACAAATTAATTATTCCCACATTCGGTTGTTGATGTAGAAGCCATGGTTGCTATGCGAGCTATCAATTTTGCTCTATCTCAGCCTTACATTAGTTATTATTGAGGGTGACTCAGAGATCATCATCAAAGGTCTTTGCAGTGAAGATGAATCATTCTCTTCCTACGGTCACCTTATTGCTAAGGTCAAATTCTATTTAGCTTCTTTTTCTTCTTTTCAATTTTCACATATCCATAGACATGGTAATACCATTGCTCATAAGCTTGCTAAACATGTTAGTGATTTTCAGGTGTGGATGGAGGATGTTCCATCACACATCAACTCTGTTCTCTGAGTTGATTTTGGTTAGGTTTTCTTTTATCCAATAAAACGGGCTAATTTTCTTCTTAAAAAAATGTAGTAATAGCTAATATATGTTTATAACTTTTAGTATTGTTAATGTGATAAGATCTAACCCACTCATTTAATAATGTGTGGTAAGAATATAAAACATTGATGATCCCTTATGGTATATGGATTGTACTCATTTCTTGTTTAAATTTTACCATATAATCAAATATAATAATAGTTAATAATTGTTTATAACTTCTAGCATTGTTAATGTTTAATGTTATAACATCTAATCCACTCATTTAATAATGTATGGCAACATTGATGACACTTTACAATTACACTCATTTTCATTTAGAATTTATCGCATAATCAAATATAATAATAGTTTTTTTAGAAGAAAATATAATAATAGTTAAAACTTGTTTATGACTTTTTTTTTTTGAGAAACAAACACATGAGAATATTAAACATGATAATCCTTTATAGTATAAAGAATATACTTAATTTTTGTTTAGACTTTACTCAAAAGAAAAGAAGATAATAATAGTTACTAATTGTTTAATGTTTATGACTTTTACTATTATTAACGTAATAGAATGTAATTCACTTATTTAATTAATAATAGTATACAGTAAAAATAGTCAATGAAGATAATAATATATGATGAGAATGTTAATCATTATTATAAGGTTATACTTGTTTAATACTTTTAAATGTTGATGATGCACCAAGTTCGGAGTGATGAGCAATACTTTATGTATAAGCTAATTAAAAAACAAAAAACCATTGCGTAAGTAATACCTAATTTAAGAGACATAAATCCGTTTTGGTCATCACAAACCTACCATGCACTAACCGAGGATTATAATATATAGAGATTATAAAAAATAATACTAATAATTATTATTTTTACTAATTCCAGAGCATCACGACACGTCACTGTCACCCACTTTGACATATTTGATATTTTCCATCAATGAACTTGCTATTTCCAAAATCTCTTCTGACTGGAAGTAGCAAAATCCTATTTCTAGAAGAACACACCAACTAGCTCCACCACCTCCCCAAAAAGTGCGTGCCCACCACTCCTTAATCATAAGCACCAACCCCACACTTTTCCTTTCTTTTGGGATAGCATCCTCACCATTCAAATTTTCAATTAAAAATATTATAAATCTAAAGGTAAAATAATAATAATATGCTTGGTAAAGTATTCATTGATTATAGTTATACGTGATAATTTTGATAAATTTAATTGGATTTGAATTTATATTGTCCACTCCATTAATTAAGAAGTCTCTCTCATCATTTTTTTTTTTTTTTGAGAGGTGTCTCTCTCATCATTTAGATTAACTATTATACTCTTCTCAAAAAAGAAAAAGAAAAAGATTAACTATTATACATATTAGTCTCGTCACATGTGCTCAACACGTGCGATAAGACTCTTTTTTTATTTTGAGTTTAATGTAATTGTTCAATTTGAATTTATCTATTGTTAGTAAGGTTACACTAGAAGAGGTTTTTGAAAAACTAAAATTTAGGATTTGAAATGGAGTAAACTGTTCGGTTTAGTATGTGCTAGTTTTTAGGGGAAAAAAATGTATCAAACATGGGTGATATATATTTAAAGAGAAATGATATGTCTACAACATTTTTACAACAAATCCTAAGTGGTAGGTTGTTATTGGTTATTATTGTTGGGGCAAAAAAGTAATCTTAGTGTTAGTTTCAAAATTGAACCAATAACAACTAACCACCTGTGATTTGTTGTAAAAATATTGTAGACGTAACATCTCTCATATTTAAATAGAGGGTGTACTAATTTTTAGGAAAAAAATTTCTCTGGTAGCTTTTATTTTATTTTGTTGAATAACAATTTTAACCCTATTTTTTATTTTTTAAGAATATAGATTATCTAATTAGATTAAGAGTATTTTTGACATTTGAAGATGCTGGATTAGTGAATGCATTGACAAATGGGGAAAATTACTTTACTAAGGTGGGATTAATTTCTGATGATAGACGATTCATGCTAAACTTTCAATTGATTTGATTTCAAATTGTGAGCTTGCAAAGTTTTCCCGCAAAAGGAAGAGCCTCATGTATGGGTAGAGGAGTGTCCTTCCTTTTTGCTACCCACTGTATAAATAATTATATCTCAATAAATCATATTTGTTTTTAATAAAATCAATACAGTAATTTAAATTATGATTGTAGGGGTAAAGTCCCCAGATCAAACAATGGGCCTTGGGCCCCATATAGAATTCAACTGCGTCTGAGGAGAAGGTGTGGAAGCCAAAAGGACTCCTGGCCCAATCCTTATGGGCCCAGACTTGTTTAAAAGGCCGTTCGAGGAGAAGTGTCTCCTTGGACGTACTAAGTATGGCTCAAACATGCACCCTACCAGCAATAAAGAACGACTCCAACGAGTATTAGTAGCAGGGATGAGTCCCACAAGCCTGTCAGAGGGAAGAGAGTATGGGATGTCAAGGGAGAGACCACAGTTACCACATTAAATGCATGGAAGCTGCTTTTCTGGCCGCATTAATGTGGAGGGGACTGGCGAATAGTGTTACCTTAGTTACTACAACTCACAGAAAGATGGGGGAAATGTCCGATGGGATGGGCACTCAATTGATGGTCCAGATGATCAACAAGTGTAAGGTTTTGATGACTTCAAGGGGCTTGTATAAGAGAGGGGACTCCCTATGAAGAGGGGGACGGGAAAAAATAAGAACTTAGAGCAGAAGAAGGAGAGAAAGACCACAGCCTTTGATTAGAAACAGAGGTGCACCCCATACGTCTCCTTGGACTGAATATCCAATGGACGTAAAGAAGATTTTCTTATATTCAATTGTTGCATGGCCCAAAGTTAACTAACACTCACTTCGTTAGGGCCTAGTTCTGTAACCCGCTCTCTACAAATTCATTATCTTGGGCTCCTTAGACCAGAACCCCATACCTGTTGGGCCTGGACCCCAAAACGTGACCCTACAACGATGATAAAGTTTAATCCAACCTAAATTATCTTAATGATTAATGTGAGTGTAAACACTTATTGCATAAAGAAGATAACCAATTTCACATTTATGGATTATAACTCAATTGTTTTTATATAGTATATAATCATAAGTACTAAGTTTTGATATCACATCATTTTAAATCAAAGAAAAAAGATTATGACTTTAAAATGAATAAAAGTTTTGATATCATATCACATAAATTTTATCTTAATTATTAAGTTTTGATATTACATCATTTCACTTTAAATTTTAACGTGTTGGACTCTCGGTTCTCACAATGATGTAAATTCATGCGTTAAAATTAAAAAATAAACTCTTTGTATTTTGTGTTGAATAACTCATTTGACACCAAAATTAAGAAGAAATTAGAGACATATGACGTAAATTTGGATACTAATTGGATTTTTTATGAGTTTTGACTTTATATATATCTTTCTATTTTTTCTTCTAAAAAAAAAGAACAGTTTTAACGTGTTAGACCCTATGGTTCTCACAATGATGTAAATTCGTGTATTTAAATTAAAAAAAATTAACTTCTCATATTTTGTGTTGAATACCTCATTTGGCACTAAAATTAAGAAGAAATTAGAGACACATAGAAAAAATTGGACACTAAATGAGAATTCTAATTAGATTTTTTTGAGCTTTGACTTTATATTTATATATGGAAAATCTTTAAGTTTTAGCATGTAGGATCTCTCAATTCTTACAATGGTGTAAATTCATGTATTAAAATTAAAAAAAATTAATTTCTCGTATTTTGTTTTGAATAACTCATTTAGCACTAAAATTAAGAAGAAATATATGGTAGAAAATTGTATACTAATTGAGTATTCTAATTAGATTTTATCTTTGACTTTATATATATATGGATTATATATATAGAAAAAAAAAATCTTATTTCACTTTTTTTTTTCTTTGTACCACGCGCCTTAAGGGAGAGTGAGAGGGTTACACACTTACATCAAAACACTATTTGTACCTTTTATTTTTCATTGGGTTAACAAGAAAAAAAAAAGTGTTCCTCACACCTCCTACTTATTCACATTGGCATTTTTGACATCATGTTGTTGATACATGCACATCGAACCCAAAATTGCAAATTAACAGTTTCAAATTCAGAAAGCCCCAAATCCAACCCCAGCATTCAAAGACAAAGACAAAGACAACAACCAACAAATACAAACTGTCCTTAAATTCTTCAATTCTCACACAAAATCAAACCTGAAAAGTCCATTCTCCACCATTACTACACACACACATCAGTCAAGAGTCCCATATCAAACACCATAAACAGAATTAGAGAACCTTTCACTATCACATTTCGCACATTAACCAAATATACCAAATTTTTTTTCACACTTTTCACACATCAAAAAACAAAAAACAAAACACAAAAGCAAACCCATTTTTCCAATCTATCTCAGATTCACTTTCAGAAAAAAAAAACACAAAAAAATCAAAATAAAAAACAAAACCAAACCCACCTCCCAAAACACAAAAACAAACCAAACCCAGAAAAACAAAACACCCAAATGGTTATGATGGGAGCTGAAAAACGATGGCTTTTCACTCTCTTCATAGCCGCATTACTCTCTCTCCTCCTCCTCCTCTTACTCACTTCTCTCTCAACCTTCACGTCCCCAAAGCCCTTCCCTTCCACAATCCACCATGGCTCTCACTACCCTCCTTCCTTCGCGTACTTCATCACCGGAAACACCAACGACGGCGACCGGATCCTCCGGCTACTCCTCGCCGTCTACCACCCTCGCAACCGGTACCTCCTCCACCTCTCCGCCGAGTCCGCCGACGAAGAGAGGCGCCGCCTCGTTTCTCAGCTCAAATCGGTCCCGGCCATCCGGGTTTTCGGGAATGTCGATGTTGTCGGGAAGTCCGATCGGGTTACGTACATGGGTGCTTCGAAAATTGCGATAACTCTGCGCGCGGCGGCGATACTGTTGAGATTGGATGGTGGGTGGAATTGGTTTGTGACGTTGAGTGCACAGGATTACCCACTTGTCACTCAGGATGGTAATATGCCAAATTTACCAATTCGGTAATCTCTAATGTTTGTGTATTTGTTTGCGTTTTTGGAGTATTGGGTTTTGGTTTTGGTTGTGTTTGTGTTTTGATTTTTTGTCAAAGTTGAGGAATTTACTTTGGTGGGTGTGTTTCCTCTTTTTTTACTGTTTTTTAGTACAAGTATTGATTGGTGGAGCTTTTAGGAAACATTATAAGATTGGTTTAAGTTCAACTAAGGTAGCAAATTCGGGGGTAAGGTTGCCTGTTAATCAACTTTCTTAGATAGCTCAGATTACGATTTTTTTTAGTTCAATTAAGGAGGTAACAAAAGATTATGACTTTAATAGAATAGAATGAGCATAAACTATTTAGCTCGATAGGGGTGAATGCCTCTCGATTGCTCAGCAACTGAATCTGGCAAGTAAGGTTAGTTGACTTGTAGATTATACTGGTTAGAGGCAAGTCCAAAGTTCTATGAAATTTTTGAATAGGCTAGCTTTCTATGAGAATCTTTAAGGACTTGGTTTCTGCAAATAGCTTAAAGGTGAGGACATGGTTGGGCCAAGTCTTCATAAGCTTAATTAAGTAGAAAGTTTCAACTATGCTAACAAAAGTTTATTGAATAGGAAGAGAAGTTGGGATTAAAGTTGATGTTTCTCTTGCTTTGTCTTTTTACTGTTGGGTAGTTTACTTGTGGATACATATGAATCCTTACCACACCGAAATGGCTTCCATTATATGGTATCAAACCAACAGCAATTCATACAAGATAATCTTCTAGTTGATAATTGGGCCAAAGAAGAAACTTTAATTTAATTAGTTTATTTTTATCTCTATCAAGATTTTTATTTATATTTTAATTCAAAATTTGATTGTAATCACAATTTCCGTTGCAAAATAGTGTAATTCTATGCATACTGTTTTATTCCTAGAACTGAAACAAACTAGAATTCTCAATTCCTATGACGCTTAGGGGATAAAATATATTCAGGAACAAGCAAATCATGATGCCTTTTGTCTGTATTTCTAGTCATTTTTTCATGCTGTGCAATGGATTCATTAAAATTCTTCTTATTCTTATCAATATAGACCCAGATTTTTTCTAGGCACCTTTTGATGAATTTGGCTACTCTTATGAACCAATGAAATATATAAAAGTGTTTAATCTACTCACACATTCACCATAGCCGATTTTCATTTTGTAAGACAATTAGAGCTGATTTTTTGAAGCCTATCCTAGTGAAAGCCCTTATTATGTTGTTGAAATGATTAAAAAAGGAAAAAAAAATGTGATTTTGGTTCTGAGATGAATTTGGAATCAGTCAAAGGACTTTATGATGTGATTATGGTCCTCATATAATATTTGTTTCTAAAGCACATTAAATTATCAGCCTATGTAATTTGAAACTTATGTTGAAGACTTGAAGTCTTGCCCTTTGGTGAACCAATCCCACTTAAGCAAATGTATTTTTGCTAAGACACAGAGTATTGAATTGAGGCCATACGAACCATGCAATGGATGTTCAAGCACTTTGTTTTAAGTTTTTGCACATCACGTTCTTGAAACTCAGATTTTGTAAGATCTGGAGTGTTTTTTTTTTTTTTTTTCTTCTCCTGGAACTCCAGATATGAGTTGTTAAGATCTTGATTCTTGAGTGTGTTCTTGAACTTCAGATTCACTTGTGCTTTGGTTTGTAGATGCACGAGGTTTGTAGGCTATTTTGTGTGTATTATGGATGCAAAGTGCTTCTCCTACCTTTTACTGCCTGGAGTGTTATTTTTCAGAATTTTTTTAGTTTGCAGATCTTACAGCCACTTGTCCACGAGATCCCATGATTACTTTGTAGTTAAGTGTACTTGTGCAATAGTGTAGTTGGATGGGTGACCTCTTAGGAAGCCATCATGTCGCACCCCTCCTTTTCTGCATTGCAGTCCACTGTTTCAGGCCATGGTGATTATTCTCGCTTGCCCACAATAAATTTTCCAAGGTGTCTTGTTTTGGAAATAATATTTGTGATGCAGACCATCTGTTTTTTTAGAACTGAGTTTTATTGACAAAATGGATATTTAGTATATGGTCAATCTACTAGTTATTTCTTGGGGTGTTGAAACTTATAATTTTGATGTCTCGACTTTTCTGATTTGTGTTGGACGTAAAGTGGTCAAATGTTGAGGTGGTCTTTGATATGCTGATGCCAATTTGGGTTGGTTTTCAAGAATATTTTTATCCGTGTTCTGTTCAGGAGCCCATTAGGTTTCTCTAGAACAGTAAAAGTGTAAAACTGAAGCTTAGTTCACATAGGGACTTATTATGTCATCTATGCTCCCAAGGACATTAATTCTGATACATTTCTAATGCTAATGGGGTTAGGCTAAGTTTAGACTTGGTACTCAAGGGTGTTAATTCTGAAAATATTCTGAAATCAAGCATGTCCCGTAAAACATCAAATCTTATTTTCCCTAGTTGGACTGAAGATTTTATTTTGGTGCATTCCATTTGAACCACCATTTAATGGGTTGAGAGGCTTTAGTTTGTAGCATTGAATGAGTGGTATATTAGTTAATATACTATTTTGTTTTGTAGAGATTCGAGCGATATGGAACTTTGAAGTTTCTGAATGTATCTTTTGATTCTTTTGTCGCTTTAGAGCGTAGTTTATGGAGGGCTATCCTTTGGGCAAAGGAGTTTCCTGGCTAAGCAATAACAATAAGATAACAAGTTGATAGAATGCAGCGTTTAAGATACTGTCTTGTTGCTGTAGCTGAAATTTATCAAACGGAAAATAAAACATATTTTACAATATATATATATATATTGGCATTTTGATATGTGACCTGAACCATATAGGACGAATTTTCCAATATATATATTTTTTTGGAGGGTGGGGGAGGTACCTGGAAAAGGATTAGTGAGTTGGTATCTGGTAAAACGTTGAAATCAAATGTAACTCCAATGATAAAAGCTGCATATTATCAATGCCGGTTCTGTCATGAGAAGTTTCCTCAAAGAGAGCTATATATCACTATGTGGTCTTGAGGATTTCTCTTTTCAATAAATTTTCCAAAAAAATGTACATCAATCTGTGGTCTAAAAGAATTTCTTGTCAATATCTTTGTGGAAAAAATGTATATTAATTTGTGGTCTTAAAAACTAGTCAATATGTTTGTCATGGCTGAAATCATAAATGAATGATTTTTGCAAGAGAGAGATGGATTTGTTGAAACTGTCCTGGGCGTTCTTAAAAGACTTTCTTTTCAATATGTTTGTTGAAACTGTCTATCAATCTGTTGTCTTAATACTTTTTTGTCAATATCTTCGTCCAAAAACTGTGTCTTAATCTGTGCTCTTAAAGACTTTTTTATCAATATTTTTTCTCTTGACTGTGAAGGTTAATGATTATCTTTGCAATAGAAAGGATTTTATTACTCATGGCTCCCTTACTTCTAATCTGAAGAGTTAGTTGCTAAAAGAGAACATATTCTGTTATATGATATCGTAGGATAAGGATGGAGCTGGAAATTTATAGATAGAGAACAGAAAATAGAGCAAGTACCTGCAAAGGCACTAATGAACTAATGAGAGATCCCAGGGCCCTCATCATATTTTTCATAACCCATTGCGGATTTAAGTTCTTGTCTTAGTGAGAATGATGCAGGACAGAGGGTAAAACATAGATATAAGGGAAAAGAAAATTAGAATAGGACAAATCCTAGGCTTCGCCTCCTAGAATCTGCTGATTTTCCACCCTTTGTCCTGCATCAAAGAATGTTATGATCTTAGAGATTTTCAAATCACCCACTTGATACCCAATTCTTTGAGCATATCTTAAGTTTAGGCACAAATGCATTATAACAGATAGCTGTCCTAGATCCTGATGCAAGTGATGGGTTCTCTTAGGCAAATTTTCCCCCCAAGTATTTGAGTCCTAGTGAGGCAAGAATTCACCTCTTTTTCTCTGAGTGTACGGATAGAATTTTCTATTTTTTTCTTGATCATTGTACTTTCCATGTATAATTTTTGTGTACCTGTTGTATTACCTGTGTACATGGATGGCAGGACAAAGGGCAAAACATAGATATAAGGGAAAAGAAAATAAGAATAGGAGTATAGGACAAATCCTAGGCTTCACCCCCTAGAATCTGCTGATTTTCCACCCTTTGTCCTGCATCTAAGAATGTTATGATCCTAGAGATTTTCAAATCACCCACTTGATACCCAATTCTTTGAGCATATCTTGAGTTTAGGCACAAATACATTATAACAGATAGCTGTCCTAGATCCTGATGCAAGTGATGGGTTCTCTTAGGCAAATTTTCCCCCCAAGTATTTTAGTCCTAGTGAGGCAAGAATTCACCGCTTTTTCTGTGAGTGTATGGATAGAATTATCTATTTTTTACTTGATCATTGTACTTTCCATGTATAATTTTTTTGTACCTGTTGTATAACTTGTGTACATGGATGGCATTTTTTTTTTCAAAGAATTATCTATCTTCCTTTGAGATTGGAATTGATTGTTCTGTCCCAAAGTTTTCCTAGGGAGCTCGTGGCTTATTGATTTTTCAAGTTTTATGGTATTATAACTCTGGCATGTGTCCTCAACTAAATATATCCTTCAAGGTGTAACATACTACATTGTATGTTGGTGCTCCTTATATCTCATCTCCATCCCAAACAGTCCAAAAGAATAATAAGTGAGTTTTTCACAGACCGGGAGTATGGGGTCTCGCCCGGAAGCGGGTAGGGTGTTACTATGGTCACGCCTAGGTAGGAAAGCCACACTGGTCGGCCCCCCCTTTACCCATTTTTTTTAACCAAAAAAAAAAAAAAAAAAAATACTACATTGTAACAGCATTCTCTAAACTATCCTGGGCATTTTTCTCTTATTTTGTCAATATCTCTCTTAATTTTTTTTTGCTTGTCCAGTTTTTCCTCATAGTTGATTCTTATGTTCTGATGAAGGCTTCTGTTTGCTACTTTCAGACCTGTCCCATGTGTTCTCCTCTGTCAGTAGAGACCTCAATTTCATTGATCACACCAGTGACCTTGGATGGAAAGAGTAGGCAAACCCTTTTCACTAATTTTAGTAGCTAATTTGAAAGGGCTTAAACTTAGTCCAATCTAAATTATGTTGGTCTAATTTTTGGTGCAGATCTCAAAGGTTTCATCCCATTGTAGTTGACCCAGGTTTATATTTAGCCAGGAGGAGTCAAATTTTTCATGCCACAGAGAAGCGTAAAACACCTGATGCTTTCAAAGTATTCACAGGCAAAGTCTATTCTCTATATTAGGCTATTTATGCAACAAAAAATTTACTGTATGGATGTGCATTATACTTGTGGGAATACTATATTCAATTATCTTACTTTGCAGGTTCCCCATGGGTCATCCTGAGTCGATCCTTCCTGGAATATTGCATACTTGGTTGGGATAACCTACCCCGTACCCTTCTCATGTACTTTACCAATGCAGTGTTGTCTGAAGAAGGATACTTTCACTCTCTCATTTGCAATTCACCAGAGTTTATGAACACTACTGTGAACAGTGATTTGAGATATATGATCTGGGATAATCCCCCAAAGATGGAACCCCACTTCCTCAATATCTCTGATTTCAATCAAATGATTGAAAGTGGAGCTGCGTTTGCTAGACAATTCCGCAAAGGTGACCCTGTGTTGGACATGGTTGATGAAAAGATTCTCAAGCGTGGGCGTAACCAAGCTGTCCCGGGAGCATGGTGCTCTGGGAGGAAGAGGTGGTGGATGGATCCTTGCTCCCAATGGGGTGATGTCAATGTTATGAAGCCTGGGTTTCAAGCGAAGAAGTTTGAAGAGACCATCACAGGCCTTGTTGATGACTGGAATTCACAGTTGAATCAGTGCAAATGAAGATGCCCAAGTCAAAGAAAAATCTTTTGAAATGAGGTGCATTTTGTGTGCTTCTGAAATCCTGACCAGTTTGAAGACTGACATCAGTTTGAGGTGCATTCTTTGGAAATTGAGCCTAAGTTGTTTCAAGTTCTACGGCCAGAGGCTTTACTAGTGTTTATAGCAGGGCAGAGTTGAATGGAAGCAAGTGAATTCACTTGAGGTTTTGGGCTGTACTACAGCTTGGGGGCTAGTATTATTTTAGAGCCACTAAGCCTTTCAATCAATAAGAGGATCTCCCTCTCTGTGCTGCCATTTGCATGCTGTTGTATGTTCTACCAGTCATCACATTGTATTGCGCACTCTTTGAATGCTATAGTAGAAGTTCATTCTTTGAATTCCAATTTATTTTATTGATTTCATCTCTTTCTCTCTCTCTTTCTCTCTCTCTCTCTCAAAGCGACCTCTAGGTTTTTAATGGCTAGAAGAGAGGAAGTGTGAAAAACGAGCAGCAGAAGCAGTTGTTACATTTGATGGCTTCTCATTGATTCCTAAGCGAAGTTTAATTGCGAATGTTGTCACCATAAATTTGGTTTTAGTCTCACAGTCAATTTCGGCTACATGTATAAAGAGAATACTTGTAACAAAAAATGAATCCACAACAGTTTTTACAAAATGTTTTTCAAAATTGTGATGTCATGTATTATAATTAGTGGAACTAAAAGTGATATTATTGATGAGCTCAAGTGAAAGCGAAGTTTCAATTACAATTTTCAACATAGCGAAGTTTCAATTACAATTTTCAACATAGTAGTTGTGAAAAAAAAACTAGAATATGTTATATGTTATAAAAGTGGAAAAAGATTAGAATATGTTATATGATATAAAAGAGTTTTGTTAAATCTTTCTGAACTAGCCAAAATCCTTAATTTAGTGGTAACGTCTAGTTTCAACTCTCCATTATAAGGACTATGATTCAAATTCTCATCTCCTACTCTTTGAAACAAGTAAATTATTAATTTAAAATTGTCATAACATGAAGAGCTCACCATTCTCCCTTATCTTTTAATGTGCTTTGATTATCAATTAATCAAGTCAATTTTCAAAAATAGAGTTAGGATTTCAATATATATTATATTATTATGGTTTGTGTAGAGAAGTGTAGCTTTTATGTATTCATTAAGGAAGCTTTAAAAGGATTATACTGATTGAGAAATACTAACAAATATAAATGAAAATATTTGTTAGGATCATACCTAGGGTGATTTGATTCCTTATAAAAACCCTAAAAACCGCATTATAAACTTTTAACTACAGGAGCCTATTATTATTATTTACACTATCAGAGTTTCAACTCTTCCCGCCGCCTTTCTCAAAAAAAAAAAAAACTCTTCCCGCCGGAACAAACTCTCATCAACAAACTCATCTCCTCTTCATTGGTTTCATTCAGGCCTCGTTGTTTCTCAAATGGGTCTCTCTCGGTTCCTCAGTTTTCTACCAAAACCATCCAAAAGACTACACTCTAATCCCTTACTTCTTTTCCTTATCATTCCAGCAACTCAAACTGTTCTCACTAGATCACTCACTAGTGATTCTTTCTGCACACTCAAAGACCAAACTTTCCTCCAAAATTCAAAACCTCACATTGAAACTCAACGTGGGTCTTTGCCAAAATACTTTCTTGGCATTCACAGACCGTTCCATGATGGTGCAGGCCAAGTGTTTGATGAAATGAATGACAAGGACCCCGATGTTATTTTAAGCAATAGAGTCCATGAAGACGCTGAAAAAGTTTGTAAATTACTAACAAAAGGCTCTAATTCTTCTATAGAGGCCGTTCTCGATGGTGCCAAGGTTGAAGTATCGCCGGAGCTGGTTGTGGAGGTCTTGAAGAAGCTGAGCAATGCAGGTAGTCTTGCATTATCTTTCTTTCAGTGGGCTGAGAAGAAACAGGGGTTTAAATATAGTAATGAGAGTTATAATGCTTTGATTGAGGCTCTGGGTAAGATCAAACAGTTCAAGGTGGTATGGAATTTAGTTAGTGATATGAAGCGTAAAGGGCTGTTGAGTAAAGAGACATTTGCGTTGATTTCACGGAGATATGCTAGAGCGAGGAAGGTTAAAGAAGCTGTAGATGCTTTTGAGAAGATAGAGAAGTTTGGAATGAAGTTGGAAGTGTCAGATTATAATAGATTGATTGATACTTTGAGCAAATCAAGAAATGTTGAGAAAGCACAAGAGGTGTTTGATACAATGAAGAACAGAAGGTTTGTACCAGATATTAAGTCATACACAATTCTGTTGGAGGGTTGGGGTCAAGAACAAAATTTATTGAGGTTGAATGAGGTTTATAGGGAGATGAGAGATGAAGGGTTTGAACCTGATGTTGTGACATATGGTATAATTATCAATGCGCATTGTAAGGCAAGGAAATATGATGAAGCACTTGAGTTGTTCCGTGAAATGGAAGCAAAAAATTGCAAGCCAAGTCCTCATATATTTTGTACTTTGATTAATGGATTGGGTTCTGAGAGGAGGTTGAGCGAAGCAATTGAGTTTTTTGAACAATCCAAGGCTTATGGTTTTGTACCGGAGGCACCCACTTACAATGCTCTTGTGGGGGCTTACTGTTGGTCTATGCGGATGTATGATGTGCATAGGGTGGTTGATGAGATGAGAAAATGTGGTGTTGGTCCAAATTCTCGAACCTATGACATAATCTTACATCACTTGATAAAGGCTCGGAGAACCCAAGAAGCTTACTCCGTTTTTCAGAGAATGAGTAATGACCCGGGCTGTGAGCCAACTGTGAGTACGTATGAGATCATTGTGAGGATGTTTTGTAATGTGGAGCGAGTTGATATGGCAATAAGGGTTTGGGATCAGATGAAGACCCGAGGAGTCCTTCCTGGAATGCACATGTTCTCTACATTGATCAACAGCTTGAGCCATGAGAACAAGTTAGATGATGCTTGCAAATACTTTCAGGAGATGTTAGATAAGGGCATTCGGCCTCCAGCCCATATGTTTAGTAAACTAAAACAAGCTCTTCTTGATGAGGGGAGGGAGGATACCGCTCTAATTTTGGCTCAGAAGATTGATAAACTACGAAAAGCTCCACTGGTTCGTTAAGATGAATGAAGGATTCCAAGAGCTATTGATTATTTGTTTCATGATGAAATGGAGTTCGGCAGAGAACCCAGCTGCAGAACTTATCAGCCCCCTTCTCAGGATATAAATCTGCTATTTAATAACAATCTTCATCTCCATAATCTAAATCTGCTATTTACTGATCAATATTCCTCTCCATGTGTATTACTATGACCCTAAATTTTGAAGGTTGTATAATTTCTATTTGTTTCACTGGTATAGAATGTTAAATGCAACCAATATCTCTCTGTTGTGTCCTGGCTATTGAGAAAGTGAACCTTAGTCAAATTTATATCATTCATAACTGCAGATATTGTTTTTGTGTTTTGGGGGGAGGGGAATTCAATGGTGCATCTGCAGTGGTAGAGCTCTCTGTCTCATTAATAGGAAGCCCTGCCCTCAAACCAGTGATTTCACTTAACAGCAACAGTTAATTCTCAGTAAACATGGGTTTAGAAGGGATTGAAATCTCACAAGGCACCACTGTGTTAGTCAGATTTCAGGTTACACTTTAAAATTTTGGTAGTAGTGCAGCAGTGGAACATGGGAACCAAGTAGATGGTTAAAAATTGGTAATAATGTGGTAGTCAGAACACGAGGCTGCCCCGGAGGCAATTTGACAAAATCTAAAGGAAGCAGTCTGATATTGACCGAATTCTACAGAACAATCTGTAGCACTTTACTGTCTAGGATACATATCACCAGAGAAAGAAATCACTATGCTGGGTGACAGTATTGTGCTGTTGGTGAGATTGTGCAATCTATGATGATGGGAGACTAAATGAGAATGATCTACCTATAATAGATCATGCACTGGATTATTTTAGTGGGCATGAAAAACACTCTGCATGTCCTACACGGCTATGTCATTCTATATGATAAGACTCTTGAATCTTGCGTACTCTACTAACTACTTAAAAGTTATCAAATCTGTGGATCATGTAAGTGTGTTTCCAGTTAAACCAATTCAATTATAGAGAAACTGAAAGAAAAAGTAAAAGACATTCAAGATGAAGAAATACAACTGATCTTATTTTCTAAAAAAATGTTTTTACATCTTCTCAACTGAAGCCCTTCATTTACATCAGATATACACCCTTAGAGGCACAATCTAGTACAGTCAAACGTCTCTAACACATTACATCACAATACTAGAAGTATACTACTTCATGCACCTAGACTGAGACAGTGAATTAGAGTACTTATGGTAACATTGGTAAGCATTCCAACCATTACAAAAACAAAAGCCACAATGAAACAGAGAAGCAAAAGCTATCAACAACATTATGACCTAATGAAAAACAGAAAAGTGGTAGTGTTCTACAGTATGTGCCTCAAAACCATCACCATTTCTAGTTGAAGAATTCTCATTTTCTATTTGCTCTGGCACCTCAGGTGCATAATCTGTCATTGGCTCAGTTTGCACTGGCACTTCAGCTGAATTTTCATCCAAGTCATAATCTGTCATTTGCTCGGCATGCATTGGCACCTCAGCTGAAGATTCAATTGATTGGTATGTTGACTTTGGCTCCTCTGCCGGAGGTTCTGCCTCTTGCCCTTTTGGATTTGCCACCTCTGCTGGAGGACCCGGCTCTTGAACTGTCTCCATTGGTGGCTCAAAAACATCAACAACGCCATGAACAAGAAGCCAATTACTGAAATACATGTCGGGATAGATAACCGGAACATCATTGAGCAAAAGCACGCCAAGGGACCGAGTGACATTAATGGTGAACCCTTCGGAATAAGTCCTCAACAGCGTGCCATCTTCCAAATTCACCAGATCACCCCATGAAAGCCTGCAAGGCACGACGTGGCGATGAAAGAACGACGACAAGTACTCGCTGAAGCTACCGTAATGACCCTCTATCACTTCGTTGGCCGGCGCAAACACAGTCAACATAGGAGCCTTTTCTTGTGACCCAAGAAACTGAATATCAAGAAACGAAGCCATAATAGAGCACCCATTGGTTCTCATTGCCGCGCAAGCTTCACGGAACGAATAAACACCAAAAGAAGCCACCGATGATTCGCTATGAGGCATGGATGCAAGACATTCAAGATTGTGACTTTGTCTCCAGAATCGCTTTGAAAACCGAAAATAGGGGTTAAAGAACTTGTCAATTCCGAAAATTATCAATGACCCATCATCGTATACAGGCTGCCCGCGAACTGTAACATTGTTTAAGGAGACGTAGTCATCGGAAGACGATGCAGTGACGATAAGCGAATGTCTTGGGAGGACCGTCAAGATCTTGGCGCCTACAGGGAGGGACTTGAGGCTTTGGAAGGTGAAAGCGAGAGGGAGGAGGTGGTATTGGATTAGAGAAAGAGGAGGCTGGCCTAAGCGATGGAAGGCGGCGTCGATGGGGGCGAAGATGGTGAGGGATGGAGAGTGTGGGAGCAGGGTATGTGAGGCGAGTTCAAGAGTTAGTGCCATGGAAGTGTAGCCGGAATCAGAGAGAATCTCGGCCGCTTTGAGGATGGGTTCGGCCAGGACCGCGGAGGAGAGAGAGAAGGGAGAGAGAAGGAGGAGGAAGAGGAGGAGGAGAGAGTTTAGGACTGAGGAAGCCATTGATGAAAGATTTTGGTTCTGGTTCTGGTTCTGCTTACAGAGTCTGTGTGTGTAAAAACAGAGTGGAAATGTTAGTTTATTTTGTTAATTTTTTTTTGGCGGGAAGGATTGTACACGTGGCAGATTGTGTAGTTAGACAGTTACTATGAAAATGACGGAAATGCCCCTGATGGTTTTTCTCAGTTATTTGGTTTAACTTTGGTTGTGCAATATTTCTGGTCAGCTAGCAAATGAGTGATCAAGTTCTATCTCATGAGAAATTTTGAGGAAAATGAACTGATATGATTGATCAAAATTTTATTTCATTAGTTTGAATTCTCTGATTTTGATGATTCAGAACCTGTTTCAGAAACCAGAAATTAGTAGCTAGGCTAGGCATTACCATAAACTTGGAGGCTGTAATGATATAAATTTGACTAAGCTTCACTTTCTCAATAGCCATCATACAGCAAAGAGAAATTATTAGAGGCCTAAAACATTTTGGCTGTGTTAACATTTTTGTACCAGTGAAAAAAATTTATACAAATCAAATAATGAATCAGAACAGCCTAAGTTGTGAAGAGTTTTTGTTGAAAATCACACAATGAATGCTGCCTATTTTGAGGCCATTTCCAAAGAATTGCTTCAAAGTGAAGTTAAGGAATTATGAAACTTGTTGGTAGGAGTCTATTGCTGTCACAAAACAATATTTGCAGAGAAAAAAAACTTATATGCGAACTTATTCCTCTTATTGCAAAATTTAGTACATAATCAAAAAATAAATGATTTTTTTGAAAGTAAGAAAAAAAATTATCAACTTACATCTTAATAAATAACTAAGTTGAAATGTTTAAAAAAAAATTATGGTGTCGTTTTTTTTATTAATTCAGGGCTCAAACCATGCCTTATGGAAACAATAGCCCTCACAAGTCAACTCAAAAGCTCTCCAAGAGAGATGTTTTTTGTCAACATTAAAAAGACGTTAGCTTTAATTTATTTAGTGCTTTTAAAATTTTTTTTCTTGAACAGTTAATTTGTGGTCCTTCCAAACATGATATCTTGGTTATGTGCCTGACCACATATGAATCTTCCCTCACTGAGAACTGCAATCTCCTATTGTTGACTCCAAAATTCTTTGGACCAATAGCATTTTGTTTGATTGCATAGGGTGTCCCCATAGACGGTACTACTTGTTTAGGGGCTTCTATTGTTTTAGGAGCTTGAAGACCTTGTTAAGGTGCCTGTTTAGCTTGTTGAGGGGCTTCTATCTTTTTAGGAGCCTGAAGAGCTTGTTGAGATGCTGGTTTTGCTTGTTGAGGGGCTTTTATTGTTTTAGGAGCCTGATGAGCTTGTTGAGGCACAACATTCGGTCATGGGCTTGAGTAGCAGACTTACTACATCTTGGAGAGAGAGAGTTACATTTCTATTACACATCAATACCATATAAAAAAAAATATACATAACAAGTTAAAATAGAAGTGTAAACATAAGGTTTTTAAGCAGTTCATACCAAATAAATCCATCATTTTTCTTGCATATGAAGATCAATTGGCAAAAACCCTACTTACAAAGAACGATTAGATTTGTTGGTATTTGTTGTTTTCCAAAACATTTGTACTTGTATTGTAATTGTAACTGATTGTTCCATTAAACTTACAGTAACATTTGTGAGTGACATACTATTGCCGGTAATTTTACTGATGGCTGCTGAATTTATACTACATCTATTATGGATTGACACCTAACTTTTTTCATATCCGGATAAGGTGACAATTATGAGTAATGTAAACATTCTCAACAATTTGAGCCATTATTGATATCACGTTTTAACTTACTACTAACGATCTGTCACATCAACAAGTATCAAATTTTGTCTTTTCTTTCTTGTCCGTTGACTTTCTCTTGAATTATAGTACTCTCATGATTTATGCTCATATGAATCCATAATTTATTCTCACATGATTTAATCTGATCATGTGAATTGATAATTAATTCCATTTTTATGGTGCATTATGATTTATGCATAATAACTTAGCAATTCTAATAAATTTTGTATCACTTAACTTATTGTTATGAATTTATTGTATTAGCAACTCTTCCATTTGTTTTGAAATAAAACAAAGTACTCCTTGTTCAACGGGAAAGATTTAAGATTTCATGAATTTAACTAAGGCATCTGTAATGTCATGTAACTGATCATGTCATTTAAAATCTAACTAGTTGCAAATTCATGCAATGCGTGAAAAATTATAATTATTTTGAGATGTGGTATAATATATAATTTATTCTTTAAATTTAATTGTAAATAATTTGCTTTCTTTAAAAATTAAACAATTTCTAAAAGTAATTTTTATCTCTCTATTTTTACAAATATATAATTTTATAATTTTTGGTGTTTTTGACTGATATTATTCTTTTTTGAAGTGGTCCATATTCATCTAATTATTGTTATTGTGCATTATATTTTCCAGATTTTTGTATACAACTAAAATTTCTAAGTTTCAAATTTATTATTCAAATTTCTCATTCTCGTAAGGAGATTATTATGATAATAAAAGCCTATCATATACTTATAATTGATATTACTCAACTAATTAGTACTCTCGACCCAAACCTATCTCCAACCAAGGTGTTTATATTACATATATTTTCTATTATAAGTTACATTTAGGTTCAAGAATGTGGCAATGATAGTGAAAAGAGATGGTTATTTCATGATTGATAAGTTATAATTAGTTTTGAGAATGAGCATAATGCATTATTGCATACATTTACATAAGTATTTTTTGAAGAAATAATTGAAATAAAATAATGACATGGACATGCATGTAGCTTAACAAATTCAACTTTTAGATATTATATATAAATTATATCATCCACGTTTGATATGATTTTTATTGGAAAAGCTATTCTACACTTATAAAAAAATAAAAACATTCATACAAAGACAAATGTTTAGCCAACTTCATTTATATATTTAGGTGCAGCACCAAACAAAATTCACCATCAATGCTATGTAACGTGTGTGTGTTTATTTCTCCAAAAAAAAAAAAAAAAAAAAAACTCACAAATCAAACTCACGCTTCCACAAATTACACTCATAAACTCAAATTAACCCAAAGAAAAAAAAGGAATTTGTTGTTGTTCAATATTGAATCAAGCTATCAGTTTCCCTTTCTAAAAAACACATCAATGATTTACATCCCGCTAAGAAACCAGTTTTACATATTGTCAAGCACACATACTGCACAATAATCCCATATTTGACTATACTGCTCAGTCCCACTAATTATCAAATATAAATAAGCGTGTAAAGTCATAAGAAAATAAAATATTAATAGCATTACCACACTAGAAACCGAGAGACTTCCAAAAATTCATAAGCAGATAAAGAACACCCCAATTATAATCCAAAACTATAAGAAAACTCCAATTACATTGAAAAAGTTTTAGATCATTCATAATAAATTCTACCATAAATTTAATAAGCACATCCCAGTCCCATAATGAATCTGAGAAGAAAAAGCATCGTTCTTCGTGGTTTGAGAATACCTAAAAATTACTTTAAAGACTGCGCTTGGGTTTATCTCCCTTCTTTAAAGCACAAAACCTAGTTACCAAAAATTCCTCAATCTCTCTGTTCTCATCACTTAAGTAATAATTAGCCCCACGAGTCTTGATAAAACTGGTCATAGACTTGCAAGCACGAGGATCTGGTTTAGCGAAGGCATCAAAAATGGCCATAATAGGAACCTCTTTAGCATAACGGCGACCACGCTCGTAGGCTTTCTCAAGCATTTCCCTTATTTCTTCATCGGTTGCCTCTGTCACAACTCACAACACGAAAGTTTTGACAACATAATCCAAACAAAACTGAATGATTTTTTTTTTTTCCAAATATTTCATATGAGATTTTTAAGATACGTAAATTTGTTCCCTCTAATGATTCAAATTCGTTTCTCAAAAAAAAAAAAATAATGATTCAAATTCGGTTTAAATAAAAACAATTCCCTTATTAATATTAATGCATTATAATTTGTTATTAAAAAAATTGCATATATAAATTTTTATGCCCATATATAGATGTACTTACTCCTCTCCGGTCTATTAGTAGTAAAACGACCTCCCATTCGTGCATAACTCCAACCTGTAAAACAAAGAAGACATTAATTATATGAACTTTGCTATATATGCAAATTCTTAGATATAAAACCTTCTTCGAATTTAAGAAATTAAAGTACAAAACCAGACGTATATGATAGAATCATCACACCCCAATTTTTTAAAACAAAACCCATTACTAACCTCCACCCATTGATTTGAGAATATTAATGTTGAGATTGAGAGAGACGGCCAATTACCAGATTTGAGATATTATAGCTTTGAGTGCAGAGCAGAACCCTGTTTTATAGTTTTTACTATAGTTCTTTCCTTAGGTTAGACTTCCTTTTAAAATAGGATTCGAATTCCTAAAAATAAATAATAATAACAAAAAAAAAAAAAGGCACTATTCGTACATTCCACTGGGTAAATATGAGAAATTTATATATAGAAACAAAAAATTTGAGAATTGTTGATAACTTTTTTTTTTTTTTGGAAGAATTGTTGATAACTTGATACACATTGTTAGTAATAGATAATAAAAAAAGTGATGTCCATGATGAGCTTGGCTCAAATGAGAATCCGTACAAGGTTATAACATTATAATGGATAGAGAACTTGGCCCTTAGGGCATGGATGATATAATTTTTAAATGTTATATTGTACTATAATATCCCCATTTAATAAATAATTGATTGCATATGCATAGTAATTATACTGGTATAATAACTTGTAATATGCTTGTGTGATAATACCATACATGTTAATTAGTAAAATAATAAAAAGAGGTAGTTGTATGCAATAGTGATGCTAGTAAAATGAGTAATGCTAGAGATACAAACTTTTTTACAAAAAAAATTTACAAACTGCTGATGGGTGAGTGGTTATTAGTAAATGAAAAAATGATATTAATGGTAGGCCTAGATGAAAACCAATAAAAAGTTAGACACATCAATAGTTTGTAAAAATATTGTAAAATAATTTGTGGTTGTAACATTACTCTAGTAAAATATGTATATAATTCATTATAATTTTTTTATATATAATTCAGACATGTAAATTCATAAAAGTGATTAATTATGAGAAGCCTCAAGATTTTTGTTGTTCTTTCTCAAGACAAAATCAGGAATTGTTTTTGGGACCAACACATAAAAAAAGAATCATTGAAGAATAAGAATTAATACTAACATTTAAAAATAAATAATACATGGAAAATAAAACTAATATCTGTTAAGTATAATATATATATAATAAAAGACAAAAATAATAGTTTTTTTTTAATGCATCTCATCTTAATCATTTATGATATATCAAAACAGAACTTGATGTTATTTTAAATAATTAAATCCTAAAAATTATCTACGATTAATTTTGTATTAAATTTAGCAACAATGTTCCTTTCGAATCGATGTACAAAATCAAACAATGCATTAGAATATCATCTTTCTTTCTTATTTTTTATGAAACATAATTTTGATAATATTCATGTTTGAAAATACTTGTTCCATAGTTGTAATCTAAATTAGAAGAATAAGTACAAGTACAATTACTGTATAATTAAATTGGTACGTTAGTGATTTTCTAGTCCTTACTTGTAACTGGCACAATTCAAAAGTACTTAACAACTTTTGAATTCCAAATGTCAAACTAATGAACATGATTTGTGAATTTTTGGGGGTAAACTTGTTTACAAACAAACAAATATCATCAGTTTTAAAAAGATTAATATGTCTCTCAAATATCCAAAGTTGAGTTAAGAAAAAGGAAACCCTAGTATATGTTCACTAAATCGATTATTTGATTCTCCTAATTTTAAATTAATCAACTGTAGTTTAAAACATATCTAATCAACAATGATGCTTAATTGTATAATCATTTTGTTGATGCGAAAAAAAATCCATTAGGTGAACTAGACAAATGATAATACCTAAATCTTGAAATCCCAAACTTTCAATTTTGGGTCCCAAATAAGCCAATCACCAAATATCAAACGAAACAAATTTTTTAAAATGAATAACTCGTGAGCTTTTTCTGAAAATGGTTCATCGACCAAATATACGAGC
This sequence comes from Quercus robur, assembly GCF_932294415.1. Classification (NCBI taxonomy): domain Eukaryota; kingdom Viridiplantae; phylum Streptophyta; class Magnoliopsida; order Fagales; family Fagaceae; genus Quercus; species Quercus robur. The sequence continues at coordinate 2,552,873 of NC_065534.1, read as the reverse complement.
TAGTTAGTCACTTAAAATTTTAGATTTTTGGAAAGCAAATTTTCAATTGGGAACAACATGAATTTTTTGTACCAAAACTTTATTTCTTGTATAACATGTGTATAATGGCCACGTAGATCATTGTGAAGAAATTCTTAGAAGGTAGTGAAAATGGCCATAGAGCTCTATTACCATTGATCGTCCCAAAGATGGAAGGTGATCCCATGAGAGTGGTGATCACACATGGTAGAAAGTTTGTAGGATTTTTTTTTTATAAGAACCTGCAGGTTTTGAGAACTCTTCTATTTATAGGAGAACTTTTATATCACAAACCTAAGAAGAGTTATGCCTCTCGATCTCTCTAGGTTACAACCTTTCACCAAACAATGTAACTTACATCATGTGAAGCAAACCATTCTTTTATGGGTTTGATAAAGTACACAAAGGTAAATTGTATTATGGTTATGATCACCCTAAGAAACAAAAAAATTGGTGAGAAGATTTTAATTAGTTATATATATTTCATTAACATGGTTGAGAAGATACAAATTTATAAAGAAGAAGTAGTATTAATTAAGCAGAAGATATATTATTAGAAGTTATTCATGGATATTCCAAATTGGTTTTTTATTATCTAAAATACTAAGTTTGACTCTTTTGCTTTCTAACTATAAGGTGGTATTCTCATCCATTTAGTAACTTGACGTTGAAATTCAATGGCTCCCATTTCCAAATCGTCCTCCATTCTGTACGGAGCAATGAATTGATTGTAATGCTCATAATTGATTCTCTCCGGTTGAGGTTCTGACGGTGCTTGTGTCACCGTTTGAGGAGGGGCTTGTTGTTGAGGTGCCTCTTCAGTCTGAGGGGCTTGTTGTTGAGGTGCCTCTTCAGTCTGAGGGGCTTGTTGTTGTTGTTGTTGTTGAGGTGCTTCTTCAGTCTGAGGGGCTTGTTGTTGTTGTTGTTGTTGAGGTGCTTCTTCAGTCTGAGGGGCTTGTTGTTGTCGTTGTTGTTGAGGTGCTTCTTGAGATTCATTCTCTGGCTCATTGGCACTTAGTTGTTTAGCTTGAGTATCTGTTTTTGATTTCTTTTTACTCTTCAATCCTGGAAGGAGAGGCACCAAGAGTTACATTTTGTTACAACACATCGTTACTATATAAAGTGAACACTTTAACATAGGAGTGATGTTATGAATAGTTACTACAAAATTTTTATCATGTAAGCCTTATAAACTGCTATTCATGTCAATTTTTAAACACAAAAACAAAAATATGACTAAAAAACTGATTGATATCATGATTTGAAATTATCATTGTCACGTCACTTTGTGACTATTTGTAGCAAAATTGATAATAATATAAATATATGCCTTGAAATAACAGGTGTAAACATTGTAGGAAAAAAAAGAGTGTCAACAGAAGGTTTTTGATCATAGTATCATACTAAATAATTTCTTCATTTTGTGTTGCGTATGAAGATCAATTAGCAAAGTCCCTAGTTATAAAGAATGATTAGGTTTATTTGTACTAGTTGTTTCTCAAAACTATAGTACTTGTTTTAACTGAAAATGCATCACGTGTGTTTTATAATTAATTCCATATCTTTAAATGTAATAAACTTTAAATTTCTAACATGCTTATGATTAAATGCAGAAAATTCTGAAGTAACATGCATGAGAATTTAAGATTGAAATCTACAACAAAATACCATCTCAAAACCATACAGTGAAGTACTGAAGTTAAAATTGACAGAAGATATATTGTTCCATGAGGCATGGATTATAATCATTAAATGTTTTTGTATTAAAATATCTCCATTCAATAAAAGAATTGATTGTATAAGCATGCTAAATTTATATTGTATTAGTAATAATTGATTACATATCTTAAACAGTTAATTTTTTTTTTTTTTTTGGGAAATAAAATTTCCCTGGTGATGATCACTTGTTGAAAGTTAGCTACATGCTGGATTTAATTTAAACAGCAAACCCCCATTTGACTTGTAAACATCCTTAGACTTTAAAACAGAGCCAAATATTAGGAGTTCACGTACAACATGCTCACAAAATTTAAATTTTTTAAAACTATATCTCAACTCTAAAAACTCTTTTTCTTTAATTCTTTTAATTAAAGGAAGGAGGCCACTAGGCCAAAAAAAAGAAGAAGAAGGGGATTCATTGGAGTAGTTGATCAATACTTTTCTCTGGAGGGGGCCAACTCTTATATTTGGGGATCCTAACTTTACAAATATTAAATATATGATATAAAAAATTTGGAAACGTAGCTCTAATGGTGTGGGAAATAGGAATAATAATTCGTTTTTGTTTGACCCTTTTTAACTTGTACCCAACTTTAACCCAGCTCGAAACTCAGACTAGACCTAGCCATACCCATTTGCCAAGTCTAAACTACAAATTTTAGAATTTTCAATTTTCAATATAATATTATACTCTAAAGTTCTATTAGATTTTTAATTTTATTGATGAAAATACTTAAGAAATTTCAAATCAATTTGAGGTGCGATTCTCATCAAATATAAATATTTTCAACATTATATCTACTATCTAACATTAAGTAATTTTTTTTTTGTTGGTAAAATATAAATTATCTTTTAAGTTATTTGCGTTTTGCCTTTTTTTTTCTTTTTTTCTTTTTTTTTTTTTTTTTTTTTCATTTTGGAGCATATTATTTGTTTCAAAACTACATATATTTAATTATTTTTATATATGATTTAATTTGATTTCATGTTTCATGTATACAAAGCACACATTCCAATTGTGTTTATAATAATCTAGTAGATCACTGCGAAGAAATTCTTAGAATATGTAGATGCACGTATAATGGTAGTAAAGATGACCTCGTAGCTCTAATACCATTGATAGTCCCAGAGAAGGAAGGTGATCTCTTGAAAGTTGGTGATCACTGGTCACACGTAGTACAAAGTTTGTAGGTTAATTTATATATAAAAGGTTGTAAGAGTATTTGCTCCGTATTTTATCGCAAACCTAATAAGAGTTATGTCTCTCTAGAATTACAACCTTTCACCAAATGATGCAATTGTACGTACGTGAAAAAAACCATTATTTCATTAGTTTGATAAAGTAATGAGAAGATATTATAAGAAATTGTACCTAAGAAGATTTTTTTTTTCTCTCCAATAAAATGGTGAGAAGATAAAATTTATATGAAAAAGAAAAAAGAAATGAGAAGATATTATAAGAAATTATTCATGGATATTATAATTTGGTTATATTATCTAAAATACTATGTTTGAGTACTCTTCTCTCTCTAAACAGTCAAACAGACTAACGAGAATTACTACCATCTCTAACTATAGTTCTCTTTAAAACTCATACATTTGGTAACTTCATATGTATATAAATGGGGTCCGTAATCGTCCTGCATCGTGTATGGGTAAATGTAGGAATTATAAACATCATAATTGACTTGCTCATCTTCTTGAGCATTTGATGGTGCTTGTGTCTCTGTTTGAGGGACTTGTTGAGCATTATCTGATGGTGCTTGTGTCTCTGCTTGAGAGGCTTGTGAGCATCCGGTGGTGCTTGTGTCTCTGTTTGAGGGGCTTGTTGAGCATTTGATGGTGCTTGTGTCACCGTTTGAGGGGCTTGTTGAGGTGCTTCTTTAGGCTGAGGGGCCTATTGAAATTCATTATCTGACTCAGAGGCACTCGGTTGTTTATCTTGAGTATCACCAGATTCACCGCCTCCTGTTTTAGACTTTTTTTTACACTTCAATCCTGGAGAGAGAGAGAGGCACCAAAAGTCTCATTTCTATTACACATAATTGAGTTCTTCTATTGACATACTCTTACACAATTTGACACAACTTATACATTTGCCAACATGTGATTGGATGATACTATTTCCATATAGAGATCACCACTTGTGTTTGTGAAAATTAATTCAATCTTTACTTGACATGTGTACTAATTGCGACAAAGTGTAAAAATTAATCAAATCTTTATTTTGACACAATTTACATGTTTGTCAATCTGTGATTAGATTATATCACTCTTACACAGACCACCATTGGTATTTATGAAAATTAATGTAATTTTTACTTGACATTTGTACTAATTGTGGCAAAATGTGTGGATGCAAGAGTGCATGTCTAGACTTTTTGCACATCATTACTATAAAAAGAGAACAATTTAAAATAGGAGTGATGTTACTACCAGCTACTACAAAATTTATTCTCTTATAAAAATTTAAAAAAAAAATTATAATCCTTACAAACTGCTATGTCAAATTTTAAACACAAAACAAAAATATAATTTAGAAACTAATTATTATGTTATTGATATGAAATTATCATTTGTTGTGTCAGTTTGTAAATGTTTTATAGCTAGCAAAACTGATAATAAATTTAATATTTTCCTTGAAATAACAGGTGTAAACATAGTAGCAAAAAAAAAAAAAAAAAAGTGTAAACATAAGGTTACTGATCATACCACGTAATATTTTCTTCATTTTTTTTTTCACATGAAGAAAGGCCCTATTTATATAGAGATTTATTTGTATTCTTTGTTTCTCAAAACTATACTTGATTTAATTGGAAATGCATCACGTGCATTTCTTAATTTCATATCTTTAAATTCCTGACATGCTTATGATTAATTGCACAAAATGCTGAAGTTACATGCTGAGCCTGAGAGTTTATATTATTGAAATCTACAAGAAAATACTATCACAAACCATGCAGTGACGTCAAAATTTCCCAGGTGGTGATCACTAGTTGAAAGTTAGCTACTTGCTGTATTTAAATTAAACAGCAAAACCCCATTTCTCTTGGGGGAAGCAAGAGTGCCAAGACTTTAGCATTGCAATTGATTTGAATTGGGATTAAAGAATGAATAAGAAAACAATATGCAGACAAATAATGCTAAATTTTTAATTGCTCGCTTGCTTTCTTAATTATTATTCAAGCAAAATTTCTTCTAAGCTAGCTTCCGTTTACTGCATATACTATATAAGTCTGACTGCAATAGTCACAATATTATTTATTTATTTTAATAATTTAATAGTTTAATGGGAGAGAATTATTTGAAGTTTTGCGTTTTTAATGAAAACAACATAAGATGTAACTTGTGCTACAAGTCTCTCAGCGCTATAGTCACTTAAGTAGTTCAATTAAAAAGAGATTAGGATTAATCCCATGTCTTTCCTTTGACTTCAATTTCTTTGGCCCCTTAAATTTGCCATTTCTTGTGGTTCTCGTTTCATGCTAAAAGCTTTTTTTAATTCTGAAACTTGCAGTGTATCACAAGGTTAGTAATGCTAGATCATCACAGTTTGCCAAGGTGGCATGTCTTAAGGAGTACTAATTTAACAACTTCAGCTACTGTAGTTTGCTACGTGGGCTGCCTTCTAGTATGTTCAAGAGTGAGAGCTAATTGGTAAGTATAAAGACGTATCATATTCATATTTCGTGAGAGTAATGCAAAAGAAATTAGGTTTTTGTTATTGTCAAACGTTTAACCTTGTTATTGGGCATTCTTGATAGTCAAATCAAATGACTCGTACTTGTTTTTCTTATGAAGTCGCACATCTAAATGGTGTTTACAACTTGATGTCCATAAAAAGATATTCTCACGTTAACAAATCTTTTCGTTATTTTAATGTTCAATAATGCTAGAAACACGAGATTTAATTTTCACTATTATTGTTCCTCCCAAAAAAAAAAAAAATCACTATTATTATTATTATTTATTTATTTATTTTATAACTGTTGATGTGATAAATTGTGATTTGATCAGGATCATTTTTATTTGAACTCATTATTGACATTTTTTTTTTATTAACACCAATCATAACATGTCTTCTTAAAAGTTATGAAACAAAATGTGATTTTTTTATTTTTTATTTTTTTGTCTCTAGACTTATAATTGTTTAATGTTTGAATAAGTAACAATTTCAATTAGTTTAACTAATAAAATATTTTGTTCTTAAATAAAAAATTTATATTCAAATCCTACTTTCATCTATGCAAAAAACCAATTGACGTCTTAAGACTCTTAACCTAATAATAAAGAACAATTATCATAAAGTGAATTCTATGAATATAAACATTATTGAATGTATTAGGGGAAAAAAGTTTGAATCAGTCATTAGCATGGGTTTATTCCTCTCTCTCTCTATATATATATTTTAAGATTGTGGTGGAGAGGGGTTAAGTTTGGTGATTGATGAGCCTCACATGTAATGAAAAGTGGGACCTATCACCATTAAACCACAGCCTGATGATCTCATTGTAGAAGATGAATATGAGTGACATATGCAAGGGAAAAAACGTGTCAATGATATAAATTCTTATATGATTTAACGTCGGCTGTAAATATTCTTTTTGGATTCCAATTAGTTCAATTAATAAAAAAATTTTGTCATTTGTTATAAAAATTTATTGGTGTTTTGACTTGATGATTAAGAATATCATCATGAAGTAAACGTCATAAATTAAAAATTCTATCATATTTAAAAATGTATAATATAAAAATAACACATAAAAAAAAAAAATCCTATATTCATGCATACTCATTGCTTATATAACATTGTGTAGTACAGTGAAAGATACAAGGGGACGTGTACAAGGACGTTTACCAAAACCTCAACTAACTCAGCCTAGGTGGCGTATGTGCTTCAATCACCATTCTTTGGAGTTACGTGGCCCTTTTTATCCAATGAATTTTCAATACGTGGCTATGTGCATATAATACACTTTGATTAACCTTCTAACAAGCAAGTTAACGAAAGTTATATATATAATCTGTTTCTTAAAAAGTTGAACATAATATCAGTGCTCCAAAAGGAATATGACTAAAATTAAACAAGCTTGTCTTCAATCTTCATCCTTGCATGCAAAAAGAAAAATCGTTTATATATTTTTAGAAAGTATAATATAATTTGAATCTTATAAAGTATTTTATTTAAGTAGAAAATATTTTTTTTATAGATAAGGATAAGAGATTAATATTTTTTTTAGAAGAAAAAGATTAATCAATTGAACTAAATCACCAAAAAATTATCGTATAGTCATAGTATTGGCCGGGCCAATATAAGCTTAAGTGAACCTAACCGTAGTACAACCTTTATTTTGAAGTTTAGCTTGTAACGATTAATGCCAACACTAGCATTTTTGTTGATTTTTTATTTGAGAGAGAAAGCAACTGCTAGCAATTAGAACCAAGTAGTTGATTGTTGATGAGTACCGCATTAGTTACATCTTAATCTTAATTTAAGTTGCACTTTTTTTTTATTCCCAAATATATAAAGAGCTCCAAATCTTTTTTGTTTTTTTTTCCTCCTAAAGTATGATGGGATTTTAAAACATACACGGTATATTCTAAAAAAAAAAAAAAAAAAAAAAACTATCTACCATTGGATTAAGATAATATATTTTATTTTCGGCAAGACTTAGATAAAATAGTTACGTGTTTTTTCTTAGATTCATTTTTTAAAATTCTGTCATATGACTTTTATCTCATGATGAGATAGAAGTGTATTTTTTTAATTAAGTAGCCATATGGTTGAATTTTAAGAGGGAAACCTAAGGAACAATATTTAAGGTACTGTATATTAGTTTTTTTTTTCCTTTATTTTATTCTTCTAAAAAATATATATTTCATTTATTTATTTTTTAAAGCATCCATTTATTTTTTATTTTTTAAAATAATCGATTAGATTTGAACTAAAATCTATTATATGACTTTTAAACAAATGATATTTTACTAGTTGAATTAATTGAAACCCATTACAAAAATTTAAGAGAAAAGTTAACAAATATTCTTAAAGTATTGGTTTAAGAAATAATTTTAGAAAATTTTTATGGAAAAAGAAAAAAGTAATTGATTTTTTTAACAATTTTTTATATTTTCTATAAAAAGCAGTATCAAAATTTTTCTAAAATTTTATATTTACAAATGCTTTAAGATCACCCATTAACGAGACCAAAAATTTAATTAAGAGGCCAAGGAATTGGCATAACAACCTATAGTGGTAAGCCAATTCCTTTTGTCAGTGATGCATTGATTCTAAAACCCACCTTAAAAAAAAAAAAAAATAAAATAAAATAAAAAAAACCTGTAGAGCCAATATATATATATATATATATATATATATATTTTATGGTGAACTGTAGAGCCACTTGATTAAACAATTTTTAGGGTGTAGAGAGATATATAGAGGTGACTTGATGGCTGTACTTGTTTAGAATGTTTAGATAGGCGTGCATTTTGAGTATAGTTAACTTATACCTAGGTAATTAACATTTCTCTTTATGTTTTAGAAGAAAGAGATCTATGGTAGATTATGCATCATAGGAAGGGTAGTTGTTTGTACGCTAAGGATTATTTTTATGGCTTGGTTGATGATAATATATTGATTATTATTGAGTTTGACCTGATTATTTCATTTATTTGGGAGAAAAAAAAGAAAAAAAAGAAAGAGAGAGACCTAATAGGCTTAGATGCAAGTCGTTTTCACACGAAGCAACTAATAATGCCAAAAAACATGTTATTAGTTATTACATCTAATGGACCACCTCATGCATATCTACCTAGTGAAAATTTTCTCTGTTCTACCTGATGTCTCTTGCTATCCCAAAAAATTACTCCTTTTCACACTTGCAACTTTGAAAATTGAATTCTCATATTTGAGGAATACAGAACAGAATTGAAATAGCAAGTTGATAAAAGTTGGTGCGAGCCAACAATTATCAATCCATTGTTTGACACAACCAACCGCAGCTACATGATTTGGGAAATGACACAGAAATTATGGGTGGAGAGGAGCGTTGAAGACCATTAATTTACATCAAGATTCAAGTGGAACACAACAGGGAGACTAAGATTGATATGCCAACTCTCTACATTTCATTTGAAAATGAGAGGATTTTGATCTAAATAAAGAATGGTTAATATTTTGATAAATTTATATTTTGATAATATGAATTTAATATAAAAAAAAATATTTTGATAAATTATTAATTATTTCAAAATTTTAATTCATGACCTTTTATTTTGATATTATGAATTTATGATAAATTATTGATTGTCTCAAATCTTAAACTGTTAAACTATTAAAAAATAATAAATTTAATTATCTAACTGTAATTCTAACACATCTTGATGGAAGTTTCACTCAAAAAAAAAAAATTTCTTAAATGTAATAGACCCCATCTCACTAAAAAATATCTCATTAATAATAAATGCACGTCACAAATAATTGTCTACCTCTCATTATCAAAAAATATTAATCTTACTATGCATGTGAGGGTCGTCATATAATTAGATTTTTTGGCAAGTATAAATTAATATCAACCTCATTTAATGGTACTCAACGATTCAATTTCAACCTTAATTAAAAAAAAATATCTATATATATTTATGATATATGGCCCATGAAATTAAATTATGTTGCTGTTAAGTGAAATCATAATGATGTAAATAGCGTCCCTCAAAAAAAATAATGATGTAAATAGTAACTATATAGCTTGCTATCATGATACAGACATAACAAGCTAGCTTCTTCGATCCGCGTTTAAAAAAGAAAGAGCTAAACCTGGCTGGAGAAGTCCTTTTATGCTGGCAAATTACTCAAGACAGATGGGTTCCAGATCATTTATTATTTGATGTCTTTGAACTCTTGCATATCAATATCTCCTACTATCCCCATCGGTACAGCACAATGCATATGCAACAAGTTTTGTCCAATAAACATCTCCACCAAAAATAAGAAAATAATAATAAATTAAAGAAAACGAAATATAGAATTTATAAACTTCAACATAACATGGTCTTAATTAATTTGAATTCTAGAGACATCAAGATTGTACACAGAATGATGAATTTTGGCCACATGATTGCTCCTATTATTTTCGAGGATACAAGGAATCGTGCCGTAAATATTGTTGATGATTATGACTTTGAGTTTTCAGTCCATTGTTGTGATTAATTAACCCTTATTCAAAATTTAAGAATGCAATAATGGGAATCAACTTAGCATAAATTGTGGGCACTGTGGTCAATTCCTTGAGTTACAAGTTTGTAAAACATGGTATTAGTATAACCCGTGCTCTTGGCTTTGTAGATCATTGCGTATAGAATAGTAATGCTAAGGACCCAATATTTTTCACAATATTTTTTATTTATTTATAATTTTTGTAATTAAAACAAAGTCACTTTTATATACTTCAGCTTTTCACTAATAACAACAGATCATATCAATAATTATGAAAAAATTAATTATGAAAAATGATGTATTTCTACACTAGTGTGGAGAAGAATCGACGGAGACATGAAGCCACTTTACTACTGTGGGCTAAAGAAAACAGCAAGGCAACAGCTCCAAATTAAACCTGCCAAATAAACAAAACCACCACAAAAAAAAAGCTTCTTCCATAAAGTTTTGTTTTAAATAATTAATGATTTATATTTATATTTTTGGACCCAACCAAAACCGAAATGCCCAAGTTGGCCAGGATGATATTTTGTAGAATAGTATTATGATTTAGGGACAAAAGTCTTTGTCTAAGAACTATATAATATTATTATTATTTTAATGCTAATTATGAGCTCAACTTGTACCCCAAGTCCCTCTACATGTCCATCATATATTCATTTATCTTCTTATATATAAGATAGACTCACACTACATCTATTTCAGTCCTGCAAAAGCTTTCATAAAATCTCTCTCTCTCTCTCTCACAGACACATAAAAGAACTCTTTGCTTTGCCTTTTGTGAAAAGGGAGGAGAAATGGGTGCTCTGGACTTTCTCTCAGACTATATCACTATTTCCACCCCAAGGAAGAAACGAAAAGCAATGCAGGTATACATAATCATCCATCCTATCACTCTCTCTATTTCAGTGTCTGTGATGTTGGTCTCTTTGTTTGCTAGCTTGTCCATGTCAAATCTGAATACTTGTTCTTTTTTGTTGTTTTTGTTTTTGTTTTTTCTTTTTGTGTGTGTGTGTGTTGCAGACAGTTGAAATCAAAGTGAAAATGGACTGTGATGGTTGTGAAAGGAGAGTTAAAAATGCTGTTTCCAACATGAAAGGTTCATATCTCTCTCTCTCTCTCTCTCTCTCTCCCCTATTTTTTTTCATAATAAGGCAACAAGTTCTTAGCTCACGTTGAGGATAAATAAGTTTGTGATTTGTGTTACAGGCTCACGGCCTAGCCTAGATATTGAGTTTGTGACAATTTTTGGATTTCTTTTTTTTTTTTGCTAATTAAGTACAGTTTTTAGAATAATTAATACTAGAGGTAGCACCTAAACTTTTTTTTGTAAAGGATTTTGAGTCTCTTCTCTTTTTGAACTTTTTTTTTTTTTTTTTGGGAGAAACTTTTTGAGCTTTCTATATTAGTGTGTTTAAAAATTGAAAATTATTATTTAAAAATATTTATGAAAATACATGTGGATGAAAAAGTGTGTTAAAATACGTAAAATATTATTTAAAAATTAAAAATAATTGTTTAAAAACACAAACCAAACACCTCCTTGTGTGCCTAAAATCACACAATAGATCATATCAAACGCTTGACTTGAGCTGCTTTGGACCTTTTATGGTCTTTCAACAATAGTCAAAATGTCACCGCATATTTCAGCTCCCTCGTGTTGGAAACTGGAAGATGTGGCAGTAACTTTGTTGACTCTTTCTGCCATAAAAACTGAACCAAAACGTAAATTTTCTGCAGACTTCCATTTCCACAACATGTTTTGCTATTTCTAATGAAACTTGTGGTTCTCTTTATGTGATAAAAACGACTTATGTCACACGGCATGGCAGCTGAATCTTGGAAATTGGATCTCCTACTTCACCCCTTTATTAGACTTAGAAAGTTTTAACTACTCCTGTACTTATGACTAAATTCACATCTCTTCATAAACGAAATGCTTAAAAGTTTCGGAGAAAAAGTATATAGTAATTCTTTAAAAAAATAAAACAATAAAAAAAGCTTCCACTACTCATCGTGGAAAGCATTTAAAAAGCTCTTGGACTCACGTACTAAACCTTGCTGTCAGCGTTATGCATACCTTTCAAGTGTATTAAATGCAATGCAAAATCCCATAAACCAAACAAGCCCTTAAAATAAAGCTGTAACCTGCTAGAATAGTACAGTAATATTTCTTTTCCAAAAATTTTCCCAAGCAAATCTGATCAATTCATAGGATATCAATTACTATCAAAAAAAAAAAAAAAAAATCCCAGGATATCTATGCAATCCTTATCAATGTTTTTAAACTATACTATTCAACGTCACCTTTATAACCTCAAACTTATCTCTTTTAGTTTTTTTTTTTTTCCTTACTGAATTATTTAATTTATTTTTTAATTAATAACATTCAAGTGCACTAGTGGATCTTTAACAAATGATCTTATCTTTCATTCAATTATTATAGCTAAGGGTGGTGTTAAAGATTATGCAAGTTTTGATTTGTTATCAATTACCAAAAAAGAAAAAAAAAATCAAATATTTATTTATATTATTTTGCTGAAGTGGTATGAATCATATGGTTAAAGAAAGTGCTAGTTGAGCTATAGTTTATTGGAAATATGAAATTAATTTTGTGTTTTGTTTTGATTTTTCAGGTGCAAAATCTGTGGAGGTTAACCGAAAGCAAAGCCGGGTAACCGTAACGGGCTATGTGGAGCCAAACAAGGTCTTAAAAAAGGTGAAGAGCACCGGAAAGAGAGCTGAGTTTTGGCCCTATGTGCCATACAACTTGGTGGCTTACCCTTATGTGGCTCAGGCCTATGACAAGAAGGCACCGGCTGGTTACGTGAAAAATGCAGTCCAAGCACACCCTATTCCAAATGCAACAGATGAGAAGTTAACTACACTCTTTAGTGATGAAAATCCAAATGCATGTTCCATCATGTAAGCAATTTTAATGGAATAAGGATAGGAGAGAATGAGAATTAGAATCTGTTTTTAGTTGGTACTTTGAGTTTGAATGGAGAGAAGTCTTTTTTTTTTTTTTTTTTTTTTATGTGTTTTCAGCATGTAGATTTTCTTTGAGATTATGTATCACCTTAGTCCTGTTTAATTGCCTAATGAAAAATAGTTTTGTACACACGGCTTGTGTTCTCTTTGGAATGGACGTATTATTTCCTAAGCATCGTTTTAGATTTGATTAGCTTCGGATAGTTGATTTTTTTTTTTTTTTTTTTTTTTTTAAATACAATAGGATTTGAATTTTATGATATATCTATGATAAGCATGGTTTTAGATAATTAGCGTGCGTTTGCGAAGCATTGGGATGAAAAAGTTGTGCATTTTGCTAAAAAATAGTAGGTCCCACGGCATTGTTTATAGACCACTAAATTCAACAAAATGTAGATTTTTAGATAAATTTGGGTCTCACAGTACTATTCACACCTTTAAAAATTATTTTATTATAGTGTTTTTAACAATAATTTTTCAGTTTTCAGTAAATAAATTGTATTCAAACAGACCCTCAATAAGATTTGAATTTTATGATACAAGCTTCTATGATAATTGTTTTTCAACATCAAACAAAGATTGTTGTTAAGTTAATTGGAAATTGGCGGGTTGGATTTGTATGCTCACACATTTATGCTTTCTATATGTAACACTTAACGAATGCATAATGGGAAATAGAAATAGTTGTCCAATTTTCAAAGACATTAAAGTGGAGCAGCTAGGGAATGTATGCACCTTTGTACTTTGTGGCCCATAAAAGGGTGTGAACATAAACACAATTATTAAGCAAAATTCTAATGGGTCAAACTAAATGTAAATAATTAAATAAACACTCTAAATTTCTTTTTCTTATTTGATAATTCAATAGTTGGAAACGAGAGAATTCAACTCTAAACATCTTTGTTAAAAATATCAAGAAGTGCTAGTTGAACTGTAAAGTTCTTGACAACCTACTAAGTTTTTAACAATTCGGGACATATATAGTAGTTTAATTAATTGTGTGAATAAAATCTTTGGTTATGTGTGCTTTGATTGGTTATCATTGAATTATGCAACTCAGTTCTTTTTTCGATTCTCAGTTGTAGTGAACTAGTGATTACACAGTTACCGTCTAAGATTTTAATTATAAAATTAAATTTGCATAAATCTCATTTGTCAAGAGTCGCTGGAGTTGTAAAGTGATATCTCAAAATTTCTTGGTTATACTTTTTTAGGGAATATTTGTTGGATTAAGTAGTCCCATAAAGCTGTATTCTTTTGTTCTCCTTAATATTAGACTTTGATTAGTCCCCTTTAAGCTAAGTCCAGTCTCGGCAACACATACATTCCACGCTTGGTGGCTGAGACACAAGTATAGCCTCAACATGCCTACACCAAACGCAAAAAAATTTCATTTTGTGGCCAGGATACAAACTCACAACTGTTCTTACAATTACCTTTGCGAGTGGCTGAGATTTAAGCATACATTTGGTATGATGTAATAGGCACTATAAGTGAATAACTATTACAAAGAATAGCTATTCTATTAATTTTTTGGTTGTGTTTTCTTTACGGGAAATAGCTATTCCTTATGTAATAGGCATTACAATGAAATAACTATTATAAGAAAAATATTATATTATTATTTGGCTGTGTTTTCTTTACTGAGAATTGTTATTCTTATTCCGTAACCTATCATATTACCCTTTACAAAAATATTCCTAAAAACCCCTCATTGTCGTTTGGCTCAAAAGCTCTCTCACTCTCTCCATATTAGTAGTCCATATTAGTAGAATAGGAAAAGCAACAGACCCATGCATACGTGAAAATGAAGTTTTTGGAACCTAATTAATAATTTTGAATTTTATTTCAGTCCCAATTTAATCTTTTGAAAATGGGGGGATTTATACTTAGTCACACACACCTACGTTATTCCCTAAAATTACCAATCAAATTGTAGTTTTAATTTCTGCATTCCCTTTTATAACCAGAAGCTACTTGTCACTTCATTGATAGAGAACCATACAACATACATTCATATAATCTAATTAAATAAAGGTAATGTAACATGCTATACACATTATAACAGCACAAATGCAGATATAATTTATTTATTTATTATAAAAAAGAAACTAACTAATGTGGTTTGTAAGATCAACAAACACGCTATTGTCTATTGGCATGATAATAACGGGTCATTCTACTATACCCCCCTCTAGAAAAAGGGGGTACGGTACCCACCTTAATCTTAACCGTTGATTTAACATTGTTTAAATCCTGACCATTGCTATAATTTTAAGGGATACTGGTTACTGGCTAAACAGGTTATATATATAAACCAAAAAAAACAAACCAAAAGAACGCATAATCATTCACGCATAAACAACGCCTCTGGTTTTCCTCTCTACTCTGTCTCGTCTCAACGCTAAAGCCTCTCCAGCTCTGTCTCGGTTTCCTCTATCTCGTCCCATAACAATATCACGTTTGCCTCTCTAGCTCAACAAACCCATACCCACAATAGAAGAACCAGACAACGGCGCACCATCGAATCTCAATCCAACTCGGCGACGCCACCCTCTGGCTTCTTCTATTCCGATCCAACCTCAAATCCACATCCAATCCAACTCAGCGGCGCCTCTTCCGTCTTTCTGCCCTTTTGTTCGAAGTTTCCACCGTTTATCGAATCTAAAATCTCAGTACGTCTCATCCTTATTCTTTAATTTTCCATATGGGTTTTTTAACTGTTGCCATTTGTTCTCTATATGGCTGAATTGATATTAATTTTGTTTTGTTTTGTTTTGTTTTACCTTTTGGTTTCGCAGGGTTGCTAGGAACAAAATCAATATATTATTCCTTTTGGTTCATAGCAGGTGAGAGAATAAGTTATTGTATATACTTGAATTAGTAAAACTTTTTAATTGTATGTTTAATACTGATTTCAATTTGGTTTATTTTTCTTTATTTTGTCTGGCTGGGTTTGTTAGTATTGCCGTTTATACTATTTGGGTTATTTATCATAGGATTTTCTGGCTGGGTTGAACAATTTGGGTTTTTTTCTCTGGCTTGGCAGGAGCTAGATAATTTCTCTGGGTAAACCCCTTACAATCAGAATTAAATTGCTTACTGAAAAGAAGAAAAAAAATAAAATATATGTGTGTGTGTGTGTATATATATATATATATTGATAACCTTTGGACCAAATTATCAGTTGAAGCAGTGAAGTGCCTCGCTTTGACCCTGGTCATTAGAGTGGGAAGGGGGTTTATGTTGTGGGAAGAAAAGTTTCAATGGTTGACCAAGTATGATATTGAATATTTTTTCACCATGTTCCTTGTCCACCTATAATCATGAAGTCCTGAATTTTTGAAATTCAACCTCTAACTTGGTATTCTGAATTCTTTATATAAATATCATTTCCTTTTAGGTATTGATGGTGAAAATTTTCCAATTTTTCTTAGAAAATGAATACAAAATTTAAATAACATTGATGAACTAGCAAACGCTATAATATTTTGCAAACATTAATATAGATTCTGTTTTATTACTTTCTTAGTCCCTCTTGTGGAACTTTCTCTTTGAAGTTTGATATGCATAAGGTAATTGCTTTATGTTAGTTTTGAATGCAGCTTGGTTGGTGATTTTTGCCTAACTGAACTTTTTAAATGTCAGAAAAAGCGTGGTGCTAGAAAAGACCATACTGGTGAAGAAGAAACATGGCAGCTATCATGTTTTTACCCCATGATTGAGGTAAAATAAACACTAATTTCCTTTCAGATGGTTCTATGTATATAGGACATGCCTGTCATCATTAGATATCCCATATTTGGGAGTACCTTTGTGGTCTTGTTTTGGCTAATGGTGATGTTTACAATTTGCTCCCACTATTATATCTGCTTAAGGTTGTCTGTTTTTGTTAGTGATTTAAGACCTGAGAGAAAAACCATATTAGTCGATGTTTGTATGTCTTAAATATATCTTGCTACCTTGAGTGTATCGTGGCAATGGAGGACTTATGTGTGACCAATATCTTTTCTACATTGGAAACTAAATTGATGGGATTGGTTACATTGCCATTCACAATATCAGTGGCAGTTAGTATATGCAATCAATGATTGATTCTGTTGTTTAGTCTATGGTATGTTAATTTTTTATCTTGTTGGTAGAATAAAAAGGAAATAAGAACAGAAAAAGTGGAGTTAGATAGTGTCTAGCAATGTGTCCAGAAATATTGCCAATGATCTAGACAAGCCATGAACTTAGCCAAATGTGGACTACTCTTTGCTCCAAGGAATGTGAGTAATGGCATGGTGAACAAGCTTTTGTTAGAGGTCTGGTTTCAAAAGACTTGGTGCCAATTTGAAATATCTTAGGTCTCCTCTATTCTTAAACCAGAATGGAAGCAAAGGATTTTTAGTTTTTCAACCAAAAACTGGAAAGCAAGCTAAGTGGTTAAGCCAATAAGTGTCTTTCCTGAGATGGCCGTGTCACTATGATTAAGTCAAGGTATAGCCTCAAGCTATTTCCCTCTACCTTCAAAGATATCATCTTTGCATTGTTGGCAAAAATCAGTTGGATGATTGCTGTTAGTTTTATAACTATATAGGGATCATTATTTGAGTATCTGAGTAAATTTATTACTTATACTCTTATATACTTGGATGAAACATTTGGAGCAAAATATTTTTGATTTAGAAAATGAATTTTTTATTTGGTTTTTCAATTACAATTAATTGGTTAACCACTGTGGAATTTTTTTGGGTTGCAGGTACATGACTGGGAAGTTGCTTTTGAAGTTGGATACTATTAAATTCATAGCAGTAAATCATACCATAATTTCAACTCTAAACGATATCTTAAAAAAAATATATATATTTTCCACTTTTTATCTTACTGTCTATGAAATGAATCTTTATACTTATCGTAGTCACTCTTGTGAACTCATTTCTTTTGGATTATGGTATTTTACACTACCTAATAGCAGCAACGACTGCAATGGCAACCCAACCTAGTGGCTGTAGTGATGCTTGAATAGTGAAAATGCCCATGGGACAAGATTGAGTAGCCTAACTCCCTGTTTCATCTTTTCATTTTATGGAAATTGATTTATATCAAAGTTTGTGTTGTGCTTGTGGTTGGAGAAGAACACCTACTCTAACAGATGCACACTTGTGTTATTGTGATGGAATTTGGAGTTGATCAGACATGCGGCCCTCTTGTCCACATTAGCTGCCATATTTGTTATTTTTTAGGGTCTATACTGACTGAGTTCATTTACTTGATATAAAATTTTTTATTTATCTTAGTTTTGGTTAAATGTGGAATCAATTGGAAAAAAGAATTATCTTTTCTTTTTTCTAAGATCTAATCATATTAGCTTCTGCCCCTCTCTTTGCATCTGCATTTTTTTAATAAGTGAAGGATAGACGTTAAATAAGTAATGACTAATGAACAATATATGCAACTAAAAACATGCATACAGATATATATCAATTGTTTTGGTTAAACTTCATTTTTGTGGTTATTGTTATCATATTGTTAGTTTTCGGAATAGAATTACTGGATTGGAGTTGGTATTAAGTTCATCTTGTTATCATTGGTTCTTTTTAGTTGCTTGCTTTATGTTTTTTGATATGAAAAACTCTTTGAGTACTGATCTTAGAAGCAAACCCCGAGTTCTTAGTCATGTGGCTTAATGGTTAGAAATTTTCTATTCTAGGTTCTGTTTTTATTTTTCTTTTTTTTCTTTTTTCAGCTGCTAACCAGAACAATATTTTCATGGAACTATGACATGAACATCTGAGGTAATTGATGTAGTCACTTCCTTTTTGCTTGTATAATGTTTTCTGTTTTTCATTTCAGCTAGTGCTTATATACCTGGAGCACTAGATTTGATGACTGACTTACTTCACAACCTCCAATATAAGACTACGGATTATGGTTTCCATATGACAATTACGAAATGGGATGAAGTTGTTTCAAAAGAAATGGAAATCATGGTTAAGGAAAAAGGTTGCTTTCTTATATTTTCTGTTTGTATTGTACGGATTTCATCTTACATTGGACCTTTGTGAACACTTCTTTAATTTCCTTTTTGTCCATTTCACGTGAAATCAGTTTAAGTTTTCATGTATGTGCCAACTTATAGGTATAAACTCTTTCAAGTTCTTCAAAAGCAGGTATTAATTAAACATCCTAGTTGGGAACCTACAACATTATGGGCTAGTGTTATTTTCCATTGCAGCTTGTTGGTTGCATAAAATAGCCCTAATAATGAGAAAAAAAAATACCCATAGAGTTCTCTAGAAGAAGCCATGATATCACTTGTACATATTCTGCTGACTTTATTTCAGCCTCATGGATGCTCTCACTAGCCCACTTTCAAATATTTCTCGAACGCATTGAGTTGATCCCATAAGCAGGACTACCACCCCATAGCATGTTGCTGCCAGAGGTTCAGTTGTTGTTCCACTTCGACCCACAGGAACTTCTTTAATCAATTTATTTCCCCTGTTGTTAAGGTGGAGAATTGAACCAAGAGTTCTCTTTCTTTATTGCTAACCGAATTCCAATTGAAATGAAATGTTTATGATGAATCAATGCTATTTAGGAGGACCTAATAATAGTTCATTAATTCAAATCCTTGATTTTCAAAGTTAAGGGATGCTTATATTGGCAAACTTCAAGATGCTGTTCATGTCCTGTGACAACCTCATAGGGTGATACAAGTTGAGATGAGTGTAGATAAGTGTTTACCACAGATTTGGATAGAAGGAAAATATGAGAAAGAAGGAAATGGAATTAGGAGTTATACACCCTCTTGACCATGGATCCATTTCTTTTAATAAATCACGAGTGCCTTGATAATGAACTAGTTCTTTAATTACAATGTTATCGAATGCTGCAAATATTGCAATAAGTCCCAAATAACTTAAATATTCAATTAATTGGGCTTGGCTAAACTTCTAGCCATTCAACCTTGTTTGAAGCCAAATATTTCGTTTAAATCTTTGACAAACTTGCTCTTTCATTTCTTTTAGCCCTTTTCACAACACTCAAGTTGAATAATTTTTTTCCCATTAGTGCCAACATAGCTTTTCTGAAAGTGATCGGACCACTTGATATTACCTTCCTTCAAATTATCCTAGATTGGAGGCAATACCTCCACCCTCTTAAGAATTTCTTCATTTTTATTCCTACTTTTCCTTTTGTTACTTTAATTTCATATGGTTGAGACCTTTTATAGTGAGCTTTGGAGTGGTTACTTGTTTAGTAACTTCCTCAACTTGAATGGAAGTTAGAAGGTTTAGACTTAACATCTACAACTGCCATCAGAAGTTAAGAAATTAGTGAAAAGTTAGAGTGATGAATACGAATTTTGCTTCTACTTCAGAATAGTAGAACGTGGTCCAAATCATAAGCTTTTGGCAATCGTCTAGGTGACTCCATGCTGGACGACCTTCTTACACTTGGATGACCTTTCTAGTCTTGGACGATACTATAGACAAATTGGAGATAGTCTAATTTTTGGTTCACCATCATATATAAATAATTAAAATATAAATATCAGGAAAATAACCTCAACTATGTTATTTTATAAGGAGGAATGCCCTTTAATGTGATGGAAGCTACCAAGGGAGATACGTAGGAAGTTAATTGGTATATTCAAATATTTGTAGAAGAAGCCAAGATAATTCCAACTGATTCTTTTTGTGAACAAGAGTAATTATTGTGGTTGGGCTAATTTCATGGGATGCTTTTTTTTTTTTTTTTTTTTTTTTTTTTTTTTTTTCGGTTTTCGATTTTACATCTAAATTTTTTAATAACTTTAAAAAAATTACAATTGTGATAAGCGGTTATTAGTAAGTAAAAAAATGACTCCAGTGATAAGTCTAAACGTAAAATTATGGTAAGATGTGATATTGGTAGTGCTTATTGTGACGATTGAACTATCAATTGTAAGGAAAAAAAATAGGGTACCACCGAATGTGACAAAAATGCGATCAAAAGTAATGTGGGTACTACCCAATGTAATAATGGAACGATCAAATTTGAGAATAAAAATATAGGGTATCACTGAATGTGACAAAAATAGAGTCAAATGCGATATTGTACTACTTAATATGACAATGGAACCATTAAATGTGAGAAAAAAAGTAAGGGAACCACCAAATGTGAGAAAAGAACTGTCACATGTGATGTTAGAACTACACAATATGAAGATGGAACCGTCATGTGTGAGAAAAAAGTAAGGAAACCACCCAATGTGACAAAAGAACTGACACATGTGATGTTCGAACCGCACATTATGAGAATGGAATCGTCAAATGTGAGAAAAAAAGTAAGGGAACCACCAAATGTGAGAAAAAACTGTCACATGTGATGTTGGAACTGCACAATATGAGGATGGAACCTTCAAATGTGAGAAAAAAGTAAGAGAATTACTAAATGTGAAAAAAGAACTGTTACATGTGATGTTGGAATTGTATAATGTGAGGATGGAACCGTCAAGTGTGAGAAAAAAGTAAAAGAACCACCCAATGTAACAAAAGAACTGACACATGTGATGTTGGAACCGCACAATGTGATTTTGGAACCGTCAAATGTGAGGAAAAAAAGTAAGGGAACCACCAAACGTGAGAAAAAAAGTAAGGGAACCACCAAACGTGAGAAAAAAACTATCACATGTGATGTTGAAATTGCACAATATGAGGTTGGAACCATCAAATATGCGAAAAAAAAATAAGGGAATCACCAAATGTTAAAAAAGAACTGCCACATGTGATGTTGAAACTGCACAATGTGAGGATGAAACCGTCAAGTGTGAGAAAAAAGTAAGGGAACCAATGTGACAAAAGAATTGTTACATGTGATGTTGAAACCGTATAATGTGAGGATAGAACCGTCAAATGTAAGAAAAAAAAAGTAAGGGAACCACCAAATGTGAGAAAAAAACTGTCACATGTAATGTTAGAACTGCACAATGTGAGAATTGAATCGTCAAATGTGAGAAAAAAGTAAAGGAACCACCAAATGTGATAAAGGAACTGTCATATGTGATGTTGAAACCGCACAATGTGAGGATGAAACCGTCAAGTGTGAGGAAAAAGTAAGGAAACCACCCAATGTGACAAAAGAACTGTCATATGTGATGTTGGAACTGCACAATGTGAGGATGAAATCGTTAAATGTGAGAAAAAAGTAAGGGAACCACCAAATGTGAGAAACAAATTGTTACATGTGATGTTGAAACTGCACAATGTGAGGATGGAATCGTCAAATGTGAGAAAAAAAGTAAATGAATCATTAAATGTGAGAAAAGAACTGTCACATGTGATGTTGAAACTGCACAATGTGAGGATGGAACTATCAAATGTGAGGAAAAAAGTAAGGAAACCACCAACTATGAGAAAAGAACTGTCACATGTGATGTTGGAACTGCACAATGTGAGGATGGAACCGTCAAGTGTAAGAAAAAAGTAAAGGAACCATCAAATGTGAGAAAAAAAATTGTCAAATGTGATGTTGGAACTACACAATATGATGATAGAACCGTCAAATGTGAGAAAAAAGTAAAGGAACCACCAAATGTGAGAAAAGAACTGTCACATGTGATGTTAGAATTACACAATGTGAGGATGGAACCGTCAAGTGTGAGGAAAAAGTAAGGGAACCACCCAATGTGACAAAAGAACTGTCATATGTGATGTTGGAACTGCATAATGTTAGGATGAAATTGTCAAATATGAGAAAAAAGTAGGGGAACCATCAAATGTGAGAAAAAAAACTGTCACTTGTGATGTTGGAGCTGCATAATATGAGGATAGAACTATCAAATGTGAAAAAAAGTAAATGAACCATTAAATGTGAGAAAAGAACTATCACATGTGATATTGGAACTGCACAATATGAGAATGAAACCGTCAAATGTGAGAAAAAAAGTAAGGAAACCACCAAATGTAAGAAAAAAACGGTCACATGTGATGTTGGAACTGCACAATGTGAGGATGGAACCATCAAATGTGAGAAAAAAGTAACTTGGTGTAGCAGGTTACCTATTAGTAGGTACCGTACCCCCCCTTTTTTTGAGGGGGTACCGTAGAATTACTCGATAATAACATCACTTATTTATTGATTTTATATCAACATCACTTAATCTTAATGTTGACAAAATGGATACCATCGTATTCGTATCTTGCTTTTCCCTGTAAATTAGGGATTACTAAGGAAATGGACAATTTGAGCGGCCACAAAAAACATTTTAAATTTCAATGCATTATTGATCATTGATTTCGGCAATAATAAAGGGCAACAAGATTAAATGAAAAGGTTTAGTTAATGTATGCCTTAATCACCAATTTTAGAAAAAAATTTATGAAAAATTGAAAAAACAGTCAAAACAAATTAATTACTTATTTATTTTTCTATAAACTATTTCTTAAAATGGTTTATTGATATATATCTTAGAGCATTTACATCAGTCTTATTAATTTAATATTTCAGCAAAAATTTATCTAAACTCAACCGAAACAAACGTGCATCAGTCTCACTAAATTAACTAAAGTTTTTTAAAAATGATAGTCTCATCGCTACATGTAGTGAGCCTCTATCTTCACTACATTAAATTTCAATATTGATAAAGTATTGAGACTAATGTATGTATATGAAAATAATAGATAGCTAAACTAGCAAAATTAGTAGAATTTTTTGGATTAGTTTAGCTAAATATTTGAGGAGACTCATTGTGAATGCTACAAGAGAGTGCATTAGTAAAACCCTAAATGAAATTATTAGCATGTTAATCTGATATCTGTGTCGATCAAGTTTCTAGGTAATGATGATGAAACAATCAAAGCATGTGGGAAAAGTAGAATATAAAAATGTGGCAGTGTGATCTATCTATGTGCCACGGACATGGGAGAATAATTGTTGGTACGTAGGACAAAAGAACTTAAGAGAGAAGCTTCATCTAAAAGTGGATACTTTACTTTCCGTTCTTTAATTTGTGTGATTGATTATCTTGTACCCTCCAATCAACCACTAACATGTATTTTTAATCATGCACGATTGTTTGTCTAAAGAAAGATACGTCAAGCCCCTCAAACAAAAAAAAAAAAAAAAAAAAAGAAAGATATGTCAAGGGAATTACTTTCTTTTTCTTATTTATTATCCTTGATACCTAAATTTGGCTATGCGATGCCAAACCCAAAGTGGCAGTCATTTTCCCTTGACTTTAAGGGAAAATGACTGCCACTTTGGGTTTGGCTGTTAATGAGCAACTAATTTTACGGATTAACTAAAAAATTAAAAAAAAAAACATTGATGTTATAAATTTTATGATAAAGTACAATTTTTATAGAAGATACCAGATATTTCAAATTTTATTGTATCTATAAAAGAAAAAGTTATAGATTTAGGAGAATCATTTCATTACTTTGGCAATGTTTGAGCTTAAAACGTGTTACAGGCTCACAGATTATTGTAGAATTGATCGATCCGACAATATAATGGTGTTAAACTATATGATCTAGGAATTCATGTTTCGTAGCAATAAAATCATGAAAATAAATTTCAAATATTGACGTATCATTGACTAAGTTAGTATATATATAGTTTGAAATTATCCAAACTTTTCTTTCACAACCAAGATCCAACATTTTGCGTCAAAGATTTATTTATTTATTTTCTTCTCATATTCGCACTTCGCAGATCTATCAATCAATGAATTACAAAATGACAAGTGAGTAATAATTAATATAATAACACTCTCTCATACCTCAAAAAAAGTGAGATTCAATCTTAGTTTTCTTTCAACTCACACTTACCAGTCAAATCAAACATTTGGATGGGTCTTTTGAACTTAATGGTACATAGCTCTAATAAGGGAAAGGTTTGGAGTTGGTGTGAGTTTCAGTCATGTAAGATTACTCAAAAAATAGTAATGCATATTCAAGGATAGACTTCATGTAATTTTCAGGTTTGCCAAATTCACTGCAATACGCCATGGGGATTGGTGTCATTGCTTGGAGTAGGCAATGGATTTTACATTTTAGTCAATGCATAATTATAGTAACTTTGGCTGGGTCTTTCTGAATTATTGCTTTTCATCTCTATCTGGTTAGGTGAGATTATGTGAGTTTTATATTGTTTTAACCACCGAAAAATGTGGAAACTTATTATATTTTGTCACCACTAGGACCATCCACAAAGGACAATCAAGTAAGAAATTTCTTAAAATTATTGGTCCGAGAAAGGATAGAATAATGGTTTTTTTTTTTTTTTTTAGTAAACAATACAATAGTCAATTCATACGTGTTGTAAATATCAATACTATGTTCATGTCTAAGTCAACATAATGGAACATCAACGGGCACAGGGTGTGACTTTTTTAATCCAAAACTATTGAAACTTTTTTTTTTCGAGGGCGTTATGACTTATGATAGAATATATTAGGTAATAGAAGACTATATATATTCCATTTAATTAAAGATCAAATCAAGACATTGACTCCAAAAATATAATTCACTACTCCCATGACTGTTTAAGAACCAGCTTTTTAACTACGAAGTTTCCGTTTCTGCAATTCTGCTAAGTATAAGAATGGCATAAATGAATGTAATTTATAGATGATACCCAAGCAAGACTTACTTAGCCAAAAAACCTTTTTTTTGGGGACTGTGAGCTAATTTTCATGTCACTAAAGAGAGAAAAATAGGTATGACAAAAATGTTCCACCCTATTTAATATGCCTTTTCTCGTTTTGTCTCGCATAAGATTTTCTCACTCCAAAAGGTATAGCAGACAAAGATGGAGGTACATAGAGATTATGGGGCCATTCTCCCCGCTACGAAATTTTAAAGAAAATATTATTTGGGTATATATATATGTATGTATTTATGAAAGTTTAAATAACAAAATTTGTATCCCCTCCTTGTGGAAATAAAAAACTAACATTTTCAAATTGAAAACTAACCCAAAGAATCTAGAAAATAAAATGTTTACTTGATCTATATGTATATGGTATTACACTTTGCTTGTTTGATTTTTGAGACCCAAAGTGAAAAGCTTGAAACTTTTGAGTTTTGACTTTTGAGTGATATCATGCTGCTTGATATGGCTAAAGGGTTGTTTGAGTGCTTTTTATTTTCTGTTTTTTTTATTATTATTTATTTATTTATTTAACTTGACAACACTAATTTGTTTTATAGTAAGAAGAATATTGGATATATAATGATGTAAAAATGACTTTCAACTTTCATGGTTCATGCTATTTTATTTATAGAATAGTTTTACTTCTATTTACTCTTTCAATTTTTATTGCAATTATGAAACAGAAATTTTTAGTCATAAATATTGCTAAAATTAAGCTTTGCAATAAAATAAGAGTAATGTTACAGATATAAACTGTTTTACAACATTTTTACAAACTGCTGATATGGTTTTAGTATTTTTCAAATAGTTATTGCAAGTAAAAATGTGATGTTAGTAATGAGTTCATATTAGAACTTGTAAGAATTTGGCACATCAGCAGTTTGTAAAAATATTATAAAATAGTTTATGTCTGTAGCATTACTAATAAAATAAAGAGTAATGCTATAATCATAAATTATATTATAACATTTTTACAAATTATTGATGTTGCAAATTCTTATTAGTTCTAATATAGGTCCACCACTAACATCACATTTATGTTTACCAATAATTATTTGAAAATTACTAAAGCTATATCAGTAGTTTGTAAAAATATTTTAAATTAGTTTGTATCTGTAGCATTACTCTAAAATAAAAGATGATTTTTTAACTCTTTTTTTTTTTTTTTTTTTGTACATTGAAAAAGAAAAATCAATCATAGATGATATTTGTGATTTAAAATAATGTCAAGTTCTATAATTGATAGCAAATAATTGAGTAAAAGTTTACTTAGAAACAATCATTTTTTATCTTTTCGTTTGTTTATTTTTTGTTAATATTAAATAGTTACTAGTTTTAATTTTCATATATTAATTTAGTTTTGAATTTTTCTTAATTTCATTTTATACTTTGGCCTCTAATCCAACCCCGTCTTGCTCCATTATCATCCCTAGTTGAAAATAGATGCGAGTCTATATATGCCCATCTTTTCTTGGGAATTGTTGTAGTACTTTTGAACAGTGCTTGTGACCAATGCCTGAATTCGTTGAGACACCCAAACACAATACACAGGCCAGCACCATTTTTGGCCATTAAATTTCTTGGGCATTATGTTTTTATTGTGGACAATAATATTTATAAGGAAAAGTTAACGGATACACGGATACTCTAAGACATTGGTTTAGGAATTATTTTTGAAAACATTTTATGGAAAAATGATAAAAAAAATTAATTTTTTTACGGTTTTTTATATTTCCTATAAAAGTGGTGTCAAAACTTTCTTAAAATAGTTTATTAATAACTACCCTAAGAATGCCCGTTAACATGACTCATATTCATAAGCTCATGTTATAAGTTCATATTTCATCCATTCTTATTGGAGAAGGAAGTATAATTACTTAATTAGATTACTCCCTTTAAATTATGTTTGTAGGCAATGTGGTTGGAGAACACAATGTTGCTTCTATTGCCTTTCACTCTCCACCAAAAGCGAATATAAAAAATGAGAATATATAAAGAAAGAAAAAAAAAAAAAAAAGGGTGGGGGGGGAGAAGAGCGAGAGACATGTTGGTAAGAGTTCTTTGGACGTTTGAAAAGAAAAAAGAAGCAAGATGCTACGATCTGTCTAATAGAGAACTAGACAACATATATATTCTCCGAAAGATCAACTTAAACATTTAGATATGTAGTTTTCTTTTGTTAGTGCTTTTGTTCCTGATTCGTATTAGAAAGAATAAAGGCCTCCAAAACCCACAGTTAAAAAGAAAGGTATGTCAACCATTACTACTCTCATAGGCATAGCCAAGCACAACTACTTGACGGTGTTGAGTTCTTGGTCAAGCATTGCATCAATTCTGTAAAAAAGAAAAGAGTACCAGATCCATCCATATATGATGTATTGAAATTAGAAGTAATGCCTACTAGAATATTTTTTGAAAATAATTACATGCATCAACTATTTTGATAAACCTAAAAAAATTTCCCCAGATACTGAACAAAACCCATGTGAATAAAGGGAACAAAAATTCTATGACCACATAAAATACCACAACTTTGGTCATAATTGTCCACATGGCAGATTGTGAGTGGTATAGAAAAAGTGATGAGTCCATGTGAAAGTAGCTTGTAGCCAATCACAGTTATTTTTCAAGCTAGACCATGACATGTTTATCTCATGTTCTCATCAGAAAAGCATTCTCACTTCTCTCTCTCTCTCAATCAAGTTTATCAATGAACCATTGAGCTCTTGGTTCATGAATCATTTGCATCTTAAGCACACCCTATGGAGTTGGCCAGGGTCAAAATCTTAGGAAGGATATATCAAAGTCTTAGGGTTCCACTAGTGGGCTGATTTGGGCCCAAACATGGGTCAATGCCAGTAGATAGGGATCCACCCTATACCCTCAAGAAAGAGAGGTCCATCAAATTTACTCTAAGGCCTTACTTAGGTTCCCCTCCACCAAAGGAGGTGAATCAAATGAATGACTATAAATAGAGCTGTGCGCTAATCAAAATGGAAATGATATAGAACACGTAAAACAATGGATCAAATGTGAGGCATTTTTGTTGACAATATTTCATTATTTCTCACTTTATGTTGTGTTTGGGATGAGAATTTTTTTTTTTTTTTTTTTTTTTTTTTTAGAATACTAGGTATTTTTAACACACATACACGGGGAGAAGGGGAGAAGGTTTTTTTTAAAAACTTATAGTTGTGTATATCCAAAAAGACTTAACTATTTTGGGATGAGAAATTTTGATGTGGGAGTTTTCTCAAAAATGCAATTTGATAAATTTTTTGATAATTTTTTTGGGTTGATTTCCCTTGTTTGGATTAACTAAAAAGAATTATTTCAAAAATTCAATGAAAAATTTAACTTCAAATATCAAGCATCCAAATACCTAATTTTGGATTCAATGAAAGAATTTTTAATTCATAAATTCTACTAACATTACTATTTTCATATTACCTACTATTCTTCACATAGCCACCACCATTGTTGTTGCCATTGTTTTCATCAGTACTACCACCCATCACCAAGACCACCCCTACCACCACTGCCACACACAATTGACCTTACCCCATCACCAATACCACTTTGACTACACCATGAACACTACCTATTACCATTGTCATTATATTTCTATCATTTTGATGCCATAACACATAATTACTAAGTCATTATCATCCCTATTTCTATCTGATGTAACTATAATAGGAATAATAACTTTACAATTTGTAAGTATACTCATTCAAATAATAGAAATTTAAATTGATGAAAATTCCCATCAATTTAAATATTGATATTTTTCAAATTTTCCATCCAAATATTCCAAACATGTAACCTTAAAATTTACCGACTTTTAGGGTGAGTTGTAACTACTAAAGTTAGTTCCCGACAATGCTCATTTGAGCTTCATAAAGTCATCTATTCCGGGGGCATCAAAAAAATTTCACCTTTTATTGGTTATTGGTGATCAATCTGAGGCTTTGTAACTTGAAAGGAAACAAAAGGAAGCTTTTTGAAATATAACCTTTACAACAGCATCATAATAAGAACTGTTTATCTCTAATTTTGATAGGTTTTCACATAGAATCAAGCGAAAAGACAAAATTCCACACTTCCAAGTTCCAAGCATAAACTAAGCATCCACTATTCCACTTGCCTTTTTTTTTTGGTAAGTATCCACTCATATCAAAAGCACTCAAATGCATAGTCCGGTTCAGCCTCCATGAGTTGTAAGCCTTGTGAATAGTCTTGTCTAAGATGAATTTTATGACCATCTTTTAATGTACTCAGGTGAGCAATTTGTTGTCACACCAACTAGACATACCAAACTTTATAGGTGTATTATTCTTTAGAGGTCAAAAATTTGTAGGAGCTTCACGTTGGTGTTGTTTAGGCCAATGGCCTCTTAACTCAGTGGTAGGAAGGGGGTAAAGGCTTCAGAAGCATACTCATATCATAGCTTTAGAGCATTCACATCAAAAATTTTAAAAAATTTAGCATTTAGCATCTTAAAAACCTACTTTATTAATTTTAACAACTCACTTTATAGTACACCCAACATCAAAGATTTTATATTTTTTTACTAGTTCATTAAAATATATATATTTTTAATTTTATTCTCATTCTCATCTCTTTCACTACCAAAAAACCCACTGCCACTGCCAACACCCACGGCCACCATTGCCCACAGCCACAACCACAGCCGCCGCTGCCACCAACCACAACCTCAATCCCCAACCACCAAAATATATATATATATATATATATATATATATATATATAAATAAGATAAAAATAAAAGTCTATCCCTTCTTCAACTTTGTAGCACGCACCCACACACATGAAAACAAACCACAAATTTTTCTTCTGCAACTCAACCTTTGGTCCGCCTCTTCGTTCCCACGGACATGGACACCACTTCCCTCCTCGTCATCATCTTCTTCCACGGCGATGGCGGCTTCACTTTCCTTTCCCCTTACTCCTTCGCACTGGAAAACCAAAACACAATCCCAAAACCAAATCAAGACCCAAAATAAAATCAAACTCACCCCAATCTGAATCCACTACAAAATTGCAACCAAAACCCACCCCAGCTTCTCCGATAACCACCACCCTAACGGCCCAGCCTCTCTGGTCTTAACCCTAGTCAAGAACACCAACCACGCCAACTAAAGAATGACGCCTCAAGAACACCAACTCAAGCTTGGGTTTTTGGGTTTGACCATAAAGAGAAGAGAAGAGCTTGGGTTGAGGGAAAAAAAAGAGGTAGCATGATGACCAATAAGGCATGGGTTGAGGGAGAACCTAAAGAGAGAAAGATGGAAATCGCGTGTGAGAAAGAGAGAGGGCACGTATGGAGATTAAAATATAATATTTGGGTTTGACACTCAGCGCACTGTAGCTAGGTGTCAAAAAATTTAGCATTTGCCTTCTTTGATGGAGCAGGTTTTTTGTGCTTGGAGCTATAAAAATAGCATATCAAAGCATTTAGCATATTTGATGAGAATGCTCTTAGCATGCTCATATCAAAAGCATACTCATTTTCTCTTTCTTTCAAAAGCGTACTCATATCAAAATGGACAGAATGAACCAAAGTGGACCAAAATTGACCAAAGTGGAATGAATAGACAGAATTAGACCAAAGTTGGTTAAATGGACTGAAGTAGACCGAAGTAGAATGAAATGGACCGAATGGACAGAATTAGACTGAATTTGACCAAAGTGAACGGAATAGGCTAAAGTAGACCAAATTTGATCAAAGTGGAATAAAATGGACCAAATGAATAGAATTAGACCAAAGTGGCATAAATGGACTGAATTAGACTGAATTGGACTGAATGGACTGAAGTGGACTGAATTAGACCTAAATGGACTGAAGTAGACCGAATTAGACTAAGTGAGACCATTGGACCTAAATGGACCTAAATGAACTGAAGTGGACCCAATTGGACCGAAGTGAGCCCATGGACCGAAGTAGACCGTAACGGACCGAATTAGACCGAAGTAGACATAATGGACCTTATAAGACTGAAGTGAGCCGGAATGGACGGAAGTAAGCTGAATGGACCCAATTAGACCGAAATGGACCGAATTGAAGTAAGATTCAGTAATGAAGAAAAGAAAAGTGTGGAAGGAGTTTTTTCTAAATTAAAGTAGATGAATGTATAAAAGAAAAGTTTATGTAAACTCAAAATTGTTCAAGATATTATTAGGAGAAAAAAAGGGTCCAAGATGAATGTCAAAGCATATATAAAGTTAAAACCATCTAAGATATTGTTAGGAAAAAAAAACATTTAAGAAGAACGAGTAAAGTCAATCGGTTAATATATTTTCTTCTAAAACAAAAACATATCGGTTAATATATTTAATATTATCAAAATATTAGATGAGCAAATCATTAAAAAAAAATGATGACGTGACCAATGATATAGCTCAACATGAGCATAACAGCATTAGATGCTATGTTTCGATTTTTAGACATTATATATAAATTTCTTAACTAACTTTTTCAAGAAATGTCCAACCCCTTGTGCAGATCGATATTATTTGCTATCTCTAAATTTTCGTCTAAGTAGTGGCTTTATCTCACCAAAGGTATTTCTGTTAGGTATAGTTTATTTTCTTGGCTTATTTAGTTTCTTTTTTAAAAAAGTAAAATAAAATGTGAAGATTTAACACGTCGTATTGTATCTAACCAAACAAACAAAGTAAATTGAGAAATAAGTGGATTCAAAATATTGTAGATTAAAAAAAACAAAATCTTGTTTGAAATAGCAGTTTGAAGCTTGAACAAACTCTCAAAAGTCAGAAAACAGCTAAATGGACCTAACTCCTCGGTCCCTTTATCCAAGAAGTAGGTCCAGTACCTAACATATAGTATAAGTCAAATACTACATTACTACTACACCTACTAGGAGTTAGATACTTACCAATATTCTCCAGAGAGAAGAGGGAAAACCTTAAAATTAAGTAAAAACTAATATATGGGGTAAGAATATTTATCCTAATTTGGTCGTGTGTGGATATTTTTTTATTGAATCGAACGAAAAGACAAAATTCCACACTTCCAAGCATAAATTAAGCATCCACTTAGTCTTTTCTGTTGGTAAGTATCCACTTATCAAAAGCACTCAATTGCAAAGTCCGGTTCAGCCTCCATGAGTTGTAGCCCTTGTGAATAGTTTTTGTCTAAGATGAATTTTATGACCATCTTTTAATGTACTCAGTTGAGCAATTTGTTGTCACACCAACTAGACATACCAAACTTTATAGGTGTGTTATTCTTTAGAGGTCAAAGATTTGTAGGAGCTTCGCATTGGTGTTGTTTAGGCCAATGGCCTCTTAACTCTGTGGTAGGAAGGGGGTAAAGGCTTCAAAATCATACTCATATTATAGCTTTAGCATGCTCATATCAAAATGGACAGAATTAGCCAAAGTGGGCTGAAATAGACCAAAGTCGACTAAGTGTACTGAAGTAGACCGAATTAGACCGAAATGAACTAAATTGGACCGAACTGAGCAGAAGTGAACTAAATGGACTGAACTGACAGAATTGGGCTGAAATGGACCTTAGTGGACCTAATTAGACCGATATGAACCAAAGTAGATCGTATTGGGCTGAAATAGACCTAAGTGGACCAAATTAGACTGAAATGGGGTGAAATTAATCTAAGTGGACCGAATTAGACCAAAATAAACCAAAGTACACCGAATTGGGCCGAAATGGACTAAATTGAAGTAAGTGTAATGAAGAAAAATGAAAATGTGGAAGGAGTTCTTTCTAAATTAAAGTAGATAAATGTGTAAAAGCAAAATAAATGTAAAGTTAAAATCATCCAAAATATTATTAAAAAAAAAAATCGTCCAAAATGAATGTGTAAAGTTAATCTGTTAATATATTTAATATTATCAAAAAATTAGAAGAACAAATCACTAAAAAGAGTGATGACATAATCAATAATGTGACTCAACAAAAGTAAACTTTTCAAGAAATGTCCAACTGTAGTTCAAGATATTACTTGCAATCTCTAAATTTTCATCTTAGTAATGGCTTCATCTCACCAAAGCTTGGTATGTCTGTTTGGAATATTTTATTTTCTTGGCTTATTTAGTTTCTTTAAAATAAATAATAATAATTTAAAAAAAAAAACTGCAAAAAGTATATTTTTATCTTCAAAAAAGAAGGAAAAAAAAGAAGTGAAGATTGAACATGTTGTATTATATTAATATCTAACCAAATAAACAAAGTAAATTGAGAAATAAGTGGAATCAAAATATTGTAGATTAATTAGAAAAACAAAATATTGTTTGAACAAACTCTCAAATTCAGAAAACACCTAAATGTCCGTACGTTGCAAAGTTGGACCTAACTCCTTGGTCCCTTTATGCAAGAAGTAGGTCCATTACCTAACATTTATATAGAGTCATCTACTACACCTACTAGGAGTTAAATACTTAAACCAATATTCTCCAGAGAAGAGGGAAAACCTTAAATTAAAGTAAAAACTGAAATATGGGGTAAGAATATTTATTGGTCGTGTGTGTGGATATGATATTGATAATGGGCACAAACTATAGGGGTGTTTATCACTGTTGTTTAAACAATAGTTTTCAGTATTTAAATAATATTACACATATATTTTTTTATCTACATGTATTTCTACAAAACAACAACAACGTTACTAAAAATTTCTTACCAAATTAGGCCTATATTTGACAGAAAACAGACATATGGGAAACCCAAAACTAGTTTTTTATGTTGGCAATTTTTGACCGTGCATTCGACTCCTCCACACGAATATTGGTAAATTGGTAGCTGTTTTTGTGTTTACAGCTTTCGTCAAAGTTCAAAATCTTCTTGTCAAAGTTTTGTGCCTTTTTGCTGATGGATTCTGTAGTACCTAAGTGAAACAAAAGGACAAATGACCTGAGAAATAGTTGGGTTTTTTTTCGGAGGAGGGAGTTGGAATATGGCATTTATAAATCCAACAATACTAGGGTATGTTCACAAATACTTTTACATCCAATTTCACAACTTGTTAAACAGGTCAATTTTGAGTCGTAAAAATAATTAAAAAAAAACGTTGTGAGCATAAAGTGTTTATCAGTCCCAATCAACCAATTTAACATGCTGAAAAATTAAGTATGAAATCAAATATATGTATTCCTAAATTTATTCTACGTGCCCCATTTGCAAAATAAAGAGTAGCTTGATCATGAAATTTATTTAGGCAAATTACATAAAAATACACGCAATTTGTACTATAGTAACATTTGTTGTTAAAATTATTGTCTTTTCACTTAAGACTTGTTTATTAATCAATTTGACAATCATTGAACTTTACCCCCAAAATAGATAGTAATTTTAAGATCACACACTTTATTACACGCTTTTCCACAATTATATCTATTTTTGAGAGATAATTACAATATACTGTTAATCCCGCAATTCGAACTATTTCTCTCCTAGATCTCAAGCATAAAGTGCATGAAGATGTGCTAATTCAGCTATAAAACCTTTGACTTTTCCACAACTATCTTATATGTTTACATAAACCTACTATTTTTTTCTCTATTACTCACGATATGCAACGTCAGGGTTGTGACAGAAAAGATTGTCCTTATATATATTTTCCAAAATTATAGGCCTTTCACATTTAAAAAAAGTGCCCTCCTTGGCCATATTCCCTATGGTTCATTGGTTAGTACCATCCTTCTGCAATAAAGGCCAGATGGTCATTGTGTCTTCAATAGAGGGCCAAGTGCAGACCCACTTCATGAAAAAAGGCCCAGAAAACAGAACAGTCTGGCCCAATAAGGCCAACACCTCGTGTGTCTCTCTGTCATCGGAATTCATAGCAGATCAAACGTGGGGCCCAAACAAGAGATTGGTTACATCATATGTCATATAAGTATAACACAAAAAGCATAGCACAGCTTG
Source organism: Quercus robur (assembly GCF_932294415.1). NCBI lineage: Eukaryota > Viridiplantae > Streptophyta > Magnoliopsida > Fagales > Fagaceae > Quercus > Quercus robur. The sequence goes on along the minus strand of NC_065534.1, from coordinate 2,517,372 downwards.
GGATCCCAAAATTGTGGGTCCTATTGGTCACCAGTACCATAAATCATCCCGATCTTCACGATCTTACCGTCCTCACCCAAAATGTACTATAGGTCTTTATAATTTCCTCAGAGAATTTTAACCCCATTTAAGAATAAGATAACGATTGAATCACTGAACTCATTCCAGAAGGAAAGAAGTCAGTGGCAGTTATAGTTAATTATTACAATTGGTATATGTTTTTAACAAATTTCAGAACATTTTTAATGCAGTCTTAATGTATTAAAATTGAAAAAATGCTACTAACTATTTGGTGAGTTTGATGTTCACTGGCTGGAAAAAAAAAAAAAAAAAAAAGGTTTGGATTTATATAAAAGTGATAGATAATTAGTTACCATCTATTATGTAAAATAATTGTAAAAGTGAGTATAAAAATTAATTGTGGTTCTAGTAGTAATCATCAAAATTCTATCAAAATTTTCATATTTCACCGCATAACCTTTAAGATAGTGTTCCATGGCTCTATCTTAACGCAAAATATATAAAAGAAAAAGAAAAAGAAAATTGGTGAAATTTTTGTATGGAGAGTTCTTTTATTCCCCTTTTAATGTGAGATAGCATATTGTGATTTATAATAATAAAATGATCCGCATAATTCTATATATATAAAAAAAAAAAAATGGTCCCGTTAAGGCATACATTAATCATCTATTTTATAAAAATTTGAATTTTTTTTAAAAAAAGGTTAATCACTTTCATTTCATCATAATAAAAAAAATAAAAAATAAAAAGGAAGAGGAAGATTCACTAATGTAAACCTTAAAGCTAAGGAAATGTTTAGTAAACTCCATTAAAAAAATTATATTACACTAATCACACTCTTGTAAAATATTATGAAAAGGTTTAAAAATTATTAAGAGACATCGTTATAAAATTATTTTTTTAGAGAGTCTTTGATGATAATTCTTTATTATCATACTAAAATATTAATAAATTTTTTATATAAGTAAATATTAAACCTCAATTTTCTTATTCAATTATTAAAAAATTTACTAGTTAAGTTATCAACGACTAACTATATAATAGCCTAAAAAAAGAAAAAAAAAAAACGACTAACTATATAATTGTAATTAATGAGAAGGATTGGAAAATCATTATAACTCTAACGAATAATCAATAATAAAAAAAGGTATAAAATTTGTTACTAGCAGTAGTCTAGCATTATCAGATTCAGAGACTTCATAAGGAAGCAAAAGATAGTAATAAATAAAGAAAAGAGCGAAGAAAGTAAAGTGGGGATTGGTTAAGTTGGGACAGCATGCAGAGAGATTTGCAGGTGCTAGGGAGCAAGTAATGATGAACCCTAACACATACTTACACACTTACACACACACACCCACCTAGACCTAGATAGACTCCTTACTTCTTCTTACACAACATCAATCACTTTTACCTTTGTGTGATTGCGTGCTGTGCCTCTAGTCATATTCATATAGAGTATTAGTGTACCCTCAGAAAGAAAAAAACGAACCCCTCTAATAGAGTCTTGGGACTCGAGGCCCAAAAGTCACATCTCCCACAAATGTTGCTGTTCATGTGGTTTATAAAAATGTTTTTTTTTTTGGTATAGTATAGAAATGGTTAAAAATAATAATGAGCAATTTATTTTTGGAAATTGTGAACCATAAGAGGTCAAAAAGTGAACGTCTACTTTTGTCCTTTGGTCTTTCCCATTAGAGGGTCAGTTTAAAGAACTTTGTCCGAAAGGTAAAACATCTTTTTCTTTTGCACAGATGGTCATTCAATTCAGTCCTATTAATAAATTCATTTTCTCCCTTTTAAGCATCACCCCAAAAGGTTCTTTCTATTTTTTCTTTTTGTTTGTAGACTGTAATAGATAGCCCGGATTTTTTTAAAAAATAAAAAAGTATCCCTAGTTATTTGAGGTATTTTTGGGTATTTGCAAAGCATTTTTTTGGGTATTTGAGGTATTTTTGTTGCAACTCTGAATATAGTCCACATAATAAAAATAAATATAACCCGTCTCATATGTTATCCACATGCATAGTGTTATTTTTTAAAATTTAATTTTCCTATCATGCATGTTAAAAAGAAAAAGTAAAGAGAGAAAAACATATGCATCGTTATATTAGTCTATGTGTTTAAGAGAGAAAAAAATTGCATCATTAAAGGAAAAAAGAAAAAAGAAACAAAGAAACTACGTCATTTCGTTGGTATTTAATGTTTGAAATGGGATGAACAAAATGACTATTTAGAAAGCACAATCAAACTTGGAGTACAAAATTTTTATTATAAAAAGAAATCCCAAATTTAAGTGGTTAAAACGGAAACAAAAATATAATTTTATCCTAAATATTTTAAAAACTGACATATAATAACTCTATAAAATAATTAGATGAGTTATAAACATGTGAAATTATGAGAGATCAAGTCATGAAAATAATAATTTGTTACTTCATAGCAAATTGACTCACTTTTTAACTCATAAACAAACCTAGCATTTTGTATGTGATGGACATATTGTAAATTGTGAGCGGTGAAAAATAAAATTTAAAGATTTATATGCTTGGAGTACAAAATTTTTTTTATAAAAAGAAATCCCAAATTTAAGTGGTTAAAATGGAAACAAAAATATAATTTTATCCTAAATATTTTAAAAGCAGACATATAATAACTCTATAAAATAATTGGATGAGTTATAAACATGGGAAATTATGAGAGATCAAGTCATGAAAATAATAATTCGTTACTTCATAGCAAATTGACTCACTTTTTAACTCATAAACAAACCTAACATTTTGTATGTGATGGACATATTGTCGATTGTGAGCGGTGAAAAATAAAATTTAAAGATTTATATGAAAGTAATAACTAATAAACAGATTACTCACAATTTGCCACATTAGAATTATAACAAAATGACTTTATAAAACTTCCCACTAGCTAGTTGTAGCATGGCAATTCCCTCCCTATGGAGAGGATAAACTAAACACCAAAGCGAGTTTCCAAAGGCAACCTTGGTCTGGTTAGAAGTTGAGGCTTGATTTGAGACCTTTTAAGAATTTGGTTGAGTGGCTTTTTTCTTAGGTTAGGCCACACAACTGGCATCATGGTCATTCTTTGGGCGATAAGAGTACAATGACCATGGACAGACAAAGGGTTATAGTCTTGCAAAGTGTAGACACATTATCGCGATGTGAAATTCATTTATATTTTTCATGACTTATATGATGAGTTAATAGGCCTATAGTATACATTTGCACTTATGTTTTTGATTGCAATAATCTTCTTATTTAAGATAAAATATATATATTGGGAAGCCACTTATTATGCCGATCAATTAACTACATCGATGAGAGGGCGACAACACGAAAATCATAAGATTTAATTATATATTAAGTATACATCTTATTTACTGTTAATTAACTGATTTATTCAAAGTTTGAAAATAGAAAGGTTTAAGACCTATTTAGTAGACAAGTCTAAACCTAAAGTTAGTTAATTCAGAGTTAAACCTATAGTCCACTTTTTTTTTCCCACAGTTAAAAACTGTATAAAAGTCATAGCCAGGTATTGGAGTCAAAAACAAAAAGGAAGTGGGGTTAACAAGAAATAAAGAAATCATCTGGAAAAAGTAGGAATAGTGGTAAATAGAGGAAGTGGTAATGTGAAAAAAAGTTGACCTCGTAATCTGTAACCCTATTTGTCGTGCTTCCCACACTGGAGTGAGGTTGTCCCTACTTGTCACGGGGATACGTGAAAATAAGTACAGGAATATATATTATTCAAAGATTATATATAGTGCTAGCTAGCTAGCTAACCTTTATACTAGTAGACCAATTTCTCCTCTAACTTCTCACACTACTTTCAATTTCTCGCTGTATCTTACTATAGATTACTTTTGATAATTAGTTCTTAGTTAATTAGAATAATGTTGGAGAGAAGAGATGGATTCAAATCCTAATTTTTTTTTTTGATAAGTGATTCAAATCCTAATTATGTTTTGAGTATGTATGAAAAGAAACCAACCCAATTCAATTCAATCTGATGCCTCAAATTGGTTTTTCACTTTTTTCATGATTTGGTGAATTGGGTTGCATTGAAATTTTATTTTGAACTTTATGTTAGATCGAGTTCAGGTTAATAGGATTTTTAACCCATTTTACTAAATATAATCCATTTTACTAAATATAATCCATTGACCTTATTTTAACCCATTTTTAATTTATAGATTTATTCATTGACCTTATTTATATTTCTAGCTTGACTTATTTTTGTCTTTTGAAATTAGTTTTGATGAATTTGAAAATTAGATATATAATTTAGATAGATCATGTGAAATTCTAATAATTTATTGAAGAAATGCTTAAACATATTATGAAAATGACATGACTTATTTTTAGTGGGCAATTCAATTGAATATATATTCATATTCAACGTGTCCAGTGAAATTGCCTAACACTAGCTCTATAAAAAAATCATTTTATGTTTTTTTAATAAGACATGAAATATATGAATACAATTCGCTTATCCAACCCAACTCATTTGAGTTGGGTATGAAATTACTCAACTCCACAATGTTTGGTTGGATTGAAAAAATCACTTTAACAAGATTCATGCACACCCTTAATTTTCTTAATAAAATAGAGAATGTTGTAGTGCTACTAGGCTACAAGTTCCTTTACCTGAATTCATAAAATTTTGACGGGCTCTATTTGGATCGGAGTTGTGCTTCTTCAACTTTAAACGACAAGTGGACAAGGGGCTTCAATTTATTTCAACCACTCTTTATATTATTGCTAACATACACACATAATACAACAATGCGGAAATTACCAAAATTTAAATAGTGTGTTTGCAGCCAAAGATTGCAGGAATCTCAACATCCGTACATATGGATCTCACTCAGTATTGTATGTACGGAATTCCAGTGATTCCTGTTATATGCATAAGCTTATATTTGTATGTTTGCAATTTAAAAGGTGAAAAAAATAGTGTGTTTGAACTTGAATAATAAATATTTTATTGATTTACTTTATTTAAAAGATAAATGGTGTAAAAATATAATTATACATATTAGAAAGTAAAACTTTAAAAAACTAATCTAACAAAACAAATAAAAAAAACTTTAAATAAAAAAAAGCTTAACCAATAACACTAATAACAGGTCCACTAAAAAGACGAAAAAGAGTAAAGGATAAGACACCTTTGTAGGGTGGTAGCTTGATGGTAGAAGTTCCTTAAACTATCATCTTTGCGAGTCTAAGGGTTATAGTTCGAGTGGAGTAATATCTTAAATATTTTGTGAGTTTGATGTGAAAACGTGATGTAAAATTCAGTGTCCCTAATTGAAGTGAGTAAAGAAGTGTTTGACCTAGTATGCATCACAATTGATACTTGACAAAAAATTGAAATTCAAATCAAATCACAAGTAGGAATAATGGTAGTAGCTCTTCCCTTCCATGGTTGTGAGTTGATGGCTCATGCAAGACTTGATTCCAATGAAGAAAACACGGGTTCTAGAGGCCCCAATAAGGCATGTAATTCAGGCTCATAAGATGGTGTAACCATCAAGCATCAAAGAGAGATCAATCAAGATATTCTCAAAGGGCTTTGCCTTAAGGTGTAGGGTTTTCATTCAAATCCTTTCACCTTAGTGTGGAGAATTGTAAGAAATATTTGGATTAGTTTCCTATGGAAGAATTATTTAAAATTGTGGAACCTTTTATTCAGGCAAGTTCTGATTTAAATAGTTCTTATTTCGGGTCCACAATTATTTCCTGAATAGAGATGGTTCAAACATATGAAATATTCTATTTTCTTCTTTTCGGGTTGGTTAGGAACTTGGAGAGGATGATTAGACGTGGATTTGGCAACTTTCTTGTAACATGCAGGACTTTGCAGTAAGTACATCCAAACCATTAGGTGTTCAGCAATATTTCAGGGTGGTCAAGATCAATATATTCATAGTTTGGACTCTGGAGTATACATCAAATGTGACATTTTAGCAAATATATATGTTAGGTTCTAAAGTTTAGGATTTTATGTATTTAGTACTCTAATTTGTATTGTTGGCAAACCATGATCAAAACAATGTGTTTAGAAGTGTTTAAAACTAGCTCAAAGTTGTATGTCAATGTAAAGTTGGAATCGAGCTTAAAGCAGGAAGCACTGTGGCTTTCGGCCTGGCTCGATCGATCGAAGCTTAGGCTCGACCGATCGAAGCTCGGGCAGATCGCTTTTCTGCAAAATTTTCCAACTCAACCCTAGTTGTTTTAAAACGTTTTTAGGGTTTCTTATTTGTCTTAAGTATAAAAGGCAAACCCTAGCCACGTTTTAGTGTTGCTCATATTGCGGTTTGTGTAAATCTCTTGTGAGATCTAGAGGAGTTTTCCTTTACACAAACTTAGGGTTTTCAAGGAGGAGATATTTTCTACACCTTGATGATCAAAACAGTTGCTGCCATTAAAGCTTAAAGAATATACAAGCGGGGGTGCTTGTAGTTGGTGGGAATCCAAGAAAGAAGGAGTCCGTGGATTCGGAGTTTGCACGTGATCGTGTCAGTAAGTTCTACTGGTTGATAGCATTAGAAAGTCAAGCGGGGGTGCTTGTAAGTCCTTTTGTATGAACTTCGATTCTTTAAAGATAGTGGATTCAAGTTTACCTTGAGAATAGATAGGTCAAATCCTCCCCAGGTTTTTACCGGTTTGGTTTCCTGGGTGATCATATCGTGTGTTATTTATTTTCCGCTGCTTTGCATGATTTGATCTTTATAATTGTGATAACTTAGACTTGTTTAATTAGACTAAGTAACAACTTGGCTAATTACCTATGTTTAATCAATTGTTTAAGGAGTCTAAAAACTATCAATATATAATGTGACATTAAGGAAGGTGATTTTTACACTGCAAGGAACAGTTCTATGTTAAGAAGAATGGTACAGACACATTTCTTCTGAAAAAACACTTTTTACAATGTTCTTTATTCCCCAGTTTCCATGATACATATATGTACTAGTGTCTAGTATTAAATGGTAAAATCTATGGTATACCTTTCACAGCAATATTTTTGGTTAAACATGTGCTCAGTCATTCTGTATTTCTTACCAGTAAGCAACAATGCCCGATAATGTCCAATAATAACTTGTCCTACGAAATTGGGGATGACCTTTAGTCCCCCAAAAAAATACAATAGACTGTTTTTACATTCAATATAATGAACTCTTTACATACAATATAAGTAGTTTAATATAAAATCTCATTTGTTCTTCTCGGGTTTTGTCATAAGTCACTAGCTAGCTAGTCTGAATAAAAGTTAGTCTTTTTTTTTTCTTTTCAAAAAACATGCTTGATCTCGACCTTCTTTTTCTAACAGGAAGGTTCATACAATCAAAAATCAAGGATATGTGCTCGTGGAAAGATTGTTAGCTCATTGCTTAAGTCGTAGTGTACTAAAAGAGAATTCAAAGATGCTGCTTCTCTTGTTGTTTAATGAAAGTTGGGGATTATAAAAAAAATAAAAACCTCTTATATGAAGGTCAACCTTGCTCGTACTGTCCAGGCTTTAATGGAAAAGCCACCAAAGCTATTTGACCGATTTTAATGGAAAACCCACCAAGCTATTACCATTTTGATTGCTATTTACTTAATCAACTCTTATTGAGCCTGTGAAGTACATTTTTTGTACTTAAAATTTAGAGTTGTTTTTATTATAGCTATATGTCTCAAAGTTTTGTTTTTACTCTTCACATTTGATTCTGTTTTCATATTGATCCATGCCGCCTATTTTTATTAGTAATTTGACCTTTAAATACTCTTCATATTTAATTATTTCATTAAACACTAACTTTAAAATATTATAGCATGTATAAATTTCACTATCTATGCATAACAACATTATGAATGGTCAAATTAGTAATGAAAATAGATGGTAAAGTCAATACAGAAACAAAATCAAACAGGAACAACTAAAATATAATTTTTTTTTTTTTATACCCAACTAAAATATAAATTTTAAAACATAAAAAGAATCAGAATCAAAACAATCTCAAACGTGTCATAAATGGCCTATGAATATGATGGTGTGACTGTTGAGTGCTCTTATCATTGTTTGTCAAAAATGAGTTAGTTGAGAGCTAGCCAAATACCCCATTTTTAAAATGTGAGCATTAATGCCCAGGTTACCTAAAAATAAATAAATAAATTACAGGACACATGAACTCAAATTAGTTTCAAGTTTCAACTTCAAAATCCAAAACAGAGAGAGAGAGAGAGAGACATTAAGCTCAGAGCTCTCATATTTAAACTATCACGAGAAAATATTATTTATAGGGGTAAGTAGATGTGACAAAGAGGACAGATATATAAGTCGGCCTGTCAAGTCGCTGTTCTTCAGTATTTAACGTTAAATCACATCATTTCAGAATATCAGATCACCCGCTTCTTTCTCTCTCTCCCACATTTTACTCCTTCACCTACTTGCATTGCTCTCTCTCTCTCTCTTACCTTTTTATCTTCAACCTATTCAGTATCTGTGATTTTAATTTCCACCTGTTTGTCTAGGCATTTGGGTTTTGTATAGTTTGTCACTATTTTTGTTTTCCTTTTTATAAACTAATATTTTAACTTTAAGTTCAACACCCATGTGCCTTTGTTTTGTTTTGGTTTTGAGAAACTGAAGGGAGAGAAGAGAGAAGTGAAAAGTGAAAGCAAAGACCAAAGAGATAAAAGGAAGAATCTATCTATAAGTTATAGAAAACTCACATGCCATTGCTAACTCTTTTACCCCCACTAGCTTAGGTGTTTATCCTCTTTTTCTAGCACTGAGAGAGAGAGAGAAAGAGAGAGAGAGAGAGAAAAAGAGAATTCTTTCATTCCAAACAGCACTGAAGAAATGACTAAAGAAGAAGACTTTAAGCTCCTCAAGATCCAGGTCTCTCTCTCTTTACCACATTCTCTCTGTCTTCACAAGTCTTTCTTTTATTTATTTTACTATGAATATACAGCAAAGTGGGTTGGTGGTCTTTTCCTTAAGAATCTTTGTTCTTGTTTTATTTTCATTCTCTACAGACTTGTGTTCTCAAAGTGAGCATACACTGTGATGGGTGTAAGCAGAAAGTTAAGAAACTTCTTCAGAGGATAGAAGGTGCTCACTCTCTTATATCATCCTTTTAGTTTGTATTACAAGTTCTTGTCTTTGCTCTTTTTCGTGACTCAACATTGTGTGAACTTTATTGTCTGTTGTTATATGTTACTTCTAGTGTACTATTAAAAGCTTGGTTGGCTACTGAGAAAATATTGGAAGAAAATGTTCTAAAATGAAGACTATTTTCTTGGCCCTTAGTGAAACAAAAACAATGAAGTGAACTGAGCCTCGTAATAATATTTAGCTTTACTGAAAATTTGAATAACATCAAACTTTTTTTTTTGAAAATGAATAACATCAAACTTGTTTCCTCAACAGCCGAAGAGTACATTGGTTAGTGGTTACTCTGTTCCAAGTCAAATGACATGTAAAGAATTGTCTTTTTATGTTTATAGATTGATTAAATCATGTCAAAAGTAATGATTGTTACGGGGTATTAATAATTGATGCTAATGACTGGCTATTTTACCTTTATTTGAGAGAATATAATTAAAGTTCACTGTTCGTAGACCAAAGAGTTTAGGCAAATTTCTCATGAAAGTAGACTTTAAGCTTTGAATTTTGTGCATTACAGTCTCTTAATCTGGTTTCCCCTTTGTTCTTCCCTACTGTTACAGGTGTGTACCAAGTAAATATAGAAGCTGAGCAGCAAAAGGTCACAGTTTCAGGAAGTGTAGATGCTGCTACTCTGATTAAGAAACTAGTCAGAGCTGGTAAATATGCTGAGCTTTGGTCACAGAAACCCAACCAAAACCAAAACCAAAACCAAAACCAAAACCAAAAGCAGAAGAACAACAACTGCATCAAAGATGATAAGAACAACAAAGGTCAAAAGCAAGGGTTGATGAAGGGCCTTGAAGCCTTCAAAAATCAGCAGAAATTTCCTATTTTCTGCCCTGAAGAAGATGATGATTACTATGATGAGGAGGAAGAGGACTATGAAGAGGAAGAACTTAGGTTTCTCAGGGAACCTAACCAACTGAATTTTCTTAGGCAGCAAGTTGAAGCAAATAATGCAAAGAAGGGTGTTGGGGTTGGAGCCATTGCTACAGGTTCCAACAATGGAAAAATGAACAATAATGTTGGACATGTGAATGCTGGAAATGGAAAGAAAGGAAACACAGATCATCTGACTATGGGAATGAAGGCTAGTCCAGGTGGGATTGATCCAAAACTTCTTGCAGCTTTGAAAATGAATGCTGCTCATTTGGGTGGTGGGAACAATATGATCAATGCTGGGGAAGCCAAAAGGGCTAATGACATTGGTGCCATGATGAATTTAGCTGGTTTTCATGGAAATGGGATTAATGCTTCTACTCCTGCTTCTGCTGCTGCTTTAGGAGGCAATCCCAATGGTTTGGCAGGTTTTCAAGTCCAATCCAACAATGGGTTTCATCAGGGATCTTCTGGTGGAATCCCAACTGGTGGATATCCTACTGGTCAACAACAATACCCTGCATCAATGCTGATGAACATGAATGGTTACAACAACCATCCATCACCTATGATGATGAACATGGACATGCAGACTAGGCATGCCATGCAACAACAGCCCCAGATGATGTATCAAAGGGCCCCTATGGTTCCACCTAGCACTGGCTATTACTACAATTATAGCCCTAGCCCTAGCCCTAGTCCTAGTCCTTACAATGTCCCATACCCTTACACTCAGCCTAATTACAGTGATCATAACTCTGCAGCACATATGTTCAGTGATGAGAACACAAGCAGCTGTTCCATAATGTAATAATAAAATAACATGTAGAGAAAAAGGTATGGTGCTGACTTCAAATTCTCTGTTAGTGGGGTTGTTTAGACTTTTGATTGTATTAATGGTGTGTGTGGTGTATGGGGAAGGCATGGGTTTGGATGGGATATCTGGTTTAAAACATTATCATCAGTGTGTATTGTGTAGTTGTTAAGAAGTTGTTGCTTTTTAATTTTTTATTTACTACTCAAGTTATGTCTGTTTGTTCTTTCTCTGTTTTCATGCGACTGACTACAAGATGTGGTTTGTTAGTTAAACAAAAGGATTGATTAGCATATCAATGTGACAGGGAGTGACATTGTCACTTTTATGAGTTTATTATTTACGCTATTTCTATTATTTACTAATCATGATAAAAATTTTCAATAATTTTGAATCATGAGTAATTCATGTACATCCAAGTTCGCAGCTTTTCTGACCATGGTTATGTTAGTTTGGTAGTTATATTGTAGTAAATTATAGTCTGTCATCTACGAAAAAATTGTGTAAAAATTTATTGGGTGTTTTGTTCTGCTGAATAAAACAAGGAGTTTAGAGGCGTGGATACTGCCCTCAATTCACTTAAACTCGAGACCATTCATGCAATAGTAGAGCTTATTCACTCAAATCCACAACCTAAAACTTGTAAAATGGTTATGAACCTCTATTTACTTAAACTCTCCTCTATTTACTTAAACTCTATTCATAAATGGCATGGGATCATTCATCCAATAGTAAGGCTATTTACTTAAACTCTACTCATAAATGGCATGGGACCATTCATCCAATAGTAAGGCTTGTTTACTCGAATTCACAACCTCGAACTCTTAAAATGATGGGCTGCAATTGGGTGTGGCATTTTTTGTGGTTATCAAGAGCATGGTTCAAATTTGAGTTTGTTTACTTGGATCTGTGAGTGACGAGGAGGAGACATGGGTTAGTGGATGTTGGAGAGTGACATAATGGCAGTGTGCAGAGAGCAAAGAACCGCTAGCTAATTAAGCTAAGGTTGACAATAATGTACGCAGAGGATTTTTTTGGCCGAAACAATGCGTATCACAGCACCAGACAACTGTATACTATTTATTGTATGGTGCTGTGAATATGTATTCAAAGTTTGGTATTTGTGCTTGTGTTCATCACGTGTTTATGTGTTCAGTGGCGTTACCGACAGGACAATTGTGGACCACAACATTCTTATTATTATTATTGTTTGTTTTTTTGGACTGAAGGAAAACAAACGGATCATACTGTATCTTATCTGTTAGGTGATGCTAGCATGAATTTTTATAGAATGTTTTAATCGATTTATGCATATGGTATATATAATTATTTAATCATATGCAAGTAGTACTAAAATGACAGTTTCTTTTGTGTGTGTGTGAGAGAGACAACAATATTTGATTATGTTAACACTTCTCTTTTTATTTATAAGGGATATTATTTTAAAAGCCTTAACACATCACCTTAAGGAAAGGGTATTCATTACAAATCACATAGTATGTAGGAAAGGACATGAGAAATGGTTATGAGAAAGAGAAGTATTCCAAATACCAAAAACAAGAGGTAGAATTTGAAACAACGAGCGCTAGTTAGGCCCAAAAACAATCTCTAAAATAAGAGCATGAAACGTGGACACTATATTGAGGGATATGAATCATGATAGATGGATTCGATAGCTTGATAATTCAAGACCTAACCAGTAGTTTAGGATTTTGGGTGGTGCTGAACCTAGTAATAGTGATATGAAGGTGATAAAAGCACAAAATGATTTTGTATGATAAAGTGCCTAGGGCATGGAAGACACAGTGAAAGCTATGTTTGCCTTATTTTCATTGGGCTGACTCTAGTATGGCTTTGGGTCCACTCTCACTTCTATTCTTTCATGGGTTTTCCTTGTTGAGGGAAGAGATGTGTTAGTCACTCCCCATTTAGCTTTTGTTTCTTTGTTTCAAATTAAATTGAAAATCAGTAAATGATAAGAAAGGAATCTCAATTCTCAACTATTTACTATTTACTCTCCAGTTCTCCTCTGACTATTTAACCATTTATTTGGGTGTTTGTACTCGTCCTATCTTACAAACATCAGATAATTACATAGATAACTTTTTTAAAGGAGTTTAATATGTTAGCTAAAAGTTTAGACCCCTATAACCTTATGGATGCCATCAAACCCTAGGATTTTGGAATCACTAGGCCAACTTTTTGGGGTTTAGTATACTCTTATTTAGGTGAATTTACGTCATAAATGTGGATAGGAAGAGTCTTTACCCTATCTCTTGTTAGCTCTACGTTTCTGGGACAAATTTTTAGTTATAGTTCTATGCAAAAGGTAGAATAGGAGAGAGTAGCCATTGACTAATTTCAACATGGTACTTTTTTTTTTTCCCTAAAAGCATTGCTACCAAAATTTACAAGAGATAGATAATCATGTTAGTAAGGCTTCCATTGATTTGGTGATGTAGCAATTTTCAAATAGTAGTTCTATTTGTTGAAAGTAATTTTTTTTTTTTTGAGAAACATGTTGAAAGTGATTGATTGTAAATAAGTGACGGACAATCTTTTCACGTGGATCGACAATTCTTTTTCCATTACTCACACCGACCACTCACAACAAAAGTTGTAAGGCTAAACTTTTCTTAATAATAATTTGATCTTAATGAGTTTCAAACATGATTTAATTTTGACATGTTGTGCGGACATTGTGAAAAAAACATTAATAGAATTATAGAAACAACTCACTTTAGTGAAGCTTACTCTCAGCAATGAATACATGACATCATGACACATAGAAAGAAGACAAAGTAACCCCAATTAGCAAATCATATAAACCAAGTGAATAAGATTGGAAAAGTTTCCAAAATAATGATGAAGAAAATTACCTCAATCTTTCAAAAAGTCTGCTTGCTCATGAGCTCTGCTCTTCTTGATCTTGCCTACACACTAGTCTTTACTTGCCATGGTTGAAGAGCTTGAGAAAAAATCCATTAATAAAACCAATCAGTGGTAGGATCTATCGGCAGTACTTGGGGTACAGACACTACAGAGTACCACTTTACATACTAAATCCTTAATCCCATATCAAATCAAATTAATCAATCGACAGAGGAAAAAAAAAAAAAAAAAAAAAAAAAAAGAAGTTCATTTGCCAACAAAATTTTCTTTAAAAGGGAAATGTCACGCTGTTACCATACATGAGTTAGTATATTACAAATATTTTATACTACACTACTTTTTAATTTTTTTATACAAAATAGAAATTCTAATCTAGTCTAATTTAAGTGTATATGTGTGTAAAGTTTATTCCTGGAGACTTGAACCCTAACTCTTACTCCCCACATCTCACAAGCATTAATACTTGTAGAGTGATCATCGCGCCAAGGGTGCGCACATGTAATAATACAGACATTTAGCACATGCATATCTTGATCAATCCTTGATTATGACTAAAATCAAAGTACATTAATTGTCCCTAATTTTAGCCTAATTAATAGGTCTTTTTTTTTTTCTTTTTTTGTCTATATATACTGCAATTATATAGCATTTTTTTTTTTTTTTTTTTTGAGAATCCAATTATATAGCATTTTTGATGTACAGAAAATACAGATCAAGTTATACTTGATCCCCATCCCAGCTACAACATTGTGTTCAATAGTAAGACCAAATATTTGGCAGAAATAAATGGGGGGAGATACAATGGGAGGTTAAGGTTGACCAAGTCATCCAAGATTCAAGATATTGTGTAGGGGAAAATAATAAAATTTTAAAGGTTGTTTTAGTCTCTATCGTTGACTATATGTTGGGGAAATTTCTTTGACTTCTTAACTTTCTATTTCTGAATATATGAATAAGAATAATTCAAATTAGTTAAATATAAGTAAGAATAACCCTTTGGAATTCTGTGCCCTCCATGGGGGGCCATAATCATTATTCACACAGTAAGGTTGGTGACGGAATAATGTTCACAAAATATATAAATATAATTTGATAGTTGAGAGAGTATGATTAAAACTTTGGAATATGTTTTCAATCGGGGTATAAAGCTTTTGGTGATATGATATATTTGTGTTATACTTTTTTTTTTTTTTTTTGAGCAACATATTTGTGTTATACTTGATACTAATAAAAGTGATACAAAAATTCAAGTGATAATATAATGGTAATGACATTTTTTATAGTGCACTATGTTTATAGTTTAAATCTCACATTCTCTATCTTTATGTACTTATAACAAATAAATAAATAAATAAATAAATGTGATATAGTGATGAATTCATCCAATCACAATTTACTACGTTAAAATTGTAAAATATATATATATATATATATATGAAAATTGTTGTGTGTTTACTATTATTTAGCATTTTTGTACTTTCTCAAACATTCCCTTCGGAACTTTGTATGATGAGTAGTTCATGATTGGGCTAGGATGTAGTGAAAATCATTTATTTAGCGAAGTGTGCACTATGGGCTGGGTTAATAGATAAACCATGATCTCTATCTTGGAGAACAGCCTTTACACATTTAAAGCCCATTGGGGGCTTGGCTCGTGTGTGTGTGTGTGAGAGAGAGAGAGAGACTACGAGTCTATGAGACTTTGAGAGGCGGTTAATTGAGTGGGGAATTTGAACAAGTTGGAGGGTGAGATAATGGGCTGGGTTTGTTTGAATTTTGTTGGATTGTTTGGGTTTCGATTTGAGTTGGGCTCCATATGTTTCAAATTCAAACACAATTTTTCAAAAAGAAATTTCATTACCAAACAGACCCCGACAACAAAAAAAGGTACCGCACAAAGTTCCAAATAGTTGGCCCTTATACAAATGTGTTTGGAACTTTATTGTGTTAATCTCATAATCTCTAATGGTAGAAATGGATAAATCCCATTACATTAAAAGAAAAGAGCTTCACACTCCCCCCACTCTTTCCATATTGTATGAAGTGACCTCTCTCTCTTTCTCTCTCGCGTATATGTAATATGGTCTTTCTTTTTATAATAATAAAAAAAAAAAAAAAAAGAAGAAGAAGAAGCCTTTTATAGCTATTAAAAAAGTGTATGAGAGTGGGTGGTTGTGGAGACTTAACTTATATTTGAACATAATTTTAAATCTAACTAATATTGAATTTAACTTAATTAGGGCAATGGTTCAAATGATGGTCAAGTGATAATGACATTTTTTATGGTACCACATATTTGTGGTACAAACACCATCTCTCCCTCCTCCACAATATATCTAAAAAAATAAATAAAAAATAAAAAACCTTAATTAAGGCTTGAACATTATTGTAATTGTCATATACCTTTTAATTTTATTAATTCAATTCGCATGTATGAGGTCATAGTTTCTACACTGTAATAGTCATTAATTATGAAACAAAAAGAGAGAAAAATATATTAAATAATGAACTTAGTACAGTTATTTAATTAACACTTTTTTTTTTTTGGAGAAAGATTTAATTAACACTTAATCATAAAACTATTAATTGATAATGCTTCACGAAACACACCACTTAGCACTTACTCATCACTTTGACGAGTGCTTTACACTTAGGATATCCACAAAAGATGTTTTTTTCTTCCATTCCAGGTCATCCATATCCTGTAAATACATGACACATAAACCATATCCTACATAATTTCAAGGTATCAGCTCCAAAAGTATCAAAGCAAATCACATTTTGTAATGATGAGAAACATAAGTTGGTATCTCTATCATATCAATTACACAACAAAAGTGCTAAAGGAGCGCCTGTGGCCTAAGCATTAAACAACTCCATGTCCTTATTTAAGCCACATATATGTTATCTGGGTTCCCATTGTTTTGAGATGACAACATAAAATTAACCTCACTTTTTCAAAAAGAAAAATTGTCACTACTTTTTTTTTTTTTTTTTTTTCCTGCTCACAAAAATGGCTTCACAACTTTTGGTCACTGAGCAATACCTAATGGGAAGACTTTTTGTTCTGATGTGACTGACTTTGGCCCTCACAGTTTTGGCTGTATATTGAATTTCTGTGGCCAAAAGGACTCGAACAATAAATGAGAAGCAAAAGAAAGACTATTAAAATTCGAGATGCCTCCTTTCATTGTCTTTTTCGCCAATGAGATGACTATTCCAAGCAATGTTGGCCAAAATTATATCGACAGCATCAAACATGGGGCCTACTTTCATTGATGATTAGCTGTTTGATGTAACAATAGCAGTAAATATCTAGATTACCTAAATTCATATCATTCATGTTTAGCTTCTTCTTTTTTTTGGTTAAAATGTTTAGCTTCATCTGTATGAAGCCGTGATTTTATTTAAAAAATATATATATTAAAGGTATTATTACTTTCATTATCAAAATTTTATAATTAGTGTGACAATTAATGAATGTGGTATCACAATAATTAATTAATAAATTATTTTCATTCATGTTTAAATAGTAAGACATTATTTTATAAGATTTAAGTTGTCAAAAGTTACAATGATTTTTTTAAGTACAGTTTATGACGTGTATTTAAGTTAAAACATCGTTCCATCTTTTTTGTATGGGTGTGTTTATTTATCTTCTAAAAAAGAAAAAGAAAAAGAAAAATGACCTAGAATCTTTTTGGTCGACAATCTCGTTAAATTGCAAGGGGCTAACAATAAAAAGTCTAAAGAAAGCATGCAGTACACACTTTTTCACAATCCAAGTGTGTAGTAACAACTCCGTCCACGCGTTGTCACAACCCAAGTGTGTGGTAGCAACTCGGCTAATGCTTGTGACTACGTAGGTTTCCTACATACCAAAAATGTTGGACAACAAGGACTCTCCAAGCATATGGATTAAAAAAGAAATTTGTGAAACTTTTACGATACTTTTTTCTTAATAATTACTTCTACGTGACTTAAATTTGAGAGTCAAGCCCCTTCTTTAATAATTTTCCAATAGAGTGACAACTTTAAGACAACGGCATATATATGAAACTTTCACAAACATAATTAATAATTTTTAAGGTTCATTTGATATGTGTGTTTAAATAACAGTTTTTAGTTTTTTTAAAAATACATGTGAGTAAAAAAAATGTGTGAAAATACATATAATATTGTTTAAAAATTAAAAACATATATTTAAGTTTATGTACGGATTTTTAGCTTTTGTATTTTCCTAATAGGCATATTCATTTTTGTTTTAGGCTCTGAACCCATTAGGCACATTCACATTCACAATAACCTGCAGTATAATTTTCGTCTTATTATGGGCAATAAATTTTCATCGATGCAAAGGACTTTTTTTTTTTTTTTTGAGAAATGTTACAAAGGACTAGAGTGGTCCATTTTAGATAATAATATATATGCACATCAATAACAAGATTAATTATTATTTGAATATTCAGCCAAAAAAAAATTTATTATTTGAATATGAACTTTTTAATGGTTTTGGCAGTGATGATGCTTTGGGGTTCTCAAATAAAATTGTAAAACTACATTATTGTCATCCTCGTCAGCTTTGTCCTTGAACGACAGGCATTCAGTTTTTGCCAGTCTGAGTCTTTTGTGTTCTTTGTCCTTTTTTATTTTTCTGTTTGGTAAATAGATAGAAATCAATAATTTATACCATCTGGGCACGCAATTTTGGATCTAAAAAGTGTTTTTCCCGAGACAAGTTTAAATAAATATCATGGACAAATTATCAATAAAATAATATTTTGATTACAATAAAATATTATTGTATAACCTACGATTAACATATTTTTTATTTTTTGGTAAACCAATACCGAAATAGGTTAAAGGTCCATTCAGATACAATTTATTTGGTTGAAAGCGGAAAATATTATAGCAAATAAATAAAAAAACGTGGATAATATTTTTTGCTATGGGTAACTCAACTGAAAGTATAAAGGGTTGCGTTTTACCCTTTTTTTTTTCTTCTTCTATTCACTCCTCACTATACCCTAGTTAACACCTGTGCCTTCAAAGAGTTCCATGCCCACCAAAGAAATCCACAAGGAGGACCTACATCGGTCCAACGCCGGCATGTACTCTTCCTTCCCATAAACTCATTCTGCCACGGTAGTTGAGAGAAAAGAAGAAAGCTAAAGAGAATGCGAAAATAGCCATTGAATAGAGTGCACCGTTTTGATCAAATAGCTGTGCTTGTGAAAAATGAATCACTGTTTTGATCAGATTAGCTATGCTTTTGCAATGAATTTGCTGGCTTGTGTCCATGAACAGTAGTTGCACATGTGTTTGGAGTTTAATGAAACGGTGTGTCTTATTTTCATTCCTGTGTTTCTCATCTCAGCGTTTATTTTGTCTATTGTAGCGTGGGTCCCATCTGAGTTTTAAATGCAAACGTTGAAATAATCTCACAAATGTGGATCCAAATAGTCACTAAGTACTAATAAGTTTGTTACAAAAAAGTTCGGCTTTGTCAAAAGCCAGCAAATCCTCCACCACAGGCTGTGGGTTAACAAAATTAACAAAATCCGATGAAATGGTGGCTCCAAACTTAGCCAATACTTCGGTACATTGGTTTGCCTCCCTAAAAATGTGATTAACAATATTGTTGAACTCCTAGAAATCGATTAACAAAGCCTAGAAATCGATGCTACATAATTTCTCTTTTGACTATACCCTCCACGATACAATAGTCTAGGCTGTCTAGCAATTTGTTGTATAGCTCAAACCAACTCAGCACAAAAAGCTTCCCCTTCAAAAGAAACACCATTCTTTGGCCCGAAATATGTCAAATGTTTAAAAATATTGTTGAACGAACTCATTCTCACACACTACTCACAAATACTATAGAAAAGAGAAAACGAGCTCTTTTGCTTAACTGTTTCTCTTCTCATAACCTACCTATTATTTATTAGTTTAGATAACTCATCTTTATTAATTTAATTTAACTTACATAAAGTTACAATTTCTTTACTTTATTAAATAACTTGATCATCTCTTTTATAAGCTTTTGTTAATTAAAATTAAGTTTTAATTTTAAAATGCATTTACATTCACTTCTCATTACTCTCTCCAAAAAAAAATTACTCCTCTTTGAACCCAGGGGTGGCAATTCGTGTTTACGGGGCGGGTTCGTGTTGTGTCGAGTCATAGTATTTGGCTATATGAGTTGACCTGAACAACGTTTTAGGAATCCTTAATCCGAACACAACCTGTTTATTAAACAAGTCGACTTGACTCGACACATTTAACTCGTTTAATTAACAAGTGTGCGGCACCGAGGTCCCAAGACCCAGATGGGCCCTAGGCTCAGGCCCAATGGCACGGCCCCATCACTTTAAATTTTGCTTGAAACTACCTTCACGAACTACGAGTTTTGAGCCTCGGCCCCTAATCTATGCTCGGCATAAATTTCCCGAACAATCAATGAAAAATTGTCCGGACGTACCATAGGATGCTCGGTAGTTCAAGGAACATCACTACCGAGCATATTCACCTGAGTTGGAACCAAGTTCCAAAGCCATAATCGCTGCGTTCCACTCTCACCTAAACATCCACTTACAACAGATAATATTGGACCTTCAATTGCACTAACAATGGCAGTAATCATGATCTCCCCACTAACTTAGAACTATAAATAGGAGAAGTTGAGGAAGAAAAGGGGGTTGAGAAAAAAGGGAGAAAAAACAGTCATTTAGGAAGGGAGGAGGGATATTACTTTGAGTTTCTGTGCCGAGAACGACCCAAAGTAGGAAATCCTAAAACCCACCCTATAAATAAGTTGTGACCCCAAGTGAGGTTAAACCCAACAGTCTCATTTCCGGCGCGCACAACAAGTTATATAAAGGTCAATACAAATGATCCGTATAATAATCTATTTGATTAATAGGTCTTCCTCAACATATATTATTTTTATCAATTCTTGTATATCTAAAATTAAAATACAATTACAACCATATATATAGTAATAAACATATAAAAACAATAAGTAATTAAGCAATAATATCAAAATAACTAATAACTTAATAAGCTAAATGGGTCAGACGGGTTTGCACGTTAAATACAAACACGATTCATTTATTAAACAGGTTAGTTGTGTCAACCAGAATAGGACCCGAACCCATTTAGTTTCAACCCATGACCTGTTTATAAATGGGTTAATCGTGTCAAGTTCGCAGGTCGTGTCAAATTTTTCCACCCATATCTGAACCCAATTATTTCTATCAACCCACTCTTCAAATCAACCACCCTTAACCCTTCCCTTCTCTTCTTAACCTAAAATTAAAAATAAAATTTTAAGACCTCATAATTATACTTGTCAATTTTCTAATATATATTTTTAATTGAGTTTTTCTATATTTAAATTCTCAATTAAAATCTTATCACAAATATAATTTATTTAATATCTAATTACCACAATTATAATATCTAATAATATATAGTTATTAGTTACCATAATTAATTATAATTACCATAATTACCATATTATATATATTTAAAAAATTTCATTAACAAAAGTGTACTTTAATCTTAATTTTTAAGATAAATTAATCTTAATTTATTTTTATCTTAAAATAATAGTGATTTTTTTCCCAATCATAAGAGACTAGTTATTTATTTATTTATTTGTGTTTTTTAGGTGTGCATTTAGGTATGAACAAAATTATTTTGTTTAAAATTTTTTAAAGGGTTAGGTTGTTTGTTTTTGGTAAAATTGGTTGATTGGACTTAATTGTTTTTAGTTTTGTTATTGGTAATTTTTGTTGTTGTGTAATTTGTTGGGCTTGCTTATTTTGTTTTAGATTTTAGATCTAACCTTTAAAAGAAGGAAAATGCTATAGTTACAAAATTTTTTACAAATTGTCAATGTGGTTAGTGGTTATTAGTAAGTAAAAATGTAATGTAAGTGATGGGTCCAGATGCAAACCAATAAGAATTTACTGCCTCAAAAATTTGTAAAATTATTGTAGAAAAGTTTGTAGGTATAGTAGTACTCTTAAAAGAATCAGTGATATTGTTAAGGGGAGCAAAGTATAATTTTATAGAACCAAATTGCTAAAATTAGTACCTATATATATTAATATTTAAAAAAAAAAATTAGGGGAGGCCGTCTCCCTCCGTTTCTGTAGGCGGGGATTGAACTCCAGATCTCTTATTCAACCATCAGAGATTTTATCAATTGAGTTAACTGAAACTCACAAATAATTGAGATTTTTGAAGTATCACATTTTTAAGATATGTTACAAATTTGCGCTAAAAATAAAATGAATTGATGAAAATAATCTCATTGATCAATCCCAAACGAAGACCAAGTAAATGAGCATTACAAATTTACAATCTATTAAAAGACTTTGGCAAATAGCCAAGTGATATTAAATCAACAAAATAGAATATTTTAGAAACAGAGAAAATGAACCATACGTACACATAAGTCTAAGTAAACTAGTCCAAACTCCGAAGGAAAGTATTATGAGTTACGACCAGACCAAGCAACGAAGCGTAATCTATATTATATTATACTAGTAGCAAACCCGTACTACGTACGCATGAGAAACTATCTATTTGTGTGATAAACTCATCTGACTTTAATTTGTGTTCAATTTGATGAAAAAGTTATTGCTTGAACTTGTAATGGCTTACAAAAAATAACTCAAAAATTCAAATATTAAAACTTCTGAAATGACATCTTAGAAATTATTTAAACAAAACAAAATATATATGATTACACGAAAAAGAAATACAAGAGAAAAAATGGTTCAGTACCGGTTAATACCGGTGTACCGTTTCGGATTTACCACTATTTTATTATTAAATTAATAAATATTTTATATAATCTATTAAAGATATTAAAATTTGTAATTAAGTCCATCCCGAATTTATTTTTGATGAGAAGTCCATCCCAAGTTAATATGTTCAGCTCCAGCCAAGTGTTAAAACTCAATATAAATATATATTAACTACTAATTTGAGAATGAAAAAAAAAAATTAAATCAATACTTATAATTAGTAACTTAATATTTGCCACCTGGAAGGTTGATAGACCACATAAATTCATTGATTTGTCCACAACTTTTTAGTGGGTAGACCATATACTTTCACTTACTTTTTGAAACATGGGGTACAGCTAGGCAATGAAATAAAAGAGTAGGGTAAAAAAGAGAAAGCAAAAGATAGAAAGGGAAGCTAAAAGAAAGAAACGATGAAGACACCGTTACAAAGAGTTGTTGACACCGATGAAAAGGAGAGGAGAAAATAACACAGCGACTAAGAAGAAATTGAAGGTGCTTGCGACTGGGTTTGAAGAGCATTTCATATACCGGCCGGAAGCACAAAAAACTGAGGAGAAAGAAAGGAGGTCTGCGTTTAATGAGATTGAGGCTTTTCTATTATCGAGTTTTAGAAGAAAGAAAATTAGAATTTTTATTTATTTTTTTAAAATAATGCTGACGTGGAAAACTATGGGAATTTCAGAGGTTTCGATTATATATATATTGATTATATATAATAAAAGTTGGGCTTAGACGCCATGGTTGTGCTAAGTGGCTTTACCAAATTGCAAAAATTTTAATAAATTTTTAGATTTTAAGAATAGATATATACATATTTTTTGGATAAATATGACAAATCAAGTAATGAAAGAAAGGCATACAGTTTTGGTGTTGGCGTGTGAGTGCATTTTTTTATCTCATCCCCCTTCCCCTATATGTGTGTGTGTGTGTGTGTGTGTGTGTGTTTCTCAAAAAAAAAATTAAAAAAATAAAATAAAATAATGAAAGAAAGTACTATTTGATTTACAACTATAACAGTTGTGTTTATCTAAAATGTTATCAACAAAGTTTGAAATCAATAGACTCTTCATCTAATCCTTTTTTATTTATTTATTTAAATTATATTATCATTGTGTAACAAAAAAAAAAAAAAAACATAGTACACAGTAAAAATAAAGTATTAGATGAAGATTTTGGATAAACATACATCCTATGTTAATTCTTCTTCTCTTATAATTTCTAAAATGATTAGAAATCTAATTTCCACACAATTGAAAATTCTCTCACTCTCCATCAAAAACACTAAATTCTTTGAATTTCCTCTTGCCTCTTTTTTTAAGATTTAGACTTCAGCTTTACACTCTCACAAATTAGACTAATATTAGACTTTTTATTCATATCAATTCCTTCAATGTGGAGTGTATATATACTAAATAATTTATAATGAATATGTACTATACGGTTCTTTTTCTTTATACTTCTCTTCTTCTACCTACAACCTTTCAGGTATATATTTGTTTGCTCTAATTTTTTTTTCATTAAATCGAATAGGTTTTGTGTATTTTTTTTTAACCTAATTTGCTTATGATTTATACAATTTATATGATTATGGTTTGAGAATTAATCATTAAATATGCTTCAGCATGAATTTTTAAATTTTTTTTTGTTTTATGACATGGGTTCTAATGGTGATATGTTTCTTTCATCCTCTCAATTTTGATTTAGAGAAAAATCTTCTTTTTAGCTTACAATTAAGCATGTTTTGATATAAATTGTTCATAACAATTTGATTTTTTTTTTCTTGATTGAAATAGCTTTGGCTAACTATTAGAGTTGTACACTTTGATCTATAAAAGAAGTCAATCTATCCATTTAGTTTTTATTTTTAGTTTTTTATCAATCATTAAATATGGTTTGACATTATTTTTTATCAATCGTAAAATTTTATAATAAAGAACAATGACAAACAAGAACAAGGATATAGTGTATAAAGAAGTATTCAACAATCTCCCAAAGATACAAAATTCTCATCAGAGCACAATTGGTAGGTTATAAAATAATAATTTTATTAGGTGTTATCATTTTATATTTGATAATTATTATACCAATTTTTTTTTCCTTTTTTTTTTATAATAATTATTTGAGAGATTATTGTTTATCAAATAAAATGTATATTCTATAAGTTTATGATAAAACCGTGCAACACATGAGCCTTTATCTAGTATTTATATAAAATCGAAACTTCTAAAATTTTCACAATTTTTCATGTCAGCATAATATTTAAATAAAATTATCATTTTATTTAAATAATAACAAGGATTGAAACTCTATCTCTCTAACAAGTCCAACTTAAACTCAAACTCCAACGTTGATAATCTATATAAAAACAAAAATTTTGATAGGACTAAAAAAAGAAAAAAGGAGACTCACGTTGAAAATATGACTCAAAAAAGAAAAAAGAAAAAAGAAAAAAGAAAAAGAAAAAGAAAAAAGAGAGACTCACATTGAAAAAAGAAGAAGAAAAAACTCACATTAGATTAAGAAAAAGAGAGAAAGAAAGAGAGACTTCTGTTAGGACTCTCTCTCCCTTCCTCAAAGTCCTAACAATTACCACCTCAAAACTCTAAACTTAACTTTACTTTAAGATTAAAAAAGAAAAAAGAAAAAAAGACTCACGTAACAAAAAAGAAGAAGTTAGGATTAAGAAAAAAGAAAAAGAAATGAGGACTCCTGTTAGGAGTCTCTTTTCCCTCCTCAAAACCTTATCAATTACAACCTCAAAACTCTAAACTTAACTTCACTTTAGGATTAAAAAAAAAAAAAAGAGACTAACATAAAAAAAAATTATAAAAAAAAAAATGCTAGCAATCTGATTCAAATTTCTTCTTCGATTAATGAATTTTATATCAAATTTGTTTATATTGTTATTATTAATAAAATTTCAATTCAACATACGTGGATATTTGTTTATATTGTTATTAATGAATTTGATCTTTTATGTCGAAATTTTTATTTACTTTCACATGTGCCTAAGATTTTTTTTTCTATCTTATTCTTTTGTTATATTTAGAATTTATTTTCTTTTGAGTATTTGGGTTAATCTTTATATTTATATTGACATGTTTTTTGTGGGTTTGGTTTTTGGGTTGAAATTTCTACTAATTATTTTTTTATATTGTACATGGCATATAAAGCATCTCTATTTTTTTGGAGAAAAATCAAAGCTGCAACCTATATTTTCCCGCCTAGGAACGATAAATTTTTATTTGGTATGTTATATATAAATTTGTTGAATTTGGTTTGGTTTTGAAGTAGAATTTGGGGATTTTATAAATTTTGAAATTTTAAGTCTTGGAGTTTTTGGTATTTGCGTCTCAGTAGGTTGATCTTAATTCTTCACCTTAAATGCTTTTTATTTAGGTTCATGTGATTTTTTGTTTTCTTATTAATAGCTATGATTTTTGGTTGATTAATTATTTGTTTGGATTCGACATAAAAGATAATGAAATTAGGTATTATAATTTTGATATTGTTCCATATTTTGAATTGTCTATATTGTTATTACTACGAGAAAGTCATATTGCTACTCAAATTTGAAACTTGGTGTGTCTTCCTCATATCATGGTATTTGTTTATATATTTGTAGTTTATATTAGTTTTAAATGTGTGTATATATAACTATTGGGAGTTTTACTTTATTAATTTAAGAATTGTAAATTATTTTGTTAGTTTCGATAACTATGCATTTGCAACTCAATAACGTTTAATGTTAGATAACACTTTAAAACTATGGAAAAGTAAAGAAGTTAAATATTTCTTCGTTTAAAAAAAAAAAATACTAACTAGGAAAATGTCTATTTACTCATTATTGTATTTTTTTTTTCAGAGTCAATAGTTTTTTCATGCATCACATAGGTTGGTGACTAGTTCGGACTAATTCTTCTCCAACATGTTATTAGCTTATTATAGAAAAATTAAAAATAAATAATAATAATAATTATGGGTTGATAACAGTGACTAAAAAAAAACAAGGAAGCACACGAAAAAATCTCATAAGAAAAAAAAAAAAACTTGAAAGGCGAGAAAGTCACGGATTTTTATTAAAATTATCAAATTAACTTCTCTTTATGGTATCTTTTCTGTTTCCAGAAACATCAAAGCCCACCTAGGAAAAGGCAAGCCTAATTTCATTCACACCCAAGATTAGAGATGGCACACTCTTGTCACAATTTTTACACGTGTCAATGTATGATTAGATTACATTATTTACCCATGGTTGACCTCAATTTGACACATGTCTACTGCAATAAAAAAAACTAATCAAAACATGTGTAAGTTGTAACAAAGTGCGTGACAAATGTGTGTCATGCTTCCCTTTCCATATTAAGGTATTTAAACTACTAATAAATACTACCAAGTACCAACCTCGCTCACTCGCTCTTCCATCAAATACCACACACACTCTCTCTCTCTCTCTCTTCATGCAAAATAGAGAGATGTTCACTAAGGAGAAGGTTTTGCTGTTTTCTCTGGCTGTTTTAGGACAGCTGACCGTTTTATTTGCAGAAGACAGACTTTTGAATCCAGCTAAATTGAAAATGTTTGTGGATGAGCTTCCAGACATGCCCAAAATCCATGGCTTTGATATGGTTTCTGGGGTTCCCAAATCCAAGTCACTCAAGATTGGCATGTTCAAGAAGAAGTGGGTCAGTTTTTCTCTCTATTTTCTCTTTTTGTCCCCAGTACTTTTAAAACCATATATCATATTTGGAAAGCTGGTTTTCTTTTCCTGCTCTCTTGGATTTAGACAATTATTTTTTATAAGATAAGATTTGAAATTTATACTTCCATTCTATACTAATTTCTGATTGATTGAGTGATTGATTTTTTTTTTTATTTATTTTTTTTTTTTTGAGGTAGTCACTTATAGATTTTATCAGCTAACTCTAATGTTTAAGACAGTGTTCCATGTCCTTGATTTTGATTGGTTTCTTGCTTCATGAAAATTTATGTTGTCCCTTCTGACTCTTTTCAGCTTTTTGATTGAATTATGTGAAGCCACAGAAGTAGTAACCGTTGCTCACATACTTCGAGTATTCGGTTTCGAACATTAAAAGCAACCTCTATGAGCATTTAAGAGAGAAAATAGCTATGTTGCATTTTAACACTTCAATTCTACATCTTTTCTGAATAGCTCCCCTACTGTCTAAAACTCTCAGAGAGAGAGAGAGAGAGAGAGAGAGAGAGAGAGAGAGAGAGAGAGAGAGAGAGAGAGAGAGAGAGAGAGAGAGAGAGAGAGAGAGAGAGAGAGAGAGAGAGAGAGAGAGAGAGAGAGAATGGAAACATGTGTAAAAGTGCTTCTCTTTTGCCAGATTCCCCCACCACCTTTGCCAATTTATCAATTAGAACTACTAAGCCATGCCATTGGCATCATGGCATGTGCCACTGCCCCCCACCCCCCCCCCCCCCCCCCCCCCCCTCTTTTGCAGTCTCTTTGCCGCTTTTACAATAATTCACTTGATTTATTAATACAAAATTAATTTTTCACTTTACTCAAAAGATAACTTTTAATTATTTTTTATTTTTTTCAATATATTTAGACTTGGGTATAATGAAGTGTGGTTAATAGTGATTCAGTATAAACATAATGTTGCTCTAATCAAAACTTATTGCCAACATAGTAGTAAAAGATATTGTAAATGGATTGGTGTCACTTATTAGAGATACTTGTAACTAAAAATATTTAGTTTTGGATCAAGAATTGGACTGTGATATTTTGTTCTTGATGCATCAATTCAATCGATAATTCGTTTATTAGCAAAATTGTAAAGAATTCAAAATCTGATGGTCCGTAATGATAAGCTACCCTTAAGTACTTTTGCTTGACAGCACCTTGTTTTGTTTTCTTATAAAAATTTTAGGACATATGATAGTAAATCTCTATTATTACAGGATCATGTTAATAGGTAGTCTTTAAGATGAGGGAAATATTAAAAAGTGCCCTTAGGATACCGGTTAATAATCAATTTAAAGAAAGTTTTTACGGAAAGTGAAAAGAGAAAAAGTAATTAATGAGTGTCTTAAAGGCACTCGTTAATATGACCCTTAAAACAATTGCTAATAAATCATAATGAGAAGTTTTTGACATCATTTTTATAAAAAATATAAAAAACTACCAATAATATTTATTATTTTACCATTATGATCCTCTCAATAAAATACTTGTAAAAACGATTGTTAAATATTTCCCATTATTATATACTCTTAATTGTATAAATTATTATGCTTCGTTTAGCTGAGCAGTCTATTTCCTAGGACTATTAATAGCACTTTGATTTATTCAGTGTAACTATCACTAGCTATCATGATTAAAAAAATCTCTTAGGAACTGCCCCTATATTTTCCTGAACACACAAACTTAAACCAATTTTTCGATTAATTCAACTTAATTCGACGGTCGTGCCTCGTTTTTCAAAGAACACATCAGACTAAGTTTAATTCTCTTGACAAGAAAGTCATTCTAATGAGGTAATCAATAGTTGTAAATTTTTTTTTTTGGGCAGAAATTCCACAAAGATCTTCCACCAACACCGGTGTTTGCCTATGGTACATCCGAGCACACGGCAACAGTTCCTGGTCCAACAATCGAGGCCCTTCATGGAGTTGACACTTATGTGACGTGGCGAAATCACCTCCCTAAAAAGCACATACTGCCTTGGGACCCCACTATCCCCACTGCCATGCCAGAGAAGGGCATTCCTACGGTGGTTCACCTTCACGGTGGAATCGATGAGCCTGAGAGTGATGGGAACTCAAACGCATGGTTCACTGCTAAATTCAAATCAAGAGGGCCCACGTGGACAAAGAAAAAATATCACTATCACAATAATCAGCACCCAGGAAATTTATGGTACCATGATCATGCCATGGGATTAACTAGAGTCAATCTTCTAGCTGGCTTAATTGGGGCCTACATAATTCGTCAACCTAATGTTGAGGCCCCACTTGGACTCCCATATGGCAGCGAGTTTGATCGACCGTTGCTTATATTTGATCGTGGCTTTCGTAGTGATGGTTCCATATACATGAATTCCACAGGAAATAATCCCTCAATTCACCCCCAATGGCAACCTGAATATTTTGGTGACGCTATCATAGTAAATGGCAAAGCTTGGCCACGTATGACGGTACGACGCCGTAAGTATAGATTTCGTATTATCAATGCAAGCAATGCTAGATTTTTTAGGTTCTTTTTTACCAACGGCTTGAGATTCATCCACGTGGGATCTGATTCCGCTTATCTTAATAAACCCGTGGTGACCAATGATATTTTATTGGCTCCCTCTGAGATTGCTGACGTGGTTGTTGACTTTTCAAAGTCAAAGAATGAAACTGTTATTCTAGCCAATGATGCACCCTATCCTTACCCATCTGGTGACCCAGTCAACGAAGCTAATAGCAAGGTCTTGAAGTTTATCATCAATGGGCACCACGAGCTTGACACGTGGCGAGTACCCAAGAAGTTGATGAAATACCCAAGTCCTGATCTATCTAGTGTGTCGCACACACGGTACATTGCTATGTACGAGTACACAAGTGACATTGATGAGCCAACTCATCTATATTTGAATGGGAAACCTTACGAGGCCCCAGTGAGTGAGACACCTAAAGTGGGGGCCACAGAGATTTGGAATATAATCAATCTAACGGAGGATAATCATCCTTTGCATATTCATCTAGGGTTGTTTAAGACGTTGGATCAAACGGCGTTGGTGAAAGAGGAAGAGTTCAAAAATTGCATGACGAAAATCAACGATGCGATCAAGTGCCAAATAAGCAAGCATGCACGTGGCAAAAAGATAGAGGTGCCGGCCTATGAGAAGGGGTGGAAGAACGTGTACAAGATGAAAAACGGAACTGTGACAAAGATTCTAGTGAGGTTTTCTTACATACACTCAAATGAATCATATGCTTTTGAAGCAACTTCAGAGCCTGGCTACGTATATCATTGCCATGTGAGTATACCTCTCTCTCTTTTCTTTTTTTTTTTTCTTTTTTTTTTAATAAATTTTATAAATTTAATCTTTTTAGAATTAGTAAATACAAAATCTCCTTCATCTAAACAATGAATTCAGGCCGGAATTAGTATTACAAAATTGGGTTAAATAAAAAAATTATAATTAAATATTTTAGGATTTATATATTTAATGTACGATTTTTTTGAATGATCTTATTATTTTACATCTGTCTAACTTTAAATTCGTAAAAATATTCTGTGTAGGTGGTATATAACCTCTCTCTCTTTCTCACATTAAGTTTATTTGTGTCTAAACTTAAATAAAGTGGGTTTTAATTATTAATTCTATTAGAATATAGGTTTGGAACTTTTAATTATTGAAAGTTATAGCTGTTTTACGTACTTATGCCAGCTTACTTTTATAGCTTTGAGTACATTTCAGGCCAATGTTATTAGCTTTCAAACAATTTAAATGAAGTGGTACCATATTCCCTTCTCATTTAACGAAAATTTGGCTCTTCAAATAAACTTGCAGATCTTGGATCATGAAGACAATGCGATGATGAGGCCCTTGAAATTCTTCAAATAAACTTGCAGAACTTGGGTTATGAAGACAATGTGAGAATTTGCTATGATATATCAAGAGTTCTGTATATTATAGCTCAATTGATATTTTTTGGTGTTTCTAACGGAAATGTTTAGTGTTTAAATCCTCTCAGCTAGCTATTGATTTTTTTTTTTTTTTTTTTTTTTAAATTCATTGATATCTTTTAATTCGAGTTTTAAATCCTCTCTATATATGCAGGATCATAATTCACGGCTGTGAAGTGTGAATAATCAATGTATAACTAATCCCGTTTCATGGTTGTGACGCTTGAGAAGATTAGAAAAAAAATAGGGGTTCATAATTGGTTTTGCTCGGGAATTTTTTGTATATGTATAATCTTTTTATGAAAGGGAATTATTTGTATTGATTACCAAACATTTTTAGGAAATAGAAGATAGTGAAGCTTAAATTGGGAACCTTTGCTGTCTATACTATGGAATATGTACCTTCTAAAAAAAAACAGTAATCTGGAATTTGAAAATATGTTTATAACATTGATGTCAGGCCCATTTATCTTTTTAGTTTGTATGAGAAGAGGTAGCACCAAGCCGCCAACTGAACATTAAAAAAAAAAAAAAAAAAAAATCATTGTTCACCCTAAAGGGTATTTTGGATTAAAATTTCATCCAAATTAATGCTTAATTCTTTCTATTTTAGGGCATTTTTATTTTGATCTCTCCCACATTGAAATTTTGTTATTATTTTTTTTTCATCCCTCACATTTGAGATTAGTTTCAAAGTATTCATCTTGTCTATTTTTCCGTGAGCAACGTGATCGTAGTTTTAATGATGCACCCTAACTATAGGATTTAATTCTCTTGCTTGAGTTGTCATTGCCATATCTAGGCTTGAGCACAAACTCAATGGCACAACATCTGGAACTGAAGGACGAAGTTGAATTGCCTCCAACCATCATCCCTTATTTGTGTAGGTTAAAAGTGCACCGGTAGCCATGAGTTTTCTTTCGACTGATGTCAAGTTTCAGATTGGACTCTTGAAAACAAACTTGGGCCTAAAGCCGGCTCCAATGGTTGACATGGCATGCAAAAATTATTTGGCATGTACGCAGTAATGGAATCTGAAATTGCTTATCCAACTTAGGCAAGGCCTAACAAACTTTGAGGCCTAAGACAATATATTTAAATGAGTTTTTTTTTTTTTTTTTTTTTGTTATTACTTAAATAATATTTAACTAGTTTTTAATATCATATATAGATATATATATATATATATATATATTTTATATATATATCAAAAATCCATTCTTTTTATCTTGTAATATGCTTTTTTGTTGTTGTTGTTGTTGTTGATGATGAAATGTTAAGGCTATAACAAATTTGACTACAAAAAACTTACAAATGATGTATCAATGAATGTGATTAATGACACTTCAAGAAAATAATAGACAAGTATTTGAATGAATGATATTAGAGATATTATAAATTTTACAAAATGAGGTTTATAAAAATGTATCATCAATCACAAAAAGTAATTTAAAAATGCATTTAATAGGTTGTTGACGTTCACAAATCATATTAATTGTCACATCAATTTGTAAAGGTTTTGAAGTAAAATTTATAGTATTTCTAATTGTAGGGGTATTTTTTGCGTATTGTGCGTTGGGCTGAGCTGCCTCCTACGGTAATGGGCCCGAATGTTTCTAAGTAAGGGAGTTGGGGCCGGTCCAATTGTAACTCAACTTGGGCCGGTTTGTGCATAAACTATGCCTTGTCTACCAGGAGTAGGCTTACGGTAAGCAAAACTGTTTCAGATGAGTTACGACAGGCAAATATAATAATAATAACAAAACAGAGTACTCTGACTATTTAATAAAAATGGTCAAGTAATCCCTACTTATAAAACATGATTACAGTCATGATAATGTCATTCACAGAGAAAGTAAAGGAGAAAGAAAATAATATGAACTAATCAAGAACGGGCATAGAATCAAGTTTTAAGTTTGGTCCGCCAAAGCAAAACCAAAGAGGGGAGAACGCCTCCTCTCAATGCAAATAATCTTCCGGGAAAAGATCCTGCCGTGGGGATTAATGGCTTTGAGGGAGTCGGACCTGAATGGTTATTGCCCAAAAGGAATCCTTATTACGTTTTGGAAGAGAGCAAGGTTTGAAGGGGGAGAGAGGGAAATCGACCTACTGGTGCATGCCCATTGTATTATCTCTCTTTTTTCCTCAATTTCCTCTCTTCTTTCCTCTATTTTCTCTCTTATCTTTTTCTTTTCTCTCTCTTGTTTTCTTTTACTTTTTTTTTTTTATTACGCGAATACCCTCTGTTTTTCAATCCTTTTCTCGGGGCACAGCAAGGGTCCTTTTATAGTGCTTGCCGTGGCCAGTTTTTTACCACTTTGCCCCTTAACTGCCTTTGTCTGGTCTGGGCGTATTTGTCGACCACCAAAGGTGTGTGACACTCACCCTTGCCAGACAAGGCAGGTTTGTTTCATTCCTTAGTCCACTGTAGCACTTTTTCCTGCCATGGCATAAATGCTTTCTCTCTCTTTCCCTTAAGGCATGCACCTAACGGTTTCCCCCTCAACCTTGCCTCTTTTAGGTGGTCTGTCATCCCAGCAGGACGTACCTCCCAAAAGGGCTTGGGCAGGAGCCGCAAAATAGGTCTTTTCCCCTCTTCCCACCACCAAACCATACCCCCTTTACCTCTTACCTTTGGCCCATGGCCCCACCACGTCCCATATTGGCTAGGTACAGGCTGGTGGTGCCTGGGCCTTGCGCGTGCTTTCCTTTCAGATATGTCCAAAAATCTGCCTGTTGCTCATGTGTTTGCCGTGATCTGGAGGCTCGCCGTCCGTGTTTTTTGACATTTTATGTGGGCTTTTCTTTGTTTTCCCGCTCCATTCAAGAGCTGGATTTTATCTGATGATGGGCCTTACATTTCTTTGGTCCACTTTTGGTTTTCTTTATTTCTTGCAATGTTGTACTGTTATTCCTACCGTAAGAACTCAATCCTGCTGGGCCTCTTTTGGGCTAGCCGTTTATTCCTTCTTTCAGCGGCTTGACATTGCCACTGTTCTGCTTTTACTTATGGGCTCCTATGTCCCTTTGGGCATCCACGGCCCGTTTGCTTTCTTTGGGCTTCCTCGGCCCATTTGCTAATTCCACACTCCCATGGGCTTTTTATTAACTTCATTGGGCTCCCCTGACCCAATAACCTTATTCTCATCCTTGGGGTTCATGGGTCTGCCATAAACCCCTTACTCTCTTAGTTTGCATTGCCTTGGGCCTATGGCGGCCCTTTCTCACTTTTCTACCTCATACACTGCCCATGGGATGCCATTTCTTTCTTTCCGGGGCTTCTTTGAGCCCACTTGCCTCTTCAAGACTCATTTGTTTATTTGTTGGGCCTGTGATCCATTATTCTTGCCGCTTGAGCCTAATGGTTTTTTGCTATCTATTTTGTCAATTCCTTGTTGCCTTTATTATTGGGTTTTCTTTTTGTCTGCTTGGGCTCTCACAAATGACCCTCAACACTAGCATTTTCCTATTTGAATTATTTCTTGTGCTTTGTGACACATATTTGTAAGCCCTATGTATTTAAAATTGTATTATCTCTAGCATTACTAAATTCTTTGGGACTTCTTAAAAGTAGAGAAAATGTAAAACTAATTTTTTTCCTATATCTTAAAAAAAAAATACATTTTAAAATATATTTCAATTTTTACCCTAAAATTTGAAGGCCTTTCTCTAGTAGGGGTCCTAGGCGATGGCCTAAGTGGGCCTAGGCTCTGAACTTAGGATCAATGATTCTAATATTTGGTATGTATGCAGTGACGTTGTTCTACAACCTCACTTTTGTATTCTCTTTAAATATTGAAAAAAAAAACTACTTAAGAAGGGTTGTTTGGTAGTATATTTTGAACAACAGTTTTCAATGTTTAAACAACATTACACGTATTTTCAAAAAATACAAACAACATTATTAGAACGACATTATCAAACGGGCCTTAAAGTCTTTGTTTTTTATCTCAAACTACGTTTAGCTAGCTGTGCTGAACATGGCCAAATCAATAACCTTATAGGTCTTTCACTTTGTGGCATTTAGAGCAGGACTACTGTTTGTGCTAGAAATTCTTTTAAAAGTGATGGATCAAAGATTATTACATTAGCTTAGTAGTTTGTAAATGTCACTTTATTTTTAGTCTATGGAACATATTTTAATGGGACCAATGGAATCAAAGAGGAATTAGCCTACGACAACTTAGCACAAATGCATAATGCTTCACCTAACTTGGTACCTTCTACCTAGTTTCTGACTCACTGGTAGTGCTAGTTTTAACTGGAGATCCAGAAAGGTATTTATTATTAATTTATTCTCAGTTCTCAGTTCTCACACGACACACCAGATGCACCTGCCCATGAAGCAGGTTGAACTAGATCGAGCCTCTAAAGGGAGTAAAAAGAGACCTAAAAGACCCAATTGCTTGTTCTAAAAAGTATGTGATAATTATCCATTCTTCATAGTGTTTTTACTTTTCCTTTCAATATTCATGACACTTTTTGAACTTGAGATATAGAATTGGTGGGCCTCTATGGTCATAATGATGAAAGAAGTTGCAAATTGAATTAAGACAGCAAAATTTCCTTTGCTATAAGTTAGCTAGCTTTCTCTGACTAGAGCTTCTATATATATATATATATATATATATAGTCAAAATTTGGAGGAAGTCCAATTAGATTTCAATTGGATTCTCAAATTTGTGCTATGTGTCCTATTTAAATTTTTTAATTTTTATGCTAAATAAGTTATTAATGTAAAACCCAAAGAGTTTATATAAAACACCATACAAGTGCTATGCAAAATACGAAGAGTTTATATGACAAACTACATAAATGCTGCAATGGAGAAACTGGACTGTCACAAAAGCCAAACTCTTTGAATTCTCTCTCTTTAATGGAAACCATGAAATTGTTGATGAAGTATACTGTTTTCACTGCGCCATCATTCTCTACCTTAAGTCCCTTCCCTCTCTCTCTCTAAGTAAATATTTCTTTATGTTCAATTATTGTTTCTAAATTTGTTTGTTTGTTTCTTTAAATTTTTTTTTTTGTCATTCTCACTAAAGTTCATATCTCTCTCTCTCCAAATTTCCTATTTAGTGTTGATTCTCTTATTTGGAATACTTATGGGTTTCTGCTAATTTAGGAATTTTGCAACTTCAATAGTTTAATTTTTATTGATTTTCATTCATTTTTATCATCGTTGTTTAATGTTCTTGAGCGTAAGCTCAGGTTACAAGCTAGTATAGTTTAAAAAAATTATTCAATTTTTTTATATTTAATTTATAGATTAATCTTTCCCCTCCTGACTATAATTAGTAGGAAAAATGAAAGTATTTTTAATAAATGAATTTATTCAAATAGAAATCTTCTATATTACTTTTTTTGTGTTCTATTTTATACTTCACTAATTATGTTATATTGTGTGTTTGATTTTTTTTTTTTCATTTTAAATTTTGATTATTTTATAAGGAAAAAAAAAAAAAAAAAACAAGTAACAAGTTATAATTAGTGAAGTATAAAGTGGAATAAGGACAATAAGATAGATGATTTGTATTTTATGTCTTCGTCGTATACTTGTTAGCTCAACAAAAATGGAATAGTCTTACCTTCGAACTCTCTTAATCAGTTTAGTGATTTAATACCATTTTAATTTATTCCCTTAAAATTAATGAAAGGAGCCCAACGTTGGGTCTTAGAGACTAGGGCAGTAAATGAGTCGAGCTTTGTCGAGTAGTGCATGTTCAAGCTTGGCTCGTCAAGAAAAGTCAAAAGGTCAAACTTGGCTCGAGCTCGTGACAAGCCTAAAAATAGTGTTTGAACTTGAACTCGTGGGAAAGTCAAAAAGTTTGAACTTAGTTTGGCTTGGCTTGGCTTGACTTGATTAACTAGTCAAGCCAAACTTAAGTTTAATATCAAGCTCAAACTCAAGTTCAGGTCAAACTTTTGAGCTTGAGATTAAAAAAAAAAAAAAAAAAAAAAAAAAAAACATTATCAAATGCTTAAATCTCTAAAATTAAGAAAAAAGAAAAAGAAAAAGAAAATATTATACTTATTTTATCATGCATCTAGTCCTACTTATGATTAGCCATTATTCAAATTAAACATTTACATAATTAAATTCATTCATTCATCATTCCTTGTCTATAGTTTCAATAGTTTTTCAACGTACAATTTTTATATTCACTTTAGATGGTGAAGAATTAGAAAAATACTTGTTTGTAACTGTAGGGTCACAATTCGGGTTCTAAACCCAAAAGATATGGGGTCTTGGTCTAAGGAGCCTAGGAACAATAAATTTGTAAAGAGTGGGTTGAAGAACTAGGTCTTAGCGAATTGAACAGCGGTTAATATTGGGCTATACAACATTTGAACACAAGTAAAATTTGTTAGTCCCCATAGATCCCCAGTTCGAGGAGATAAGATGAATATATGTCGGTCACTGTTTGAAGATTACGGTCGTTTGTACTGTTACAGTGATCTCTCTTCTTTTTCCTCCCCCCTCTCCTCATAGGGACTCCCCTCCTTATATAGTCTTCTTGAAACCATCGTGGCCTTACACTTGTTGATCATCTGGACCCTTACTTGAGTGCTTGTTCCATCGGACACCCCCTTTCAGCTTTCTGTGAGTTGTGGTGGCCAAGGTAGCACTGTTCACAGGTCCTCTCCACATTAATGCGGCCAGAAAAGTAGCTGCAACGCATTTAATGCGGTAGCAGCAACCTCTTCTTGGATATTTTACGTTTCCTTCTTTCCCACGGGTTTGTGGGACGCATCTTTGCTACTAATGTCTGTTGGGGTGGGTCCTTCTAGCAGACAGAGTGCATATTTGAGCCATACTCATCACGTTTGAGGAGGCATTCCTCCTTAGACTGTCCTTAAATGTCTCCCTATCCACGAGAGCTGGGTTGGAAACCCTTTTGGCATCCACTTCTTCTCCTCGGACATGGCTAGTCTTCCTGTATGGGGCCTAAGGCCCATTACATGATTTTGGGCCTTTGCTCCTACAGTAACTATTATGAATAAGAAAATACTAACATGTTTCATAACTTTACTTTAGATGATTGATAAGGAATGATCATATGTGACCCACTTAATT
The DNA here is from genome assembly GCF_932294415.1 of Quercus robur. Lineage (NCBI taxonomy): Eukaryota > Viridiplantae > Streptophyta > Magnoliopsida > Fagales > Fagaceae > Quercus > Quercus robur. Next base: position 2,479,036 of record NC_065534.1, on the reverse strand, counting down.
AATTAATTTATTTTTAAATGTAACTATAGTCTAAAATGATTCTTGGTCAGTTTAGAGAGAAGGAAAAAATTAAGGTAATGGATAGTGGTCTCATGTTGGCCATGTCATTATTAAGATATGTGTAATGAATACATTTAGCTAACACATATAAACTTATAAATTAGTTTATGCTTGAATTGTTTTGTATCAAGCATAATAACTCACGAGCTTGTTCATGAACACTTTTGTTTTTTGCTTGGGCTCGGCTTGTTTATTAAACAAGCTTAAAACTAACGCTCAAGCTTGGCTTATTTATAAACAAACAAGTATGAATGAGCTTTTTATTGAGTCGAATCCAAATTATTCACGATTGGCTTGGTTCATTTGCAGCCCTATCTCAGACTCTCAATTCTCAAAGCCCAATAAAAATAGCACACAACATTGTTGACACAAAGAGAAATATCAAATTTCCAAATAATATTAACCGTCTGGTTTTGAACCATGTTGGAAAAAATTCTTGATGATGACATTTTGCATACTTTTTTTCTATATCATATGGCCTTCCTCTTAAAAAAAATAATGTCAAAAAACATGGATGGAGCCAAGACTTGGAGTTAAGGGGCAGCCATGTTGCTTGTTGTGCGTGGTGGCTCTGGCTTTTGATTTTATTGCTTTATCACTAAGGATTTTTGTTTAAAACTATTTAAAAGGCCAAGTTGTTTATTTTGGGTAAAATAAGTTGATTAGACTTAATTTTTTTTAGTTTTATTATTTGTAATTTTTGTCGTTAGGCTAATATATTTTGTTCTAGATTTAATTTATTAATTTTATGGCCTTTAAAAGGTGGAAAATGGCTAAAACTACAAATTTTTTTTGCTAATGTGGTGAGTGATTATTGATAAGTAAAAAGTGATGCAAATATGTGAACAAATAAGAATTTGCTACCTTAATAGTTTGTAAAAATGTTGCAAAAAAGTTTGTAGATATAACATTACTCTTAAAAGAACTGATGTCATTATTAAGTGGGAGAAAAGTGTAATTTTATTTTTAAAAAATTGCTAAAATTAGTATATATTAACATACTAATATTTAAAAAAAAAAAAACAAAAAATTTAGGGGGCAATCCGTCCATGCTTGAAAACAATCAGAAAAGGTTACATAGAGAGAGAGAGGCAAATAACATCTGTCACAACTTTTAAGTATCGACTATAAGTGGTAAAGAAAAAATGATGAATTTATATAAACTTATAAAGTAATTATCTACCACGCACAATCGATTGCTTCTTTTAAGTTGTGGTTGTAGAAGATAATAGGAGTTCTTGCTTGCACGCCTTCATTGGATTACCCTAATTCTAGCTACAAATCAAACGTTAAAAAACATACATCTATCCCTGTGAAAGTGGCGGAAGAACAGGATAACTCTCAAGCCAAAAAGTATTGTCCGATCAGGCTAGAGTAGTATTTACTATTTAGCTTAAGGTGGTTTACCAAAATATGCCAAATTGCCAACCACATATATAATAATATAAAAGTCCATAACTAAAACGACAAACTGGTGGCTAAGTGGCTTTCCAATTTCTATAGTGATTCATAGTGAATAAATTAAGTATTTTGTTTTTTTGATTGATTCAAATTCCGCACCAATTAAAATAATTTATAACATAAATTCTTATTTTTTTAGTTACGCCAGATTTGACGATTTCCATGGCTCTTACTGCGTAATAGTGAATAATTAAAGTATTTTTTTTTTTTGATAATATAATTAAAGTATTTTGTTTGTCTGATTGCTTCCAATTCCGGACCAACTAAAATAATTTATAACATAAAATTCTTATATTATTTTAGTTACTTACCTACCAGATTTGACATTTAGTCATTTATTGATTTCTTGTTAAGCTAATTTAGGGTGTTTTGCGAGGAAAATTTTCCTTAGTGAATTGAAATTTGAATCTTTCTCCTAAAAAAAATTAATAAATAAAGCGTGTGCCAGCAAAACGACCTCGAATACAATAAGTTTGATAATATGCTTTAAAAATTTTAGAATACTATACTGTAATTTTCAAGTTGTTAATTAAAAATGGAATGTCACTTGTCAACATTATGCCGATAGTACTGATTAATATATTAACACGAAATCCAAATTCAGATTTGGCAAACTTGCAAACGCAATGTTATTAAATTAAAAAGTCATCAACATTAGAATTTGTTCTGATAGGCAAGTCTATCAAATGATGAATTCAATACAAGGTGAAGTCAATTCAAAATGATGGAGCTTTTCTTATTTTCAAATGGGTTCCCCTATATATATTAATCTGCCTAGATGATGCCTCTACCAGTTGCCTCTACTAGTTGTGTTAAACTTTAAAGTACAAAGCAAGTTTATAGATGGAACTGGTAGGAAAGCCTTTAATTTAAAAATGAAGGATTCGTACATGTAGGAAATGAAGACTTGGTTTAACATGTTCTGGCCATCTAGATGGTGATCTAGAGTTTATGGATGTAGCTAGTGCTTGGAACATGTACTAATTATTTGCCATATGACTCGTTGCTGTAGGTTGCAGAGGGTGTTAGTACCATTGAGTTATCACTGAAAACCTTGATAACTAGTTTCACTAATCAAATAAACCGTTTCAGGAACATGGATATTGTTAAATTATTAATGTTAGGAAAAAATTTAGATACGATTCCTTAAGTCTCGTGCGTTAAGTTCCCAAATTGAAATCAACCATACAATGATATTAACTAATGTAGTAAAAATAACATCATGTTTTTTAAAGTCAAATTAATTTCAATCATAATGCAACAACATGGTAGATTTTAAGTAAAGAACCTAATTAAGTTTTTCCCCTTAATATTAAAATTTTAATTTCATATTCATTTGATTTTTATTAACATCATAATTGAATTTATTTATTATAATATATTTTACTATTTGATTTAATATAATATTTATTTTTATTTAAAATAATAGTAATGACTAATGAGAAACAAAAGAAATTATTCGTCTAAGATCTGGAGGGGTGTTATTGGAATATGCGTGATGTATTATGTATAGTTCAAGAAATACTGCTAAATATTTAAAATAAAATTATGAATTATGATGTACAGTTTATATACCTACATTAGTCAATAATTTACAGGCAAGTATATATAGGTTTTAATATATTTTCTTAATATCACGTCCAAATAAGTCCAATTTAACATTATTTCTTGAAACTCATATATAATAGAGTAAAAAATATTCACATGACTTGTGACTATAAAGCAGTCCTTAGAGCTTTAATTGAAAAATGACTGTTTTATTTATTTATTTATTTTTATATAAGATAAAAATTCTACTTTAGCCTCATTTAAGTATATATACGTGAAGCTCCCTCCTTAAGACTTGAACTTCGTCTCTTACCCGCCACACCCCACAAACACTTATACTTGTAGGGTGACCATCTTACCAAGGATATGCGGTGGTGAAAAATGAATGTTACATACAAGAGAGAGGTGTGCAAATAAGTAAAAAATTACGAGAGGTGAGAAACTGTTTTATATATCAATACATGTATCATTCATCTAACAGTATTTAAATCTCACATAATATAGACAGATAAAATAAAAAATAAAATTCGAAGCAAAAATAATTCATGCATGCGTAACATCGCAGGATTTTTTTAATTTTTGATAGAGTAGCAGCCCAGGAATTGAACATGTCTTCAAATAGTATTATTACTATTATTAATTATGGAAAAATAAGGTTACTTTACAATCTCGCCAAGGATTCTTTTTTGAAAGCAATATCTAATATCGTCTATCAAACACAAACTCCACCTTTATAGTCCCTCACCCTTCCTATAAATACCCATATCTTTCTCTCATTCTGTATATGCTTGCATGGAACCAATGATAAAGACCATGGAGAGAGTTTTGCTGCTTGGTTTCTTTTCTTTAGCTTTGTTAGGAGTGTTCACCACATCATTAGCCCAAGATACTAGCCCCCTTCTAAATTCATCCAAGTTGGAAATGTTTGTGGATGAGCTTCTAGATATGCCCCAAATCCTAGGCTTTGATTCTGTGTATGGTGTTCCCAGATCTAAGTCACTGGAGATTGGCATGTACAGTAAAAAATGGGTAAGTGGATTTTGTTTTTTCCTTCTAGATACAGTCTTATTGCTTTACACTTCTTACATGTGTTTTGTATATATAGTTCCTGCTATCTGATTTTCGATTACTTAAGTCAGTAATTAACGACCTTACCACAATCATCCATCACCGAAAGAAAGGCAAGTGACTTAAGTTCTTGCATATGGAGTAAGTATGCCATGCATGGAATATACGTATATTATATCTCAGAGCATGTGAGTCTTATATGACTGTAAGAGGGAGGATACTTAAATCCGATGTATGAGATATTTATTACTTGTTTAGGTTTTAATCTTTTATACATATAAAGACATGGTTTCAATTGTGTTGCCCATACTCTTGCTACATGGGTTTCTTTTTAACGTAGTATTGGGGTCTTTCTCATCTCCAATATAATAGTTCATGTTTTGTCTGTTGAGATGGTAGATGGCCCAGGTCCTAGTCCTCTTTTGCATCAACAACATATTTCATTCAGCCAAAAAAAGAAAAAAATCGACAGGATTTTGAAGAGAGAGAGAGAGGAAAAAAAAAAAAAACATAAAAATAGTATGCAGAAGCAGAAGCACATGAATGAAATCCAAATAAGATGTTGGGGTGTTCCTTGTTCATATTATGTTCAGGGCTGGAATTACAATCCTAGAATGGCTAGACAGTTTTATGTTACAAAGATTTCAAGTCAACTTCAAGACTTTTGAAACCAAGGAAAATTAATTTTTGCCAATTGGTACTTGTTATAAATGTTAACCAAAATGGCTAGTTTTGTGCCTAATAAGGGGATTAAGGAATTGGAACCACTTAGGCTTTAGCTCCTTATGATGCCTTGTACGGTTGCACCCATTGACGGAGCTGTTATTGGACTAGGGGCAATGGCCCCCCCTAATTTTTTTTTTTTAAATATTACTATATTAATAGGTATTAACTTTAGCAATTTTGTTCAATAAAATTACACTTTGCCCTCTTAATAATGCCCTCAATTCTTTTGAAAATAATGTTATAGTCACAAACATTTTTACAGTGTTTATACAAACTATTGAGGTAGTAAATTCTTATTAATTCGTACACTTGCATCACTTTTTACTTATCAATATCCACTCACCACATTAGCAATTTGTAAAAATTTTGTAGTTTTAGCATTTTTCACCTTTTAAAGGACATAAAAAATTAATAGATTAAATCTAAAACAAAATATACAAGCCCAATAAAATTAGCCCAATAACAAAAATCACCAATAATAAAATTAAAAAAGTTAAGCTCAATCAATCTATTTTATCCAAAATAAGCAATTTGGTCATTTAAAAAATTTTAAACAAAAATCCTTAGTAGAAAAATAGTAGACTCAAAGACTGAAGTCACCGCACACAGCTAGCAACAGAGTCACCTCCCCTAACTCCAAGTCCTGGCTTTATCCCTGGTTGCACCCTTGTGTTTTGCTATCAATATTTTATTTAAGGGTTCAATTAATGTATGCCCTTAATTAGGACATACATTAACAAATTCGTTTTTGGAAAAATTTTATCAAAAATTGAAAAAACTGTTAAAATTTTTTCAATTCCCGATAAATTTTTTCCAAAAATAGTATACTATTGTGTGCCCTTAGGTAGGAATGGCAACGGGTCGGGTTCGGACCGGGTTTTTTCATATCCAGACCTGACCCGCGGGTCTGTCCCAAAAACCCGGACCCGGCCCGTTTATTAAACGGGTTTTTTTCTTAACCCCAAACCCGGCCCGTCGGGTACCCGCGGGCCCCGCGGGCCCCGTAGCCATGCCACGATTTGGGCCCAAACCGTGGCCCAATCCAAAAAAAAAAAAATTCTGCCTAAAGCCCATACCGTGGCCCAAAAATTAAATAAAAAATGTTTGCCCAGATTTTTTGAGAATGTGTTTGCCCAGATTCAAGCCTTGATTTTGGGTAAACATAAATTTTTTTTTTTTTTTTTATACTAGCAGGAGTATACTTAGGTAGAGAAAATCAAAGAAATCAAAGGATGAAAATTGAAAAATAAAAAGAACCACCAGGAAATCATGGATGAACAATGACCAAAGATTTATGATTTTCCCTTTCAAAATCACAAAAACAAACACAAATCCTGAACAAACACAAACCCAAAAATTTCAAATTTATAATTTTCCCATTCAAAATCACAAACACAAACACAAATTCAGATTTATGATTTTTCCCATTTAAAATCACAAACACAAACACAAACACAAAAATTTCAGATTTATGTTTTCCCTTTCAAAATCACAAACACAAACTCAAACACAAACACAAATCCTAACACAATCACAAACAACTCACATGATTGAGACGAAATGAACCCAGAAAAAAAAGAAAAAAGAAAAAAAAAAGATAGAGAACGAGGTGGTCCGGTGGAGACAAATGGAGGAAGCGAGGCGGTTGGAGGTGCAAGTGATGGCCGGCGGTGAAGGGCTTCAGGCTAATCAGGCTGGCGGTGACAGATGTTCAGGCCGACGGTGACAGATTGGAGACTAGGTGTAATGAAGAGGGACTGACCAAGTGAGAGTGGGAGAGGAGAATAGGAGTAGGCAGGCGGCTGATTGTGTGAAATGGGAATATAGGGTTAGGGTTTTTTTTTATAACTTATATATATACGGGGGTATTTTAGTATTTTTAACTTATATATATATAAACGGGTTGGGTCCGGGTCCGGGTTCGGGCCGGGTTTTGACAAAACCCGGAACCGACCCGGATCCGCTTCGGGTTTTTTTTTTAAAAAACCCATACCCGACCCTATAATTAATCGGACCGGGTAAAATCCGGCCCATTAGGATCGGGCCGGACCGGGTATCCACGGGTCGGATATAAATTGCCATCCCTACTTAGGGTACATATTAGTAAAATCCTTTATTTAATTGTCTTAGGTATGGTAAGATTCTTCGCTAGTTCGCAAAACATTTCTAGTTACATACTATTTTTTTTTTCCTTGAACTTTTCTTTAGTCATTACATAGCTGATCAATGCCTTATTTAATATTCTTGAATAATAAGATTTTATATAATTAAAGTATCAAACATCCCGTCTGTCTAATCATGTCATTACCGCAAAAGACAAGCATAATGTCCTAGTAGAAGCCTTCCCTCGGTCTTGGTAAATTTAGAAGGACAAAATTTTCCTTAAATTCACTACGTACTAGTTCAAACTAATACTTATGTAAATTTTTAGTTATATGATTTATTCAATTGTTATGTGACTCGTCCAAATAATTTAATATACACGAGTGGTTTTATAAATTGCCCTAATGAGTTAGAGAAAATTTCTTTAATCCGGTTTTGAAGAAAATTTTGTCTAATATCAAATGTGCGATGAACCCCTAGCAAATTAGTTGTAATTTCATTTGCTTTTCTTCACAGAAATTCCACAGAGATCTCCCTCCTACGACCGTATATGCCTATGGTGTATCTAAAGAAGCTGCAACTATTCCAGGTTCAACAATCAGGGCCCTTCATGGAATTTACACCAACGTGACATGGAGAAATTATCTCCCTCCAAATCACATATTGCCTTGGGACACAACCATCACAATTGCTGAACCGGCTGACAAGATAGGGATCCCTACGGTAGTCCATCTCCATGGTTCAATTGGAGAGCCCGAGAGTGATGGAAACCCAAAATCATGGTTCACCGCTGGATTCAAAGAAAAGGGACCTGCATGGACCAAAGAAACATATAGCTACAACAACAACCAACAACCTGGAAATTTATGGTAATGATAATAATAATTCTCTCAAAGGTTTAAATTGTTAAGAAATAATGGACCTTCTCAAAGTGGGCCAATCTCTCCCTTAATAAGTGAGATTTTAATTAAATATCAGAAATGATAAAACATTTACAAAGTGATGAATTTAATCAGTTAACCAATATTTTATTGTAACAGGTACCATGATCATGCCATGGGATTGACTAGAGTCAACCTCCTAGCTGGATTGATTGGGGCCTACCATATCAACCACCCTGAATTGGAAGTCCCACTTGGACTCCCTAGTGGTGATGAATTTGATCGTACATTGATTGTATTTGATCGTAGCTTTCGTACTGATGGTTCCATATACATGAATTCCACAGGAGATAATCCCTCCATACACCCCCATTGGCAACCAGAATATTTTGGTGATGCTATCATAGTGAATGGCAAAGCTTGGCCTCGTATGACAGTACGACGTCGTATGTACCGATTTCGTATTATAAATGCTAGCAACGCTAGATTCTTTCGGTTCTTTTTCACCAACGGTCTAGGATTCATCCACGTGGGATCTGATTCAGCTTACCTTAATGAAGTAGTGACGACTAATGAGTTTTTACTGGGCCCATCTGAGATTGCTGACGTGGTTGTTGACTTTTCCAAGTCAAAGAATGATAGTGCTATTCTATCAAATAATGCACCATATCCCTACCCAACTGGGGACCCAGTTGATGAAGAGAATGGCACAGTCATGAAGTTTATCATCTTGACACATCCAGAGAATGACACGGGTCGAACACCCAATAAGTTGATCCAATACCCAGGCCCCAATTTATCTAGTGTGACGCAGACACGATATATAACTATGTACGAGTATGAGAGTTCCACTGGTAACCCAACTCATTTATATTTGAATGGGATATCATTTAACTCACCAATCACTGAGACACCTAAAGTGGGGGCCACTGAAGTGTGGAATGTGATCAATCTAACGGAGGATAATCACCCATTACACATTCATTTGGGGCTCTTCGTAGCATTGGATCAGACTGCGTTAGTGAACGAGACAGAGTTTAAAAATTGCATGATGAAAATGAACGATGCGATTAAGTGCCAAATAAGCAAGTATGCAATTGGGAAAAGCGTAGAGGTGCCTGCTGAGGAGAAAGGGTGGAAGAATGTTTTCAAAATGAGACCTGGATATGTGACAAAGATTTTAGTGAAATTTTCTTTCATAAATTCAAATGAATCGTATCCGTTTGATGCAACTGCGAAGCCAGGCTACGTATACCATTGCCATGTAAGTATTTTCATTCTCTACTTTTTACTATATTTTCATTTTGTTTTATTTTTTGTTCAAAGAATGACAATAATTGTAGAAAAAAAAAGTTATATAATGGGTTAAGGCTCGGGCCTATTTAACATAAGTGATACAACGAAAGTAATTTTGTTTAGTAGAAAAAGTAAACTAAAAGAAAAATAAGTTACGAAAAACAAAATGATGAAATGACATCAATGGTAAATCTAAGGAGATGCATATTTTTAATATGCATGATAGAATTACGAATAAAAATTGTCATTTTCTCACTTTAATCTGCTAGATAGGAGTGGATATGAACCAATTGCCATCAATTTTATAGTGAAAAATAGTGTCTATTGACGTACTCTAATTTGCTCCTTAACGCATACAGATCTTGGATCACGAAGACAACGAGATGATGAGGCCCTTCAAGCTCATCAAATAAGATTGGGCATGTGAAAGATATACGAGGATCCTAAATAAAGTTTGTCACTCTGAGCCTCAATCTTTTTTTACTTATCAGTTTGATACATATATGCCTGAAATTTTGAAAATTCTCTCTCTCTGAATGCAGGATCTTACTTGTTCTCATGCACAAATTTGAATAATTAAGAAAGAATCCCTCGTCTTAGAAATTGTAGTACTAGTATTTGTATCAAAAAAGGGAAATAAAGGAAAACAATTGTACAACTGATCGGTAAGAATGGAAAACGAGTGTACAATTTATTGTGTTTTACAAGACGCTTAAAATAACTAGCTCAATTGTGGGCGTTTGGTTTCAATGTTTAAGTTTTAGATAGACCACTCTACGCAACTTTATGTTGAGGGATATATATGTACCAAAACAAAAGGGCAAGCACCTAAAACCTAAAAACTTTATTTTATCCAACAACCAAAAATAAAATAAAATAAAAGAACAAAAAATTTGAACAATGTTAATATGAAAACCATATAAATTGCAATTATATTTAAGATATACAAATTTGGATAATTTATTTATGTAAATCTTATATGGGATTCATGCTAAGAGTCTTATATCTCAACACATCTCTTTTCAAGTATTTTCAATAGAAATGTCCAGGATTGAATTTCCTCATTATTAAAAAAAAAATAATAATAAAAAAGAGGGAAAACAAAGGGAATTGTGTAAAACCTACATGAGCCCCGCGTACTAGTGGTCTAACAGTTGACTTGCAAGAAGTTTGGAACTCAAATTGCAAAGAATGATATGTTTCTATTTATTTGGGAGTTATTTTTTTTAATTATATATATATATATATATATATATATATATGAAAGGGGTTATTTGGTATTGTGAGAGACCGTGCCCCTAGCACAAACCTTTCAACGGTTTTGGCACATAACCCACATGAATAGGGTGGAGTCATATTTGTTTCTTTCAAGAGAAAATGGAGGTTCTACTAATGTTATTATCCATTCTTAGTTTTACAACAAAGTCACCACTTATTTTAATACAGAAAATAAGAAACAAAAAGAATTGAAAAATACATCGTCGTTATTGATGATTTGATATTGAAATCGTACAAACCTTTGATAATAACTAAAGATTACATCTCTCTGAATGCAGGATCTTACTTGTTCTCATGCACAAATTTGAATAATTAAGAAAGAATCCCTCGTCTTAGAAATTGTAGTACTAGTATTTTTATCAAAAAAGGGAAATAAAGGAAAACAATTGTACAATTGATTGGTAAGAATGGAAAACAAGTGTACAATTTATTGTGTTTTACAAGACGTTTAAAATAACTAGCTCAATTGTGGGCGTTTGGTTTCAATGTTTAGTTTTAGATAGACCACTCTACGCAACTTTATGTTGAGGGGTATATATGTACCAAAACAAAAGGGCAAGCCCCTAAAACCTAAAAACTTTATTTTATCCAACAACCAAAAATAAAATAAAATAAAAGAACAAAAAAATTGAACAATGCTCATATGAAAACCATATAAATTGCAATTATATTTAAGATATACAAATTTGGATAATTTATTTATGTAAATCTTATATGGGATTCATGCTAAGAGTCTTGTATCTCAACACATCTCTTTTCAAGTATTTTCAATAGAAATGTCCAGGATTGAATTTCCTCATTATTAAAAAAAATAAAAAATGAAAAAGAGGGAAAACAAAGGGAATTGTGTAAAACCTACATAAGCCCCACGTACTAGTGGTCTAACAAGTGATTTGCAAGAAGTTTGGAACTCAAATTGCAAAGAATGATATGTTTCTATTAATTATATATATATATATATATATATATATATATATGAAAGGGGTTATTTGGTATTGTGAGAGACCGTACCCCTAGCACAAACCTTTCAATGGTTTTGGCTCATAACCCACATGAATAGTGTGGAGTCATATTTGTTTCTTTCAAGAGAAAATGGAGGTTCTACTAATGTTATTATCCCTTCTTAGTTTTACAATAGAGTCACCACTTATTTTAATACAGAAAATAAGAAACAAAAAGAATTGAAAAATATGTCGTCGTTATTGATGATTTGATATTGAAATCGTACAACTCTTTGATAATAACTAAAGATCACATCACTTTGGAGAGGAGATTTATACTAGATGTGAGGGAGTTAGAGTTTAGTCTCCAAGCAATGTGTGACTCTTATAAAATTAGGTTTTCTAAAGAAAAAACGTAAGAATCAAGGTCAAACTGAGTGGGGAGTAAGCCGAACTGAAAAAGGAAGATAATTTGGAGAATGTGGTCCAAGTGTCAATCAAAAATTGGTCCAAATCCTCCTGGATCTTTTCCTTTTTTCGGGTCTGTCTGTTTCATTTTTAATTATGATATGATTTCCTCTGAATTTTGACTTCCTTTTTTTGATTTTCTTGACTAAAAGTAGACTGGTTATGATTAAGAGATCATAATCGCCTATGGTTGGAATTGGTTTCATATAAGTGCACTTTATTGTTAAAAAGTGTTTATTTGATATCTTTTAATTTTGAGGTCTGATTAATGCTCATGAATTGTTGTGTTTGGCCATTATGACCAAAATGTTTGTTTTAAGAAAAATATTTAGAGATCAAACGGTTAAAATTACAATCTTGCCCTAGAGACATGAGATGCTAATGATATGCAATACAATACAAGTAAGGTTAAATGGAAGGAGCAAAATAGGGTGTCTACTGATACATATTCCTTATTTTTAAAACCAAAAAAAATATTGTTTTGTGCTTTGTGTTCTCTAAACTTATTTTTTTTAGTGTTTTTCTCTCCCTTCAAAAACTTTTTTGGCAATATTTTTGGGTTTTTGACTTTTTGTATTTCAACCCATCCCATCCTTAAAGAACTTGCATCAGTCAATGCAAAATGGGCTACTATAAAGCTACTTAGTTATAGTAGTCGTACAAATTTACACAGTTATTGTAGTTGTGTATATGCATTTTTTATTCATGCTCTGTGTTTCTCAAAGTTGAAAAATAAGAGTGAATAGTAGTTGTGATGTGTGAAGAGAGAGAAAAAATTGAAAAAACCAAGAAAATTTGATATTTTAATAAAATAGACAGTATATAATTAGATGTAGGTGTTTTTGAAAATTGGTTATGCAAAATAGAAAAAGTAGGTTTTATGCTAAAATAGACAAAATATTTTGCATGAGTAGATGCAAATGCTCTTAATCCACAACCGACATGCTTATATTAAAGCCCATCCCCACCCCAATAACACCCAATCAACTAAATTCATCCACACTCATGTGAGACTGACATGTGGGCCCTACAGCTAACCACCAACCAAACCATCAAATGCAACACCGACTAACATTTAACATGGAAATCAAACCCACACTCACAGTAAAGGATGAAAAACCCATATTTGCTACATTAATTTTGAGAACAAAAGTTGAAGAGAAAACTCCTTTGGGTTGTTTTCAAATAACTATTTTGTACAATACAATTAGAAATAATTTTCCTATGAGCGTGCACACACACACACATATATATACACACGCAAAATTGTATTTTTTATTACAAATTTTGAGAGCAAGGTTAAGTGTGGGTTTAAACCCTAACAAACTCATGCATACAAAGTCGTGGTCTACCCGCCCTTCGCACATCAAGCCATGACAAACTCTTACACTCCTAACCATTACTAACTCACACATTTAAAGTCATTGTCTAATATTATGCCACATAAACTTTTTATGCCTTAAAACATCATTTTTGACATCAAAATTCAAGATTATTTGCATATTTTTCTTTCATTTCTTCATTTTCCCCCTTGGTGAGAGTGGGGAGGAACCTAGTCACTACAAAAAGCTTAACCTGTTTCAACCGACTTTTTTTGAGGGTTTACTGAGAAGTGGGGAAACAATTACTAAAAACAGATGCTTATCCATTTGAGAACAATTTATTTAGCTAAAATTGAAAATGTTATGTTGAAAGTGTAGAAAAAAATGTTTAAAATTAACTGAATAGTACAGTGGGACCCATAAATAATACCAAAAATGCAATGAGACCCATAAATAGTACCAAAAGAAAGCTAAAAACTCAAATAAGTTGTAACTTGTGACAGTGTGGAGGAACCCAGTCACTACAAAAAACTTAACCTGTTTCAATCCACTTTTTTTGAGGGTGTACTGAGAAGTGGGGAAACAATTACTAAAAACAGATGCTTATCCATTTGAGAACAATTTATTTAACTAAAACTGAAAATGTTATGCTGAAAGTGTAGAAAAAAATGTTAAAAATTAACTGAATAGTATAGTGGGACCCATAAATAGTACCAAAAAGTGCAATGAGACCCATAAATAGTACCAAAAGAAAGCTAAAAACTCAAATAAGCTGTAACTTGCAGCTGGTAAATCTAACCAGCTTTATTTTGAGGGTCTTTAAAACCCTCGAAATAAACCCTATACAACCCTGAAAAAAGCTTTAAAAAAAAAGTTCAACTCTTCTGCGTGAATTTTGCTTCCAGATTTTAACATTTTTCAAGGCAACCTTGCAATGTTATTAAATTAAAAGTCATATCAACATTAGGCTTTGTTGTGATAGGCAGTCTATCAAAGGATGAATTCAATACAAGGTGAAGTCAATTGAAAATGATGGATCTTTTCTTCTTTTCAAATTTGATCCCCTATATATTAATCTGCCTAGATGATGGCTCTACCAGTTGCCTCCTCCAGTTGTGTTAAGTTTGAAGGACAAAGCAAATTTATAGATGGAACAGGTTCGAAAGCCTTTAATATATTAAAAAATGAAGAATTCATGCATGTAGGACAGTAGGAGATGAAGACTTGGTTTACCATGTTCTGGCCTTCTCGTTGGTGATATAGAGTTTATATGGATATATATAGCTAGCTAGTGGTCGGAACATGTCCTAATTATTTGCCACATGACTTTTTGTTGTAGGTCGAGGGTGTTAGAACCATTAGGCTATCACTAAAATCCTCAATAACTCATTTTATTAATCAAACAGCAATTTTAAGCATGTGCATATTGTTAATTATTAATATTAGAAAAAAATTTAAATACAATTTCTTAGTTCTCGTGCGTTGAGTTCCCAATTTGACATCCTTGATAACTAGTTTCATTAATCAAATAGCAATTTTAAGCATTTGCATATTGTTAAATTATTAATGTTAGGAAAAATACAATTTTTTAGGTCTCGTGCGTTAAGTTCCCAATTTGACATCAACCATATGACGATATTAACCAATGCAGTAAAAATATTGTCATTTTTTTTTAAAGATAAATTAATTTCAATCATGTGGTTTATTCGCCAATGCAACTACATGGTAGATTTTAATTAAAGAACCTAAGTTTTTCCCTTAATATTAGTATATTATATTAATTAAAATTTTAATTTCATATTCATTTGATTTTTATTAGCATCATAATTGGATTCATTTTTCTAATATTTTTACTATTTGATTTTATATAATATTTTATTTTTATTTAAAATAATAGTAATGAGAAAGAAAAGAAATTATACATCTAAGATCTAGAGGGGTATTATTGGAATATGTGTGATGTATAGTTCAAGAAATACGGCTAAATATTTAAAATAAAATTATGAATTATGATGTACGGTTTTTATATGTACATTATTCAATAATTTACGAGCACGCTTAAATATAGAGACGGAATTGGAATTTAAACCTAGGGGGGGCCAAGGTATAAACAAATTTTTTTTTTCCCGATGAAAATCTAAGCTAGCATATATTTAATATTAACAAAAGAGAGGATACAAAATTATTGTTTCGTAATACCTTAAAACTACATCATCTAAAAAAATAGAACTCGATGTTCTTTAAATCACCAATTCACCTAGGATTCATTGTGCACATAATTTTGATCACAAAATCAATGAAAATCTCCAAATGAATTAATTATGAGGTTTGATCCTATTTGAATAATTATGTTGTTTTGATTACAATTCTAATAGGTTCTTGATTTGTAAGGACATGAGACTTTTTTAAATGAATAAAGACATGATAATTTATCTTATATATAAAAACCTAATGTTTCTAATATTGCATTCCATTATTTGTTTAATATTTTCATATATTTCATTATTTTCATATCTCATAATTTTATTTAGCCAAAAATTAAATAAAATATATAGGAAAAAAAGAATAAAAGAAAAGGTATATAGTATTCATAACATATATTAATGTAGCAATTCATTAAAAAAGCATATACTAATGTAGTAATAAATGTGATTGGTTCTATTTCAACAAAAAACAAATTAATATTTTAATTACTATTTTGTGATTGATAACACATCAGTTTTTTTTTTTTTTTTTTTTTAATTTATTTTTTTAGAGAGTTTCAACCTGTGGCGTTTGCTTCTAATGATAATTCTTTTTAACCTATGGCGTTTGCTCTTAATGATATCATTAGACCAATACACCAATCAGTTTTTGGTGTAGCGGGAATTGAATCTCAAATCTTTTATTCCTCCATCAAAAACATTTCCAGTTGAGCTAACTAGAACCTACATCAGTTTGTAACATTTATGTACTAAAATTGATAGTATTCATAGCGTCACTCTTTATATATAAAAGACAAAACCTAATTACAGTTTCTACTTAGATTATGTCCATTAAGTTCCCCAATATCACAATAATAAATAATAATACACATATTTCACTCACTCACCTTAGTTGCTAAGCCCAAATAAATTAACACTACTTTATTACACAACACTCAAAATTGGTTAACACCACTACTTTCCATAAAACTACAAATAAAAAAAAAAAAAATTATAGCCACACACTTTCCACCCCAACTCACTGAGATTAATTAATGGCCACACACACACAATAGTCACTTTGTATTGACACTTAGGGTCTGTTTGGATAGAACTTATTTTGCTGAAACTGAAAACTTATTGCTGAAAACACTGTAGCAATTAAGTGGAAAAAACGCAGATGAAAAAAACCAAACGCGGGTACTGTAGTGGAACTGAAAACATTGTAGCATATAAATACCAAAATTAAACCCTTTTTCCCTTTCCTTCATTCACTCTTCTTCGGACCCTAGCTAACGCCTCAGGAGAGTTCCACGCCCACCAGAGAAGACCTGTATCGGTCCGACGCCGGCGAAGAGCTCAGGTGAGAAAACCGATTACTAAAGAAGAGAACCCCAGTCCGACGCCAGCGTGTACTCTTCCTTCAGAACAAGGATATCGCATCAGAACTTCCGAATGTCCATTCTTACGCTGCTATTCGTAATTTCTTATCATCCGAAACCAAAGCCTCCTTGATCTCCCAATTTCAATTTCAACATTCTAAACCAAAACCCTCTTTCTCAAACACTTTCACTTTCAAACCACCTCATAACCCTAATCTCTCTTTCACATCAACTGGGTTTAGGTTCTTCTCTTCTGTCCACAATGCTAACTTCGCCAGAAAGGTCTTTGACAAGCCCGCCACAGCTCTCTCTTCCGCTTTCTCTCGCTACCGCCAGGCCATTGGTTTGCAATTTGAGGCTTTCTTTAAGAGAAGCTCTCTCTTTCTCTTTGGGGCCACTGCCGTTTTACTCTGTGCTTTGCTTTGGAGGATTATGTTCGGCATAGCTAATACCTTCGTTGGCCTCTTCGAAGGCATGGCCAAGTATGGCTTTCTCGCCCTCTCTTCTGCTATCGTCGCTTTTGCTGTAAGTTCCTTTTTCTTTTTCTTTTAAATCTGTACCTCTACACTAGACTTTAGAGATATCAAATCAATATTCATAGACTCACAGCCATAGCCCACCTGACCCATTCCTTCTTCCCCACAAAGCTCTTGAAAGTTGTGAGGTAATGAATTACACAATCCCATTAGCTGAGTTATTATTTTTTGGGTATGTGTTTATAATTTACACAATCTCAGGTGTCAAGAAATAAATATCACCTAAAAGTTTGTTAGCTGATTTTTTTTTTTCGTAACATCCAGAGGAAATTTTTGGGTCAGATTGGCCTAATCTGGGTCAGATGACACTTTATTTATTTATTTTTTTTATTGTTGTCCTTCGGATTGGGATCCATGGATTCCTTGAGTGCCTACTTTTATTATTTTGTTTCCAAGAAGCAGCCCTATGTAGAAAATTTTACTCTCATACAGATTTGGCAGTTGCAATTCAGTCATGCTTTTAACAATTTTGCAACTGTCAACTGGCATGACAAGTTTTTTTTTTTTACTACAAAAAATTAGCATTCTTCCTCTCCCTTTTGATTGCGAATGGCATCATAACTAAGCTGAATTGTCAGCTGGGGGTTTGCATGTGTTATTGTCTTACCAGCAAAATTATGAACTTGTTTGATATCAGTAGTTGATAATGAAATCTGTATATTCTTTTCTAAATCTTGAACATGGACCTTCAAGTTGTGACACAAATAGTTATGGTTACTAATGAAAGCTCTGTTTTAATTTCTGATGGTATATGTTTGGATGCAAGGGATTTATGGTTGAAAGTTTAAACCTTTTGCTGTTGATGTATAATTATACCAAGCACAGGGTTTGGGTTTTTGGGTCTTCATTGTTTTTATTTTTTAATTTTTTTAATTCTGTTTTAATTATTTGCTATAAATTTGTTGGTTTTGGTTTTGCTCTTGAAAGCTGGGTTCATGAGAGTACCCCTGTGAAAATGGAAATTATGGGATCTATATCTGTTGTATGAATATGATTTGAAGGAAGTCAAGGGATTAGTCTGTAGCTTGATTATATTGCTGAGATGGCATGGTTGTTGTTGTTGTTGTTGTTGTTTCCTGATGGTGAGTTATTATCAGTCAGAATGATAATTGCACTTACCTTTATAGTTCTAGAAGTATTCTGTTTGGTTCTAGTTATTATCCATAGGTAGGTGTTTTGGTAGAAACATCTTTGCTGAAATGATTACTTTCCTGCTGTTGTGTCAAGGAATTGTTTATGCTGCAAGCAAAAATGCTGTATTGTATTAATTTTTTTCATATGGTGCAGGAAATTGGTGCTTTGTCTTATGGTTTTTCTGATGCTTTTTCTAATGTCATCCCTGCCCGTTTTAACTTTCTTGTGCAGTTAATTCATTGACATGAGTCGTCCACATGACTTACCCCATCCCTTCTTCCGTTTTGGAAATCCTTCCCGAATGATATCACCCAAGGGTTGCAATTTGTCTAAAAGGCTTCTTTTACTGTTGAACAATTTTGAGGAAACCTTGGGTGGGAGGCTGAGAAAGCTTAACCCAACGGACCAGGTTACGAACTCAGCCAAAGGGAAGGTTTTAATGCGTGCTATGTATGGGGTTAAGGTGGAGATGGTATTTATCTACAGTGTCTTTTCTTCACCCTTCTCTGGTTCTGCAATAGAGTTCTTTGATTTGAATGTTGATGATAAAGGGTTTTGTGGGCTCAAGCTTTTACTAGTTTGCAAACTAGCATTAATAGTGAAATTAGAAATTTATATTCAAGTGGAAGATTTACAGTTTTGAAAGAGCTCGAAGCAGTTGATACAAGTGTAAATAAATTGTATCCCATGATCCAAGGTGGTGTGGACCCTATTAAAGTGGAAACATTCCAGAATTCCGTTTCAGATTTGGCAAGGAGAGCAGAGGAACTTCCATAGGGACTATAGATCTTCTTACAAAGGAAGTTGATGGCTTTTTTCATGTAGTTTTAACTAGGCGTGATGCTTTGCTATGTAATGGTACTCTGTGACCCAAAGCTAGGTTGCTACATATGTAGAAAGAGTACAATCTTAATTATATTGAAGCTATACTCTCTCCTGTATACAAACGGGTTTTATGTTTTCTAGTATTGTTTATCTCTTGTTCAAATAAGATTGGGGTCTATTTATAAGTTTCCTGTAATCTTGACATCTACTGTTGCAATGCCCATGAGTTTCACGTGTAACGATTATATACAAATGCATACTGCAATGGTATTACAATCAAGTTTTGTGAGCCCTCAGTTGTGCTTACCAACAATATAACAAGAAATGGTAATACAATATTGAAGTTTGTGAACTGTCCAATTTGGTCCCCACAAACAAAATTTCCATAATGTCAATGGTATTTTCAACCACACTAAATTTCTATTGTGACAAAAATAATAGTCACCATACTCAGTTATCGTTCGCACATATCAATGCTATGATATTGTCACGAACTTGTTTCTTCTCAGGTTCGTCCAAGATTGAGATTGCATGTGCCACGACGTCGTAATGACCTCTCTCACTACGTCCAGATGTGCCCCCTGTATATCTGGAACTATTAACATTATTATTTATCTCATGTGCTCTAACGAAATTGTGAAGAACCATTGTAGCAACAATGATTTTCGATTGACTATGTATACTCTTCCTTGGCATATTTCTCAAAATTTTCCATTTATTCTTCCAAACTCCAAAAGTTCGTTCTATGACCGAACGGAGTGACGAATGGAGATAATTAAATCTCTCCTCTGGACGATGCAGCACTTCATAAGGCTGAAATTCGGGGATGTGGTACCTCTCCCCCTTATATGGTGCAAAGAACCCTTTCCTCATAGGGTACTCTGAATCAACAAGATAATACTTTCCTATAGATGAAAACGTTTATTACATTAGCATTTTCACTACATTAATACATACTTTAATACTGTAATTAAACTGCATATTTACTAACCAGCTGGAGCTTTTGGAAAGTTGTCGCTCTCATTATTGAGACAGCTTAAAAAAATCCTCGTGTCATGCGCTAACCCTTCCCATCCTACACATGCGAATGTGAACTTCATGTCAAAGTCACACGCACACATGCAATTTGTTGTGGTGATCCCCTTCTTGCTATAGTACGGGTGTTACTCCTCATTTGGTATGATCACGGGGATGTGGACCCCATCAATCGCACCAATGCATCCCTAACCAGTGCAACAAAAATCAAATGTGAAATTAAATACATGGTATAACCATAAAGATAATTTGAATAAAATCAAGTGAAGATACCAAATTCAGAAAGCACCTTGAAATGTGGCCAATATCGACTTGAATGCTGAATATGTTCTGGCACGTCCTGAAATGTACGATCAGCAGGCTTGATAATGTCTGGTGCCATTACGGTGGCTAACAATTTAACTACCGTGGTCATGTGTCGATGCACTGTCTCACCCGAGTGCTGAAATCTTTCTTGTACTCATCTATTACCCTCGGCATGACCAAGTACCACCAATGTCATTGCCAAAGACTCTTCCAAGCAAATTCTTCTGGTACCGTTATATCCATACTGGCGCAATGTATTACATAGTTGTCCAAACACATGGCTTGACATTCTAAAATTTCTTCGACATTTCTCCTCATTTCCAGTTAATGTATACTGTACCCATTCATACCCACTTTGTATATTCGTATGCAATGGTATTTTAGTCATATAGGTCTCCACGTAAAATGCACATGAACACCCTGCTATATATGCTGTGAGTACAATGTCGTCGCTTAGGTCGAAGTCATTGTCCCTGCACATGTACAAATACTAAAGTGATACTATAATACATAGGTTAGTAAAATAAAAAAAAAATGTAGGCTAAATTAACAATCCTAAGCATATGCTTTCATGATTTCATCTAAGATTTCTTCAAATTGTATATTCACATCTAGAGGGGAAAGTATAGAAACTTACTGGTGCTGGGAATCAAATGAGTCGTTTAGCAAATCCATCCTTTTGTATACCTTGAGTCTACATTAATGCCTATTTCTCCTTGTATATCCCAACACAACCAAAGAAACTCTCAACACTTAGGTGGAAGTATAAAATATTGAAATACATATATTTAATTAATTATCTCTACTTGCTTACATATATATATATATATATATATATATATATAGAAGTTTCCCAAAATGCATAAGCAAATTGATTTAAAACATTGAAATACAAAACCAATTCCATTGAAAATCATGTCAGATATTAATACTTGAGCATTAGTAGAATAAGTAAAGCATGAAATGGAAGCCTTACTCCAATAATCAAACGATTGCATATAAGCATGAAATGGAGGTCTTACTTCCCTTGTTTTACATAAGTGTTGTAATTACTACTGCTGCAATGATATAAAATAAATTTATACAATGGGATGGATGTGGAGGGTAGTAAGGCGATGAAATTACTAAAATAATTCCACATTATAAGCATAATATATTACTTTGTAATTCTTTTACAACAATGATACCATTTTATGACTATTTCGGTAGAATTTGGTCAATCTAAAGGATTTATCCTTAAAATTCCTTTTAGATGATTAGTAGGTAGAAAGCATTTGTATGTCCTTTACAATGGCCTGCTAGGATTGAATAGATGAAGATCCACCCGTGATTAGAATGAAAATTTTTTAATTCCATTTCTTGTTTTAGTCCCTTTATTAACTTTCTCTCACATCTTCAAAACTCTAGGCTCACTGACTCCATATATCATGTTCAATATAGTAAATCATTCTTTCTATTTTCCCAAACAACCATGTACTATGACAAACACTATGTTTGTGTCTTTTAATTATTATTGAGAAGTTTTTCCTTTTCCTATATCAAAAAACGAGATCTGAACCCATGGCATCTGCTTCATGAGGGTTGTAAAGAATCAAAAAAACAAGATACTTGTGGTTTAATAGATATTCAAATTCAGCAACACAGAATAACATGACATGTACCAATAATTCACTGTCCCTAATTTTAACCCAACAATAACTGATGCTTGGAAAAGGCTCATATATCATGTATTTGGAATAATAGACCTACAGAGGCTTTTCAATGTCATCTATTCAATGGCGTAGAAACAAAAACATTGGCATTACTTTAGATTAATAACTATATACAGAGATTGAACTCAACCTGCATAGCTCTCTCCTGTAATATAAAAGTCCCTTCCTTTGAACTGAGGAAAGCACTCAAGGCACTTCAATAAAAATACTAGAGAGCCCTCGGCTGCAAACCAGAAAATGATGAATTTAAGGTACAAAAGCTAGCAACAATAATAAACTGTTCAAAGCAGAAGCACAAATTTCTTGTATCAATCATATATCCACGCGAGCAATTTCACTAGCAATTTTGAGATCATATATCCACGCGAGCAATTTCACTAGCAAAACTATTTGATTGGAACACTTGTTTTAATAATATACTATACAAGTCATTTTTTTAGTTTTTATGTTACCACGTAAGAAAAAACTGAAAGAAAATTTAATTCTTTGGTGGATAGGTAATATATTCCACTTCTTCTTCTTCTTGTCTAAATTTTGCATACATGCTAAAATACAACAATTTTCTTTGAGAATAAATTTCATTTAAAAAATATATATTTCTACCCAGTTCATGAATAAAATAAAACTTATTCTAGTATCTTTTCAAGAATACTCTCTATGGCAAACATAAGGATATTGCAACTTAACTAATAAAACATGTGGAATAAAATTATTAGTTGAGAGTGTAGGATAATATATACTTGGCACTTAATTTTAAAAATTTATCAATCAACATGTTTAGTTTACGTACTTGGCATTTACACATTGACAAGGCATATTTGGTGCAAAATACTATTTTTTCTTTTGAGTTTTTTTGCGCTTATATATATATTTATATATATATATATATATATATATATACATATATAAAAGTTAAGTAGTTTCTCAAAAAAATTATTAAATTTTAAATGCTAAGACATAAAATTATTTCTATTTTGATACAAAAAATAAAAATTAATTATTTTTAAACTTTTATTTAGGTGGAAGGTTGAATGAATCAATTCATTAAAATTTTTGCTTCGGTGGATGGTTAAATGAATACTTATGCCCCTTTGAAAGAAAAGTGAGAAATTAACTTGCCAATTACCAATGGATATGCCTGGTGTTTCTTAGCTTGTATCTTCCCATGCATTATTCTGGATCATGTTCTTGCAGAAGGATGCATAGTAGACATTGCCAATATTTTATATTCATAATAACTCTGTCTATTCATTATTGGACTAGATCCACTCCATGCCTCTTATTGACCAAGTATAGTTGACTGCTTTTTTTTGCATTAGGAGCCAAAGGCTAAACCCTTAATGCACTTCATGCCAAGATAGCTAGTATCCTACGACTGTTTAAAGGAGACATTGTTTTCAATGTTTAAGATCTGGTTTAAAACTCTAATGCCTCATTATCAACTTCCCTAAACATGTTCACCTAAATCGAGTATCAATCATATATTGCCATAGTTTTGAGATCAAGAAATACCCATTTGTAATTGTATCAATCATGAAAAAAAAAAAAGTGTCATTTTGTAGAGTCTAACCTACTCTGATATGGTGCTTCACTATATAGGACATGTAGCATCAATAAAAATATAACTTAAGATCTCACTAACCTACTTATTATCAATCACCTGATGCACCCCCTGATGCAGCAGCTGATGCACCCTGATGCAGCACCTGATGCAGCGACTAATGCAGCCCTGATGCACCCTGATGCAGCACCTGATGCACTCTGATGCAGCGACTAATGCAGCCCTGATGCACCCCCTGAGTTTGAGTCTGAACTGCAAAATAGATATCCTACAACCATGTTCAAATCATGTTAATACCATGCCTTGAAAAGGAAGTTTAGAAATCAATGTTCAATGTTACTGCCAATATGGGTTGTGTGAACAATAGGGGCACAAAAACAGTAGGGGCTATGTGAACAATACCAGTGACTACTAACCAACACTCATACACACTCACAGCTTCTCTTACTGTATATATACACTCATTAGGGTGTCAAAGTTGACTAATAAATGGCTGCAATCAGTCAAACAACCAGCCCTGGAGTTCAATTTGTACAGCCTAATATGTAACACTATGCTATATATATGTCTAATATAAATTATGACTAAAAGGTTTGTACTGTGACTAGAGGAGTTAATAAGTAAGAAAACTCTTTGTTAGCATAGAGGAGTTAATAAAAATGTGACTATTATATATATGTGAGAATACAGTCAATATTGCACAGGGCTGGAAACAATATTGCAGCCCTGTTTGACTGTGCAACCAGCCATAACATTGTTTTTCCAGCCTTCTTTGACTGTGCAACCAGCCATAACATAATTTCTCCAGCCATTGCACAGTCAAACAGGGCTGGTTGCATGGTCTAACAATGTTATAAGGAGAAATATTGCACAGTTCAACAACCAGCCCTGTTAAATACAAATGGCTGCAATCAGTCAAACAACCAGCCATGGATAAATATATTGACAGAACCAGAAAAACAACCACAAGACATAGAACTTGCTTCAATTCATATATATATATGCCATGACTTCTTCTTGCCAAACATGAACGACCATCATCAAAGTTTACCACAAATAACAATGCATAACCATAAAAAATACAAAAAAAATAGCTAAAAGAGGCATTGGGAAAACATATATAAATATACCCAAAAGTTGACATAGGAATGATAAATTTTGTCTTACATACACAACCATGGTAAGTTTTAGTTTCTACCAATAAAAAAAAAAAAAAAAAACAATGGTGCAACAAGTACAACGTTGAAAATACGATTACTACATCAAGCTCGTGTTCCTATCAAGATAATTTTCTTTCCTTCAGTCAATATGAAATTCAAGGTGCCTTTGGTACTCTTTTTCTAGCCACTTCAGTTGGATATCCTTGTCATCGCCAAGGGCAGGAAACAAGTGCCTACCCCACTCTTTTTCCATGAAGTAGATGGTGCTAAACAGATGAAGGTAATGACCCGAGAACACCCCTGGAAGACTCAACATCATGTCCAAAATGGCTTTAACCTGAGTAGTTGCTGTGGAAGCAATATCCTTACGTGTACTTCCACTTCTACTCTCAACAATCACATTTGAGATGCTCTTCAAAGAGTCGGACATCTCTTGCGCAACTGAATGCCTTTTTTTTTTTATTTCTTGTACATTGGCTTGAAAAGGTGGACACTGGTTGCCAAGCCTTTCCCCTTACTCACTGCTGGTTTTGCCCTCGACAATGATGGACCTTCAACCTCCATTGCGTCAACATTCACAAACGATTCACATTGGGGGTCAACAAATTCTGTGCTATCAGCAGAGTCCCCAGAACCTTCGGTGGTTTCCTTTGGTAATTGACCGCTCGTGCAGAACGCATTTTTCCCCGTTGCAACCGTACCTCCATACATGATGTTCAGGTAGTCACGATTCAGCAAACCTTTATTTTTAAAGGTTTTTGCAAAGGGACATGCCTACGTGTGGACAACCAGTAGTTAGAACACAATAATATAGTTGTAGACAATAAAGAATTTCATAATTATGTAATGTGAACTAACCGCAATCTTTCGAGTCCACCACTCATTAGGGGCCTCAAGCATCCCAGTTCCAGCATCATAACCCAGCCCAATCTCATTGTCAAAACACTGGTTATAATCCCTCCACCCTTTTTTCAGATGATCCCATTTGTTTTTAATCTGAAGTGGAGTCACCACTTTTCCCATGTTACCCAACTGTTCAATCACGTTGTCAACCCCAAGTTTGGTCAGAAATCCTCCTTTCCTCTGGCCGGCTAGGACTTGAGCAGCACAGAACTGACAAAAAGCTTGTAGTTCCTTAGGGTCTTTCCAATCAGCTCTCTGATCATTACTACCACCGTCCTTCAATTTCTCCTTAACCATTTTTCCTACAACTTCCTTCTACACTCATTGACACATTTCAACAAGCAGTCCGTGTGCATAATCATAACCAATTAGGCAAAATGAAAACTAAACTCACACATATATCCAAATACAACAAGGGTTTACACGGAGGATCAAAGAACCTACTTTCATACTGTCTTGGAAAACACATAAAAAAAAAAGGCACAAACATTGAACACAAACAGATCAGAGAAAACCACAGATTGATGAAATGCCTTATTGACGCATTTCAACAAGCAGTTCATGTGCATAATCATAATCAGTTAGGCAAAATGAAAACTAAACTCACACATATATCCAAATACAACAGAGGTTTACACGAAGGATCAAGAAACCTACTTTTATAGTGTCATGGAAAACACATAAAAAAAAAAGGCACAAACATTGAACACAAACAGATCAAAGAAAACCACAGATTGATGAAATGCCTCATGGAAAACAATATAACTACACCAACAGATCAGAGAGCATTTTAATTTTAATGACTCTTACCAGTGAATGCGGAGACCCACAGCGGTGGCAACGGTGTCCACAGCGGCGGCAACGGTGTCCACAGTGGAGATGAGGTTCACTCGAGTGAAGGAAGAACAGAGGGGAGTGGTTCAGAGAGGTTTGGCTAATGGGTTTCTGAGTTCCTTTCCTTCTCTATTTTGATGGTTTTGTGGTTTGTGGGTAGGTGCAAAGCATTGAAGACAATTCGGATGGAGCAACAACCAGCATTAAAGGCATTGAACCAAGGTAGTTGAGAGAGAGAAGAAAAGAAAGCTTTCAGGTTTGTGAGAGAGAGAAGAAAATAGTCGTTGAGAGGCAGCGTATCGTTTTGTGATGGGCATCAGAACAACTGTGATTTTGTTCACACAGTACGCTCACAAAATATTGAACAGGACGCGCAAGATCGGTTTTTTAATGAAACAGTGCGTATCTGTGATGAGAATGAAGAGAGCGTGGTCCATGAACAGTACAGAACGCTTTGGATTAATGAAACGGTGCATTGCAAATGATTTTTTGCGTTTCCCAGCTTTTAGCTTTACGCGTTTCTCCTCAGCTTGCGTTTCCCATTTCCGCGTTTTGTAGCGTGGGTCCCAGCAATTTATATCAAACGTAGACGCAAACGTGGTTAAACGTGGATCCAAACATTGCCTTAGACTTGGTTTACGCTAGTCCACCACCAAGCACAAATTTTTCATCTGTTTCACAGTGTAAGTTTTATACCCAAAAAAAAAAAAAAAACCGTAGAGAGAGAGACCAACATACCACCGTTGGGCAACCATGTAGATGCTGCAGTTAGAGTCAAGATCAACACTGAGTGGTAAGTGGGTAAAAATTGTGGATTTGTGTTTTGTGATTTTAGATTTGTGGTTGTTTTGTGTGTCTTTTTTGTTTAGATTGGATTATTGATAATTTTGGTTTGTTTAAAGGTTATTCTTGTTATTTTTGGGACAATTGGGTTTGTTTAGATTGGAAATGTGATATGTTTTGTGGGTATTTTTGGTTGGTCCAAAGGTTTTTCTTATTATTCTTGGGACAACAAGTAAAAGGCTAGGGTTGGGTCAATTTGTAAAAAAAAATTGGGAAGAAGGGGGGGGGGGGGGGGGGTTCCATCGTTGCTTACATAGATTCAAAATGATTGCATATATTTTATTAAGGACACGGATTTCCTCCAAACCTGTTTGGAGGAAATCCTGCAAACAGGGACAGCTGTCACTAATAGAAGGAGACACGACAGCGTTGCACATGACCCATTTAGGCGTGGAGATGTTAGGGTTAACAGCGTTAGCCACACTTTCTTCTCTTCTCAAACACACACAGCCCAGCCTCACGCCTCTCTCTCATCTCCTCCACCTTTGTTTTCTGAGCAAACTTAGACCGGCGAGATCTTGTGAGGCGAAATCGACGGCGGCCGCCGATCTCACCGGACAACTGACAGCCCCTCTCTCTTATTTTTTAAATTAGAAAGAAACCCTGGTTTATAATAAGAGACAGACTAGTCTAAATCTAAATCTAATACACAGACACAGCCGCAAAGCAACGCTACTATGGAGATTCGGACATTGTCTTTCCCTGCCGATAGTCTGTCGCCTCTACCGGTAATTGTGGCTGCCAAGCTTGCCGACCTTGCTCTTCCAATCGATACTTCCCTACCTCCTAACTCTGCTCCCACGCTTCTCTTCTCTAATGGGTATTCATTCTTCTTCTTTTTCGATAAAGATTTGTTTTTTCTTCCTAAAGCTTAGATTTTATGTATCTGTTTTTATTTTTACTTATATGGGTCTTTTTAGTTGAATTGATGTATTGGGTTTTGTTTCTCTCTTTTGTCTTTGATGTAATTATATATTTCTACTGCTTCCACGACTTATAGGGATTCCACTTCCATCTATCTATGTTCTTTATTCAATCAGTGTACCCCTTTTATGGGTTCTCAAGTTAAAACCCAAAGATGCTGTCTTTTATCGATATGTAATGTAATCACTGTGAGAGATTTTAGAGATTCTACAGTACTCAAACTCAACCTTTGCATTGTAGGCATAAATTACATGGAACATATGTGCTTCTTCGCTATATTGCTCGTGTTGCTAGCCTTCCCAATTTCTATGGACAGAATGCATATGAATCTGGCCAGGTTATTTTCTTTGGAATCTTTTTTTAAGTTGTTTTCTATTAATGTTTTACTTCATTCTAATCCTGCCGTTGCTTCTTCTCAGATTGATGAGTGGCTGGAATATGCCCCCGTCTTTTCATTGGGTCCTGCATTTGACAAAATTTATGTGATGGTAGTAGTTGGAGCAGCCAAATTGAAAAGGAAGTTTCAACTACTCATGACTCTGGTATTTCACTACTCATGTCATGTTTAGAGCATGATGGCCTCTCCATCATGAATAATTTCTAAATTCAAGCTCTTGATGCTAATATCCATCCGTTTCTTCTTGGGCAGAGATATAACCACTTCATTCCCAAATTTTGTTTTCCACTTGCAAGTTGATGACACCTGAGTTTCTAGCTGACATCAAGTTTATAGTATTTAGCTGGAAGAGCTTGTTTTTCTCTTACTGCCAATGTAGCTGGATTGGAAGTGCTTGGTTGGACCATTTTAGCTTTTGCCCAAATGGGCCTGAGCTATTTGTTTGTTGGTTGGTCTCACTGGGAATTAGAGAGAAAAGGAATTCTCTGGCATTTCACCATACTTGTGGTCAAATTGAGTTTGTGCTACTAGCACTTTGAGAGTAAAAAGGAATTCTCTGGCATTTCACCATACTTGGCTTCCCTCAATTATTATTTTTATTTTTTTTGTGTAAAAAGTGGCTTTTTTTCCTCTTTTGCGTAACCAGTGGCACTTAGTTGGTGATTTGTGTACAAGTGCATGGTAGCATTGATGTTTTTCAGCAGATTATCTTTGATGATGTAATGAATGAAAATGTAATGAATGGAAAGTGTTATTGAACGTGTATTTTTCAAGCTATGTTGTGTTATTATTGTGAGGCAAATGAGCCTTTTTAAACAAAGAGATGCAGATGGGTTATGGTATGGATATTTCTTTTTGATGACTGAAAGGGAATAACAAATGGGTTTTTCTTTCTTTCTTTTTTTCTTTTAATTTACCTTTCCCTTTTTCTTTTATGTTTTCTTTCCTGAGAAGAGAGTGGCCTGATTGGCAGATTCTTTTTGTTCTTAGTAGGGAAGGAGGAATCAAAGAATCTGACCCTAGAGGCTGTCAATTTGGCCATTACTACACATTGCTTTTAACATACAGTACTAATAGCACCATTACTACACAATGAGATGCAGGTTTGAGGAGTTTGAGAGAGAGAGGGGCTGTCCAGTTGTCCAGTGAGATCGGCGGTTGCTGCACGTGGCCGCCGTCGATTTCGCCTCACAAGATCTCGCCGGTCTCAGTTTGCTCAGAAAACAAAGGTGGAGGAGATGAGAGAGAGGCGTGAGGCTGGGCTGTGTGTGTTTGAGGGCTGTGTGTGCTTGAGAAGAGAAGAACTAACGCTGTTATGGTTAACAGCTCCACGCCTAACGCACATGACCCCAAGCTGTTTTCATTAAAAAAAAAAAAAAAAAAAAAGACCCCAGGCTGTCGTGTCTCCTTCTGTTAGTGACAGCTGCCCCTGTTTGCAGGATTTCCTCCAAACCTGTTTGGAGGAAATCCGTGTCCTTTTATTAATATCATGTCCAAATAAGTCCAAGTAAACACTATTTCTTGAAACTAATATTGTAGAGTACAAAATATGCTAGGCGATGGCTGATCTTCAAGGCTGGGATTTGATTTAAGAATTGTCTGCAATTAACAAGAATTGATGCAAAGTCAGCAGATGAGCTATCATTGTTAGAAGATAAATTAACAATTGCTTTAGCATCAACATCTAATTCAACCGCAAGTAGCCCAAGAGACTCTTTAATTAGGGTCTTTTTGTAATAGAATATATTTGGACTGTTGTTTAATATATTGCCCTTTTACCATATATATATATATATATATATATATATATATGTTCCATGACTTGTGTTGTGATTATAAAGCAGACTAGTCCTTTTAACAAGATCTTTAAATGAAAAATGACACTTACATACAAGAGGGTAGAGATGTGCAAAAAATTAAAACTATGATAAAATTTAAAAGAAAAAAATTTAGTTACAAGGTTGGTTGTAAGTTAAGACTACAACTTTACTTAATATATTTTTATTGGAGGTAAATTTTGACAAATTTACCATTGAATTACATTTTTTCTCTTATATCTTCTATACTTGCAATTTTTTTAGAAAATTAAAGATCAATAACTATATCATCAATAAATATTTTAAATTGTAAGTTTTTGTAGTTTAAAATTATGCATAAAACATAATCTTATAGATTATGAGAACATGCAATTCAGCGGTTAGATTTTTGAAATATGTAGTAATGTTAATGATATTAAGTAAGATTGTAGCCTAAAGCTACAACAAATTTTGTAACTAAACTTTGTCCAATTCAAAAAAAAAAAAAAATCATACATAAGATATATGTATGATTTATCTCACAACAGATTAAATGAGAAATAACATTTGTATAACAAAAGTGAAAATTATTTAAGTTACAATCAATTTTGTAATTAAACTTTGTCTAATAAAAAAAAAATTCATGAGATATATGTTTCATTCATCTCACAATAGATCAAATGAGAAAAAACATTGGGGTTACAAAAGTGAAAATCATGCATGGTTACAAAAGTGAAAATCATGCATGCATACTTAGCGGCGCAGGAATTTTTTGTTTTTGTTTTTGATAGAGTAGCAGCGCCGGAATTGAACGTCTTTAAATAGTATTATTACTTTTATTATGGAAAAATAAGGTTACTTCACGTTCTCGCCAAGGATCCTTTTCACTAAACAATATCTAATATCGTCTATCAAACACAAACCCCACTTGTATAGTCCCTCTCCCTTCCAATAAATACCCACATCTTTCTCTCATTCTGTATATGCTTAATGCTTGCATGCAACCAATGATAAAGACCATGGAGAGAGTTTTTCTGCTTGGTTTCTTTTCTTTAGCTTTGTTAGGAGTGTTCACCACATCATCATTAGCCCAAGATAATAGTCCTCTTCTAAATTCATCCAAGTTGGAAATGTTTGTGGATGAGCTTCTAGATATGCCCAAAATCCTTGGCTTTGATTCTGTGTATGGTGTTCCCAGATCTAAGTCACTGGAGATTGGCATGTACAGTAAAACATGGGTAAGTGGATTTTGTTTTTTCGTTCTAAATACAATCTTATTGCTCAACACTTCTTACATCTGATTTTCGATTACTTAGTCAGTAATTAATGACCTTACCACAATCATTTATATTGCACTTCTAGGCTTTATTGTTAGTTCACCGAAAGATCGAAGGTAAGTGACTAAGTTTTTGCATATGGAGTAAGAATGCCATGCATGGGATATAAGTATATTCTCTCTCACTCTCAAGCATGTTAGTTATCTTATATGATTGTGAGACTCGCATACTATAAGAGAGAGAATACTTAAATCCGATGTATAAAATATTTATTACTTGTTTACCTTTTAATCTTTTATATATATAAAGATGTGGTTTCCGATTGTGTTGTCCATATTCTTGCCACACGTTTCTTTTTATTATAATATTGGGGTCTCCAATATTCTAATTCATGTTTTGTCTATTGAGATGGAAGATTGCCTAGGCCCTAATCCTCTTTTGCATCAATAACATACTTCATTCAGCCAAAAGAAAAAAGAAAAAAAAAACAGGGTTTTGAAGAGAGAAAGAGAGGGAAAAATATATATATGGAGGCGTTTGGATCCAGCTGAAAGTCAAGTCTGCGTTTTGCGTTTTACCTCTTTTTTTTTTTTTTTTTTTTTTCTGCACCGTTTCGGCTTTAGGGGGACAAGGGTACTGTTCATATCCTGTTTGACACTGTTCATACACTGTTTGGCACTGTTCACAGATTAAAAAATATTAAAAATAGGTCCCACGATACTATTCACACATTTAAAAATAATTTTGATACAGTGTTTTCAGTTTTCAGTTTCAGCAACAATAAGTTCAATCCAAACGGACCCTATATATATATATATATATACAAATAGTATGCAGAAGCAGAAGCAAATGAATGGAATCCAAATAAGATGTTGGGTTGTTCCTGCTTGTTCATATTAGTGTTCAGGGTTGGAATCAGAATCCAAGAATGGGTATACAATTTTACGATACAAAGATTTCAACTTCAAGACTTTTGAAACCAAGGAAAATTAATTTTTGCAAATTGGTACTTTTTATAAATGTTAACCAAAATGGCTAGTTTTGTGCCGAATAAGGGGATTAAGGAATCGGAACCACTTAGGCCTTAGATCCTTACGATGCCTTGAACGGTTGCACCCTCGTGCTTTTGCTATCAATAGTTCGTTTGGCATATATATATCTAGTTATATACTCTTTTTTTTTTCTTGAACTTTATATATCTAGTCTTTACATAGCTGATCAATGCCTTATTTAATATTCTTTATTAATAAGATTTTATATAATTAAAGTATCAAACACCCCGTTTGTCTAATCATCATGTCATTACCGCAAAAGACAAGCATGATGTCCTAGTAGAAACCTTCACTCGGTCTTGGTAAATTTAGAAGGACAAAATTTTCCTTAAACTCACTACGAGCTAGTTCAAACTAGAATATATGTAAAATTTTATCATATGAGTTATTTAGAGCATTAACAGCAGTGGAGCTAAAAATTTAGCTATTTGACATTACAAAAAGTTATTTTATTTATTTTACCTACTCACTTTACAAAACATTCATCAGCAGTGGATTTATTTTAGTTTTCAACACAATAAAATAATATAAACATCACAATAAAATAATATATCTACTACATTATTTTATTAATTTCTTTCTTTCTCTTTCTCAAAAAAAAAAAAAATTCTTTCTTTCTCTCTATCTTTGTGGTGCCATGCCTCACTCTCACTTCTCACTTCTCATTTCTCTCCTCTCCACTCTTCACTCTCACTTCTCTCTATCTCGTCGCCACTCTTTCCTTCCCACTCATCACCATCCCAAAACCTTCCTTGCCAGCGTCGGAGACGAAATTGTCGAAGCTTTCGTGGATCCTGTGGGTTGTGGGTTGTGTCGGCGTGGGTTTGTGGGTTGTGCTATGGGTTTGTGTTCTTTCTCTCTACTCTAACCGATCTGCCATAGGTTTGTGATTTGTGATGTGGGTTTGTGTTTTGTGGTGGTTGTATGGAATTTGGATCGGTGTTGCTTCGATCTTTCTCTCTACTCTATCTTTGTGGGTTTGTGTTTTGTGGTGGATCGGTGTGATGTGGGTTTGGTCCAATCCAGTGTTTTTTTGGTGGCTAGGAGTTTGATTCAATGTTTTTCTGGTGGCTAGGTGTCTGATTCAATGGGTTTTTATATGGATTTTATGAGCACCACTGCCTGCGAGCTGGCCGGAGAAGCAAACAGAAGATGAGGGATGCCAAAGAGAGAGAAAGAAAAAGAGAAAATATTTTTTTAATAAGAGAAGAGAAAAAAGTTTAATAAAATATTATTATTATTTTTAGCTTCTTGCTACAGTGCATAGCCATAAATAGCTGTGCACTGTAGCAAGAAGCTAAAATTTTTTAGCTATGACTCCACTATTGTAACATGCATTTTTGTGTTTTGGTGAAACTCAAATAGTTATATAGCTATTTAGCTTCACTACTGCTAATGCTTAATAATCATATAACTTGTTCAAATGATTTAATATATATGAGTGGTTTTATAAGTTGCCTTAATGGGTTAGAGAAAATTTCTTTAATCCTGTTTTGAAGTAAATTGTTTAATATCAAATGTGCGATGCACCAATAGCAAATTAGTTGTAATTTCATTTGATTTTCTTCACAGAAATTCCACAGAGATATCCCTCCTACACCTGTGTATGCCTTTGGTGTATCTAAGGAAGCCGCAACTATTCCAGGTCCAACAATCATGGCCCTTCATGGAATTGACACCAATGTGACATGGAAAAATTATCTCCCTCCAACGCACATATTGCCTTGGGACATATCCATCACAATTGCTGAACCTGCTGACAAGATAGGAATCCCTACAGTAGTCCATCTCCATGGTGCAATCGGAGAGCCCGAGAGTGATGGAAACCCAAACTCATGGTTCACTGCTGGATTCAAAGAAAAGGGATATGCATGGACCAAAGAAATATATAGCTACAACAACAACCAACAACCTGGAAATTTATGGTAATTGATGATAATAATTCTCTCAAAAACTTAAATTGTTAAGAAATAATGGATCTTCTCACAATAAATCAATCTCTCCCTTTATATGTGAGATTTTAAGGGTTCAGACACAAGGTCACTATAATAAATTATCTGAAATGTTAAACATTTAAATAATGATGAATTTAATCATTTAATTAACCAATATTTTATTGTAATAGGTACCATGATCATACCATGGGATTGACTAGACTCAACCTCCTAGCTGGATTGGCTGGGGCCTACCATATCAACCACCCCAAATTGGAGGGCCCACTTGGACTCCCTAGTGGTGCTGAATTTGATCGTACATTGATTGTATTTGATCGTAGCTTTCATATCGATGGTTCTATATACGTGAATTCTACGGGAGATAATCCCTCCATACACCCCCATTGGCGACCAGAATATTTTGGTGATGCTATCATAGTGAACGGAAAAGCTTGGCCACGTATGATAGTACGACGTCGTATGTACCGATTTCGTATTATAAATGCTAGTAGTGCTAGATTCTTTCGGTTCTTTTTCACCAATGGTCTACAATTCATCCACGTGGGATCTGATTCGGCTTACCTTAATGAAGCAGTGACAACCAATGGGTTTTTACTATGCCCATCTGAGATTGCTGACGTGATTGTGGATTTTTCCAGGTCAAAGAATGATAGTGCTATTCTAGCAAATGATGCACCGTATCCCTACCCAACTGGGAACCCTGTTGATGAAGCTAATGGCACAATCATGAAGTTTATCATCTTGACACGTACTGAGAATGACCCGGGGCAAACACCCAATAAGTTGATCCAATACCCAGGCCCTGATTTATCTAGTGTCACGCAGACACGATATATAACCATGTACGAGTACAAGAGTGCCACTAATCAACCAACTCATTTATATTTGAATGGGATATCATTTGAGGCACCAATCACTGAGACACCTAAAGTGGGGGCCACAGAAGTTTGGTATGTGATCAATCTAACGGGGGATAACCATCCTTTACACATTCATTTGGCTCTTTTTGCAACATTGGATCAGACTGAGCTAGTGAACGAGACAGAGTTTAGTGATTGCATGACGAAAATCAACGATGCGATTAAGTGCCAAGTAAACAAGTATGCAATTGGGAAAAGCATAGAGGTGCCAGCTGAGGAGAAAGGGTGGAAGAATGTTTTCAAAATGAGACCTGGATTTGTGACAAAGATTTTAGTGAAATTTTCTTACATACATTCAAATGAATCGTATCCGTTTGATGCAACTGCGAAGCCAGGCTACGTATACCATTGCCATGTAAGTATTTTCATTCTCTACTCTTTACTATGTTTTCGTTTTGTTTTACTTTTTGTTCAAAGAATGACAATATTTGTAGAAAAAAAAGTATTAATGGGTTAAGGCTCGGGCCAATTTAACATAAGTGATGCAATAAAACTAATTTTGCTTGGTTAATTTTGTTTAGTAGAAAAAGTAAACTAAAAGAAAAGTAAATTGCAAAAAAAAAATAAAAAATGATGAGTATAAACAAGTGTCTTATGAATAAACGTTAAAAACCACTAAATATTAACTATGAGCTATAATACAAACTTTAAAAAAAAAGTGCACTTACTGAAAATTAATTGCGTAGAACGTACAAATTAATTTGTTGTGACTAGCTATGATTTTTTTTTATAAAATTAATGTATGTACAGTTTAATATTATTATTATTATTATTTTACTTATACTCTTTGAAGCTCCTCGTAAGTGTTAACACTTAACAAAACTCTTAGAAGATTCTCAAAAAAAAAAGAAAAAAAAAGCAATACTCTTTGAAGAATTAAAGCCATTTTTCCACGTAGAAATGATGAATCTCACTCTTGAATATCAACTGGAAATTATATTTATATATATATATATATATATGGAGGTCACAAGTTGTGAATGTGAAATGATAAAATGACATCAATAATAAATATAATGAGATCCAATTAAAACATGTTAAATTAAGAGTTAGGAAAATTATTGTGTTTGTACTCTGTATTTTTACTCTTCATGCATATAATATATTAATGTGCATTTTTTTTTCATGATTGTCTAAGATTCACACTTTGTGAGAGGAGATGCATATTTTTAATATGCACGACAGAATTACTTATAAAAATTGTCATTTGTTTAATATTCATGATGAATTACTAATAAAATTGTCATTTGTTTAACATTCATGATGAATTACTAATAAAAATTGTCATTTTCTCACTTTAATCTTCTAGATAAGACTGGATATGAACCTTGCAATCAATTTTATAGTGAAAAATAGTGTCTCCTCTAATTTGCTCCTTCACGCATACAGATCTTGGATCACGAAGACAACGAGATGATGAGGCCCTTCAAGCTCATCACATAAGATTGGGCATGAGAAATATATATGAGGATCCTAAATAAGGTTTGTCACTCTGAGCCTCCCTAGTCTTTTTTTTACTTATCAGTTTGATACATATATGCCTGAAATTTTGAAAATTCTCTCTCTCTCTCTGAGTGCATACTTATTCTCATTCGCAAATTTGAATAATCAAGAAAAGATCCCTCATCTTGGAGATCGATTTGAATATTCAAGAAATTAAGAATCCCTCATCTTGGGAATTGTAGTACTAGTATTTGTTCTATTATTTGTTGTATCAAAAAAGGGAAATAAAGGAAAACAATTATACAATTGATTGGGAAGAAAGGAAAATAAGTGTATAATTTATTGTGTTTTGCAAAACGTTTAAAATAAGCTCTATTGCGGGCATTTGGTTTCAATGTTTAAGTTTTAATTAGATAGACCAATTTACGCAACTTTATGTTGAGGGTTGTTAAATTACCAATTGTCCCAAAAGCTTAAGTTGTTAGGAAATTGTGAATTTAATCATTAAACTTGTTAGGAAATGGTGAATTTAATCATTTAACCATAAGTTTAACAAGGGTTATGTACCAAAACAAGAGGACAAGCTCCTAAAACCTAAAAACTTTATTTTATCCAATAACAAAAAATTTGAACAACGTTAATATGAAATCCATATAAATTGCAATTATATTTAAGATATACAAATTTGGATAATTTGTTTATGTAAATTTTATATGGGATTCATGCAAAGAGTCTTGTATCTTAACGCATCTCCTTCCTAATATTTTTAATGGAAATGTCCGGATTTAAATTCTCCCATATTAAAAAAATAAAAAAGAAGAAAAGCAAAGGGATTTATGTAAAACCTACGTGAGCCCCAGATACTAGTGGTCTAACAAGTGCCTTGCAAGAAGTTAGGAGCTCAAATTGTAAAGAATGAGAATGATATGTTTCTCATTGTTTGGGAGTTAACATTTTTTGTAACTGAAAACATGATATATATATATATATATATATATATATATATATATATATTTGTGAATTAATAAATTTATGTTTATCTAGTAGAAGCTAAATTAAATAGAAAATAATTAAGCCGTGTGATTCTCTTAGTGCTCGATATCTTGGGCCCTTGACTCTATAATTAAAGTTATGGCTCTGTGATCCTAACAATGATTGTCTGTGCTGACTTATGTTTATCTATCCTATGGATAGACGAATGTCTATTTAGCTGGTACTACAGAAGAAAGGAGAAAGAGGGAGAAAAATGGTGCTAAATGCTAACCTGTAAATCTTATTGTTATGTGATTTTAATAGATGCTGTATGTTTCTTTATTATAATGGTATGAGCGATATAACATTCAAAGAGAGTATTTTTTTTTTCCCTCTTTTATGGCAGGTACTACCTTGAGGTGTTCAAGTAGATGAAATCATTGAAATCTTGAGGCGTGCAAGGATATGTGGACTTTTGTTTTTTTCATTTTTACATATTCACGTTATCATGTTAAGATTTTAGAACCATTGTGGAATTTGTAATATGTGGTCTTTTATATATGTGTGGTTGTAATAAACATTGAAGGAGATTTGGGCTCTGTTATATAATATTGAGTTTTGGCATAATCTAGATTTTGTAATGTGGTTCTTTAAAATATATGTGCATGGTTTTTTTTTTTTTTTTTTCAAAATAAAAGAAAAACTTTATTTTGAGGGTTGGGAGAACTTTTATATATATATATATTGTAGGGACACGTCGAGCAACCTAAGCCCAAGGTGTATGGGATCTTGGATCAGTGAGCCCAGTACAATAAATTTGTAGAGAGTGGGTCAAAGAGCTAGGTTTTAGTGCATGGATAACAGTTAATATGGTGTTCATGACAATCAAACAGAGATGAACTGAGTTTACCAAAGAAAGTTTGTTCTTGGCCCAATCCGAGGAGTTTTGTTCTAGTAAATATTGAATGAGAATGGTTCCAGGAGTTCTTGAGATTGCTACAGTGCTTTTTCTTCTCCTTTTTCCCCCTCATCTCTAGGGTCTCTACTCTTATTTATATCACATATTTTCCTTCATCTCTACCCTACACATGGATAGATGATGGTTTCTCCCGATACTTGTCCCATCAGCCCCCTCTAGAAGTCTTCTGGGGTGGTTGTAAGGCTGCAATAATACTGTGTAGTGGTCACTTCCTCATTAATGCGGCCAAGGAGCTAGCTGGGGTGCATTCAATGCGGTGACAGCAGCTTTTCCCAAGATATTTTGGGATTCTTCTCTGTCTTTTGTTCCTACAAGACTTATCCATATTTCTAGAATTTCATGGATCGCACCTCTAGATGGCAGGCATCATTTACGGACCTCGGCCTTGACTAGCCGAGGACAAATTCATCCTCGGCACAAACTCCTAGGCCATTATATTCAATATTGTCTTCCTTATCCACTAGCATGGGTTTCCTTGACTATACTTACCCATCCTCGGACCGCCCCTTATCCTCGGCTAGAACCCTTGGCCCAAAGCCCAATTGTATGATCTGGGCCCATGACCCCACATATATATATACGCACAAAGCATACATAGTACTTATGACATTTGGGAAAAAAAGGACATTCATTTAAATGGCAAGTGATATTTTAAAATAAGAAAATGCATAAAAAGATTGTATATTTATAATATTTTGTATAATTACTAGGTTTTTTTTTTCTTCACTTACATAATCTTTTCATCAACTTTTTAAATATATATAAATATAGAATTTGCTAATGTCCATTTCTTATGAATATAAAAGTTGTGATTTTTTAGTCCTTCACGAGTTGCAAACTCCCTAGGTTCGTAACGTATACACAATGCATGTTATGCTTGTTTTTGTAATTTTAGCTCTTCCATTATCTGGTAGATAGTGTCACAGAAGACACACATTGGAGGTGTAGGTTCTTGCATGTTAGGTGTTGGTAATGGTATGGTAGGGATGTAGATGTAGGTGATGGTGGTGTAGGTGTAAGTTCTTGGGGTTTGCTTTCTTTCTCTAGGTGCCTTTCAGAGTCTCCACTCCCTAGAATGTTACTTTTTATATAGAATAAAGATAGAGTGATAACTGGATTTACAAGCTTGGCACATATATCCTATAAAACAATAGCGTGTTTTAGTTACAATATGTAGATGTAGTTTTTTACTTTTTTATTCCCAATTTTCCCCTACTAGCGTAATTGTTTTTTGTAGGTGGATTGAGAGTGTATTGTAGTTTTTTTTTTTTGAGAAGATTTCCTACAATAAGAAAACATGCATTTCTACTTCTTATGTAATATTCTTCTTAATTTCTTCCAATATCTCAACGACCGTATATATTGAACACTTTTTTGCAAAACTATCGATTTGGTTTTTTTTTTTTTTTAACAACTTTAGCCTCAATTAAATTAGTTTCTTTGTATTAATATTAGTATGGTCATGCTAAAATAATGAAATATTAGCCATGCATGTTATTGACATGCTAAATGCTTTTCATGCAAATTATAATCGCATTTCTATAATGATTTTTCATATTCATAGAGTATTTTAATTATAAAATAAAAAAGTTTTAAGAATTTGTAATATTAATACTAGTAGGTACCTTGCAAGAAGGTAGTTTTAATCTACTATTATTTTTCTCCCTTCAAAAAAAAAAAAAAAACCTTTTGGGTTGTTTTCAAATAACTAGGTTTCATTTAAAATGGAGGGAAAATAAAAGAGCGCCCCAAACTCTTGGGCCTTGATAAAAATGGGCCTTTCCTAATCATTATCAGCTTAGAAATACGGAAATTAAAGACTAACACGCCACCAACTTAAACCCAAACCCAAAATATAAAAAAATAATTTTAAAAAATCCAATAAAAATGTCATTTTTAAAATAGACAGGGTCAAAATCGTCAAAGAAAAATTGTAAAGAACAGAAGATTCTTTATATTCTTCGTTCCCTCTTCTGCAAGGGACAGAAATATAAACACTCCGTCAAAAAAAAAAAAAAAACTAAATGGCAGTCCATCTCGGCCGTCCATTTCCCCTAATCGCGAAATCCCAACCGTCCAATAAACTAAGAGTCACCTGCAGCTTCAATCCGAACCACTCCGGCAAGGTGAGCTTAACAACTCTCTTTCTCTCTTCTTTTTTTAAATGGAATTTATGGAAAAAGTGTGGTTGTGGGTGTGTTTGGAAACGCAGTTAAGGAGGGAGTACACGAGCGTAATGATAGTCCCGACAGGGATAGGAGCTGCCATTGGTGGATACGCAGGTGACGCTCTTCCTGTAGCTCGCGCTCTTTCCTCCGTCGTTGATTGCCTCATCACTCACCCTAATGTATGTAGTAATGTATTATGCCTCTACGACCTGTCTTTTTTTTTTTGGGTTTTGATAATTTCAGTGTTTTGGATTAGAGTATCTCAGTAATTAAAGCCCAGTTTTATTTGTTTGGGCCTGTAATATGGGCCTAGTTTTGGTTTAAGAAGAATGGCTCTTTTGCCTTGTTGGGCTGTACTTGATAAAATTTAACAGCCCGGCCAAACTTAATTAACTTGACCAACGGGCCCATAAGCCCAATGGGCCTTCGAAAAAATAAAAAAAAAAACTTAAAAAGAGCCGTATAATTTGTTTAAATAATTTGATAGGTCATTTGATTACAAAATACACACACATATATATATATATATATATATATGTGTGTATGTGTGCACGCGTAGAATAATCATTTGAATTATTAGATGAGGTATTGATGAAGAGTTTTTTAAAATGGTTCGGACGAAAACTTTGTCCTTTTTTTTTTTTTTTTTTATAACACAGCCAATATTACATCTTTGTTTTTGGGCACATTTTGTACGATCATAAATATGTTGGGTTGTAAATTTTGGTAATTTAGAATTTAGATTGCTTAATATATATTTTTATTTGGATGTATATTTTGACAAATATGCTATTAGGTTATATTTTCTTTGATACTTGCAAATTTGGTGCGCATGTTAAGAATAAAATATTAATCCAATAAGACCATGTATAATTTGGTGGCATAAAATAATGGCAGGTGCAACCAAATTTGTATCACATTATTTATGTATTATTATCAACAACATTATATTAGCTTTATGTTTTTTGCAGGTGCTTAATGCAGCAATGCTGTACTGGCCAATGCCTAATGTTTTGTACGTGGAAGGTTATGCTCTTGATCGGTTTGCTGAAGGATTATGGGC
The DNA here is from genome assembly GCF_932294415.1 of Quercus robur. Classification (NCBI taxonomy): domain Eukaryota; kingdom Viridiplantae; phylum Streptophyta; class Magnoliopsida; order Fagales; family Fagaceae; genus Quercus; species Quercus robur. Next base: position 2,436,524 of record NC_065534.1, on the reverse strand, counting down.
GCTTCAACCTGTTAACCAAAATAGGGTGTGTTTTTTATGTGTCCCTTTCAATTTGCAGTACTGTATGACTGTATGTGTCATGTCATATTCTCAGCCAAATAAGGGGGGGGGGGAAAACACAGTGTGACAAGGTGCTGACAGATTACTTCCCTGACCAATGTTATGCAATTATGTATTGAACTTGTGATGTGAAGCAGGTGGGGTTGGTTCTTGATGCTGGATTGGAGGAGGAGCTTCGGATACGCCATTTACAAGTGGCTGATGCTGTGAGGGCTTCCCTTGGATTGCCTGTGGTGGAATATATTGTGACTGACACTCCTTTGGAGGTACCCATTTTTATTTTAGCTGAGATATGCAGTAAAATGTAGTGATTTCAGTCACTCAGCTTGTTTTTAAATAGGGCTATGCTCACTCACCCCTTTGGAGGTACCATTTGCTAAAGTGTTCTTGTTTGAGGGTCAAGTACTTAGTGATTGATCAATAGGCTGCATCACATATTTGCTTATGATTTTTAACTTCATGAGAACCATTAAAGTCTGTGAAGAAAAATAGGAGCTCTGATTAGTCAGCGATGTGGTAAGCGTGCTGTAATGCAAAAGTTTTTCTTATATTTTAGGTTGTTGCAAATAATATTTTTGTGTGAGTTTTCACTTCTTACACATCTGATGGAGAATTACTTTTTTTTTTTTTGGCATTTTTAATATTTTTCTCTTTCATGGTCAAAAAGTCATGTATACTTCTAATTATTATGATTTTAGATAAACTCTAAACTGCCTAGCCAAGAAAACAGTATTTTTCTTCCAATGTGAGTGCAAGAATCTGAATAGAACAAATATAACAGGTAGAAAAGTGGGTTGATCCAAAGAGTGGGCAATCAACAGGGAGGATTAAACACCCTGGCTCATTACTGAGAGCTGTTCAGTCTTTAGTTAACCGATCAGGAGTAAATGCCATCGCAGTTGTTGGACGCTTTCCAGATGATGATGTTGAAGACACAGATGAATATCGACAAGGGATGGTATGACAATAATGGTTTTGTTATATATTTATCTTTAGGTAAGGCCATCCTGCTGCCACAATTACTTAACTTTGAACATAATGAGCATGTGAAGGCATGTTGTAGGTTTTACATGGCTGAGCTATCTAAATTGTTGAACAAGACCTTCATTACAGCCACATCTGCATTAATGAGAGCCACTGCCATTCATAATTAAATTATATTCAAATATTACAATACAAGTTCTAAATAATCCAGTTGCATTAAAATAACTTATATGTCTATTTTCCTTTCACACTTGTCCATCGTTACTTTTACAATTTATAATAAAATTTCAGCTAAATAACATCTCCCCTGGCAGTGGGCAGTGGTTCCTTAATGGTTCTTGATGTCAACTTTGTGTCTATGGTTATTGATAGGTGTGGCTCATTGGGTGTTTGAGCGCAATGCTTATGCGAGTGCTTTTCCACCCATAGACTGTAGTAAGTTTTTTAGCATAATGCACAAATTATATTTCCCATAAAAATGCTTCAGCTTGAACTTTGTTCTAACCAATAGCTCTGATATCAATTTGTAAATGAAAAACATGCATAACTATAAAAGACAAACAGCACAAGACACAAGAATTAATGTGATTTGGTAACTCTATGACTACATTCACCAGCAACACAAACCAAAATCCAGTATCAATGGTATGAGTTACAACCATTTCACAGACTCATAAACCTCACAAACAATAACAAACGGATAATTTTTGTATTCTAACTCCCACATTTACAACAAAGTCTAGACCACCACTCTATTTGTAGGGATTGTTACACCTACCTACTTCTTTTCTATACCATTCCTACCTGGTATTATTACACCTCCTTAGTAATCTTCTAATCAATGCATGATTCCAAAACCAACTAAGAAACCTCTAAACTTATCCTTTAGTGAGTTGGACTCAAAAACTTCTTAAGTTGATCCCAAGAATTTGGTATCTTTCAGTTTAGTTTGATGATTGGTTTAAGCCGAAGCAATGTTGTTTCATTTTATTCTATAAAGATTCACACTTCGTTACACCTTGTTCTCTTTGCTTTGCAGGGAATAGATCTATTGGCAGGAGTTGAGGCAGTTATAAGTCATTTGGTGGTTCAGGAATTCAGAATTCCTTGTGCTCATGCTCCTGCATTATCATCCCTTCCCCTGAGCTTGTCTTTGTGCCCAAAATCTGCTGCAGAGGAGGTCAGGATCTCTTTAGATCATAACCAATAATAAAGTTACTTTTGAAGCCTAGGGGTGAAGTTCTCTCTCTCTTCTTTGCATGTGTGTCTGCCCATACACGCGTGCATTGTATAATAGGATGACATCAGTGATTTAGATGCAAATGGTTTTTGAACTAAATAGCATCACCTTGCCCAATAAGCAAGAGATAGATGGTAAGGTCATGGGTTTGATCCTTTAGGACATGTATTGTATTTACCTAGCAAATTGATAAGTAACAAGATCATTGTTTAGTTTTGGATAATTTTTTTCATGCTGAATACATATGCAAATAATGTGGGCTATTTACTCTTTTAGTTTGCCGATAACATATTCATACCAATTAAATGTAAAGAGAAAAAAAATGTACTTAAAAAAAGGGTGTGACTTGTGAGACCAGCACTACTTCACGAAAGGAAACTTTTAACTGTCATCAGATGGAATATTCATGAATTAAGTTGCAGATTATCAGAATTGTTTCAGTCCAATGACATCATGTTCATTGATTACTGGAGAGGATAAATAAAAATGATTTTTCTAAACATGCTAGTGCAGTATAATTATTCTTGAAGAACATAGCCAACTAAGATGAAATAGAGCTGTACAGATCAAGCTTGCAAGTTGAAGGATCTGAAAGGTCACGAGGAAATAAAAAAAAAAAAAAAGTTACATTGGTATGGTTAGAAGTAAAATTTTTTCATGCTCTGGCTGAAGCTTAAGGCTTTTCTGTTTGTTGTTTGGGGAGTAGATTTTGGAGATGTGATTGGGAAAGCCTCACTTGTGTTGCAACATCAGGACAGCGTATAGACACTTTGGTAAATTAAAATAAAAAGCTAGCCTATTGATCAGCGTCATTTACATGATTTCAATAGATAGCTTATATCCAAATCTAGACTGTCTCATGTGTCATTCCTACCATGTCTAGACGTTTACAGGCTGATTTTTTTTGCTTAACTATTCTCATTCACTCTATCTCATATATTCTTATGTCAAAATCCTGTACAGTTAGGACACACATTCTTGCCATGTGTGCTTGCTGGGCTAAGTAATGCACCACAGTACTTGGTCAAGAACAATGAGTCCTTGGAAAAGGGTTGCATGTTGGCAGGTGACGTTGATAGTGTTGTTCTTCCTATAGATGCGTGTGGAGGAGATGGTGCTCTTGCTTTTGCAAGAAGAAAAAGGAACAAGGTATAAATTCAGACAACTATTTTCACATTTTCTTCTTTTTCTGATTAATAATGGTGGTTAAATATGCCAAGAGCAAATTGGCTTATTCGAAGTTTTGATTCTTAGTCACCTCAGCCCTCCTTATGCCCCCAATAATTTTAATGATGAGCAATCAAGTTTTGGCTTCCAGTTCCTCGATGATCACTAATGTTGTTTTTGATACAGCCACTTATTATTGCTGTGGAGGAAAATGAAACAGTTCTCAATGATACGCCAGATAAACTTGGAATTGAAGCGGTATGTGTCTTAATACTTTTACACTCTTTTCCTTCTTTTCTTTTCATTCTTTTAGGTGTTCCCCGAAAGAAATTCATTGAAGAATTAATATTTATGTTCCATAAATCATCATTAATGTTGAAATTCTCATGTTACCAGAAGGGTAAAATAAAGGCAAAAATGCAATATATAATTTTACATTTTTCGTTCATTGTCCATTTAGGCACCCTTCAAATTTATCACCAATGGTTGGGATTTACCAATAAACTTGCTTAGTCTATCAATTGAGCCACTTCCATAGTTCAGTTTGCAGCATGCCTAGGAGACAGTAGATCCGTTTGGATACAACTTATTTTTGCTGAAACTGAAAACTAAAAACTGAAAACACTATAGCAAAATAATTTTTAAGTGTGAATAGTACTGTGGGATCCATTTAATATATATATATATATATATTTTAATAAAGTGACTGTAGGTCCCATGAACAGTACTGAAATAGTACATGAACAGTGTTAAACAGTACAGTACGGGAACAGTGAATTTTGTCCCCTCTGAAACGCGTGCAGAAGAAAAAAAAAAAAAAAAAAAAAAAAAAAAAAAAAAACAAACAAACGCAAATGCAAATGCAAAACTCAAACGTGGATCCAAATCCACACAGTATCTCATGAGACATCTCTCTCACAATATAAGTGCCTAGAGTTGTGAGATTGCTCTATAATTTGCTTTTGAAAGTTTTAGAGACATTTGTTTTTTTTTTTTTTTTTCGACTTTTAGAGTTACATTATGAAGCAATACCTACGTACCTCTGATGTTCTTTTTAAATGAAGATTTTGGAGAAAATGGCAGTTAAATACTATAATATGGACAAGACACCTTGGTATATAATACGGTTCTTCATAGTCATGTCTTAGGTAGATTGATATGTTGGTAATTGCAATTTTCCACAAAAATGAGGAAAACGGATAAAGCTGAAGATAGAGAAAAAAAAGAATCAATGCCCCTAATAGGCCGTCAAAATCTCCTTAATAAAAAAAAACTAAAATTTTTATTATTTTTCTGACATTACTCCCGAAGGAACCATATATATATATATATATATATATATATATAGTTATTGAATGGGATTTCACCTCTCATACAGATCAAGGTCTCAAACTATTGGGAAGCCATAGGTGTTATTGCAGCTCACAAGGCAGGAATAGACCCAATTTCACTCCGAAGAAACAGAATAAACAACATTCCATGCAATTCCAATATGCTTTCTAATGGTTATGCGTATTCCAGGATTATGCCCATCACCTGATTAATGCATGAGACTATTTGTTCAACTTATATTCAAAACAAATATTTAAAAGTTGTTCTTTTGACTAATTTCAAGCTCTAGCTGGTTCACGCTATAAGTTGATGTAGTCATCTTGATTGTGAAAGAAGAGCCGAAAATCTTGGCAGGTCACATTGGATTAATCAACGTGAGGTTAGTCAGCATTTTTTTTTTATGGAACTTTAAACAATCCCTAAATGCTTGCGGGTGTTGAGTCTCTTCAATGTTTCAGAACATCTGGACATTTGTTATCAGTTGTACATTCAGTACACATTAACTTTTCTTAACGTTAGAATAATATAGTTGTTGGTTTTGTAATGTTTTCATCTTTTAGCTGGCAGTGGTCCATATGAAGCTTTCATGATGCTCATTTATATAATTCTGCAACAACGTTGTTTTGTCCTATTGTTTTTGTTTTATCTTCTGTGATGAGCTATTTTGTGACTGAGATCCTTCTGTCGCATCCAAACTACCTTTACATCATGGGTTTGTGTGACCCTGAAAAATCAAGCAAAATTTTCGTCTAGGAAGAAGGAAAAGAAAAGATTCAACAAATAACCTATACTGACTACAGATTATGTTCATGTTCACCTAGCCTTGGAAGAGGAAAGGGACCTTTAAAAAAAAAAAATGAAGATGTTATTTACACAGATATATAATTTATTGCTTGTTCGGTTGAATTATTTTTCATTGGTTGAGGGGATCTTTTTTTTTCATCCTAAAGGGAATGTACATTAAAAAAAAAAAAAAAAAAGGTATAACTATACTTTTACACAATAAACAAGATAAACTAATGAAAATAAGTTCATTTAAACGCATTCTTAGGTTACAATATAGCATGTTTTTCGCTATCCAAAAAATCCAACAATATAATATGTTCATGAGAGTTTCGTGGTGCACGTTAGCCCCTATGTGCTAACGTGAACTCAGGTCCTTAGCCCTGCTACAAGTGCCGCTCCCAATGTGAGCTTCCCCCTGCCCTCTTAGAGAGCTTTATGGTTTATGCCCCTCTCCTTTAATGGTGGCTTTGTACATCCCCTTGGCGGGTCTCAAGCTAGCTTAGATTAGTTGTCTCCCTCATTAATGATGGTTAAATCACCCTCAAAAGCCCTTGGAGGTATTTTTCAGCCCAAATCTGACTCAAGCTAGTTTAGATCTAAGTTCCTTTTGCACCAAACTGTTGGACCATTTTCAAAGTGCAATTTTTCGAATATCACTTCTTTTAATGTACATTTTAAAAAAAAAAAAATAATTGATTTTCAATTTTAACAAATAAACTATATTGACTAGACCTTAGGTTCATCTATCCTCGGAAGAGGAACAAAAAAAAAAAAAAAAAAGAAACAAAATGAAGATATTATTTGTACATATAAATCATCTATGGCTTGTTTAGTTGAATTTATTTTCATCCTAAAAGGGCCCGTAATTTTTCTCTGGGGGCCTAGTCTCTCCTAACATATACTATTCTTGTAATTTTTTTTTTCCCTGTGATTCTTTAGTGATAAATACTGTCGTTTTCTCTTCTCAAAAAAAAAAAAAAAAAAAAAAAAACCCATTTTTTCTTCCAATTTGGAAGAATAAGAAACTATATTCAACCCAAATAAAATAAAAATAAAATAAAATAAACACCTGCTAGACCAAGACCAAGAATAACCAGGCTAAACTGCGCACAAGCATACCTAACTACACAACTACAACAAACCAAAAACCCACATAAAGCAAATATTCCAACAATATAAAGTACCAACTGTGAGATGAAATGTAAACTAATCACCAATTAGAAAAGGCAAATGCAAGAAAATATGCATCCATTAACAAAATCTTTTCACCTTGTAAAAACAATGAGTATAATTTTGATGCAAAATTATTCAAGAAAAAGCAACTATAGCACTACAAAGTCCAAAACAAATCAACCTTTCTGGCATTTGAGTACTACTGGGAAAAGTGCAAAGTGCACAATAATCGACAAAATTATAGTCCGGCACTAGTACAAATTAACAGTATATTAGCTAACATAAAAAACAATATGTTATAGTGACCCATTGAGTCGGCCCTAATGCCCTTCTCACTCTAGAATAATTTTGGGGGGACCTAAAATAAATGTCTACAACAATAATCACTGAGGTTACAAAAATTAAAGTAAGGGCAAGTCACGGGCATGAATGAGGGGACAATTGTCACCATCATCTTTTTCACAACATGTGTTCCATAATTGTGTGGGTTTTATATTTTGTGAGAGAGATCTGATACGTATATCAGATGCATAATTTTTTGAGAACCTAAAATAAATGTCTGCGACAACAATCACTGAGGTTACAAAAATTAAAGTAAGGACAGGTCATGGGCATGAATGAGGGTGCAATTGTCACTATCATCATTTTCACAGCATGTGTGTTCCATAATTGTGTAGGGTTTATATTTTGTAAGAGAGATAATATATATATCAGATACATAAGATAATTATTGTCTCTTTTTATAGTTTGATATATAATTGTGTGGTGTTTATACTTTATATATTGTGAGATAGATTGTACATATTATGTATAAGATAATTATCGTCTCTTTTCATAGTTTGATTTTTTTTTCCTATTTTTTTTCCTTCATTTTTATAATGGTTTTTTATATACAGTCAAATCGTCAATTTTTTATTAAAAAAAAAGAGATATTTCATTTTTTTTAATTTAAAAAAAGATAAAAGAAAAAGAAAATAAAAAAGTAAAGTTTAAATTAAAACCAAATTCTTTATGTTATAGTTTATTATTCTTCATAAAAATGATTGCATAAGTGATATAAGTTGAATATAAGTATATAATACTTCACAACTTGATATTGTTTTTTAAGTTAAACTTGAAAGTCCTGAATGCACAAATGGTTATTATACGGTTTAAAATTATTATAATTTAATCATTTTATGAGTTTAACAAAAAATGACATAAAGTTATGCTTGGTATTTTTTCTAGTTGCTAGAAATCATTTTATGAGATTTATGTGTATTTTTTACAATGAAATAATTATAAAACAACTTATTCATATATAAAATTATCATAACAAATAAACATAAGATAATGAATATATTATATCTTTCTATGAGTTTTCTAACAATAGAAAAACCGTTTGATATTCATATGGTGACATTTTTTAATTATTGTATGGATTGGTTTAAGTGCATGTATATATACATTGTGTGTGTTGTGCACATGTACATATGTATCTATGTATGTTTGTAGATGTAATGAGATATATGCATGTTAGCAAGGCAGATTATCTCTCTTATTTTTTTTGTTTTACTTTATGATCTACCAATTATAACTTGTTATGCATTATTTTGACTTTCCATATAAAATAAATAAACACATGACAAGTTCTGATTAATGGAATATAGAATGGTACACAGAAAGTGAGATGGAGGATTTGTGTGTGTGTATACGAGAAATGTTGATACAACATTTCTCACAATACTTTTGCAACAAATTCTAAGTAGCAGAAATATTTGTATTCGGATATGTATATTAGTTATAAAGTTTAGTACTTATCCTTACTTTGCTACTTTCTTAAATATCAAACACGATCTAATGTTGTTGGATAGACTATTTATCCACTATAGAAGTCTAGAATAAATAGTTGAGATTCATTTCCTATAGATAGGTTAAACCAACCCTTCTAATACAGGTGCAATATGAGCAACTAAACCACAGTTCGAGAAGGTCTATTAATAGCCCATCTGCATGGTGGGTGTTGCCTGATAGTGATTACTTCATCTACCCGCTCTTTAGTCCTATTGCTTTTGAATTCTTGCTCGTGACGTGCTTCATTTTGTGGTAGGTATTATATTCTCTCCACCAAAAAAAAAAAAAAAATTATATATTTATAGTTATTTTTACCATTCCTTATCTGTTTAAATTTTTGGTTAAGTAGTTTACAATGATAGTAGAACATGTGGTAAAATTCCCTAGATAATGGAAACCTGGAAGGAGAATTCAAATAATGATGAAGTAATTGAATTTATCATTTATTATGAGCTTAAACATTTGGGGAAAAGTGATTTTTTTTTTTAATGAAAAGTGATAGTTTATTGAAATAGAACCAACATATATACATAGGAGCAATTAGGCATAATATTTTTTATTTAAAAAAAGAAAAGACTACAAGCAAAGCCTTGCTTTTCTATTTTGGTAATCATTAAGGAGAAAGTATTGCGTAACCCATGCATATTAGTATGAACAATCAAAATTTTTTTTTCATCCTTCGTATTACATTAAACACTTGATTTTCAAAATTAAAGAAAGTGATTACATATAGTTTTCAAAATTACAGTTGCAACACAGTGTGAGCTAATATATATATTGCAAAATTAAATAATAATAAAATTATTGTATGAAAATTACTAAATGTTTTGCAACTTAAAAATTTGTCACCATACTGAGATGAGGACCACAAGAGCCCCAGAGAATCAAAAGCTATAGCAGCCGTTTAAGACATGAGAACAGGGTTTAATTTTATCCACCCAGTAGCCAGTAGCCTATTGCCAGCATTGAGTAATTGCATTTCTGAATTATTGTTCTTCAATTGTATTGGAATGCGTGCAAAGCTTAACTTCTTGACAATTTTAAATTACTAGTTGTAGCTTTCATCTTCGTCACTTTAGCACACAAGTATACAAACCCTTGTCAATCATTCATTGGAGTTGTTGGCAGTTCCATATATACTGAGTTCTTGTTGTTAATAATATAAAGGGATATACTAGCAAGAATCGAGAACCTCTCAATCTTTTTGTATTATCTTTTGAATGTTTTCGGTGCTGACTCAGAAACTACAACCCTATCCACAACTATTTGTGGCCTATTCTTTCAGATAGAGATAGAAATAAAGATAGAGATTTCTACTCAAAAAAAAAACAGAGATAGAGATAGAGATAGTGCAAAGTCATTCCTGAAAATTCTCATTCCTTTTATATTTATATATATATATATATATATATAAAAGATAGAAATTCTATATATATATATATGTGAAACTCCCTCATGAAGATTTGAACTCCGGCGTTTGCCTTCCACACCCCATAAACACTTATATTTGTGAAGTGACTATCGCACTAAAAGTGTGTGATGGTAAAATTCTTTCTCCTTTTAAGTTAATTAATTATATATAAATTTGAGGATTTAAAATCAAGAGGTTTTAAGAATAGTTATTAATATATAAATTATACTTTTTAAAGAACCATTGCGGTGGATTTAAAATAATATTGAAAAAAAAAAACACATTTTTAGTGAATTTAATCAATAGAACAAATTTCTTTTTATAGTTGATTCAATTTATTTAAACTCAAAACTAAAAAAATTGGAATTTATTTATCATTTTCACTATGGAAAAAAAAGACCAAAAAAAAAAAAAATCCAAGTTGTAACTTTACATCAAGGGATCCACAGTGATGCCAACCTTGACTTTGCTACTTAGAATTGCATTATGAAGAAAAATATCCATTACGAGGTGGCACTTTCAATGGGTCCTCTTTCACTGGGTATTAAATTAAATTGATAGTGGCCGGGTAGATAGGCGATAGAACGTGATCTCCGCTACCAGCACGCCCTCCATCAATATCCCACCTGCATGTACTTCTGTACGTTTCTACAAAACAAAAAGTTCTCCCATAATTAGGTGAGTTTTGGAACATATTAAGAATTAAAAGTAAATAAAAGTACATTTATATTTTGAAAAAAAAAAAATGACTCTATAAGTAAATAAGCCAAATAAGGAAAAAGAAAAGAAAAACTCAGATTGCATGTGTGTGTAGGGCATCAATCTTAATCAACTTCAATTTAAGTTGTTACCAAAGATCCATGTATATATATATATATATATATATATATATATATTTTTTTTTTTTTTATATGATCGACCAAAGGTCCATATTGATCAACCTAAAAGAGTAAGATGTTTAGTTCTTTATATGTAATATCCATAAAGCTTGCAAAACTTTTTTTTTTTTTTTTTTTGAGAAACAGAAAGCTTGCAAAACTTGTATCAGTAATTAGAAGAGGATTGAATCTCTATTGTAAGATGAAATAGGACATACTAGAAATTTCAAAAAAAAAAAAAAAAAAAAAGGTTACAATGATAATTAACAAAGAGAAATTAGAAAAGACTATATTAAAAATCCAAATTCAGTAATTGTAAAGTATATACTGTCTCTCTTTGTCAAATTCAGAAAGTTTTCTAATACTCTTTTTTTTTGGATAAGAAAGCATTCTAATTTTTTTTTTTAAATATATATACAAGATAAAAATTTTACATTAACCTAATCTAAGAGTATATATATATATATATGTGTGTGTGTAAAGCTCTTTTTTGGAGACTTGAATTTTGGTCCTTACTCCCACAGTACCCCACAAGTATAAGAGTTATGAAGCATAAAAAAAAAAGTGACAAGTATTTAAAAGTTCACTTGATCATGTGCATTGCACATGACCGTTGGATACATGTTACTTTCTTTTTACTGCCACATAACTCATTATGCAACAATTGCTCCATATTAGTATATATGCAATAAAATCTTTCACTTATTTAATTAGACTTATAGATTTATCAATAAAGCTGCAAATAAAATTAATTTCAAAAGTACAAAACATGATGGATACAACGTCCTACCGATGGAAAAATTCCCACATTAATTGCATTACTTTAGGATTAATAAAAGCTTCCAAAAATAGTTGAGATGGTCCCAACAAAATCATAATCATGCTTATGGTTATTGGTTACCAAGCATGCAACAATTCAAAAGAAAAGAAAAGGCACAAAAGAAATAACATTAATATGATCATTATTTAAATGTCATTTCTAGTATAGATATGTTATAAACGTGTTACGCGGATCACAACACACTTTTAGCAACGGTCAGGCAACTGCTACTAAATCTTTAGAAGCAGTTTTTTGACCTTTTGCAGCGGCTAAATTTCCTGCTGTGATGGAAAGTGAATAAAACAGTGTATTTTGTGTTGTAAGCTTTGCTAATGCAATGAGAGAGAGAGAGAGAGTTTTGGGTTGCAATTTACTATGTATTTGTAGGATTCCTCTACATGGTAGATTAGATCTCTAATATTTTTGGAGGTTTGATATTTGACACCTACTATGGAATTATTGTTTGTGAGTTACTAATGGATCATGTGATAAAGTTTTTGTAAGATTATATAGGTTTACTTTTGCTTTTTATATTTAACCCTAGATAATGTTCAGTTATAGCTATGGCTATTTAAGTGGCTAAAGGGATAAGTAAGTCGACTTTTAAATTTATAGTGTCTCCAGTGTGGTAGCTAGGGCCGGTGGGATCTATCAAAATTGAAGCCATCAAATTTGTAAGGTTAATTTGTTCTGAAAGTACATGTACTTATAACGAGTTTAGACCTTTAGCACCATAGTATCTCAAAAAGTTTCAAAATTCCAATTTAATTTCATCAAATTTTGAACTTGCTTCTTGTTTGCTAGACTGATGTTTTTCCTAACACTCAGCTTTTCCTTCCTTCTCTTCTTATTATCACGGCCTAAATCCTTTTAATTGAGTGGAACTTGGGGTTCCTGAATTTATAATAAAACCTTTCACGACTGCACATTTTTAAGAATCATTTAAACTAAATGCAGAGCTAGGACTTTTTTCTTTTTTTCTTTTCTTTTCTTTTCTCAGAGAGAGATTCAAATCTGGAATGTTTTTATTGAAAATATTAGAAAATATCATTAAAGCTAAAGATCATATACATTTGCTGTAACATCTAACCTTAGAAGAGGTGGTTTATCGAATTTCCGAAAAATATTTTTCATTTTTTAACTTTGCACCTTTAACATTCTTGTCATTAGTTGTTGTTTTATTGGTGACTCTGACTCCCTTAATAAAAATGTTGAATTTCATGAAGCGCTAGCTGCATGTATGAAACAAGACGAAGTAGTTAGTCAACCAACCAACCAACCAACCAACCACCAGTCATTTTTTGTTTGACAGGTTCCATTTTTGATTCTATCTTTACATATATTCTTGTATTATTTTGATACTCAACCAGTCAAGTTTTTGATCAAACGAGCTTCTACCTTCCAGTCTAAGTTTATCCCCAGCTTTACGAATCAAGTGCACCGAAATTGTGAAATCATTTGAAATTTTGTCAACCAAATTATATTATATGAAAAAAAGTGCTTAGGTCCAGTGAACGTAGCATTTTTTTCTTATTGTGTTTTGTTTAGAATTGTGATTGTTTATCTTTACAAAATTAGAATGAATTGACTTGGTTTTCTAAGAATGAAACACAGATTACACCATTATCAATGGAAACATCATCAGTATTTTAATGGACTTCTTTAACCTTTTAAATGAAAAGTTGATAGTACACATTCTTACTTTTTACAGTCTAGTGATGGTTTAACTTATTAATTACTATATTAAATTTATAATGGAGATGGATGACGCATTGCCCTAGTTATGAGGTAAATTCTAAATTTCTTTATGGGCTCTAGAATCCTATAGATACCATTTAATAACTAAAATAATGGTTGATCAAAGGTCCAAGGAGTTCTTGTAATGTACTAAAAGTTCACGTGCAAACATGTTAACTAAAGGGTTCATATGTTAATAAAGGGAAATTCGACAATGCCCTCATTATTTTTGTGGGTATGATACTTCCACTAGTAACAAAATTATACATGACAGTATATTTGTTACATATGTTGGTAATTAACATCACATTGAGTAGTACCTTCATAATTTTTAGTATTTGTAATTTTATTTCCTTGGGTTAGACTGTGATTCGGTTGCTAACAAATTGCATATCTCACTTCACTCGTGGGTATTCAGGAAAATGTAACCTATACTTAGTTCAATAGCTAAAATCATAACAAATTTCTTTTTATTTTGTTGATCTTAAACTGTGTGTTCATGTAATTTTGTAGGGGTTTTAATTGTATTGGATTGGTGAGGTGAAGTTATGCAAGTGCTGCAATTGAAGTTGTAACTCTGTGTTCTTTTTATCAATCGGATTGAGATACGAAATCAAGATTTGAAAATCTATTGCAACAAAAAGGTTTTCCCTCAATTCGTACGATATGAAATAGTAATTCTAATACAAATTTATTTTTTATTCCAGTCATTACCCTTACCATATAACTCTCATTTTCCACGAATTTTAGCAAGGGAAATACCTACATTGAAGAGCTAGAGAGAACCCAAAACCTAAGAGGAAAAATCCTCTAATATCTCTTCCTTCTTCCTCTCACCTTTGCCAATTTCTATGAGAGGAGAATAAAACCATCACACCTATTACTACCTTTTGAGTTTTGGTGTTGATTGGAGCTTGGGAATCATTGGAGCAATCCCAGAACATCTAAGGAGACTTGGAGATTGCAATTAGAGGCTCAATTGCCAATTTGGAGACTAGTGAGAAGAAAGATTCGTGAAATTAGTTGCTAGTAGGAGTTGGAGGTTTAAGTACATAGTTACTATTTGGCTTGTGACGCCCTATAAAGGTTTCTTAACTTGTCCAGTAATTGAGTTTTTCCTCTTCACAAATACCTTGATGTTTTTGTGGGTAATTGTTTTTTTGTGATTGGGATTAATTTTATGTTTATCCATGTATAATTATGTTAATTGACTAATAACGTAAGCTTAAATTTTGTAATTTCAAAAAAATTGACATTAGTCGTAAAGTTTAGATTCTAAATCGAGTTTGTGAAACTCTCAACCTTAAAGAAAATGAAAGATTACTTTTTTATATTTTAATAATCTTTCCTTGGTCTCCTTGGAAACTAACTAAGCAAAGAATAACTTAATTGTAGCGCAACCTAATCTAAGTCTGTGGTCTACGCGGACTAGCTAGCTTAATTACCTTCTATTAATCTGAATCAACTTGTTTAATTGGTGATAAAGAATTAATATTATTATAAATTTATAATTGTGGGATTCAATTAAAAGATGTAATCTCTCTCTCTCTCTCTCTCTCTCTCTCTCTCGTGTTTGAAAAACTTTACCTGTCTTTCTTCCATTCTCATGCATGAGAGACACATGCCCATCAAGCAGTCCAAAGTCCAATCATTGGGAGATTTTATGCTTCAGGTCCCTAATTATCAAGCTCTTGACACCGTTCACTTCTTGTTTAATTTTTGTACAAGAGATGACATATCCACAAAACATTGAGTTATTTATTTTCTCTTATCTCTTACTAACATACAGTTAGAAATCAATATATATGGTCAGCTTGTTAACATGTGCAAGAGTTTTTAGACAAATCTATAATGGGTTAGTTTAATTGATAAAGTATTTTATTATCGAAAAAGAGATTAAGATTCGAGTCCTATTTACACAAACTGAAAAATCTATTGGCGTCTTAGTAATTGGATGATAAAAAACAATTATTATATATAGTGGCGGCTCCAGAAATTTTCTTGAGGGGGGTCAATAAGAAACTTAAATTAAACAAATTTTAATAAGAAGAAAACTTGAATACATTGTGTTATTGAAAAAAAAAAAAAAAACACAAATACATGAAATTTTATAGTTTCTTTCTACAAGTTTTCATTTTTTGAAATCGTCACATGGTAGTTTATTATCAATTGTCATTATCTATTGTTAATGTAGATGTAACCATTTTATTTTGTTAATTTTGTATAATATTTTTATTTTTATGTAGTTGTCATTATTTATTTGTTATTGTTTTTTTTATATAAATTACTGACCTTATATTAATTATTGACCCACATAACCACACTCATCTATACATTAATGATACATTTAACAATCATTGACTTTACAATTTTTTCTTGAATAATTGGTTTTATAATAAAAAGTTGTTATAACATGATAACAATATACACATGTAACAAACACACACACATTCTCACATATATATAATATAAATTTATAATAAAGAGAGTCATTCAGAACTCACAAACACTCACATCTTACTCTTAGAGTCGGAGATACATAGAAAATCAGATAGAGAACAGAGATGAGATGAGATTCATGAGAGAAAGGAAGAGTGATTTGTGTTGTTAATTAGTTTTACGATGAGCTGATCTATGTTGTTTGATTTTGAGCTAAATTGATTTGTGATCAGGGTGTGCAAGATTTAAGCCAAATTGTGCAAAAATATTTTTAAAAGTAATTAAATTAATAATAAATATTTTATATATATATATATATATTTTTTTTTTTTTTTTTGAAGTCAAGGGGTTCATTTAAACCCCCTGAATTGAACCCCCTGAATTACAATTGCAACCGCCCTTGATTATATAAAGATAGATTTCAAATCTTACAGTCTTATTAATTGTTTTTTTTTAAAAAAAAACTATAATGAGAGTTTAAGTCTTTAATTAAGATCTATTTAACACTTACAAGTACAACTAACACTAGAAAGGAAAGCACCGCTTAGCTCCAATAATCTGATTAAATTAGTTGTATTAGTCTCCTGTTTACCTAAAAACATAATAAAGACTTGAATGAGAAGTCCATATCATCTATAACCAAATAAATTAATGGCTAAGCCAGCCTTAATTTGCAGGATATATTGAATTTGAATTGGTTGAGAAGTGTCCCAGAAAAAGTGATTACTTTTAACAATGTACAAAACTTTTTGCTTGACCAGAGAGAGCTGTAAATATTTAACTTGCAACTTTTTAAAAAGATATTCTGAAGAAAGACTTTTTTAACCCCATTTTCCACCGATCTAAACAAAAACAAATTCAACCGACAAAAAAAAAAAAAAAAAAAAAGCTTTTTATTTATTATTATTTTTATTAACCAAAAGATAGATGATGAATAAAACCAACAGCTGTTATTATGATCAAATTGTATACATTATATTGTTAAAGCGTTTAACAGAAGGTTCATGGCAAGGAGCAAAAATTAAATAATAATAGGAGTAAGTTAGACCCATTTATTTATATCCTCTCCTTTTTTTTCCCTTTTAATTTAACTTCTTTTTGGTGCATTGGTAAAGTGTATATAAATTTTAATGCACACACAGTCTCCATGTGATGTGAGTTCACATTGTTGATGATTGTCTCTCTAGGAAATTTAGTTATAAATAAAAGAGAAAGGAAGAGGAAATTAACATAAAAAAAATTTACGTGATTTGAATATATCTTAATATTGAATGGTATCGTAATTCGTAAATCATTAGCATTTGCTAAATTTTGAAAATATATTATATTTAGTTTAGTTGACCAACCTCACCTCTTAAATTTTTACTTGACTACGCATTCAAGTATAAATAGTAGTAGAACTAAGAATAGGATTATCAATTGTCAATCACATCTTGTAATTTTTATATGGTAGTTAGATATATAGTTATATCCATCTAACTACCATATGAAGAAAGGAAAAAAAAAATTAACATAAATAATTTTACGTGTCGAATCACAATCTTGAATAGTATCGTAAACCAATAAAACCATTAATATTAACTAAAATTTGAATATTAATATATATTATATTTAGTTTAATTATATAGTTGACCAACCTCACGTCTGAGCTAGAATTTTTATTTTGACCATGCATTCAAGTATTATTTGTGGTAGAACTAAGAATAAGATTGTCAGTTATCAGTCACACATCTCAGTAATTTTTATATGGTAGTTAGATGGTTATATCCATGATGTAATACTTTATAGAGAGACATTAACAATTTGATAAGCGCCAGGTGTTTTTGGATTTTTCTACAAAGTTAAGAGTTAGAAAAATTGATATAACTAATTAACCTATATATGTTTTCAACAAAGGTGTTCTGAAATAATGAATAACAAGTTGGCGCTGCCCAAGTTGGTTCTTATATTATCATAATTATGACCATATATATGATGCTTTTATCTTATCCTTGAAAGATGAAACCATTAATCACTCCTAATTTTGAGTAACAACCAAACGAATAAGACTTGCATTTGAAGCCAGAGTAGCAAGATAATGACTGGCGGATGGAAATTCTTGAAATTCATAAAAACTAATATCATAAAGTAGTTGTCCTAGCTCTCTCATTGATTACTAATTTTTTAAGGGTGCGATGGCTAAAAACAATCATGTGAGTAGAAATTTTCAGACCTTAGGTAATTTTTGGTTGCTAAGTCATTAATCAGTAGTATTTAAATTTATTTAATTAGTGCTTGTTCAGATAATAAAAGTATGATTATAAAATTTCTATCATAAGTAAAACATACGGTTCAATGCTAATTTTCACATTTTAATATTTCTAATGGAGACATTTACGATTTAAATTCTCTCTCCCTAGATTATTGCATGATAAAAAAAATGTTATTTATAATTTATTCCCTTAAATGGGATTGTTGATTATGATGATGATTATTCATTTTTTATGGGTTCAAATTATTAAGATCTCTAATTTTGACAGTTGGCTATGCTTGACCTGTAGTTAATCCAAATAAAAAAACTTAGTTTGGCCAACAGAAAATTTGGCTGTCAGCTTTAACAATCTTCCTTGCAAGGACTATTCACATGCACAGCAGTAGATATATACCTGGTTCTCAAGCAGTAAGTACAACACTGTAGTACATTTCCTTTCTATCCATATATTAATTTTTTTTGATAACCTCTATCCATATATTAATATATTATGAATGAGATCCGAAAATAAGTACTACTCTGTTCATCAAAAAAAAGAAAAGAAAAAGGTACTACTCTCTGTAGTACGCATTTTCCTTTTTATTTATTTATATATTTTCCCTTTTGATAGGAATAGAGTCTAGTTCCTATAATCCCTTCTGAAGATGCAATTAAAAACTTACTATAGGTTTCTGTGCATGGTCTTTACGTAAAGGGAGTTAGTACAAACAGCCCATTAAAAGACTTGTTTGGCATGCATCCAATATTTCTTTTTTCTTTTTTTGGGTAGAAAATATATAGATATTTTGTGTCTTGTATAAATAAGACGTCACCATAATCTTGGAAATTATCCCATGATATTATAGGCGAAAAATGTCTTGACAAAAGAAATATGAAAAAATAATTTTCATTTAGTTCTATTCTATTTTCCTTCAATCCAAACAAACCATTATAGTATAGTTAAATTTTCATTTATTAAATAGAACAAGTATAATTAATAATTTGAAAATTAGGCCATGTTCTCTCCCAAAATTAGAACAACTATAATTAATCATTTGAAAATTAGGCCATGTTCTCTCCCAAAATTAGAACAACTATAATTAATCATTTGAAAATTAGGCCATGTTCTCTCCCAAAATTAGGGTTCTCTTTGTTTTAAGGCAAATTGAGGGATTCTATCTCACGGCTAAAAATGAAAATGATTTTTTTTTAATAAATAAAAATGTTGTACATTTTCATGTTTTTTAAATTGTTAGTACATCTCATAAATAATAAATAATTTTAAAAAACAAAGCGCACTATTATAATTTAGAGAAGTATTCTTGAAAAACTAAATGTTGTTTGTTAGTTTAGACCCTGGTATACTTAGATTGTTTAACCTAATTAATTAACCAAGTTTTTATTTAAGTTTATTATTCAGATCTAGGTCAAATACAAACAATCATATCACTAAGTGCGGAAAAGTAAAGAAAACAAGCGATACGATGACTTAAGAAAACCAATGAAACCGTCCAATTTCAAGGTAAAAAAACCTAGGGAGGATTTAATCTAAACTATCCTCAAGATAACAAATTCACTAAATAGAATGAAAGTTATACAATAGATTTTTCCCTAACACCCAAGTAGCTTCGAATCTACAAACTCTTCTATCTGAATTTGTCGCACACAAACACTCACGTTTGTGACTCTAAGATCTCACTCAAAACTTTAAATCATTAGCTATGTATGATTTTGTTGTAGCAACTTCAAATCTACCAGTTCTAATAATGTGTAGATGGAATTCCGGTAGTGATTTTGAAAGGAGAAGGCATAGTACCTTTTAGATCTCAAAAAAGAACCTCCAAAATCATAACAAAATGTGGCTTAGGGTTTCCTTTAAATACTTAGTAAAATAGATCTGAAACCCTAATCACTTAATCGGCTTAATGAGCTATTGGGCCAAAATTAAATTCTGCAGATTCTTGTATTGATCGGTCGAGTCTTTTTCTTGATTGGTCAAACCTAGGATGTTTCAAATTTCCTAAATCTGCAACTTTCTTTTTCTTTTATTTAGACTTACAGCACCTTGAACATTGTCTAATATACTCTATAAACTCTAAGATTTATATTTAGACAAGTTTTTCCTCATGATTTGCGAATTATTCTAAACTTTTAGAACTTAACAAATGTCAACTATGAAATTGTCTTTTCCTTCGAAAACAAATAGGGTGAAACCTAATAACACTCTCCACAGTCCCCGCATATCTCTCTCTCTCTCGCTCTCTCTCTCTCTCTCTCTCTCACACACACACACACACAAAGAAAAAAAAAAGAAAAAAAGAAGAAGGTTTCAAAAAATATAAGGAAAGTTTTTTGAATTAGTTTTAAAATGTATTGAGGATAATAATTGATAAAGTGCTTCTCTTAAATCAATAATGTGAATATTGATCAAAAGAATTGTAGGATTAAGGGCCCAAATTATATATTGGGCTTTGGTCAAGAGCATGAGCAGTCCGAGGAGGGACAAATGATAATGAATAATTCAGACTCGGGATTTAATGAGCAAGATACGAATGGGAAGTCGGTCCGAGGAGGAATAACTCTTCAGATACGATAAGTTCAATCAAATATGAATTCCAACAATCAGGGTGACCTTCCAAAAAGCTTCATTGATAAAGATGTACATCATGAACATACGAAAAGGAGGAGAATCCAAAAATATCTAAGGGAAAGCTGCTACCACCGCATTGAATGCATTACAGTTACTTTTCTGGCCACATTTATGTGAAGAAGACCTCTAAACAGTGCCGCATTGGCCACCACAACTCACAGAAAGCCAAAGAAGGAGTCTGATGAGACAGGTACTCAAGTAAGGGCTCAGATGACCAACAAGTGGAGGATCAAGATGATCCAAAGGGAACTGTATAATGTAAGGGACCTTCCATGAGGAAGAGATCGAAAAATAGAGAAGAATACTGTAGCAATCAAAATTATACTTGTATCTAACTGTTATTGATTTGTATGAAAAAATACTTCCTCGGACAGTGAATTCATTCAGCTTTATTTTCTTTGTTTTTGCTTGATCATCTTTTAAATCCATATTAGCCGTTGTCAAATTCATTAGAGCCTAGTTCTTCGACCCACTCTCTACAAATTTATTGTACTGGGCTCTTTGGACCAAGATTCCACACATCTTGGGCTTGGGCTGCAAACCGTGTCCCTACAAGAACTATGATGATGTTTGTGTTGTCTTCATATATATGTAGTTAGCTATTATGGGGTGACCGGGTGGGGATTGGGGTACGTGTGTTATATGGCAGTTGCACAATCTAGATAATACTTTTGGTACTTTGATTTAGAAGGGAAGCTAAAGGTCTGAAAGAGAATGAATTCAAGGAAGAAAAACAGAAAGTATAGTTTTTAAACGAAGTATAATCTAAAATGGTTGCTTCTTCCTTTATTATGAAAAGATTAAAGAAAAGAGTCAAAATTTAAAAAAAAAAAAAAAAAAAATCACATGCATGTCATTTTTGGTTTTGCCTTTTATTTTAAATATAAGATCCACAATATGTTGTATTTTTCTAAAAGTTAATTCCTTGGGGGAAAGGGGATTTTTGGTCTAGAGAATCAAAGAGGGTAGGGTTTAAATATATAATTTAATATGTATAAGATAACCTTTTTTATTATTTATTTAGTTCATTTGGGGGGCCTCCTCGATTGGGGCTAGCTACAGCTATATATATGGTGTAAGAATTGGGTAAGGGTTAGATGACACAAAATCTTAATATAAGTGACAGAATTTCAATTGAAAAAGTATTTTGTTATCGAATAAAAGATTTGGGGTTCAAACCTCAAATTCTTTCATATTTATAAAGAAAAAAAATGTGACAGCCTGTCTAATTTAGGTGTTGCATAGATGTCTCTTTTTTTTGGGTCAATTTTATTTTAATTGAGAAAATAAATGAAGTCATAAATAACATATGTGTCAATTTAACGAAATGAAATAAATATAAAATAACCCAATAAATTAAAATAATATTTATAATTTGTGATTAGTAGGTTATACATGCGTACCTTGAATTTGTAATTTCATTCGGGACCTATTTAATACAATTGGAGACCTAAAATGATAACTTTAAATGAGTCTTTTTATATTTAAATAATATTTAGTTAATCTTAATATTATAATTTTTTATTTAAAATTCATTATTCTTAATTTTTAATATGACTAATTCACTTAATACTGATTGATTTGGATTTTTAGTAATCCATAATTTTTTTGAAATATGATAAAGTTATTACAAATTTTACTTCAAAAAGCTTACAAATTGATGTGCCTATAAATTACTTTTTATGATTTGTGACAGATCAATTTGTAAGACTTGTAGAGTAAAATTTATAATATTTTTAACATTACTCAATTTTTTTTAGTCTTTTTAAGAATATATATATAAAACTCATTTTTTTAATAAAAAAAAATCACGTATTGATATTTTTTGGGGACTTTCTCTAACCTAGACCATCGCCTTTAGACCACCAGTGGGTGTGGTACAACTGGTAGGTGACTTCTGAGGCTTTCATCACATCCCAAGTTCAAGTTCTCACGAGGGCTGTAATTGTAATTTTTGGAAGTCCCAGAAACCAATAGAGCCTGGGGTGTGTGTGGGTTCGAAGTTTCCGAGCTCCAGTTCGAGCTGGTGGTATCCATGGGCTTACGCAACTGTACTGTAGGGCGTGAGACAATGACTACCACACACGAGTCCCTTTTTTTTTCCCTCAAAAAAAAAAAAAAAAAAAAAAAAAAAGACCACCGCCTTTAGTGGCCTATGCGTACGGCTGACTGTGATTTCATCCACCACCTATATATTCTTGTCCCCACCTTATTCTTACAAGAGGAGGATCTACCATTTAAACTAAATGAGAGAATATGATAAAATATCATGAACCCTTAAGGACGATATATAGACCAATAGAGATAAGCCAAGACTGATAGGTAGTGATTCTTCAATTGTGACAGATTACTTATCCAACCAACAACTACAATTAGGTCAATACTCTTTTATTTCCTTTTTTTTTTTTTTTGGGGGGGATGGTGGGGAGGGGGGTATGTTACACATATAAAATGACTTTTTTTCCATATAAAAAAAATAAAAAATAAAAGACTTTTTTTTTTTTTTGCCAAACCTTATGCATCAAAAGTTGTGCATATAATTACTACATAGTTTTGCGAAATTTCGAAAGAAATCTATATAATTTCAATAACAAAATGTAAATAAAAGGTAGAGGTGCTGAAAAAGCTTCAAGTATAAGTCTCTCATCCTAGATCTCTAATATTGTGCCAAGAAAGTTTATCATATAAATTAGTTGGAAACTTAAACAATAAAAAGGGTTGGTTTATAGGTTGAATACCCAAAAAAATAAAATAAAAAAGCCAAATAAAAAAAATACTCATCACCTTTTAACAAATGGAATTTATTTTTTGTTGACATCATTGAGTCCTCCATAATTTTTATCCCGTGCCAATATCATTCTTTTTCAGAAGATGTGGTTAGGTTTAACGAAAACTACTATCACACACAAAAATTTTCCAGGGTAAAGTATTTTAAAGTTCATTTAGTAGAATAGCAAACGTTTGACACTCTCACTAAAGAGTTTTAAGGTGATTCTTAAAGCTGAAAATAACTTTAAGGTTAAAACTGAATTTCAGAGCTTTTATGACTTCAAAGAATTATTCACTATAATTTGTCAAACACTCAAAATTTTAGTGAGCATTTTCAGTGAAAAACTCTATGGGCCCGTTTGGTGTTAATGTAGGAAGTAAAGGTTTTTTTTTTTTGGTTCTGTAGGAAGTAAAGTTTTAGTTTGTATAGCTGTTACAATAAAGAACTTTAACTAAAAAGTGTTAATTTTAATATTTAGAGCATTTGGCAAACTATAGTTTTAAAATTAGGGCTGTAAAACTATTATAGGTGTCTGACAAATCTTTCTTCTTCTTCTTCTTCTTTTTGGTTGAAAATCAGACAATTGAATTGATAAAGAGCTTTAGAGTGAGAAATGACAATAGAGAACATAATAAATTTGTTTTGTATAAACAAATTGTTTAGTATAAAAAAATGCTACTAAAATTAACTCTCTTTTTTTTTTTTTAAAGTGCAATGTTACTCAACCATTAGAAATGAGAATGGGTAAATATTTTAGTTGCTGGATGAGTTTTCCAATCTTATTTTGAAAATTTTGAAGCATTTTCCTACTTTGAATATTTTATTAAATAATTTTAAATATTTGATATCTTAAGTTTATGGCCAATATATTTCGGAACCATGAATATATTTCTTATGCTAAATCTGAACAATAGAATTGTTGTTCTTGATTTCTCCCTGCTTTCTTACGCTAGGAAAGGAAAAATAAAATATATTCTAGACCAGTGCATGTGATTTTTAATAGCAGACGTTGAAGAAGATCATCAATTCATCAATACCATGATTGTGGAGCCTAATGCACATTGTCACCAAGCTGGAGGGGTTGTTTGCTAGCTGCTAATTCATAAAAAGTCTTATAGTTATAGATGAGAACTATGGGAAACTATCAGTCAACTTGGAAAGCATGTGACTGTGCCAACTTTTTCCTTGTTCTTCCTCTGCTTCCCTTTTTTTTTTTTAGGTTGTAAGTCTTTTTCTGTACTCTCATCAATATTATCTAACATAACTGTTTTTTCACAATTAGTAAATTTGGTTAGAATTACAGTACTTTTACCTAAATTCATATCACTAAAACAACTTTTATTATGTACTAAACAATATGTCAAGTTAATAATTATAAATAAATAAATAAAATTGTGAAAAAATATATCGTAAACTTACTGATATTATCCATCTATGATGATAGCTTCGGAAAATGCTTTAAATAAATCAAAGAAAATTCTATTAGCTAAATACTAAATAAAAAGGACCCCCCCAAAAAGATAAAAAGAAACAAGGAAAATAAAAACGAAAAAAGAAGAAGGTAAACCAGTGAGAAAGAGATGCGTGCGATAAAGACTCATACTTAACGGCAACTAACTAACACAACGTTGTCAAACTCTGCCATTTCTATTTCTCTCTCTCTCTAAATTCAAAGACTATCGTACCCATGCAAGTCACGCATGAGCAAACCACCGGTCCAAGTCAACCTTGTTTACTCTCACATACATACAACAAACCCTAATATATATACACCTCCATTTCTCATCCCCAACCCATTTCTCATCATCCTCTTCCATTTTCTTCTATTTTCTTCGGTTATTGACAAGTTTGTATAATGAGGAAGCCTTGCTGTGATAAGCTAGACACAAATAAAGGAGCATGGTCCAAGCAAGAAGACCAGAAGCTCATGGATTACATTCGGAAAAATGGTGAAGGTTGCTGGCGTACCCTCCCTCAAGCTGCAGGTATGTGTTATCTCAAATTAACACCTCAACAACTAAGAAAAGAGCAAGGGTGGTTCAAGCTAATAGTCCAGTGGTATCACCACCTTCTGTGATGCCACTTGGTGTCTGGAGTTCGAATCACACCTCTTCTTCTCCCTAATTTCTTACCAGAATAAATAAATAAAAATAAAGATCATATATATATATATATATGAGTTTTATTTAATTTTTATGGATATTTCCTAATTTCTTCATATTTTTGTTGACCAGGGCTCCTTCGCTGTGGCAAAAGTTGTAGGCTGAGATGGATAAATTATTTACGTCCAGACCTTAAAAGAGGAAACTTTGCTGAAGATGAAGAAGATCTTATCATTAAGCTTCATGCACTCCTAGGCAACAGGTGAGATATGTTATCATTATTCATCTTCTTTCATATTCTTTTGTTCCCCCTATTTTTGTTTTTCTTATCCCATAAAATAATACAAAAAAAGTATTTTGTCAATGCAATTACTCCAAAAAGTTGTCCAATTTATCAAGAATTTATTGTTGTTGCCGCCAATGGTCCCTATATGGACCATTAGCAGCAGTTCTCCCTTTAATTCAAAGTCTAATTACCTTATTTACACTTAATAAAAATAGAAACAAAGAATTTATTGTTATCCCCACCAATTTATTAAATAAAAACAACTTTTGTCAAGCAAAGTTTTCATCATGGCACTAATGCATCATCTATAATTTATGCTAACATACTTAAATTATTTGGTTATAAAATGTTCTTAGGTTGTAATATCTGCTAATGTACTTACAAGTTTTGAATTAATGGTTATTGTTTAGGTGGTCACTTATAGCTGGGAGATTGCCAGGGCGTACAGATAACGAAGTAAAGAACTATTGGAACTCTCACCTAAGAAGAAAGTTGATGAACATGGGTATTGATCCAAATAATCATCGGTTGAACCACATTAATGTCTCTCGCCCTCAAACCTCGAATGCCTCCGCTGGTGCAATGTCTTCTGGTTTAAAAACTCATGCCAATCATCAATCAGAGAAATCCCAAGTTGAAAATTGTGATCAAGTTTCAGATGCTGGAAGTTGCTTAGAAGATGATTCTTGTGGCTTGCCTGATTTGAACCTTGATTTGATGATAACTATGCCTTCTTTGAATTCACTTGCTGATGTGGAAGAGGAGCAAAAACTTGTTGAGTCTAATACATCAAGCGAACTAGAATTCACTCATTCTCCCACGCTTGTTCTATTTAGATAATCAATTTGTGAAGAAATTCAACAAGATTTTCATCTGTATTAGGAACTCATTTTAATGGTAAGTCTTAAATTTTTTGAAAGAGATAATAAGGAGTGCAAGGATTTGCGGAAATTAAGGCAAAGAGTGTTGCGAAATGAACAAAGGAGAGGCATCCCCAGGAGTCACTGTCCGTCCCTAGTTTTTAGTTTACAGGCCCATGAGGTCGTGCACATTGGGCACAAAGATCGTATGTCTGATTACCTAGAGAGATTATTTTCTTGTAAATTTGACCATTCATTGTCGAGATATATATATAGTGTCCATTGTCTCAGCATACTTGTAGTAATAATATTATGCAATATATATATATATATATATATATATATGTTCTGATGATGTAGGTTCTGAATAAGAACATTTGAATTTATGGAACTTTTTTTTTTTTTCCAAGTGTTAGTTTGATATTGTGATACAAGTGTTATCTTGCATTTCGATAATTTAATTTTTATTTCATCTTATTTTGTTTATGATGTAAATATTCTTCCGTAACTTTTAAAATTAAAAAAAAAAAAATTTTACGTTTACTTTGAGAGGATGTAAATAAATGCAATATGCCCTAATATTTAAGATTTCAGTTATTTATTTATTTTATGCTAGCAATTTATTTCCTGAAATGATTTTTTTCCTATGAAAAATCCATAAGTCAATGGACGCCATGCCAATTTGAGGAGACTTACGGACATAGATTGATGGATATATGATTGATTCTCTGTGAAAAGCCACTGAATATCCCTTACAGAACCAGCAATGGATAAATATAATGTTAAAAGAAATTCCTAGGATTCCGTTAGTGTCAGAAGTCTTGGGAACTTATCCATATATAAAAGAATTTCTGCAATCCCAGTTGCTTAGTTAATTTTTTATTCTACCAGAACTGGATCACGTAATGAAACTTGAAACCATTCTCGCAATAAGTTCAGATACACAAAAATTTACATGAAGCTTTTTTCACAACTTCGAAATGGTATATTGCGATTTGCACTAATAATGAATTATGTAAGAGTGATATTGTTTCCATCATAATTTATCACTTTTCTATTTTCAAATAAGATGGTGAACAATTTTTATACCTAACCTTTCTATCATTGGTTAGATCTAAAAAGTTGCCATTAATGGCAAGAAGAAAGAGATGGGAGAGGGGAATTTTAAAGAACTACCAAACATTCAAAAAAGTCTTAGGCTTAGGAAATTAATCAAATAATGATTCTAATTTGTGCATATTACCTCTTTTGTGGAATATAAATTCTCTATCATACTTTATGTATTCTACTTTATATTCTATTAGGAAAAAAAAAAATCAAATACATGATATATCATGATTAATGGAATATAAAAATAAAATACAACACAAAAAATGGCACAAAGGATTTATATTTCCAATTTGTGTATTCCCTTTTGAGATAGTATGCATAATCGCATGTGAATCAAGCTACCAACAAGGGGCGGCAAAGTAAACCTAAACCTATTTGGCCACCCAAACCCACTCACTCTAATTGAACTCAAACCTATCCAATTATTAGTTGGGTTAAATGGGCATCAACTCAATTAGACCCAGTAATTATCAGGTTTTAACTAAAAACTCATTGAGTCTCATTTAACTCAAAAACAATAATAAAATAATGAGCAAAGAACAAAAAGGATTTACCGTGTTGGTTCTGGAGCGAAGGTGAACGAAATCCCTAAGAAACTCAAGGGTGAGCCTTGTCCTGGGCCATGGGTACTTGGCCGAGTCAACTTGACCCACATGGATCACCTTCTCGACCTGAAGCTCCACTTTCTACCTGATCCCAGTCGAAGGAAGTTTCAGAATGCCGTCGACAACAACGCATGTGCCGGTCGGCACAAGCGGACTAATATCCGCTAGGGCAGCGTCCACGATGACTTGTAGATTCTCGGGACCCGACTCGTCGTTTAGCTCCAAGAACGCGAAGGCGTCCTTGTCTGCCATCCACCCCGTCTTGACCCATCCTTCGACCCGAACCCGCTGCCCCGCAAGCCTAGCGCCACCATCAGGT
Source organism: Quercus robur (assembly GCF_932294415.1). Taxonomy (NCBI): domain Eukaryota; kingdom Viridiplantae; phylum Streptophyta; class Magnoliopsida; order Fagales; family Fagaceae; genus Quercus; species Quercus robur. Next base: position 2,407,732 of record NC_065534.1, on the reverse strand, counting down.
CTGGAAATGATGGATCGGATCGAGACTTGGTCAGAAAACTTGGCCTTCAGAGATTCTACGGGGGACAATGACGCGATGTCATTTAGCGTTGCGGCGGCGAGTTGGGTCAGCAATGTTGATAATGGGATTTCTTTTTCTTTTTCTTTTTTTATTTTAAATTTGGGTAATTTAAGAATGGAGTAATTAATAAGGATGTGTTCATTTTTTCTCTTTTTTTGGTTTAGAAGAATTTCTATTTGTTTCAAGGACAGATGCTTTTGGAATTTCAGGAAAGTTTTGAGCTTGAAATGACATTTCTTTGTATTTGTTGCACTGTTTGGTTGCTAAGAAAGTGAACGAAGATAGAAAAGAAAAGAAATTATTTTTTTATTTGGATTTTAAATATAATTGTTGATGTGGATGTGTTTATGTGGAATTTTTTAATCCCAAGAATGGAGACTAAAGAGAGTGGAAAAGGAAATCCAAGAAAGTATTGGGATTTTCACTTTAATGGCATTTTGGTAATTTTGATAATTGGGTAATTGGATAAATTGAGGTTTACTCATAATAATTGGATTGGGTTGGATTTTGGTTAAAAGCAATTAGTTAAATTGATTTTAATGGGTAAATGAGTTTTATATACCCAACCCAATTATGTCCACCCCAAACCCACCCATTTCACACCCCTACTACCAACTAATCTCAGATCAATGCTGCAACATATTAGACATTTAGACTACGGTGGGGACCGTGGGGCTAATCAGTTAATATTTCAATGTCCTTATTGTAACTGTGCGTATCATATTTAATTGCAAAAACAACGAGACAAAATTACTTTCTACTTGCTACATTAAATTTTGACCTATAAAAGCAGCTAATTATATTGACTTTATAAACAGAAACCCCCCAAGTACTAGTGGGCAACTTAAGAGTAGGGAATAAACTTTAAGCCACATTTATTGAAACGGTTTTTATTTTTCATATCTATATGGAGTATTCTCTTTGTTATATGGTATGAGTAGTAATATAGTTTGGAAATAGCATTAGTATATCTAGGCATGAGTCCTCAATGGTAATATCATGCTTATTATAAATAATGAGATAGGTTCAAGTTATACTTTGTGTAACTTTAAGCAGTGGCGGAGCTAGAATTTCAAGTTAGGGGGGGCAAGATTAAAAGACAAGATTGAAGGTAGAATTAATCTAAGATAAATTAATCGATACTAAATACACACAATTTAAACATGTAATTTGGATCTTTAAAATAAATTGGAAAAATAAAACAATGTAAAAATATTAAGAATATAACAATATGCTTATGAAGTTCTATTCGGCTATATGCAACTCAATGCCATGAATGCTTCTAAAATTTCATATAGACATTTTTACTTTTTTTTGTCGTTAAAATTTGAGTTTATAACAAAAACTCAAGTTTGATATTGAAAAGGTTGATAACTAGAGAAAAAATTGTAAACTGGAAACCAAATGGTGAGGCGCTAAAGTAGGCACATTACACATAAACATAGATTTTTTCTTTCAAAGTCCAATTCAGTATTTTTTTATTTTATTTTTTATTTTTTTCAGTCAGAGTTGGCAAAGTAGTGTGCAAAAAAAGAGTACTATTAAATGGGACCCATTATGTAAAAAAAGTGTTGCCATGTGAATGTAAAATTGTCTGACAATTGTTGACCTAATATATACAAATAACAAGAAAAAGTAGATTGTCTTTTGTGTCAACTGTCAAGTGGGGACTTTTACTGCATTTTACATCACTAAAGCTTGAGAAATTTTGAGAAGGCTAGGGGGGGCAAGTGCCCCCTCTCGACCCCCCTCCCTCCGCCCCTGACTCTAAGTAATATTACACCATCTAATAACTTGTTATTAAATTCATATTTTAAGAATCTTACTGTTGAATTACATATTTTATATGTGCTTAACATGCATGCCAATTTTCATGCTAATCGGATGTTATTTACCATGTGATCCATAAACTCATCTTTTATGAATTATTTTAAACTACAAAAACTTGAATTTAAACAATTAATTGATACCATGACTATTAATCTTTGATCACCATGAAATTTTGCAAGCATGAAGAGTATATGAATATAATGTAATCCAACGGTAGATTTGTCAAATTTTGCATCTAATAATAAGTTATTAAGTGGTGTAATATCGCTAAGAGTTACACCAAGTGTAACTTAAACCCAACTCATATATAATATATCATATGTACATATTGATTTCGCTTTTGTAATTTTACATTTTAAAAAAGAGTTCGAATATCAAATGATGATTGTAATGTCTCTATTGATTTTTTTTTTTTTTTTTTTAAGTTTATAACTTTATATGAGGCGGTATCTTATGTATTAGCTACATGTATTATCTCTTCTACATTATATGGATCTCATAGATGAATGACATCTATATAATGTGTGAGAGATGTTACATGTGATGTATCTAAATTATCTAATTCATAATGTCCTTTACAAAGACAAGCGGTGATAATTATTTTATATGAGGGAAAGCATTTATGAGATTAAGAATTGAGGATCTTGTTTATTTCCCTTAAGAAGAGGGCTGTGGTTTGGAGCATCAAATATTGTAGTCTCAATAATAATACTACCAATAGATTTTTTTTTTTTTTTTAACTAGCATTGAATATAGAAAGTAAAGAACATTTTTTTCCGATACTAATGAAGCTATGGATAAAACCAAAAAGGCTATGGCAATCTAGTGGATTAAAATCCTTTAGAGTAACTCTACTTAAAGTTCCTAAAATTTTATTTATCCATTTTTTTTTTTTTTTTTTTGAGAAAGTTATTTATCCATTTGAAAAGGAGTGAATTGAATTTTATCACATCATCAAATTGGTGATTTAAATGTTAATGACATTGTAAAATTTAATTCACTCATTTTAAAATGAATGGTAAGATTTTAGGAACTCTAAAGTCTAACCCTTAAACTAGATAGGATCTCATCAATCCACTATACAGCCTCACCAACTAGAATATACATAAATTTGGGTGTAAAATTTCCTATTCCACCGTGATTAATGAGCATGCACGTTGAGCCATCTACCATTCAATATGAATTGAGGAGATATTTGCGATCAAGTTTTGTTTATTGCTTTAAGATAGGCATTTTGTGGCCAGAGAATAAGGAGATCCAAGAGCATAGCCATATCTCGTTTAATTTGGAAGTCTCCTAGCTACTAAAGTTTTGGCATTGACGGTAATCTATCATGTAATCAGGGTGTTCTAACATGGTCAATGATAGTTCATTACCAAAAAAAAAAAAAAAAAAAAAAATGGTAAATGATTAATTTCTCACTTTCTAAAGTTTTTCATTGATGATAATCTACCATGTAATAAGAGCATCAGGTTTTTTGTTCAATTTGAAAAGAATTGAATTGGACAAGCCAAGGATGGCAGTACCCTATTGGATATTTGGATGTACCATTAATTAAACCTAAATTGGAGAGTAACGAATTTGCTATTGCAAGATTCTTGTTAAAATTATACCATGTTTAAGTTTTTTAAATAAGTAATAATCTATCGTGATATATATCCGAATTAGAACTCTTGAGTTCAAATTATGTTTTTACTTTGGCTACCTTGTATTTAAAAGTTAAAAAATTTATATATTAGACCCACTTATTAAGGAGAGTTTAGACCACACATAATGGTAAGGGTTAGAGCTTAGAATAACTTTTTAAGTAATTAATCTAATGATTTCCACTAGCTTAAATGTTTGGGACAATTTTATTTTCTTATTTTTCATTTTTATTTCTTATTTCCAAGGACTATGAAAGCTCAATATACAATTAGTCTTTTTAAATATATCCCAATGTATAAGTGACTCAAGTAATAGCCTAAAGGTAATGATATTCTTAGTATAGTGTCTCAGTTATGTAATTTGAGTCCCATACTTCCTTCCCCACGATCTACTTATAACAAAAATGTACATTTTAACCGTTATTGCCATTTTTCATGATGCAAATATGTTTGATTAATGGACAACGTCAGTTTGGAGAACAATTACTGGACAATGTGTTTGGCAAATACTTTTAACTTTTTGTTTTTTTATCTCAATTTAAAAAAAAAAAAAAAATTTAACAAAACTAAAACTAAGGAAAACTACATCTTTTATATAACACCATGCAACTATATCAACCTTTTGTCATTTTCTAACCTTTTGTCCTTTTGTTAGCTAGAGAGTTAGAAAAGGAAAGTTCTACAAGGTAAATGCATATCTTGGATGTGATTCCTGCATTACCCTAACGATAATCATTCATAAAAATATTAAAACAACTTTTTGGTAGTTTAAACAATTACGTATGCTGGTGATAAACAAATTTAGCACATACCTATAGTCCTATAATTAACTTTGTGTGTTTTTACGTAATAACTTTTTGCTAAAAGTTTATTTGTTTATTTGTTGAAGATTGGTTTATTTGCTAAAAGATTTTTTATTTGTCTGATTATAACTTAAAAAATAAGGTTTAAAAAAACTGTATAGAGTATATATACAAGCAAAGAAATTGAAAAACTAAAAGAAAAAGTGGCTTTTAAACAAACACAAATCACCTAGATAACTACTAACTAGGTTTAGCCTAGTTATATGAGTTTGGGACATTTGCACCTTGAGTTCTTATCTTGCCCATGCCTTGCTCGGCTGTATATACTTTATACCAGCCAATACTTTTTTTCTTTTCAAATAGCAACCCATAACATATATAGTATATTGCTATATTCGTTGATAAAAATAAGGTACGGTTCATGCCAATTAATGCATGTGAAGGTGCTCACTGCTCAGTTTTACAAAACATAAATGTTTCTTTTGCTCAATGATATTTAAGAACTGTCTGTGTCTGATTCTTCAACCTTGAAGGATACATGATAATTTTTTCTGGCAAATGGAACTTTCAAGTTTCAACAATGAACGTCCCATCCCAATGAGGTTTAACTTTCGACGCTCTACAGGGACATACTTGTATTGATTTAGATCTAGGGTAAAGGAGATAGAGACACCTAAAAAAATGAAGTAAATTCAAATTTAGAAAGAACAAAAAAAAAAGCCTAGGTGTACGTACCTATATAGATATATGATTTAACTAAAACGTGCACTTTTAGCCATTTTTAGTACCAAGGTAGTGATTGATTTTGATTTCATTGAAATGGGAAGGAAAGCTAGAGAGAGCTACAATTTAGTTTGGTGGAAATTGGCTTAGATATATGAGGAAACCTAATAGAATACTTGCGTACCTGCACCAAAGGGCAAAGAGCTCTTACAAAATCTAGCTAGATGCATGTGAGACAAAATGGGTTTTCCATATTTTCTTACCTAAAAGTCAAAATTTTGTTTGGTGGTTCCTATTTCTATTTTGGATATAGCACCAATCAATTGAAAAGACTTCTATTGCACTGGGTGTATTGCACTGGGTGCAATTAATTACTCTAATCCCTCTCACATAAATTTTTACCATTCTTAACTTTTAACTTTAACTTTTTAATTTTTTTTAACTATTTTTCAACTTTTTGTATTTAATGGTTAAAATTGAAAGTTGTTTTTTTCAACTTCCAATCTGAACCACCCATTGCTTTTTAATGGGCCTTTTATATTTAAAAATAAAATTATAACATGTACATTTGTATGTATACATCACTAATGCATCATTTCTTTTTCTCCTTTATATTATTCTTATAACATACATATATATTTCATTGAACCAAAACTATATACTCTTTTCTCTTATGTAAATGGACAATGCATCATCTTTTTCTCTTTAATAATTCTCTTATATATATACCATATTTGTAGCTCTTTAAACTTTAAAGCAAAGCATATATTTAATATATATATATATATATATATATATTAAATACATAAACAATCTCTCTAGTAGAGGTCTTCTTTATTTTTCAAAAGTTTTTTTTCTTTAATCTTGCATTTAGAGAATTAAAGATAAGGACACTATGTTTTATTTTTTATTTTTAGAAGGATAATTGTCATTTTTGAGGTTAGGAATTAGTGTCCATTTGAAATCCACTTATTTTGTTGAAATTGAAAACATTTTGTTTAAATTGAAAATTTTTTACTGAAAGTATTGTAAATAAAAGTAAAAATTAGCTGAAATAGTACAGTAGGACCTATGAATAATACCAAAGAGTGTAGTGGGACTCATGAATAGTAACAAAAATAAGCTAAATAGTAAAATAAGTTGGCAAAAATAATTCATGTCAAACGCACAGTTGGGTCTATTTGAGATCCGCTTATTTTGCTGAAACTGAAAACTTTTTACTAAAAGTATTGTAGATAAAGGTAAATGTTAGTTGAAATAGTACAGTAGAACCCATAAATAGTACCAAAAAGTGCAGTGAGACTCATGAATAGTAGCAAAAATAAGCTGAATAATAAAATAAGTTGACAAAAATAAGTTAGCCAAACAGCCACTTAGAGTCCTCATCTCATTTGTTAATTATTATAAAAAATTAAGGTTTTTCTTTAATTCTTATTCTTGTTATATTTTTCTTATATTGATTTGTATTTGTTTAGATATGAAAAGTAATGTTTGTTAATTTAAATTACTTAAAATTGAGACAATTTATAAGTTTCATAATTTCTAAAACTATTAATATAGTATAATTTTGTAATCTCTAATGTATTCAACAAAAAATCTTGATCTAATTTTGTCTTAAATATTAATTAATGAGTAGTATTGTTTAAAAAATAATTTATAGTTTACAAACTGGCTTGATAAAAAAAATATATGTTTGAGTTACGTAAAGATTATCAATATTTATTTTTGTATATATAACATAATTGTGTGTCTGTATGTTGTTATTATTATTATTATTGTAGGGGCACGATTTTGGGGCTCTAGCCCAACAGGCGGGTGATTCTGGCCCAAAAGTCCCTCAACAATGAATTTTTAGAGAGTAGGTTACAGAACTAGGTCTTCGACAGAGAAAACGCAGCTACGACTGTGCCATGCAACCAGTTGGACGTAAGGATATCCCTTCTAACCTTTGGAGTGATGATCCCGGGGGCTGTTTCATATACTTCTGTCTCTTTTCTCCTTTTCTTTCTTTCTCTTCCTTCTCTATCTTTTTCTTTGTTCAGCTTCCGATCCCCCTTCCATGGGGATTTTCTTCTCTTATATAGCATCCTTCCTAAGATCATGACCCTACACTTGTCAACCATCTGACCTACCACTTGAGTGTCTGTCCCATAGGTCATCCTTTCTCTTTTCTGTGAGTTGCACTGGCCAAGATGATTCTGCCTTCCTGTCCCTTCCACATTAATGCGGCTGGAAAAGTAGTTCCTTGGCATTTAATGTGGCAGTGGTGGTTGCCCCCCCCTTCCTGAACACCATGCACCATTCCTTCGTATTGAGTGACCTTTCGCCAGGTAAGGGGTGTGAATTTGACACTCACTTGGCGAGTCCGAGGAGGTACTCCTCCTCGGACGCCCCTAAGCAGGCCCGGCCCATCATGGTTAGGATGGGATATCCTGCGCCCCTGCCTTTTCTTCTTATCGTGGTTGGGCTTGGTACATGAACTACGGCCCAACATCAGCTGACAAATTTCATCCCCCACAATTATTATTATTATTATTATTATTATTATTATTATTATTATTATTATTATTATTATCAGAGAGTTTCAACCTAATAGGTTGTTATTTAGATTCAAAATTTCTTAACATATTTTTAACTTGACCCCTTGAAAACCTCTTTTGACTTTACCAGTGGCTAGCTAATAGAATAATTGGATACTTATGATGTGTTTGGATACCGCTTACTTTGCTGAAACTGAAAAATTATTGCTAAAAGTACAGTAAATAAATGTAAAAGTTAGTAGAAATAGTACAATGAGACCCGTGAATAGTGCCAAAAAGTACAGTGAGACCCATGAATAATAGTAAAAATAAATTAAATAGTAAAATAATTTTAATTTTTAATCTAAACCCAAACGCACACAAATATGATGTTTAAAGGCCTTTTTAAAAGGACCAAGTTTCCAATAAACCAAGTTGGAGAAATTTTGATAACCCATAGTTGATAAGATTATTAATATGTATTAAATCATTTAACCATTTAACCAATATTAGTATTTAGGTATTGACATTGATCTACCGGATGAGATTCTTTAATAACTAATAACCACTTGACTAAATTAATATTAAAAACAGAAACTGGAATTCAATCTCCGCTTACGCCAAAAATTTATTAGTGTTTTAGTCTAATGATAAATAGCGCAATTATTAGAAGCGGACATTATAGATTAAAATTCTATATCAAAAAGAAGAAAACATGCATGCAAGCAAGGTATGGGTTTCACAATTTGTCACTCCTGCTCAAAACGAGCAGTTTTACCAAACAGAGAAAAGTAAACTTTCATAGTTAAATGACATTTTCTTTTCGAAAATAATAACTTCATGTGTTTACCACCGACAAGTTTACCCTTTCTACTGAACTCCAATCAAGGTTAATGCCACCAAGAAATTGTACTAATAAAATAATTTGATGAAAACACTGTCCTAGATATGCCAACATCCTTATTTTCAGTTCACACACTTCAATTTGGTTGGCATTAAGTTTGTCTCCTAGTACAAGACTCATTACAATCTGTCTTCTAAGATATTTAAAGATCCAATTTGGAGCAACCTATATAGGTCCAGTACTCTTTGTATACAAATATAAAATCAATCATATATGGAACTGCCAAATTTCTAGATAATGTCCAGAATATTCTTTTAAATCCACCTACTATGATAGTCTGGATAATTATAATGCAAATACAGTTAAGCTTTTTGTCCAATTGAGCTTCAATAAAACAAATGAACGTTTCAATATAAAAATCAATCATATATGGTACTGCCAAATTTCTAGATAATGTCCAGAAGATTCTTTAAAGTCCATCTATAATAGTCTGGATAATTATAATGCAAATACAGTTAGCTTTTTGTCCAATTGAGCTTCAATAAAACAAATGACTGTTTCAAAATTTGTTGGTTTAAAAAATGTTGTGTCTAGCTACCTCTTTTCCCATCATAGTCTTCCTTCTCAAATTTACATGGAAATCTTTCTAACTGTATAGCTGGCTTGCAATTTACAGATTACTGTTTAAGAAAGTATCATCCAAGATCTAAGTCTCAGGAACTGGCCCACAAAAGCAAATAATAATAATAGTAGTAGTAGTAGTAGGAGTAACAAACATACATACTTAAAAATAAAAATCATATGTCCAATATTTGGTGTTTCAAATTTTTATTCCAGCAATCACAGCTTTTCAAATTTTTATTTCATCAATCATAGTTTGTCATTGCACATTCAATTTTTCCTTATAAATTAACCAAAATATAATATTGAAAAAAAATAGATGTACAACATATTGCAATTGATCAAGTATAAAGTAAAATACGAAGAGAATAATAATGTTTGATTTTTATTCATATGTATAGAAAACCCAGTCATGAATCTCTATACTAGCTACTTAAATTGATATGCACTAAAGTACAACAGATCTCTCAGCATCAAAAAAAAAAAAAAATCAGATCAGGAAACGCATCCATTTGCAGACTGCTGATATTATATATACTGGCGAAAAGAATCAAATTAAGACTTCTGTCACTCCTATATGATAGTATAATATTGCCTTCTACATTTCTAATATTTATTTTCACAATTTTTTTTTAACTTTATTCTCAAAAGTACCTGTGATAGCCGATAGGTGATACCTTATTCTTCAAGTAGGTAGACATATCTACTAGTTCATGTTCATGTTTTCGTGCATAGGAAGTAGAAAAATGGTATATATTTAATCTCTCAAAGTTTGCATTAATAATGGCAATGATTGGCACACATACAGCTTACCTTGATGACCACCCTTTTTTGAGAGATTGACCAAAATTAAGCACAAAGGTGCATCATGCACAACTGTCAAGTGTGACATTTTAATGTCCTATTTGTTAGGAGAATTACATAGACGGATTACTGCAGTAGTAAGTGAAAGATAACATTTGAGAATTTGAAGTGGTCCTAGTTAGTTTAATTGGTAAAAAATTTTGCCATCGAATAATAGATCTGGAGTTTGATCTCTGCCTACATCAAAAACCAATTTGTGTCTTATTTGATAATAAAACACAATCATCAGGAGCAGATATCATAGGTTAAAAACTATCTCTAAAAAAACCATTTAAGAATTTGTAACTAGGTCTAACTTCTTCTTTTTTTTCTTAAAAAAAAAAAGGTCTAACTTCCTAGAATAATTAATCCTATGACAATTTATTAATATGGAAATTAAATAAACTTACTGAGTTAAATTCTTAGGTACTCCCGGAGTATGGATAAATGGTACTCGCTCCCTCCTCTCACATTTATAGTAGACCATATCATAAATTTAATGAGTGATAAATATGAGAGGAGAAAATATCATTCTCCATACTTCGGGAGTATCTAAGTATTACTCATAATTAAATACTGTCTGCTTAACCTATTTTGAAAGCAAAAAATTTTGCTATGTCATATCTAGCAATGAATTATGAAAATAAATTGTCAATTTGCTTTTTACAAAAATAAAAAGTCTCGAAATAATTAAACTGATGCAAGAGTGATCATATGATGGATCGGTGGTGTGTGTGTGTGTATATATATATATATATATATATATATATATATGGAGTATAAAGTGGAACTTTATAATGGGACAAAGAATATTCATTCCACACAGTTATTATTAGTAAGGTCATATTGGGGGGTCAATTATTAAAATAAAATATGTGTGTTTTGAAAAAAACATAATTAACCTCGAGTAATGAACCTTGGAAATTTACAATTCACTTCTATATTTTTGTTTTTTAGGTAGAATCTGCTTGGAGATGACGAAACCGTTATACTATATATACAACTTTGCTTGCAACCAAAGATAAGTATCATAGTCATTGATAACCTCGTAGTAGTAGACAGGCCTTGAAAATCTTTCTAGGTGCATGTGATGCAAGAATTGGGAAATGTATGATCAACTAATCTTCTTAACTACAAGTCTTCTTCTTTGAGTAATAGCTGTGGTCGTTTGGTACCTTATTTAATGCTTCTCTTGTAGATGTTGTATTTTTTTTTTTTTGGGTTCTCTTTGTAGGCGTAGTTTAGCTTTAGCCACTCTTGCAGAGAAAACTCCCAGTTAGAAGGATCAGTGGACCAGACTAATTATAGGACTTTCATAACGACATAATTAAGTTCCACACCCCAATTTTATGTGTGGGGGTACTGACCAAGACATTTTACCTATGGATTCATATGCAATGGTTCTTTGACATTGATTGATAGACAAGGACTTATGAACACATTCTCTTGAGTTTATTTTCACCTCAAATCAGAATATATATATATAGGGGTTTTTACTACTTTTTAAAGCTTCACTATATAGGTATAGTTATATATTAATTTACATAATTAATAAACTAATGAAAACATACTCGTCCAAACGATATGAAATTGTTTTTTTTTTTTTCTTTTTCTTTTTTGAGTGTTTCTCCCAGGTTACTCAAAGGGCAGTGACAGTGAAGGCTCAAATTAAAAACAAAAAACAAAAACAAAAAACATTGATGATATTGCTAGGCGTGACTTTGGGCTCCATTCTTTATTGTATATGCCAAAAGAGTGATTTAGAAGGCTCATCAAATTTTACACATTGTGGCACTAAAATATGACTCATGCACCAAATTATCAAGGTAGGGCTACAATCATTTTTTGAGAAAATTACGTAAGTGATGAGCCAAGCAGAACTAATTTGTGTGTAAAAGAATACTAGTGCCGTACATTTGGGGCATCCTCTTGTGAGGTCTCTAATTGTTCATCACATGTCTCCAACAGGTTTTTCCCATAATATGACAGGCTACTAAAAAAGATCTATAAAATAACACTAGATTCACCCATATTTGTTTTGAATAATTTGACTAAATGACACTTTTTTACGTTTGATGACCATGATTGCTTTCATTTTGGTACCTTAAGTCTTAAATTTTATATTTAGTCTACCAAATTTGATTTCGTTTTAAAAATGATCACTTCGTCCTTGTATGTGACTAATTTAGCCATTCAAAAAAATAAAATAAAATAAACGTCATTTTGTTGGCACTTAATAGATAGATATGAACGGAATAATCATTTTAAAAATGTAGTCAAACTTAAATACTTAATGGACCAAAATAAAAATTCTAAAACTTTTAAAATTGTCTAATAATGTTGTTAAGTGTTTGGTATGAAGCGCTCTGCATTTGTTGGGGCAAGGTTATTGTGCAAGATCTCTTGTTTTGAGCTTTTTTTTTTTTTTTTTTCCTTTTTTTTTTCTTTCATTTAACAAAATTACTCCCAAAAAAAAAAAAAAAAGGACAAAGTTAATGGCTAATCATCATTGGATTAGCTCAAGCAATTGTCCTTAGTTTTCATAATTAATGTTTTTAACTTTTTATGGAACTTTGTCAAAAAAAAAACTTTTTATGGAACAAAACCTACAGCGTTTCAGGTGTAAGATATTGGGGCCCAGACCAGCCCATGTGGTGTGCCCACCGATGGGCCTAGCCCGACTCAAGAGAACAACTAATTTTGGAATTATACTCGCGTTGAAATACCAATACCCCCAAAAAGTTCTAGTTTCACAAATATCATTTCGAAATCCAACCTGATAATTACCATGAAGTTTTAATTTTTATACTTCTGGAGCTTGAGGCCCAACTCACTTACCCAATTAGGGTTACAAAGGAGGGCCTGACTAAACTATTGATGTAAATTGTGCTTCTACCTAGTATAACATGGATCCATTTGAACAGTGTCTATTTCATAGGCCCATACCTTTATGTCCTTGCTCTCAGGATCCATTTAACAAAGAATGTCAATTATATCTATATAATATCTAAATGTTTAAGCGTAAAATTTATTGTTGCTTTGCTCTTGTTAAGTCAAATTAGCGTAGCATTTCGGTTTGTTTTGGTTCATTTGGTCCATTTCAATCCACTTTTGTCCTTTATGTCTATTATAGGTCCACTTGTTTCACTTCAGTCCACGTCGGTTCAATTCGGTCCATATCAGTCCACTTATGCCCATTTCAGTCCATTTCGGTCTATTATGGTCCACATAGTTTACTTCCGTCTAATTTGGTCCAATTTATTCCACTTTGGTCTATACAGTCCATTGCGGTCCACTTCTATCTATTCGGTTCAGTTTGGTCCATTTCAGTTTATTTGGTCCACTGTAGTGATGTTTGGGATGAGAGGTTTTTGTAGAAAAAGGAGCTACCCATTGACAATTATATAACATTTTTCAATGTAATGTTAATAAATTCTTGATAAAATTACATTTTTTTTTTTTACATTATTAAATTCTTATATTTTTTTCAAATATAAGTGATGAGTTTATTCATATATGCTTCATTTTTAGACCATTCAAAACGTATAGAGGATGAACCATTTACAAGGAGTACTAGAAACAAATTTCAACCATACATTAGATTATTTACAAAATATCTCATCTTATATAATAATTGAATGTGAAATGCATTGTGTTTCCTTAAAAAAAAGTTACAAAATTCTAACAAATAAAAAATATAGATAACTTAATTTAGAAAATCTAATATATTGTATCGACTATACTTTATTAGAAAATAATCACATCATTTTAAGAACGGTTTAAGACTAATACTTATAAGTCTCATAAGAGACTTCCTCTTATAATCATTATGATTGTTTTCATTTTTGTACCTTGGGTTTGAAATTTTATATTTTGATCCACCAAATATGATTTCGTTTTCAAAATAATCATTCCATTCATGTTTGTGATTGATCTAACTATTAAGTGCCAACAAAATGACATTTTTTTCTCTTGAATGACCAAATTAGTCACCTACATGGACGGAAGGATTATTTTGAAAACATAATTGAACTTAAATACTTAATGGACCAAAATAAAAATTCTAAAACTTTTAAAATTGTCTAATAATGTTGTTAAGTGTTTGGTATGAGGTGTTCTGCATTTGTTGGTGCAAGGTTATTGTGCAAGATCTCTTCTCTCTCTCTCTCTCTCTCTCTCTCTCATTGAACAAAATTTCTCCTTCAAAATAAAAATGAACAGAAAAGAAGAGAAAGGACGAAGTTAATGGCTAATCATCTTTGGATTCGCTCAAGCAATTGTCCTTAGTTTGCATAATGTTTTTATGCGATCATAGTCATACCCCACCAAAGCCTACATGAAAGGAACAAAATCTACAGCATTTCATGTGTAAGATATTGGGCCCAGACCAGCCCATGTGGTGTGCCCACCAATGGGCCTAGCCCGACTCAAGAGAACTAATTTTTGAATTATACTCGCTTTGTAATACCCCAAAAAAGTTCTGGTTTCACAAATATCATTTCCAAATCCAATTTGATAATTGCCATGAAGTTTTAATTTTTATACTTCTGGAGCTTGAGGCCCAACTCACTTACCCAATTAGGGTTATAAAGGAGGGTCGGACTAAACTATTGATGTAAATTATGCTTCTAACTAACATGGATCCATTTGAACAGCGTCTATTTCATAGGCCCATACCTCTATGTTCTTGTTCTCCGGATCCATTAAACAAAAGAATGCCAATTATAAATGTGGTAGATATTCTAATATTATATTTTGCATTACTTATTATTTATTAGCTTGTAACCACATGCATATGCATAGATACACATAAAGATATACAATAAAATGTAAAATATAATTCTTATATATATAATTTAAATACTATTGATAGTCATTTTTATATTTTGTTAACTCTTTAAAAAAAATTTGTAAGGATATTATTAGGTATAAAATATAAATTATCTTCTTCTTTTTTTAATTATTGTGAAACTCTTTTTTTTTTTTCGATTCATTTATTCTAGACTCTTTGGTTTTTATACTTAATAACTCACTTGAATGGATATTTATGATGTGGTCCCACATTTGATTCTAAAATTAAGAAATAAAATTCTTTAAGAATAAATAATTTAGGACACATGATGCAAAATCAGAACTTTAATTTGAAATTCTAATTTGAGTTTATCTCTCTCAGCTTTACTTATTATTATATACATAGATTAGTATTATTTGAAGACAAATTAGACAAACACTTATCTCTTTCTATATAATATCTAAAAGCTTAAGCATAAAATTTATTATTATTACACTCTTGTTGAGCCACATTAGCATAGTATTTCGGTCTGTTTTGGTTTATTAGGTTCAATTCAGTCCATTTCGGTCCACTTTTGTCTATTTGGTACCCTTCGGTCTATTACGGTCCACTTCGTTCACTTCAGTCCACATCGGTCCAATTCGGTCCACTTTTGTCTATTCGGTCTATATCGGTCTACCTCGGTTTATTACGGTCCACTTGGTTCACTTCGATCCACTTTGCTCTATTCGGTCTATTTCGGTCTACTTCTGTCCATTCCGTCCACTTTGGTTCATTTCCGTCTAGTTCGGTTTTCTTTGGTCTATTCGGTCTACTTCAGTCGATTTAGTCCAGTTCGGTCTATTATGGTCCACTTGGTTTACTCCGGTCTATTTCGGTCCAATTCATTTCACTTTGGTCTATTCGGTCTATTTCGGTTCACTTCTCTCTATTCAGTCCATATCGGTCTACGTCCATCTATTATGGTCCACTTTAGTCGATTCGGTCCACTTCTTTCCATTCGGTCCACTTTGGTTCATTTCGGTCTAGTTCAGATTACATTGGTCCATTCGGTCTACTTTATTGTGGTCCACTTGGTTCACTCTACTTCGAGCCCATTCGTTCCACTTTGGTCTATTCGGTCCACTTCTGTCTATTCAGTCCAATTTGGTTCATTTAGGTCCAGTTCAATTTAATTTAGTCCATTTGGTCTATTTCAGTCCATTTCTATCTATTTAGTTCAAGTTGGTCCATTTCGGTCTATTTGGTCTACTTCGGTAATGTTTGGGAGGAAAGGTTTGTGTAGAAAGAGGAGCTGCTCATTGACAATTATATCACATTTTCAACGTAATTTTGTTATAATTTCTTAATAAAATTACATTTTTCTTACATTATTAAAGTCTTGTATTTTTTTCTAATATTATTGATGGATTTATTTTTATGTGCTTCCTTTTTAGATCATTCAAAACATATAGAGGATGAACCATTTACAAGGAGTACTAGAAAAAAAAAATTCAATCACACATTACATTATTTACAAAATATCTCATCTTATATAATACTTGAATGTAAAATGCATTGTGTTTCCTTAAAAATTAGAAAATTTAATATATTGTATCGATTATACTTTGTTAGAAAACAATCACATCATTTTAAGAATGATTTAAAACTAACACTGTGGGGGTGACAAACCAGGGAGCCCATACCAATGTATGTGTTGGGCCAGGGGCCTAGCCCAAAAAAGAACTCCTCCTCGGCCAAGCAAGGCCGAGGACAAAGGGGACGGTCTGTCATTGAGAGTGACACTCCGAACCATTCCATAGAAGAGGATAAATATTAAGAAAGAAAAGGACAAAGGAAGGCCTGGAAATATCTAAGAGAAAGCTGCTACTATCGCATTAAGTGCTCTGCAACTAAACTGAATCCTGTTTTTCAGCCTTTACAACCACTCCCAACGACTTTGGGCAGGGGCTAATGGGACAAGTATCATCACTATCAACCTAAATCTACACGTGGACGGTGGAAATGGGAAGAAGATAATATAAAATAGGGGGGAAGGACTGGAAGAAAGAGGTCAATATATATGAAAAAGGAGTCTCCTCAGATAAAATCTGAGGACGTCTCTTCCTAGTAAATCTATGACATCTTTCTTTCTTTATCATCCAGACCTGTTGGTCGATTGTCTGATTCGCTAAGGTCCAAGTTTCCCACCCATTCTCTACAAATTCATTGTATTGGGCTTGTAAGAACCAAGTACAAGAGTTCTGGGCCTTAGATCCCTTGGGCTCACAATTTATTTGTAGTGGGTTTAAGGATTTCCTACAATGGGTCGTTCTCGGCAGAGAGACTCAAAGCAACACTCAGTTGAAATGCTCTCTCCTTGACTATTTTCTCTCAATTTTTCTGAACCCCTTCTTCTCCCAACTTTCCTCTATTTATAGCCAAGGTTAGTGGGGAGATCATGATTACATTCACCGTTAGTGTTATTGAAGGTCCAGTATTATCTGGTTAAAATGGTTGTTTAGGTGAAAGGGCGGTGCAGCATTTATGATCTTGGAACTTGGCTCCATTTTCACCGATTATGTTCGGCAACTCACGTTCCCGTGCATATCATGACCTTCCCGGGTATTGACTCATGCGCTCTACCGGGAAATATTAACCGGTCAACCCGGGGAACTTAATACCAAAAACTTGTTTTTGGCTCTAAGGCAGTTTCAAGAAGGGCATAAGGTAACTGGAACTTTCTGCTGGGCCTGCACCCAAGGCCGGTATGGGCTTGGGCCCGGGGCCCAGATGGGTCTGGGCCCAAGGCCAGTATGGGCTTTGGGAGCTCGGTGCCGTACAATAGCCCCCCCTTGATTCATACTCGGTCGCCGAGGAGAATCAAGGAGCTGCCTGGGCCTTTTGACCTCGGGAATCTTTTAGTCTGGGACTTCTAGCTGTCATTTCTCATTAATAGTCATCTCAAAAGACGCGCCGTTTCGCGGCGCCAGGCGCAGTCGTCATTATTGCCTGACGATTCGTGAACCGAAGCGGCGCGCAAATCGGTTTACGCTTGGCATTTGCTGGGTCGCTCGTTCGCTGTGCCCATTTATTGCTTGATCAAGCGTTTCTTCTTTCCCCATTTCTTCTGGCACTATAAATAGTTCTTCTCCAAACGTCACTCCATTTTTCCTTCGCCTCTGATCTTTAGTGCCTACTCTCTGCCGACCACATTTCTGTGTGCTTGCTTGCTCAGCGTTCTTTTCCTCCTTAGAACCCAAAGTAAGTCTTTCTTCCCCTTCCTGTTCCTTCAGCTTTGTTTCTTTGAGTTTATTCTTGTAGTTTTAGGCTTTATAGATGGGTTATTCTTACCTTCTAGATACCCCGGCTGCTTTGGCCACCTTTAGGAGTAAATTTAGTATCCCCAGTGACGTGGACGTGACTTACTGCCATGAGAGTGATATGGAACTCCACCGAGGGCAGGGTACAGCCTTCTTTCCTTTGATGGCCATCTTAGAAGGTGGGGTTAGGTTCCCGGTAGATCCCCTCCTGATAAGCACACTCACCTACTATGGGCTGTGCCCCGACCAGCTTCCCCCCAATTTTTACCGGGTAGTTAGTTGTGTCGGCCAGTTGAACCATACCTTTAACTTACAACTAGACCACCATGATATTAACCAAATGTACAGCCTCTGTGGGAGCAAATCCACAAATTACTACTTAAAGACAAGGGATGCTCGGGTACGGCTGATATCGTGCCTACCCGATTCGAACAGGAACTCCGCCGGGGAGTTTGTCAGGGTGCGCGGCAATTGGTTTGCCGGGGAGATCCCTTGCCCCCTCACACGGCGTGAAGTGGGTTCGTACCCTCCCCTTCTTATAGTTGTTTGAGTAAAAGAAAATCTTTTATTGTTAAAAGCTAACGCGTTATCTGTTCTTTTGCAGACGGCAAAGTGTTTGCTCAGGACCTCAGAGCCATCCACGTCAGGGACCTAAACTTCGTCCTTCGTTCCGAGATCTACGTGCATTGGGACGGGCAACTCCGGGCCTCACACCTGATCCTCGGCGTGGAACCGGTTTACTCTACTTGGCAACCTTTCAAGCAGGCGTTGATAGTTGACAGCCCCCTGCTCTCGTACATAGACGTCCGGTACGTGAATTTCTTGCCGCCGAAGCTTACAACCGGGGAAGCGAGGGAATTTGGTCGGCGGTTCACTGCCGCGGACGAACTAGTTCCCCTTCGAGACGATTCTGCGGAACAGGTATCCCGGCGCCTTAGAGAGAGAGCTCACGAAGCTATACAACAAGGGGACCAAGCCCAAGAGCAGCCCCATCCCGAGGATCCACCCGCCGAGCATCAACAGCAAGTGACAGACGCGGCTAACCTGCTAGCTGAAGCGATCCAGCCCAGTGCAAGAATGGTGGCAAGGAGAGTAATGACCCTTGACAGGTTCGTGCCTGGTGCCCGGCCGACCAACCAGCCCCCGCCTACTCAGGGTCGGGGTCCAGTTTCTCAACCTCCTCCCCCCTCGCAGTCCGGACGTGCCCGGAAGAAACAGAAAGTAACCGAGCAACATTCCACGGCCCCGAGGGACGCAATTGCCAAGACTCCTCCCCGACCAACAGGGGGGATTGTCATCCACGAGCCGCCGACCGAAGCCGGTACGGGGGGCGCGTCCTCCTCCCAAGTGGCTCCAGCGTGGGAGCCAAAGTTCCTTCTGGACGGCAAGCCATTGCCATCGACGGCCTCTGTTCGGATGTGGGATAAGGGCGAGGGCGGCCGTATTGCCCAAACCTTGGCCGGAGCTCTCCAACTTCCCGAGGACGTGCACGCCTTTGATGATGGGTCCGAGGAGTCCGTGGGGCGCCGGTTAGAATGGCACGCCATTGCGGTAATTCTTTTGTCTATTTGCTCCATGTAGATTTCCTTTTGTCACCTGTAGATTTCCTTTTGTCACTTTGCTAACCTTTGCGCTTGCTAGGCCGCTCAACTGGCTCACATTGTGGCTGCCCGGGCACGGGAGCTTGATGAGGAAAATGAGCGCGAGAAGGGGGCGCGGGAGGCAGCAGTAAAAACGGCTAAGGAAAAGGCCAAGATTGCTGAGGCTGCCGAGAAGAAGGCTGCTGCCGCGGAGAAGTTCCGAGCATCGGCCGAACAGAGGTGTACTGACCTCCTGGCCAGGCAAAATGAGACGGAACTCAAACTGGCCGAAGCCCTCAGCCTCAACACTTCTCATGCCGACGAGATAGCTGATCTCAGGGCAGGCTTGGCGGCCGCGGAGCAAAAGTGGTACGACGTAGGCTTCGCCGATGCCGAGAACTCCGCAGAGCCGGTGGTGGCTCGGGCTCGGCATATGGGTTTCGAGGCCGGGTGGTTTGCTGCTCTTCAGGCAATGGGAGTTCCTGAAGACTCGCCGCTGAGAGACCCCGGCCAGATTCCATTTCCGAACCCTGTACCTGCCGTCCAGAACGCCCCGGCTTCTCTAGACTAGGAGGAGACGGCCAGTATGAGGGAGTTGGTTGAGCAAATCGACTCTCATGCCGAGCCCGGGGAACTGGAGGCCACGAGCATACCTACTGTGCAGGAACTTCTTGACGAGGCCCAGCCTTTCCCCCCGATCGTCCAACAGGAAGTGCCACCGCCGACTCAACCTCCTAGTTGATTTTATTTTAGCTTATTTTTATTTCATCTTTATTTGCCTATGTCACCGGGATGTGGTGATTGAACCGTTGTTTTAATTTTATAGGTTTTATTTGCCCATGTCACCGGGATGTGGTGATTGAACAATTGCTTTTACTTGTTTAATTGGTAGTCCGTTTTCTTTTCCTGTTCCATTTTGTTGAATGAAATTATATCCGTTTGTGCTTTGCTTGAATTATACCAGTGCTATGGCCGCTTAATAGAATGGTACCCCCGAGATCCTGTTGTGCGGAGCTGTGGGTAGTTTTGAGAGCGCTATTTGGACTTAGTTTTTGTAAAAAGGGTTAAGTTTTTATCAGGTTTTGGTTTGACCGAGAATTGAGTTTCCGTCCTTCGAGCATTTGTTTGCAAAGTTTCCGTTTGTCCGGATATTCGATTTTAACCGAGAATCAAGTTTTTGTCTTCATAGATTTAATTGCAAGGTTCACACATGCTTGGTGATTTTGACCGAGCCGAGGGTCAGGTTCCTGCCCTTAAGATTTATTCGTCAGGTTTTCACCTGCTCGGCGATATTGATCGAGCCGAGAGTCAGGTTTCTGGCCTTAGGATTTTGTTTGGAAGGTTTTCACCTGCTCGGCGATATTGATCGAGCCGAGAGTCAGGTTTCTGTCCTTAGGATTTTGTTTGTAAGGTTTTCACCTGCTCGGCGATATTGATCGAGCCGAGAGTCAGGTTTCTGTCCTTAGGATTTTGTTTGTAAGGTTTTCACCTGCTCGGCGATATTGATCGAGCCGAGAGTCAGGTTTCTGTCCTTAGGATTTTGTTTGTAAGGTTTTCACCTGCTCGGCGATATTGATCGAGCCGAGAGTCAGGTTTCTGTCCTTAGGTTCTGCTGGCGATTCTCTTGGTGCGCGGCTACATTGTCAAAAACAGCAAAGACAAAAAAGTTCATCATACTCTTAATCTTCATAGAATACAAGTTTCGGCTTACATCGATGGTTACGCGTAGAATTTCTTCAGGTTGTTGGCGTTCCATGGTCGGGGGAGCGGCCTCTCGTCCAGGTCCTCCAAGTAGTAAGCCCCTGCCCCTGCGACGGCTGTGACTCTGTATGGTCCCTCCCAACTCTGAGCAAGCTTCCCTGCAGCCCCGTCCCGCATGTTCCCCACTACCCTTCTTAACACCAATTCCCCGGCACTGAATTCCCTGGTCCTTACATTTCGGTTGTACCTTTGCGCCAGCTTCTGCTGATACTCGGCAAGACGTACGGTCGCGGCCTCCCTGCATTCTTCTAGCCAATCCAACTGCTCCATCATAAGGTCGGCGTTCTGTACGGGGTCAAACCCGACGACCCGCGCACTGCATAAGCTCACCTCGGTTGGTATCACCGCTTCTGCTCCGTATGCCAGAGAAAATGGGGTTTCCCCCGTGGATCTCCTGGGGGTCGTGCGGTAGGCCCACAAAACACTGGGTAGTTCTTCTGCCCACCTTCCTTTCGCTCCATCCAACCTTCTCTTGAGCCCGTTCAAAATAGTCTTGTTTACTGCTTCAGCTTGGCCGTTGCTCTGGGGGTATGCCGGGGTTGAATACTTGTTCTTGATGCCGAGCTCGCTGCAAAAGGTCCGAAAAGCGTTGCTGTCGAACTGTAGCCCGTTGTCTGTCACTAGTGAATTCGGCACCCCAAACCTTGTAACTATGTTTTTCCACACAAACTTTTTCACGTCGGTATCCCGGATATTGGCCAAGGCTTCGGCTTCAGCCCACTTTGTGAAGTAATCCACGGCCACCAGTACAAAACGGCGGTTCCCCGTTGCTCGGGGGAATGGCCCGAGGATGTCGAGCCCCCATTATGCAAATGGCCACGGGCTGCTGACAGGGTTTAGATGTCCGGCCGGCTGATGGATCATTGGGGCGTGCCTTTGACATTGTTCGCAACTCCGAACGTATTTGGCGGCGTCCTTCTGCATCTGTGGCCACCAAAACCCCTGCGTCATTGCTCTGTGTGCTAAAGATCGTCCCCCGGCATGCCCGCCGCATACTCCTTCATGCAGCTCGGTTAGAAGCTCCTTGACTTTTTCAGGATGCAGGCACAAGAGGTAAGGGCCAGCGAAGGACCTTCTGTACAACTTTCGGTCTGAAGACAACCAGTACCTGGGAGCCATTCGTCGAATCTTATTGGCCTCGGCCTCATCCTCTGGAACTTTATCTTCGGAAAGAAAGTCTATGATCGGGTTCATCCAGCATGGTCCGGCCACTGCCACCTGCGCAACCTCTACTCCGGCCCGGTCGAGGGCAGTCTTCACACAGATGCTTGGTTCCCTTACAAGTTCAACCGTGATAAGCCTCGGGGTGTCCTCGGTAGCCGATGAGGCTAACGTGGCAAGAGAATCAGCATGCTTGTTTTGCGACCGGGCTACCTGGGATATCTTTACCGTTCCAAACTGACCGATAATCTGCTTTGCCGTACTCAGATAAGCTTTCATTCGGGGATCCCGAGCCTCGAAGTCCCCAGTGATCTGATAAACAACCAGCCGAGAGTCTGAGTAGATTTCCACGTCCCTGGCGCCCAGATGCAATACTGCCCTTAGTCCGGCCAACAAGGCCTCATATTCGGCTTCGTTGTTCGAGGCTTTGAACCCCAATCTGAAGGAATGTTCCAGTCGCATACCTTCAGGGGTGATTATGACGATACCAGCCCCGGCCCCCATAGCGTTTGATGCGCCGTCCACAAATAACCTCCACGGGCGAATCTCCGCACTACAGATTACCTGGCCTTCATTCTTAGGTGTAAATTCCGCGATGAAATCAGCGAGAATCTGCCCTTTCACCGAGCTTCTAGGTCGGTATCTTATGTCAAACGATCCCAACCGAGTCCCCCATTTAGCAATCCGTCCTGTGAAATCGGATCTCTTCAACAGTGATTGCAATGGATACTCGGTGAGGACGAACACTGTGTGTGCCTGGAAGTAGTGTGGTAACTTCCTCGTGGCGTGTACCAAGGCCAAAACCAACTTTTCAAGAGGCAGGTACCTCGTCTCGGCATCGACCAAGGTCTTGCTTACGTAATACACCGGTATTTGTACTCCCCGGTCCCTTAGTAATACAGCACTTACGGCATGATTGGTGACTGCAAGGTACATAAACAGATCCTCCCCGGGCTCCGGGGCCGTCAACCTCGGCGCCTTTGCCAAATACTCCTTTAGTTCTCGAAAAGCTTCATCGCAGCTCTCGTCCCACTGAAACCCCTTCCACTTCTTCAGAAGTTGATAGAATGGCCGGCAGCGATCGGCAAACTTGGAGATGAATCGGTTCAGGGCGGCCAACATCCCGGTGAGCACCTGCACCTCCTTAGGGTTGCTCGGTGGTTTTAGGCGATTGATTGCCTCTATTTGGTCGGGGTTAGCCTCTATTCCCCGAGTGGAGATCAGATAACCCAGGAACTTGCCAGCCCCCACTCCGAAAGTGCATTTTTCGGCATTGAGGCGCAGCCTGTGTCGTCGTAGTATCTCGAATACTCCCCGAAGGTCTTCAGTATGCAGCGACTCTTTTCTGCTCTTTACTACCATGTCGTCGATATAAACTTCAACCGTGCAACCAATTTTTTCCCGGAACATCCTTGTCATCATACGCTGGTAGGTGGCCCCGGCATTCTTCAATCCAAACGGCATGACCGCGTAGTGATAGTTTGCGTTCGGGGATATAAATGCTGTCTTCTCTCGGTCCTCGGGTGCTAAGGCAATCTGGTGGTAGCCTTGGAAGGCGTCCAGGAAACTCATTCTCGGGTGCCCGTACGTGGCATCCACCAGCTGATCAATCTTGGGCATCGGGAACGGATCCTTGGGACACGCTCTGTTTAAATCGGTGAAGTCCACGCAAACTCTCCATTTACCGCTCTTCTTCTTTACTACGACAGTGTTTGCTAGCCATCTCGGGAAGAATATTTCTTTTATGACCCCGGCTTCCTTCAGCCGCTGAACCTCCAGGTTTACTGCATCGACGTGCTCCTTTGATGCTCTTCTCGGCTTCTGCTTTTTCGGAGGAAATGATGGGTCCACATTGAGTTTGTGAACAATGAACTCGGGGTCTACGCCGGGCACTTCATACGGGTTCCACGCGAAGACGTCTATGTTCTGCAACAGGAACAACAACATCTCTACCCTTTCCCGGTCATTCATGCTTGTACCTATCTGGAAGTATTTGTCACTATCTGGGAGAATTCTTACCTTCAGCACCTCCTCGGCAACATCCGCCCCCTTTTCCTGGGGTATCTATAATTGCTATGCAGTCTCTTTCTCGGCGTGCTCAGCTTGGCCGAGCTGTTCCTTTTCCCACTGGACCGCGGCTACGAGGCATTGCTTCGCCACCTGCTGATTCCCCCTCACCTCTACAACTCCGTACTCAGTAGGAAATTTTACTTTCACGTGAAGGGTGGACGGAACAGCCCCCATGGCGTGAATCCACGGCCTCCCCAGGATTGCGGTGTAAGGTGCGAACGATCGGACTACTATGAACGTAACTACAACTTCCTTGCCCTCCATGTCCACTGGGAGTGAGATTTGCCCCTCGGGAATCACAATTCTCCCGTCAAACGAGACCAATGGCGTGTTATACTTCGCCAAATCCTGGGTTTTTAACCCGAGCCCTTCGAAGAGGTCCGGGTACATGACGTCAGCCCCGCTACCCTGATCAATCATCACCCTCTTCACCAGGAATCCGCCTATCCGGGCGGTCACCACCAAAGCGTCGTCGTGAGGTTGGATGGTTCCTTCGAAATCATCTTCTCCGAACGAGATGTCTAGCCGTCCAACTCTCTTTTGCTTCTTGGATGAATCTCCCTCCGCGTAAGCCACTGTCATCACCATCCTTGCCGCTGCTGCCCCTCTCGATGCGGCATGAATGACGCTGATTACCCCCCGGGGTGGTGGAAGGGGATTCCTTCTCTGTGGGGCGCCCTGCTCGGTCTCCCGGTCAGTGGAATCTGCTACAAACTCTTTCAGGTGCCCTGCCTTTACTAACTGCCCGAGATGATCTTTCAATACCCTACACTGCTCGGTGGTGTGCCCCTTGTCTCTGTGATAAGTGCAGTATAGGCTTTGGTTCCTCCGAGATGGGTCGCCCCCCATTTTGTTCGGCCATCTGAAGAATGGCTCGTTCCTTATCCGTTCCAGTATCTTGTGCACGGGCTCTTTAAACAACACATTAACCCCTTCGATCTGCACCTCTGGTTCCTGCATTCTGAAGTCCCTTTTCGGCTTTGGCGGTAAGATGCTTTGCCGAGATCTCCCCGAAAAAGGGGCTTTCCCCCTGCTTTGCAGCCGGTCATCCTCCAGGCGTTTGTACTCCTCTATGCGTCTCATCAGTTGCCTCATGTCCTCCGGGGGTCTTCTCGTCAGCGACTCCCGTAGTTCAGAATCCTCGGGGAGCCCCATCCTGAAGGTGCTAGCCGCAATTTTCTCGTTTCCCCCACCAATCTCATTGTAGAGTTCCCAGTATCGGCTGGCATAACTCCGAAGGGTTTCCCCGACCCTCATTTTCATGGAAAGCAATGCGTCGACCGGTTGTTGCACTCGGCTACATGTTACGAACCTGCTGCCGAACTCCTGAATCAGCTCGGCGAAGCTGTGTAAAGAACCTTTCCGCAACCCATTGAACCATCTCAGTGCGGTAGAGCCGAGACTAGAGGGGAATACTTTACACATCAATGCATCGTTGTGCGCATGCAACGACATCATGTGGATGTAATGACTAACATGCTCCACGGGGTCTGTCCTCCCCTCATAGGAATTGAATGGTGGACGCGTGAATCTGCTCGGCATGGGTGCCCGTTCAATCTCATCAGAGAATGGAGACCGGGCCGCCATCCGCAAGGCCCTGCTCATGGCGTCCATCGCGGCGTTGTGGTGCTGCCGCTCCTCTGGCGACTCTAACCCTTGGTTATCATATCCATGCGACCGGGAACGGTCCCGTCTACGACGAACATCCCGGGAGTGACGACGTGACTCTTGAGAATGGGATCGGTCTCGGTGTTGTTGTGTAACAGATCGGCTGGAACCTTCCTCGCCACGGTTCCTCTTGGGTTGGGGGTTGTGGTTCCTTTCGTGGCGCCGACCCCTTGCCTCCAGCTCCAAGTCCATTACCAATCTGCGCAACCGCTCCAGCTCCCGGTCTCTATCATCATGTTGCCGATGTGCTGAGACGTTTGAAATCGTCCGGTGCGTTTGGGCCGATCCTTCTCCCAATCCGGACCTTTCCTCTCCTCTTGAATGCTCCCTATCCTCCAGCCGCTTCTGCCTTCTCTCCCTCCACGTCGATCCCCGAGAAGATCCTGCGGAATTGCTCGGAACGTGCCCTCTTGAACGCTCCTCAGACATCTTCTTCGCTTGAGTCTCACTCGAACCACAGCTTCGTAGGATGGCCCCACGGTGGGCGCCAATTGTAAGAACCAAGTACAAGAGTTCTGGGCCTTAGATCCCTTGGGCTCACAATTTATTTGTAGTGGGTTTAAGGATTTCCTACAATGGGTCGTTCTCGGCAGAGAGACTCAAAGCAACACTCAGTTGAAATGCTCTCTCCTTGACTATTTTCTCTCAATTTTTCTGAACCCCTTCTTCTCCCAACTTTCCTCTATTTATAGCCAAGGTTAGTGGGGAGATCATGATTACATTCACCGTTAGTGCTATTGAAGGTCCAGTATTATCTGGTTAAAGTGGTTGTTTAGGTGAAAGGGCGGTGCAGCATTTATGATCTTGGAACTTGGCTCCATTTTCACCGATTATGTTCGGCAACTCACGTTCCCGTGCATATCATGACCTTCCCGGGTATTGACTCATGCGCTCTACCGGGAAATATTAACCGGTCAACCCCGGGAACTTAATACCAAAAACTTGTTTTTGGCTCTAAGGCAGTTTCAAGAAGGGCATAAGGTAACTGGAACTTTCTGCTGGGCCTGCGCCCAAGGCCGGTATGGGCTTGGGCCCGGGGCCCAGATGGGTCTGGGCCCAAGGCCAGTATGGGCTTTGGGAGCTCGGTGCCGTACAGGGCTCATTGGATCAAGACTCCATACAATTTAGGCTTGGGCTCCAAAATTGTGACCCTACAAACACGTATGAGACTCATCTACTATTTTTATTTTTCACTTAAAAAAAATATCATCAAAACAAATTTATTAATGTGTTGGAGGGATGTGTCATCAATGTTGATATAAACCCAGTATGTCAAGAGCCGAGTTCACAAATCTACATATATATATATATATATATATATATATATATATCTCTGAATTCTCTTATTATAACTGAAAAAGAAAGTGGAAAATAAAAAAGAAAAATAAATATATGAGCATAAGAGACTTCCTCCTATAATCATGATAAAAGAAGAAGTATGGTGCATCTAGTCAAACTCAAATGGAAGCATGTTAATAGCTGAGGTTGATTGTTGCCTTCCTAATTCCTATAGCTAGATCCACTCACAAAAAACAATTCAACAATAATATTGTTGAAATTGTTCATTTCCAATGAATAAAATAATTCAATTGCCGTTCACCTTGCAAAGAACTATGATAGAATAATTATGGTCATACAAGACGTGCTCACAACTTATAATTGGTATGTGAGTGAATAATGAAAGTATGAAACAAGAGTTACAAGACGAAAATACCTTATTTGAACAAATAGTAATTGGCGTGTAGTTATATATATTTGCTTTAGTTTGTATCTTGTGCCTTGTGCCCATAGGATACAACAATTTTAAGGAGTTCCAGACTTTCTCAAATGTTGATATGACACCCCTGTTGTGTGTTCTTTGTGCACAAAACAAAGGATGCAAAGTTGCAAACCTACTCAGCCGAAAAAAAAGAAGAACAACAACAATATAATAAGGAAAAGTTGTAAACCTTATCCTATTTTTCACTTTTTTTTTTGGAGATAAAAAACCTTATCCTTATATATATATATATATATCACTCTTTGTTCTAGATTATCTAATACTTTGCTACTGTGCCCATTTACATAAATAGTTATTTTAAAGTGAAACCTCCAAGCTGTATATATTGTTCTTTAACTAAAAATAATATTGTGTCGAGGTAATCTTTCCTCATTGCAGTATACATTTTTCTTTCTAAGTATAAATGCCTATATATATCCTCCATCTACCACATCAAATAATTTACAAAATGAAACGACATCTTTGTATATTTTACTTATTAAAATATTTAGCTTTTTTTTTTTAAAGATATTTTTAACTTATAGCGTCCGCTCAGTTTTTAGACCCCTTAAAACCACAATCAGATTAACCTAGGTAATTAGCCAAGTGATTACTTAGTCCAAGTTTCAGATCTAGGTTAACACAATCATATAATCATATCATGCAAAGCAACGGAAATATAAATAACACAATGATATGATGACCCAGGAAACAACACCGGTAAAAACCTTGGGAGAATTTAACCTAACTATCCTCAAGGTAAAAAGCAAATTCACTAGAAAGAATCGAAGTTCATACAATAAGACTTACAAGCCCCCATGCTCGACTTCTTATTGCTACCCATCAGTAGAACTTACTAACACGACCACGTGCAAGCTCCGAATCCACAGACTCCTTCTTTCTTTGGCCTTTGCAAAACACAAACACCCACGTTTGTGACTTTGAAATCTCACTCAAAGGTTTAGCAACACAAACTCTCCTATTTGTGACTCCAAGACCACCCTTGAAGGTTTAGATCATCAGCACCTTTGATGACTAGAGAAGGCAACAACTTCTACAACACCAGATCTTAAGATTCTTCAAAAAATAATACCGGTAGAAGACATAAGAGAGTTTTTGGGTACAAAACCCTAGATCTACAAAAGAGGCACAAGATGCACTCTAATCTCTCTAAAAAACTCTCAAAAAAACCCCACCTAGGGTTAGCTTATAATGTCCTTTAAATACTGGAAAAAACGGCTGGCGATTTGGGCTTCAAACGAATAAGTTATGGCATTTTTACGTTTGCTGATTTTGCTGATATGCGATTTTGGATCGATCGAGTCTGTCTTTCGATCAATCGAACCAACCAGCTTGTAACTCATTTGTTTTTATCCTGAACTTGAGTATTTTGTCTTGGGCTTCAATGTAGACCATTCTAAACTAATGAGACTTAGTTTTTGTCATGTTTTGTCATGGTTTGCCAACATTACAAACTCAAAACCTAACATAAGATATCAATCGATTTTTGGTGTAAGGAATGATTGAGTCCTAAGTCTCTTATTTAAAATATTTAGCTCTTAATTTGAAAGAGTGTACCAGGAAATTGGTTTGGTATGCATTTATAATATCGTTCAATGTTTGACATATAGTTATAGGAGGTTAGAGAAAAAAAAATCTTCGACATTGTTCGTTTGGATTTGGATTGAATATGACGTGGTTCAATGTTTTGTAATGTATATCCACCAAGAGAAAAAATGTTATCTGAAATTGAATAACATAGCTGCAGAGAACCAGACAAACAACTAGTTGTTGGAGCCACGACAGCACTAGTTCATGTCCAAATTAAACATATCGATTTAGTACTGTAAGAATAACTTAGAAATTTTCAAAAGTAGATAAGACCAAAGACACTGACAGAGAAAATTGTCAGCAATCTTTTTTTTTTTTTTTTGATTGGAAAAATTGTCTGCAATCTCCAATCTACAATTAGTGGATCCCACATTGTTACAAGAAATAAGTTTTTGTTTGATGGAAAATCTTGATTATTTGATCTGTACGACTGTATCTCATTTTCGAAGACAACTATAAATAAAATATATATATATTAAGATTTTTTAATTAGATAATTTATTGTGGAGCTTCTAAAATCTTATTTATCTATTTTAAAATAAATAAAATAGATTTTACTATCTCAATTAATATTTAAATAGATATTAAAATGATAATATTTAAAATTCATTTAAATGTTGATGACATTGTAAAATATAATCATTCATTTCTATTAGGTTTTGCGTCCGTTTGGATACAACTTATTTTTGCTGAAACTGAAAACTGAAAATATTGTAGCAAAATAATTTTTAAATGTGTGAATAGTACCGCGAGACCCATTTTTAATATTTTTTTCTGAATAAAGTGACTGTGGGTCCCGTAAACAGTATTGTGAACAGTGATGAATAGTATTTTTTTGTCTCAAAAAGCAGAAAACGCGTGAAGAAGAAGAAAAAAAAAAAAGAAAAAGCAAAACACAAATGCAAAAACGCAAACACCGGATCCAAACACTCACTTTAGTTTGGCGAGAAAATGACTTTTTTGTCACCTTTTCACTTGTCATCAAATCTATGTGTACTTATCGTTTCATTGCTTTGCAAACTAATTTGGTGCTTGTTGTTATTGTAGTTTATAGTATTGTAATTGCGATCACATAATTGGTTTGATTGGTAATAAATTGATAAATTTTAAAAACTCTATAGTAGAGTTACACTAAAAATTATAAGGGATCTTAATCTTAAAAATACATAACACATCCATTTCATTTGTGCGCTTGCATGTGTGTAATGTTAGATTTTGTAACGAAAGAATTGAGATATTCTATTCATGAACCACACATATCATATATATATATATATGTACAAGCCTCAAATATTAGAAATTAATACCACTAAGATTTGTGCGTTTCAGTTAACTCAACTGGTAAAGTCTCTGATGATTGTATAAGAGATCTGAGGTTCAATCCCCGCCTACACCAAAAACTGATTGGTGTCTTGGTCTGATGATAAAGAGCTATCATCAAGAGCGGACGCTATAGGTTGAAAATCTCTCAAAAATTAAAAATACCACTAGGATTTAAACGTAGCTCAACAAAAATAATATCTTTCGTTGTATCTCA
Organism: Quercus robur; assembly: GCF_932294415.1. Lineage (NCBI taxonomy): Eukaryota > Viridiplantae > Streptophyta > Magnoliopsida > Fagales > Fagaceae > Quercus > Quercus robur. The sequence continues at coordinate 2,376,602 of NC_065534.1, read as the reverse complement.
TATTTATGATTTGAATCTCATGATTCATCTCTCCTTTTCCTACTATCTAGACGAGGCAAAAAAACAACTACCATATTAAAATATTTAGCTATAAATGCTTGAGAGGCCTTTAAATAAATTGGACCGAGAGTGTTTAATGCCCGAGAAAATTTTGGACAAACCTATTAAAAAAATTGTGGACACAACTGTCTTTAAATGTAGCCTATCAATCCCATCGAATTAAATGATACAACACAGGTAGATATCAGTTTAAATGTTGTATACACATCCATTCTTGCTGCCTGCCTGTCTGTTTATTGTTGTCCATCTTCCCTTTAATTTGTACTTTGCAAGAATCCATTTTGGAGAGAAAAAAGTGCAGAATTGAAATTGGAGTGGGGCGCCTTTTCGAAATAGGGCCAAGAAGCAATAGCAATATGCACTTTTCAGAGCAATGCAATGCAAGCCACATATATTTATTTCAAAATCTTTTTATTGCAAATTTGCAAGCCACATATAATATATTTCAAAATATATATATTTCTAACTAGACAGGGTGAAAAGTCATAAACTTTTATAGTTTGTATGAACGTACTACTCCCACTATTATTAAAAATATATATAGTGACCAATTAAAATTTATTATTTCGGTAATTTATTTAAAAAATGTATAAAATAAATTGTGATCATAAATTTGTTCTAGACTTTTAATATGACTCATTAAGCGAAGACTTTTGTAACTCGATGCTATTACTTATTTTATTTAGAATAGGAACTAACGGTTGAGTGCAATATATTGTCTTTCCACAATATAAAAATTCTATGTTTGACAAAACTTCACAAAATATTAAAAAGAAGTAACAACTAAACAATTAACAAGTGGCAACAAATATTGTGGAAATAATAAGCTTAGTTCCTATCAAAAAAAAGTTTTGTTACAATTAAACAACAACTAATTTTTAGTCCTAAAACTTTGGAGTTGTTTAGGGATTTTCAAGAGACTAATCATGGTTGATAGTTGACTACATAAATTAATATGCCATTTTTAACTACTTTTACTATTGTTATTTTAGGTCATCCTTTACCTTTTTTTTAATGCATTCCATGTGAATCAATAACTTTTCCTTATTGAAGCATTAATTGTTTGTCTCTGCACATGATCAAACAATCTCAAGTGATTTTTCCTCACACTTTCATTGTTATGGGCTAATGATCGCCCTTATCTTTAAATGAGTTTCTTCATTTCGAATTATATCTTTCCTCGTATTTCCATTAATCCATTTTAATATTCTTATTTTATAAACATGTTACTTCTTAACGGTCCAAAATTCAATACCATAGAATATAAGTGGCCTTATAACAATCTTATAAAATAATGGTTACGACTAATTAGTTTCGAATCTAACTAATTTTAACAAAATAATAAAATCCTTAGGCTACCAATCATGCATATAAAAAGAAAAACTTTGCTTTTTTATTTTTTATATTTTTGTTCTTTGGGAGGAGGTGGGGGGACCAGGGGTTGCTTTGTTGCAAAATTATAAGAAAGCAAAACCACTATACTTATAGCACAACTATTGGCTATACAAAGTGATATATGGTGTAAGACAAATTTGGGCAGACTCAGAATAAGAATTTAGATTCTTACGAATATTATCTTCTTCTTCTTTTTTACATCATTGCAGATTGGGTGCACGATCGAATTAAAAAAAAAAAAAGAAATGAGTGATTGTACATTTTTTTTAAATAAATAAATTTGGCGTTTTTATTAGTTAATGAGTGATTAAATTAAGGATATGAGATCATTTGCTTCCCATGTTTGGAATTTTTAGATAAATAAAAAAAAGCGATAAATACGTAATAAATTCTACAATTTGGCCTTCTTCTTCTTTTTTTGATCAGAACAATTTGATCTTAATTCCAATCCAAATTAAATTTTGAAGTTATAATTGCATCAATATCTATTGCATAGTTTCAAAATCCTTGCAATCTAAAACCTAATTGAGTTGTGGGTTCCAATAAGCTCAACTAGTAAAGTTTAATGGTTGAATAAGAGATTTGAGATTCAATCCCCACCTACGTCAAAAACCGATTGGTGTCTTAGTTTGATGATAAAGAAGGTAATCATCAGAAGTGGACGTCATAGATTGAAACTCTATCAAAATAAAATAAAACCTAATTGAGTCACTTTTGACTAAAAAGTAAAAACAACAAAAACCCTCCATAAAAGACATACTCATACATAAAAACTTGACAAATAAACATGATGTAAATACAGCTTAATTAGTATTTATGGGAAAGGGGGGTTTAAACTTTAAATATCTAAAAAGGTTTATGAACCGTTTATAAGACTTTATATTTCTTTTAGTGAACAGATAAAGTATAAGTAATTGCTATGAATCAAAAAATAAAATTTTAAGATCTCATTTGAAACTAAAAATGCTTCTTTATTGATACAATTAAAACTATTATTCCAAAAAAAAAAAAAAAAATCTTCTTTCATCTCTTTCTTTATAACTTTTATCTTGTTTAAAAAATATTTTTGGCAAGATATTATTAGTATTATCACAAAAACATTAGCGGTCACGCAAATAACATGAAGAACAAGATTAATATGGAGACAAAATCAAACATGAAGGCCCAAAATAAAAACTTTGAAATGTAAAAGTCCACATAATTATTAACCAAACTTTATAGGTCAAAAGTGTACTTTAGTCTAATTAATAAGATCATAACCAATACTCAATCCACATTATCTACCAAGCTTGGCTATGAACTTACTAAGAGTAAAACCCAAGAAATTTGAAAGAAGCAAACATAACCTCATCCTATCTCACCCCAAAGTCACTACCTTAAGCATATAAAGGGTTAGTGGCTATCAGCTTATTGACGTTTTTTTTCTTTTTTTAAGGTCTTTTTTGAAACAGTTCTTCAATTTTTATTTATTTATTTTATAATTTGATAGGTGGGGGAGGGAAATTTTGAACACAGACGTCTCCATCAAAAACACCAAAAAATACCAATTGAATTATAAGACTCTTGGCATTTTTTGCCATTGTTGATTGCTATATCAACGGTAAAATCAACTAGTTTATCAATAATAATAATACTACAATTCTTCTAGTACCACAACCTTTGTACAATTTTTTTTTTTTTTTTTGAGAAGAAACCTTTGTATAACTTTAATGCGAGTGATTGCGATTAGGGGTGATAATTCGTGTTCCCGGGTCAAATTCATGTCGTATTGAGCCATGAGTATTCGATTATATGGGTTGACCCAAACTCGACCTATTTAGTAAACGTGTCAAGAATCCCCAAGACCTGACACAACATGTTTAACCCTTTTAATTAACAAGTCATGTAAAAGTCAATACAAATAACTCGTTTAATAACTTGTTTGATTAATAGGTCATACATGACCTAATTAACCTGTTATCAATTCTCATACATCTAAAATTAAAATTCAATTACAACCACTATATAGTAATAAACATATAATTACAACCATAAATTAAGTAATAATAACAAAATAATAATAATAAATGCTAATACCTTTATAAGCTAAATTGGCCAAACGAGTTAAACGGGTTCGCATGTTGAACACAAACTGTTTATTAAAAGGGTCAGTCGTATCGACTTGAATATGACCCGAACTTGTTTAATCTCAACCTATGACCTGTTTATAAACTGGTTAGTTATGTCAGATTCACGGGTCATGTCAAATTTTGCCACCCCTAATTACGAATCACTACCTACGACTTTTATATGAACTCACCATTTTTTTTCCATCACTTACAATTGAGCACGTTAGAATTGAGTTATAAAATTCTTGACATTTTTTGCAATAGTATATTGCTTATGTCAAAAATATCATCAAGAACAATAATAATACTACTGTTCTTCTAGTATCACAAATTTTGTACAACTTAGACATGGTGATTGTGAGTAGCTACTTACGAATTTCACTTAAACCTATCATTTATTCTTCATCGCTCACAATTATATAGGAAGGGTTAAACTTATGTATAGTGTATAGACGTATTGAAATTTGAACACAAACGCGTTCAAATTTCAACGTATCATTGCATTGCTGCATTGGATCTGGATGCAAGCCGTATCGTTAAGTAAGAAAAGTCCTTAAAAGTTACGTGGGTAGAACTCCTAATAAAAATAATAATAGAATGTCCTCGTTGATGTCATCCATTACAGCTAACTAGTAAAATAAGCCAAAAATGAGAATGAACCCTGCACATACATTCCCAATCAAAAGTTGCCACGCAGAAACCCAATCCCATCTACAAACACACAAGATTGACCCGCCCAATCGTTGATCCTCAAAACTAAGTTCAAAGTCTTACGTGGCATGACCTAATTGGTCACAAACCACCCTTCAGTAGAGATAAAAAATATATATATAAAATAATAGATTAAGGGCATCACAGAGTTCACAGGCTGGCATGGTTGGAAAAGTAGCACCGTTGTAATAATTATTATTTTATCAAAAATAAAAATATTCCTATAATATAATATAATATAGTAATGCTGTAAAGTAACAAGTGAAAAGCGCGGAGGGAATTTAGTTGAGTTGTAATACAATTCATTGGATTCCAAATCCAACTGTATTTTCTTGTTTCTTTCTTCAACTTCTAATACTACTTCTTTCTCTTTTCTCTATTTCATCCCCCGAGATTCTCGCTTTCCCCAACTCACGCTCATTTTTTTGAAATAAAAAAATCAAATCAAAACGCTTATTAGATAACAAAAACCAAATGTATTATTATCAGAAACACAGAGAGAAAAATTAGAGCTCTCTGCGAGCGAGTGATTGACTCGGGGGTCACGTGAGTGGCACGTGACGAGATGGATGTTACCGGCGAAGTTTTACTGGTGCTTGAGCTCGTCGGGGAAGTTACTGCGGCCGGCATTGCCGTTGGCGGTGGTGGAAACGACGGCGTGTCGTTTAGGAAGGACTGTACGGATCTGGTGCGGAAGATTTCGCTGCTCTCGCATTTGCTTGAGGAGATCAGAGAGTTTCGTGCGGCGTCGGCGGCGACTTCTGATGATGTGGATGTGGAGTCGTTGTCGTGGTCGTCCGATCTGGTTGTGGCTCTCCGAGCTGCTAAGCGGCTTTTGTCTCTCGCCGGGAGCTTCCGCTCCAAGAGCTCTTCCGTGAGTTTCATGTTATTCTTTGTGTGTGCATGTGTTTGTATGTAGTGTCTGTTTGGTTGCTCGGAAAGTGAGAGAGAAAGAAAAAAGAAAATTTCAAGCTCCGAAAATGGTTATACTTGATGCATTAAAGCAGTAGAGTTGAGTTTAAGACTTGAGTTTTTTTTTTTTTTTTTTTTGAATCTCGCATTCTGGATTTTTGTTTTGTTTCGATCGTTTCCTGCATTTTCTCGGCAAACAAACGTAGCGATTGTGTGAATTGACATGGAATTTGCTTGCTTTATTTTTTTGGAAATTTAGATCTATGCTATGTTTTTTTTTTTATGGGTGATAGTGACAATGTGATTTTTCCGTACGATCTAGTGCGAAAGTAATTAGATTGATAGCAAAGTTGAGATTTGATTGCACAGTTTCTTATTCTAAATTGACGTGTTTGGATTTGTTGATGATAAAGAATAATCAACATCACTATTGGTTTGAAATAGTTATAATTCGAAGAACAGTGAATTGCAATTCTCTCTTAAACTTTGAAAAAAAAAAAAAAAAAACCTCTGATAAAACATTGCTGCCAAGTCAACTGGCATTTCCTAGTGTTTTCAATAGAGATTTTCAGAATCCTCAGATTGTCAATGTTTGAATTGGATACCAGGAAATTTCTTGCTAGCGATTTATTGATTGATTGATTGGACGTCATTAGCTGGATTTGAGTCAACCCAACAAAGCACATAAACTAGGTGGATCTATTATTTGTGCTTAATGGGCATGCCAAATTTTGTAAAAATTGGAAATTTTGAATCTTTTGCATGTAATTTCAAAAATACCCACGTGAAATTGTTATTGATCTCTAATCATCTTGATATTTTACATGCATGAAGAGTATAAGGATATGATAATCCAACAGTTCAAATAAATAAATAAAATAAAAACTCATTCAACAGAAAGTCTATTTATAGCTAATCCTATGTCCTTGCAATGGGAATGATAGAGTATGCTTTTTATTTAGACGCAAATTGTTTGAGTTGCATCCTTATTCTTGCTAAGACTCTGTTGTTGTCATGTGCATCCTTAAAAGAATGTCTAGGTACCTCTCTGAAATTTGCTATATCTTGATTTAAGGATGGAACTACCAGGAGAATTGCCTCCCTATTTCAATCTGTGACATGGAAATTGGAGAAAGCATTGAGCAGCATTCCATATGATCATTTTGACATCTCGGAGGAAGTTCAAGAACAGGTAGGAGTTGATATATCTATGGTGCTTTTCATATCAACTGGACTTGTACTTTATAGTTTTTCTTTTACTAGAATGGCAGAAATGAGTGCGTATAGCCGACCCTGACTAATCTGTCGAGGATCCATAACTGACCAAAAATTTTGAGACTAAGGCTTTGTTGTTGTTGTAGGTGGAGTTGGTGAGATCACAATTGAGAAGAGCCACAGAAAGATATGGGTCCTTGAATTCAAAAATGTTATCTCATGTCTTAGCCCAGCTGCTGAATGAAGAAATTGATCAGCAATTGGGCAATAGGTTGATTAGAAGTCTCCATATTCAGAATAATGGTAGTATTGACAGTGAAGTTTCATCAAAGATGGGTGCTGTTCCAGAAAGTAATGGTTCAAAAAGCCATGGTGTAAATATAATAAGTTATAAATCTAAAAGGCTCGGAAACACTTCTGATCATTCTGAAGCCTGTCTAGTAATTGACATTGATGCTGATGGACAAGACAATTCACCCAACAAGAGTTTAGATGAAATCAAGAAGCCTGATCCAATTGCAATTCCTGATGATTTTCTTTGCCCTATATCCTTGGAACTCATGAGGGATCCAGTTATTGTGGCCACAGGGCAGGTATATATTACACTTAAAATTATATTTTGACATATGTTCTTTTAAAAGAGATTTTCTTGAAATTATGGAAATCTTTCTCTTTCATATACCCTGCCTTCTGATATCTCTCTCTCTTAATTGTTCAGACATATGAGAGATCTTTCATACAGAGATGGATAGACTCTGGGAATGCAACATGTCCAAAAACTCAGCAAAAGCTCGAAAATTTTACACTCACTCCAAATTATGTTCTGAGAAGTCTAATTACTCAGTGGTGTGCTAAGCATAATATTGAGCAGCCAACAGGACTAACAAATGGAAAAATAAAAAAGAGTGACGGATCATTTCGTGATGTTAGTGGGGACATAGCAGCCATTCAAGCTCTTGTCCGCAAGCTCTCTAGCCGGTCTGTTGAGGAGCGTAGAACAGCTGCAGCTGAAATCCGATCACTATCTAAAAGAAGCACAGATAACAGAATACTAATTGCAGAATCTGGAGGCATTCCAATTCTGGTCAACCTTTTAACCTCAGAAGACGTGTTAACACAGGAAAATGCAGTTACATCCATTCTCAACCTCTCTATATATGAAAACAACAAGGGACTCATAATGCTTGCCGGAGCTATCCCTTCAATTGTCCAAGTCCTCAGAAATGGAAGCATGGAAGCAAGAGAGAATGCAGCAGCTACCCTTTTTAGCTTGTCACTTGGAGATGAGAACAAAATAATAATAGGTGCATCAGGTGCAATCCCAGCTTTGGTGGTATTGCTCCAAGATGGAAGCACTAGAGGGAAGAAAGATGCTGCGACAGCGCTGTTCAATTTGTGCATTTATCAGGGAAACAAGGGTAGAGCTATTAGGGCAGGGATCATCTCAGCTTTATTGAAGATGCTTACAGATCCGAGCAATTGTATGGTTGATGAAGCTCTAACTATAATGTCAGTTCTTGCTAGCCACCATGAAGCAAAGGTTGCTATTGTAAAGGCTAGTACTATTCCTGTCTTGATAGACCTTTTGAGAACTGGACTACCTCGCAATAAAGAAAATGCGGCTGCAATTTTACTTGCTTTGTGCAAGAGAGATTCTGACAATCTTGCCTGCATAAGTAGGCTTGGTGCTGTCATACCCTTGACAGAGCTTGCTAAAAGCGGCACAGAGAGGGCCAAACGGAAGGCCACTTCATTGTTGGAGCATCTTCGAAAGTTACAACAGTTCCAACAGGTGTAGTTGTAATAAAGGGAAATTTTTTTATTTATTCCATTGCTTCCAATTATTTGACAATGAATTTCAGGCGTGACAACTGAGAATAGGAGCTTGAGATATTAATGACTTTCTCATTGCTTCTACTTATTTAATATTTATTCCCTCCTGTATGAGTGTGTAAAAAGTTCATTCCTTCTGTACTGAGTGTGTAAAAAATTCATTTGATATAATGCTTATCGCAAAATTCTTCACTGGCAATTGCAGTTTCATGTTTGATCTTTTGTTGTGATTGAAAAGCTGTTACTTAGGATTTGCAATGGTCAACAGTAGAAAACACAAATTATTCTGCTATATAAGCCATTTAGGAAATGATTTTGCAAAAGCAATCTGACATGAAAGGGACCTATAAATTAGATTCATATATGCAAGAGATATCCAAGGCTTCATCTTTGTATATAAAAAATTTGATGACAATTGGCTGCACTGTTTTTGATTGGCACTCTAAAGAAGCACTGTATCAAAGAGTGCAGCCCTTAAAGTCATTAAAGCACTTTTGTTACATTAACCAAATTTGTTCCTATTAAAATAATTGCCTCCTGGTTGGTGAGCTTTAAAGCATAATCTCAATGGCTGAGATTGCTATTACTTTGTGTTAGTCCAATCGAGCTACATTTTCAGCCCTTAATTGCTATTTTAATAAATGAAAAGCGGATTGTGCCAACTGTTTACTTTTGGTTTTGGGGAGTAAGATAATGAAGGAAAAAACAATTTCTTGATGGCTTCTTTCTCTTCTTTTTTTCCCTTTTTCTTTATGCAAATTTTGAGGCAAAATTTGCTAAATAGTAGTTTTTTAGAAAAAAATTTGGTACATAGCATGCGTTTGAAACTATTTTGTAAGTTGGACTATTTTTGAGCTCAAGTTTGAGCTGAAGCTCGAGTTTGACAAACTTGAGTTCCAAGCACTATGCAGCAATATTGAATGGAACTCAAGTTTGACAAGCTCAAGTTCCGGCCCAAACTTGAGTTTGCCAAATTTGAATTCCAAAAATAGTTTAACTTATAAAATAGTTTCATTGGTGTGTTGGTTTCCTAAAATTTTTCTAAAATCATGCTATCTGGCAAATTTTGCCCACGTTTTGAAGCTAAGTTAAGTGCAAAATGTGAGGTCCACGACACATTATATTCTTAAAGTAAGTGTAGTAGACATGAGGGTGTAAGGTATATGAGTGACAGACCAATAAAAGATAAGGAGATAATGAATTCAGTTTAAGGGTTAGTCACATCAATTAAAGATAAGATAATGGAAAGTGTTGAGTCCTATTTAGATCCCAATATTAATTATGCAGTGGATTTATTAATTAATTATGAATTAACTCAATTATGTGATCCACAATATTAATATTATAAACCACAAATAGCAACGCGTCAAATCATAAAGCAATAAACATAAAGCGATAAAAATAATATAATTAAGAGCAATTTAAATCTAAAAATAATTATAATAGCAAAAAAATAAAAAATAAACCTTCTTTTGAAAAACACATAGACCATATGAAAGTAGAGAGAACAAAGTGGTAAAAGAAAAAAAAAATACTTATAGTTTACATTTCAAGAAAATGTTTAAGTTAATAAATTGGCTTAAATATTAAGCCAATTTACACACAGTTTTTTAAAGTTTCATATCTTTAAGGTAAAGTTTGTTCCTATATGATTTATGTTTCAAGTCAAATAAACCAATAAACTTAAGTTATTCCAAACAAACTTTAGTGTATGTTTGGCATTGTTGTAGAAAGTAGAGGTTTTTAGTTGTAAAGCTTTAATTGCATGTAGAGCTTTTTGTGATATAAAGTTTTAATTGAAAACCTCTTTAACATTTTAAGTGTGCAATATATAAATACAAATTTAAAATTTTGGATTAATAAAGATTGAAAAATAGATTGTATAACTTTTTTTCCTTTCTAAAAGTTATAATTTAAATTTTATTTTATTTGTTTGCTGAAAAAAACTAAAGAAATCTGAAACACTTTTTCTAGTTGTGACTAGACGAGCTCTAAGAATTCTTTGGATTGCTGCCAAAATTCTATGAGGATAAGGTATCAATTGACAATGCTGTCATAACCTGTTGGAAATGAAGACATATAAGACTAATAAAGTGGGCCTTTTCCTTTTTTTTTTTTTTTCTTTTTTCCTCTTGTGTTGTCTGTAACTTTGGCTCAATTTTTATGCTTTTGACTGTACTTTACCTGCAATTTGCATCAGTTTTTTTTTTTGAAATGCTCTCTAATCGTGCCTTTTAATTTTCAAATTTGCCTTTTTTGAATTTCTCTTTAATTGTGCCCTTCTAATTTTCAAATTCGTAGCTCAAAATTCAGTTGGTTTGCATTTTTCTTCTTTTGGGCTTTTACAGTTACAAGAAGTGGGAAAAAAGAATTTGAACTTAACTTCTCCAGCATGGTCATATTAATTTGTTTCAACCCTGTTAAAGATGCTAAAAATTTTGGAAAGTACAAAGGTGTTTGCCAGGAAATATGGGAAATCATGAGTACAAATTAAGTACAAACAGCTGGTGTTGAACCCAAAATACAGCTGGGTGTTATTGAAGCGAAAATTTCTGATCATGTTTTTGTCTGTGTGTAAAAGTTTTCTTAATTTTTGTCAAATTCTTTGACACTTTCGATTTAAGTCTTTGGACCACAACAATATATGTATGATAGATATATTAATAACAGTAGTCATAAATTGATGAACAGTACAAACTACTTTTCTCGGTCAGTTGAGTTTCAATTATCGTCCAGGATAATTAGATATAGTTAGAAAACTTGGGCAGCTTCGAATTTGATGAGCGGACCATCATTTTAGACTTGGTGTTTGATTATTCTTCAAAAACTATTACGTTATAGACTAGAGCATGGTAAGTTAGTCCCACCAATATTGGGTCAACATGACAATTGATAAACAATACTTCACCTGTGTTAAAAGTCACAAACATATTACTTTACGTAGTTTTCATGTGAAAAGATACATATAATTTCACGTAAAAAAAAAATTGATCTTCCAATAAGCACCATGAATTAAGTCAAATTTCACATGTATTAGTAGGAATATTAACAAAGATTGTGTGAATCCACGCCGTGATCTCCGTGAATCAATAATGTTATTGAAGAATGAAACAAATATGATTAGGTAATCATCTTTCAAACCCCCACATATCACGGGGCTAGGTTTCGGGGGGTTCAATTTGTCCTCCAAACATTTGAGAGATGTGGTTGTTGAAAACACTATAGTGAGGACAAATATCAACGAGTTCAAATAGGCGCCCTTTTGTTTTTTTAATTAATACCAATGAAAGTGAAAGCCTACGTACATGTTATTTTTTCAAAAGGTAGGCTAATTTTCAAACCTTGCCTTCTTTTATTGACCAAAGATCTTAACCAATAACAACCCATGAAACAACGTCCTTATCCCTCACACCAACCGCTATAATTTTTAAACCACGAAGAGCTGCTTTATTGTTCACTTGGTACTCAAAAGAGGGATCAAAAACCAAACTTGGTTAGCGAGAGAGAGCAGAGAGAAAAGGAAAAGCCAAAAATGGGGAATAGTTTGGGAGCTAAGAAGAGTGCAAAGGTGATGAAAATAAACGGTGAGACATTGAAGTTGAAGACACCAGTTAAAGCTGGGGCGGTAGTTAAGGACTACCCAGGTCATGTTTTAATAGAATCTGAAGCTGTAAAGCATTTTGGCATTAGAGCAAAGGCTTTAGAGCCACACCAAGAGTTGGAGCCAAAGAGGCTCTATTTCCTAGTAGAGTTGCCAAATGCTCCAAAAGAGATAGTTCCAAGAAGGGTTCGGTCGGGGATAAACATGAGTGCCAAAGACAGACTTGAGAGCCTAATGCTGTCTAGGAGGTCAGTTTCTGACCTTACTATAATGAAATCAACAAGCATTTTGCCCGAGGAGTGTTACAGCAAAGAAGGGTCACAACATGGGGGTGCACTTCGTGTCAAAATGAGGCTTCCAAGGGCAGAAGTTGAGAAATTGATGAAAGAGAGCAGAGACAAGGCTGAGGTAGCAGAGAAGATTATGGATCTTTGCAGGGCTAACACTGGCAACAATAATGATGGGCATGAAATTGCACATGAGGGCATGGCCTTGGACCAGCAAGTGCATTGGAAGGGTGACCATAATCATGGAAGAGTTAGAGAGGGCATCAAGGGGCGTGAGGTATGCTTTCTCTAAGACACTAATTCAATTTTCATGCCATCTTCTCCGGAAGAATATAATATGTATTCAATATATGCATATATGTTTACCAAAAAAAAAAATATATATATATATATATATATGCATATATTATTATTTTTTTATTATATATATGTCCCATGTATATGATTGTAGAGTTCACACATTATGAGAGAAAATATACATGAATCATAATTATTAGTTCACATACTAAAAGAAAAATGCATTTCATGCCCCCAGTATACGCATAATCATTTTTGTAGTATATGCATGCATCTTACTTAAACTATAACTATAGTAGAGTTTACACAAAATGAGAATGAGAATGCACTGTTGATTGAATTTGACATTTTGGCTTTGTGTGTTTGGGTTTGTGTGTGTTGAACAACATTTTGAGCAGTGGTCCATTACGAATTTGGTAAACCTAAAATTGACCATCACGTGGTTGTGGACCAGCAAATGATTATGTTATTTGTTGTGCGTTTCTTATCAATTCGTGGTTTCATGTATTTTGTGAGCTACTCCATTATTATTTTTCAGCAAAGGGTAATAATTTAAGCCATATATATATATATATATATATATATACAGGTTAAATTATATCCATAATTTTGATCAAGCTAAGATCCAATTCCATGTGTCTACTACTCAGGGTACGTAATATTATTTAGCCAAACGGCAAGTAGTAGCTCACAAACTTTTACCAGTGGAAACTGGAAGCTCGTAGTTTATAGTTCTTAAAGTGCAAGTTCTAATACGAGTTAACTACTTGAAAAAACCTCAATTTTTTTAAAAAAATAGGTCTAATGACAATATATACTTTTTTCAACCGTTAACATGATTTGTTGTGATTGTCAACGGTAGATTCATGAAAAAAAAATGTTGATAACCTAATACATCAACAATTATGGGGAAAAAGTTATGTCCTAGCATTTCTCTTTAAAAAAAAAAAAAAAAAAAATCAAATTTCAATTTCTGAACATTTATTGGTTTCACCCACACACAGCTCGTGCCCTTTTAGCTATTTTAGACTTTCAAACCTTTCCTACTCCATTAAAAAAATAGTACTTTCTTTGGGTGTTTGAATTGAGTTGTAACTGCATGTTTGACATTTTCTTTGTAGGTTAGTAAAATAAAGGAGCTAATTAAATGAGCTTCCTACCATATAAGCATGTGTTCATTGAATTTGAATCCGGCCCGAAAAATAAGAAACTTGGGCACGGCTAAGTCAGACCTTTATTTATGTGGGCATGGGCTCAATGCTTGCCTTTTGAACACCTGATACAGTAGCCTGACCATTCAAAAAAAGAAACCATCCAAAATTGAATTTAGTCCAAGTTTTCGGTTTCTTTTTTATCCTTTCTTTTGGATGACTCAAAACCAGATGTGAATGCGATTGCACGTTTATTTTTTGTTGTTGACTAAGTGAAATTTCACTTTGACCCACAACAAGTGCAAAACAAAAGGGATGTGTGACAAAATCAATGCAAAATTCGGTTTTTACGGACTTTTTCTGTATGAATTGATATGTATATAATGTTTCGTTAATGTCTGCTCTTATAATATTTATTTAATTATCAAATTTAGAAAAAAAATTATGAAAAATTAAAGTAGTTGTTAGAAGTTAAAATAATTAGATGCTTTTTTCATTTTTTCATAAAAAAATTTCTAAAATAGTTTACTAATAAAATTCATGCATGTATATATAGCCACACATGAAGTTTATCGTATCTAGTGCACAAAGTTCTCAGTATTTTATTCAACAGAATTACTAACTTTTTATTTTTATTTTTATGCTAGAAATTGCAGAAGCGAGTGAGTTTCATGCCAATGACTGAAGCAGAGATTCAAATAGCTGTTCAAGCTTCTTAGCAAATGATCAAATAACCTAGATGGGCATTTGAAATGAGGCACACAACACAATCTAGACTATGGACCATTATGCACTCTCTACCCTCTAACCAACCAATACTCAGTGTCATGTGTGTTACTTTTGTACATGTAACAAAGAAGTTGTTGGATGCTAAATAAAAGCTTATAGTGATACATACATAAACTACTTATTGAGGAGATATATATTATGGTACATGCAACAACTTTAACTTTACATTTCTTCTTGGTTCTTCTTACCAAGATGTCTTTAGCCATGGATGAAGTTTAAATGGAACAAAAATATATGGGTAACAGAAAGCAGATACATGCATAAACCAAAGTCACAACAGCTAATATAATACTTATAATAATTAGAATGGCAAAATTGTTCAGCAATTTACTTACATCCACAGGATTGCAATGATTTCACTATTTTTAAGAAAAAATACAATACAATTTTTCTCTCTCAAAACAACACAATAAACTCTAATATGGAACAACGATATTTATATCTTGCACAAAGGATTCACAATAGGCTAAATATGGGCCAAGCCTCCGCTGCATCAACTAAGCCTCTAAAAACCTCCCATTAAAAAACAATAACACTTTTATATGGGGTTGGATCATAATTTGGATTAAATACAACTAGACTACACATAACCCAAAAAAAACTTAAATACAAATCCTTATAAAATGAAATATTAAAAAAAATGATTGTTTCTTTCACATAATTGTGTGCTTTTATAATTGAAAATGTAAGTTTAACTCATGTTTTCAGCATACAATAATACATCGTGTAAATCACATTGCATGAAAGAATATTATTCCCTTAAAAAAAAACAATAGATAAATAAAGGAAAACGCTTAACAAATTGCATCTTAATTGGAAACCATTTGCATTAAGAGCATTAGAGGACACGATGTCTGAAGGAATGAAGCACTAAAATACATAGGAACCTAAATTTTATTCGGGGCGCTTTTTTGTGTGTGGGTTTTACCCGACTAGCTTAGGCCTGGACTTAGGCATTGGGCTTCCAAGCCTAGTGAGATCAAAGCTACACCACATGCCACATGGTGTTGGGCTCTCCAGATAATCAACAACCAATTTTTTTTATTTTTTAATTTCAGAAAAATAAAAATAAAAATTTATTTTAAATAAATAATTAGTATACCACTTATAGATAATTAATATAAGAAAATAAATAAAATTATCTTATTTGCATATGACAATGAATTATTATTTTGACATAAATACAAAGTATTGTTAAGGTGGAAAGCAAAATATATACTAATATTTCAATTTTCTTTCAAATGAGAGTGATATATGGCACAAACTTAGGTTACAACAACACGATTCCTGCTTTTATATTTAATAAATTTTGCTTGGGATGTTGGTATAAGGGATGCTCATTTTGAATGTGATTCTCCTGTGGTATGTGATGTTGTGAGAGGTCTAAGTATTCCTCCAGTTGGTATTAGCAACATTGTTTCAAGCATGTGTCTTAAGTTATGATTTTCGCTCGGTGCAAGTGTCGCATTTAAAGCGATTTGGAAATAAACCAGCACATATTTTAGCTCAATATGCTAGGGATTTAGATTCTTATGTAATTTGGGTAGAGGAAAATTTGGTATTCCTTGAGTCTGCTTTTACTCATGATGTATTGAATTTATTTTCATCTGAATAAAATTACTCCTTTTTTCATTTTATATATATATATATATATATATGATGAAAATGATGGCAATCTGACTTAATGCAATTGCCAAGATGATAACCTGGATCCAAATCCTCAATCCTTTATTTGTCGATGATGAAGGGATAAAAGAAAAAAGTGGTGGGTTCAAACCCACTAGGCTATGTAAAATATGTATATATAAAAAAGGGCTTAATTAATAAAAATCCTCTGCTCATGAGGATGGTACTTTTCAACATGACTAATTGTCTAATAATGTTTATTATCAAAAATAAAATAAACTAATGTATATTATAGGATGCAGCAATTGATTCAATGAAAGTGTAACATATTTCAGCGCAAAGATTTCCGCTTTAAAGCAAACAAGTCATGTGAAGAAACCTTCCAGATGACTTTGGCACATGTGTAAAAAGATTTAGTACAAAGAACATTGACAGAGAAACTTCATATCTCTGATCTCTCTCTTGATATGCATGATTAATACTTTACATATATGTAAGAGAGTCCAGGACATGTGCATGCATGTGAATGGAGTTCTTGATTTGCTGGTGCCCTTTTTGGATTCGGGGCTGTTTCAACTTTCAACTTTGAACAAAGGAAAGCTAAAAAAAGGAGGAAACATCGACAAAGTTGCCTAAGTGTGAGCCAAAAGGAGGAGACCTTGTTCCCTAATTCTCTCTCTCTGCTTTTATTCCAAATTTACTAAAAGCATGACTAGCCGCCTCATTTATAATTTCATATTCGTAAATGTACAACACAATTTGCTATCAAACTACCATATTATTTTTAGTTGACTCCATACTTTCTCTCTCTTTTTTTGGGTTTATTACATATATATATATATATATATATATAGCCAAATGCTAATAAGCACTGTTCGGTGTTTGTTAAGGTTAAAATAATGTATGTCTCACTTAATAATAAAAAAATTGGATAAATAGGAAAAAAAGAACACAATATAAAGTTGACACCACAGTCTATAAAATTGGCAAAAATACTGAAATAAAGTTGGGTGTTAACGGGCACTATATATATACACAACAAATCCTTTAATTGTTAAAAAAAATTACCAATTAAATTAACTAAAATTAATGGTAGGTTTTAAATCTAATCAACTCATAAAGTCAATCGAATGGTGTATTTTATGTAATCCTCTACAATGAGCCAAGAGAGGAGAATTGTTGTTGCAATACTTTGGGATACTTGGCAAAGTTTTAATAATATACATTAAACCAATGGCCATATGATCAGAGGTTAGATTCAGGAGTCAGATCCCCATATTCAAACTAACACAACCCCAGCACCCCCCACACCCCCCCCCCCCCCCCCCCCCCCCCAAAAAAAAATATTCAGAGTCAGATCCCTAAATAAAGGCTATACCATGCATTTGAAGTTAACTTCCATTATGATTCATGTTACCACGATGTGATGGCAACATGAGTCTCACGTGAGACCTAATCCATGTACAAGTGCAGAGTATGAAATTACAGTTGCAACACAACAGTCTCATGTGAGTACCACAATATTGTTTGGAACTGATCTACTTATTTATATAGAGTTATAAACCAAACCCGTGAGTTGATAGAATTTAACATTGTACCTACCTTGGCTACTATATCAATTCATGGATTATTAAGCATTTTGGATTAACTTTCTCATTGGCTATTTTATAACAAACTGCAATCAGGACATCCACCTTAATTTCAATACAACATCAACAACTCCTGGCAAGGACGGAAAGCGAACATTTAATTAGTTGCAGGAAATGGCATAGAGAGTATGCACCAAACAGATGTTAGCGGAAAATTCACAATAATGTGTTAGTTTTCATATGACAAACAATTAGGGAGAGCAATTTTGAGACACAAAAGCAGACCAACAATATAACCATCTCTTCTTGATTTCAGTGTAAAGCCTCTCATTTGGGCTAGTTCTGCCCATATACAGAGTGTACAAAACAAGAAATAAAAAAATAAAATAAAAAAGAATTCATAGGAGGAATCTTACTTTCCTTTTATCTGCAATTTCAATCCCCCCTATTCTTTATTGACAAACAGATGCATTTTGGAGTGTTAACAAAAAAATTGCAATGATGCAGTTCATGATGACCATTGATCAGGTACAGTGAGAAAATAGGTAGTCATTGCCTTCCGGAATCTTTTCTTGTATTGTTTGGGAGAAATAATGGTGGGGGAAGCATTTTTTGGACCACCAAGTATCCCAGATGCCTTCACCCATGTCTCCAAATGTTTGTCCCAGGTATACTGTCTCATGAAATCAATGATCCCTAAAACCAGCTCTTTGCGTTCGTCGTCCACCCCAACCAGCAGGGAATAGTCCATAACATCCACAGACTGAAGAAACATGAGATGGGAAAAAAAATCATTATATATTAAATAGTGCTTTAATGACAACAAAATCTATAAGCCATTTTATGATTTTTTTTGGGAATCCTATCCAATTCCAACCTTACACTTTATATTTAGGTAAAATATTGACAATAACCAGACACCATGGATTTCATATTGGCATTACCTCCCATGGACTTTACAAATGGGCAAAGAGCCTGTTGGCAGATTTAACTGTGTTGAACAATATGTTGACATAGTTATCCATTTCAAGTTATTAAGCTCAAAACCAAATAAAATGTTCTACATATAACTAGCTACTTGGTACGAATTTAAATTTAACAGATGCATCATTAGAAATATGAAACCAAGGGGATGTCAATGATTTCTAAAACCTCAAAAGAGTAAGTTTCAGAAACCTAGGGAATGTCAATGCGAACTATATCCACAATTATAAAACAAATTAAACCATTAACTTTTGTTCTGATTTCAGTTAGGATCAAATTTGATGCTATTATAACAATTAGAAGATTAAAAAATAAAAAAAGATTACCGCCAAAAATGATGTATCATTCCAGACAGCTCTTTCTAGGCTTCTCTTTGCCTTGCTTCCAAGAAATATAGGTTTTGTACGTAATGTTTCCAACAAATTCATATCTAGCAGTACTTTGTTTGTCCCTGTTGTATCTGAATTATAGCGTGCTCGTGCAGAGCCCTTGAGATCATAAACCCTTGAGATATTTCTCTTGAAAAAGAGGTTCTCCATCACCATCAAATCCATTTTTGTTTCCTTACCACCTTTTAGATGTTTTACAGAGACCTGCCATCACATCACTAAGATGAGAATCACAAGAAGATACTACTGTTGGTCTTTGCACCTTATACCCAGATTAACCCACCCGAGTGCAGGCACACACACACACACACACACACACCAAACAAGCAAAGAGTTAGGCCTAACCTGATAAATGCCAAGAATTTTTGCAAGGCAAGTTGGGCTTCTCGAGCTAAGAGATTCTGTCAAATATTTAAAATATTGAGGTGCAAAATCCGCAAAGGAATCCAACTCTGTTTTTGTAACCTGTTTTATAATGAATCTTTCATCCAATGACTTGGCGAAATATACATTGCTTTTCCCCCCTTGTGCACTCCATGTCTGGCAGCGGCTCAAGGATCGCACAAAATCCACTTCACTTGGGCAGCATTTTTTTCTTAGAGAGTCAAATTGCTTGGCAAAATAACAAGTGACTGAAAACTTTACTTTGCCTCCACCAGTTGAAAACTCATCCTCAAAAGATATTGTTAAATGAGGAGGTCTTTTGGGATCCTTAAAAAAAGTACCCATAGATGATGAAGCATCTTCAGATCCATAACTACCATAATGGATATAATCAAACTCCAACTGCCAGGCAGAAAAGGTGGAAACTGCAGAATCTTCTTTACTGCTCTCATGGGGACTCCAGCTTCCCTCATGCTCATTCAATTTATCAGCAACCCAATCATTATACTCCTTGGAACTAAGGGCATACGAAATTATACTAGTGGGTTCATTTTCATAAACGGCAATAACTAAATCGTTGTGGCCATTTTGCGTAAGCAGCAGCCGAGCACCTTCAGCCATATGAGATGCGGAGGAGATAAATGATGGTGTGGAACCGCCTGTTAAGTTTAACTTCTGTGTCTCCCATGGCAGCATTTGGGAGTAAGTCCTCATTACATTGGAAACAGGATCTCTCACCATACTCCTGTAATCTCCAGAGGCATGGAAAGATCTAAGAGCCGACAAATGCAAGGAAGAGGGAGGCAATCCCTTCCGGATTCTTTCTTGGGCTCGTAATGCAGAATCAAAAGAATAAACTCTCACTGGTGACATTAACCTTCTAATAGGAGGATTATCATTTTGACTAATCTGCCTGACAGATCCAGCTTGGAGTTTGTCTGCATGTGATGAATGAGGCTGAGCTTTCATTGCAGGTTGATTAGTACCCGTCCAAGCCAAATCTATTCTCTCAGATAGAGTAGACTCATTGGGGGATAAGCTTTCACTTAGTGTCTTATTTACACTAACTTCCCCATCCGAATGTTTTTCCTCCACTCTGACATGATGATGACGTGTGGTTAACATCAAGTCTACAGCAACAGAAGGTTCAAAGGGTGGTATATTAGGCTGCACCTGCTCTGACTGCAAATTGTTGCCAGGAGGCTCATGTAATTTTGAAGAGTCAGAATCCTCATACCCAGTACCAAGCATGCCATCCTTATGTGATAACTCACTCTTAAGCTCTTTCAGCTGGGCATAAGATGCATCCCCTTGTGCAGCCTTTGAAATAGAACTCTTTTTAAGGAGAGAGTCCAATGAACAAAGCCGCTGATCCCAAACATGTGAACCAACTAAAAGAGAGCGTCTCAAGCGATTCAATTCCAGAATGTCTCCAGCCAGCCAATCTGGCTGTGAAGTCTCCATAATAGCCGGTTGAAGCAAACCCTATTAAAGAGGAGACAATTATAAGCTGAGAGTAATATTACTTGAAAATCAAAATAAGAAAATATAGGCATTCTCCAAGGTTAAAAACCAGGAATCCTGTAATGAGAATATTAAATATTGTCAGTACATACATTGTAATCATTTCTTTCCTTTTTAAGCAAGTCTTTCAGCTCCATGATGTGGCCCTGTAAGTCATTCGTGTCCGAACATTCATTTCCAAATGACTTACATTTTTCTTCCAAGCTATCAAGTACATCAGATATCTCGGCATACAAGGTCTCCATTTTATGGACAAGCTGTAGCAAAAGGTAGTAGGTTACTAAAATAGTGATCCCAAATACTCACAAAAGCTACTATATTGGCTTTATGTTTACTTATTTAGCATCAGTTCAAAATAATTGTGTAAATAAAATTTCAGGTTCATAAAGACACCTCTGCAGCCTCTTTTTTTGTCCACTCATGTTGAACATGGCCATTGAATTCAAGCACTGACGGTGGCAAATGAACAGAAAGAATATCGATTGGGGAATACCGGAAAAATGCAACCATGCTCCCAAACCTGTTGAATTTGATTGTCAACAACCACTAATGTGGCATTCAACAATTGAAATTTAACAAGAGTTCCAAATCTGATAGAATTTACCCATAGTAACGGAGACAGTCCCTTTGCAATGAATGACCACAGGGTGCAACACGATTAGCAGTTGCATGGTTTGAAAAGCTAAGTTCCAAGAACTTTCCAAAAGAAAGTCCCCAGGCAGCATCTGACATAACCACTCTACGAGTAGCTGGTGGAACTCCATCCACATGGGCACACCTTAGGCATCGGTGCCACATCCAGATCTTGCCATCCCGTTCCCCAGGTAGTATTATATCCGGAAGGCATCGAACATTGATTGTGAGATTTCCCTGCTGATGGGTGAAACATAGGACATGGGCCTCAACTGGCTCTTTACATGATCGACAGCAACATGCCTAACAATACAAGTTCTATTAACCAACATAATTCCACTTTATAACTGAAATTTAGTAAAAGAGAATAAATAATTGAAGTTTAAACCAAAGGAAACCCAAAAGATTTACCTGGTCAAACAGGTCATCACGCAGATATCTCCCTAGAGGCTTATCAAAACAACCATAAAACTTTATGCGCAGGAGCCGAGAGCGTTCACATACAATTCCTTTCAGCACACAATGGCTTGAAAATGATACCAATATACTCTGGTGAGTTTCAGCGGCTGAAAAGTATTCACTAGAGACTTCGTTTTCATCAGCCCTTTCAGATCTTGTAGATCCATTCATCTCCCCAGCAAGCGTCTCATCTTGGGCCATTGATTCTTGTGGTTCTTGTTGGGAAAGATTTCTCATAACAGAAGGAAACACTCTGGGCCCTTTAAAGTCCTCACACTGATTTAAAGTGCAAGACTCCAAACCCACACAAGATGCTAAATCATCATAGCATGCATCGGTTGGTGCATTTCCAACCCTACAGTTCATGGAACCAGTTGGATGAACAGGATCAAGATGCCTACCCAATAATTCCAATCCTTCAATTTCTGGATTGAGACCCGCAATTTCTTCATCTTGAAGAGAGATATCAGTCCATGCTGGGCAACTGGTTGACGCAAGACAATTAGGGACTACAGAAATAGCTAGATCAGGCGTTGTTGTTCTCTCTGGTACAGAAATTGAGTGTTTAAGGGTCATCTTAGGCAGACTAGCACCCTCATCAGCAAGAAAGGATGTCTCAAGAGATAAATGATAGGCTGCAAACACTGCATATTGAACAACATGTTTAACTTTCTTTAGTTCGTCACGACATGTGCCCTTCAGCAAGACCTGCAAATGAACCACAACAATCTGATCAGAGACAGAACCTAGTATTTTCATACCATGGAGTATGGACTTAACCAATACATGGAAATTCCAATCATAAGGCAATACCAATAAAACTGGGACAGCTTGAAATACTGGCAGATAGCCCCAATCAATTTAACACGCAAAAAATAAATAAATAAATAAATGAAAGAGAGAGAGAGAGGAAGCATGCTCTTTCCTAAATAGAAAATATTACCGTGCAACCTAAGCGCCTAGGACAACCTTCAAAAAACATCAAGGTTTTAGATGGTTTTTTGTTGAACTGATTTGCAGTCTCATGTTCTTCAGACACTCTCACTAACCGGAACAGTTCACAATGTCCCAACCGTGCTGTAGATATTTTATCAATTGATGGAGTAATAATAGCACCAGTACACTGTGCTATACGCTCCAGTAATGGCCTCTTAACATTCAACACTAACGAGATTTCCCTAGCTAGCAGTTGTTCTTGGGCATATGAAGATACGCTTTTTTCTACCAACAGAACATTTGGTCGAAGAGTCTCAATTTTTGAAATAATCATCTTGAGATGATCCTTTTCCTGTCAAAAAAGCAAAGCTCAGTAGTTCATCCCTGTAACTTTTTATTTCACTGCATGAATAAAGGGACCAGTGCATTAAAAATGAAAAATAAAAACCTGCTGTAGTAATGTATCGAAAGAAGCCAACTCATTTGGAACTTTCTGGTATTCAAGGGCTCCTCCTAAAAGAAGTAGTCTGGGATTTTTGTATTGCGAGGTCATGCGCTTGTGCTTGATATTTTTGGTACAAACTACTCCCTTTATAAGAGTGCTGCACACAACAAATCCACAACTTTAATGGCATAGACCTGCAAAGGAAAGAATCTGAACTATTTATAAAATGAGTATCTGAAAAACCTTAAACACATCATACCTCTCACTCGGACTTCCTGATGCTGCACATTTAACCTTTACATAATCAACAGGATCCATGCTGCCTCCTCTGCTAGTATCTGGTTTAACAAAATTTGCTGCTTGCCATGCTAATGTTGTAACTATGTCGAGCCAGTCCTCAACATCATTCTCTTTGCCCACTTTAATACCCTCCCCCTGTAAGAGCTGTGACACAAGAGCCCTAAAATGCCCATGTACCACTGCCCTGAGAGGTTCCTTATTACCCTCATTTTGTTTTTCCTTTGCTGGAAACACACTAACAAGGCTGCTACTGGACGAGAACATTGCACCTGAATCCCCAATATCATCATCATCATCGTCGTATGAAAAGAAATTACTCTCCGCCTCATCATTTTCATCACCAGGCTGTGGGGGAAACCAGATAAGACCATTGTTTTCAAAATCCAATGGCCTTTGAGACTTCTCATTCTGGTTCCGAAAAATTGCCAAGTCATCAGAGCAATCATCATTGTTATCTGGATCCTCAGACCCTCTCAAAATAGCCAGGATTGGTTGATCAAAGGGACCAGCATTCTGAGAATAAGGGCTTCCCTCTTGCCCCTGCTGTACAGAATTCCCAACTCTATTAGAAGTAAAATTAATCCTAGAGGGGCTGTCTGAAGGGCTTGATCCCACTGACCTACAACTGTAAAACTCATGTCTAGCTCTAAGACTACTTGAATCTATATCTGAGTTATCATGACAATATTCAATTGATGGGCTGAAAAATAGCTTCCCAGAATCCTCTGCTTCGTCTTCATCACTCCTACATTAGTAAATAGAGATTTACTCACACGTTGACAAATTGACTTTAATAAAAGAGAATGGGATTGTTTTCGTGACACAAGGGAATCATATGTCAAAATTTTGAGTTCTAAAGTATCAACACATTAGTTTTGTCTTACAAAATAGGACTATTGACAAGATAATAATAACATCAAGGATACTCAAATAAAATTCAATTATCTTTGGTAGTACACATTTACAAAGCAAACAACAATACGAAAACTCATTTCACTTATAGGTAAAACATATAGCAAACTCTAATACCCTTTTAACTTCATCTAACTAAACAAACTTTCAAAAGCACGAATAACCATGTGGGATTACCTGTAGGGAGATCGACGAACAGATTCAGGAGATGGGTGACCGCTAAAAGAGGACAGCATCATCATGCTCCTGCGGCTGATCATTGCATTTGGCGAATACCCATATTCCCGGGTTTCAAGATAGTGAGCAAGTTGATCACTCCGAATAGATTCGCTCCTGATTCCTTCACCACTACTACAAAAACAAGGCGGTGGTGGTGATGGTGGCTCAGGACTCTCTCGTGGGCTCTCTAGCGGAGACACAGCAGGATGCACTTTCTTACTACTACCACCACCCTTCCTCCCTGTAATAACATCTTCTGCACCCTTTCCAGTACAAAGCTTGCACCGCTTAATACTCATACTCCCACCACTACCCAATTCAACAACCGGAAGCTCATAGCCCCCCCGGATACATTTCCCACACACCGACCTGCCACAACTCCGGCAAGAGTAACTATTTTGACTAAGCTTCATATTGCACTCACAACAACAACAACCCATTTTGGAATCACTAGTAAGCATTTCAAATCCCTTAGAATCACTTGCTACCCAAGAAAACCAAGACCTAAACTTCACTATTAGATTTATTAGGGACCTATCAGGTATTCCCATAGAATTTCAAAACTAACCCAATAGCAAAATCCCCTTCACCTCTCCCTCTTTCTAAATTTAGTATCTCTTAACTCTTTTTTGGTATAATAAAAAAAATAAAAAAAACAAATTTTGATAATAAAAACTAAAACCCCACAATAAAAATAGCGGGTGATTCGGATGTGTGTCTTTTTTTTTTTTCGTTTTTTTGTTTTTTGCTTTTACATATATTTCTCCAAAAAACACAAAATATGTTTATTTACAACAAAAAAAAAAAAAACACATCACACATCTCTCAATAGTCAATCCAACAAACAAACGAACATCAACGAACAATAACAACAACAACAATAATATATATTTCTTTTTTACCTTAAATTAAAAATCAACCTAAACAAAAAAACAAAAAAACAGTTTGCAAAAATTAAGGAAAAACCCTAACCGATTCCGGACTCCTCAAGAATGCATCCGGTAACCGATTCGAGCATCGCAACAGTGATACAACAGTGTAACGAACCATCCAAAACCCGAAAACGACACCGTTTTTGCTGTTGTTAAAGAACAAGAAGAAGAGAAAGGAAACAGCGTGTAAGAGAGAAAAGGAAAAGGAAAAGAAAAGAAAAGAAAGGAAAGGAAAACAGAGTGTGTGTGTTTGTTTGTTTTTTAAATACTGGGAAGAATGAGAATCAGAAGAAGGAAAAGAAGGAGTACGGAGAAGGTTCCCTTTCTATCGGAGGAGGAAATGTCTCGTTTCTCTACAACCATTTCTTCTCTATACTCTAAAACTCTCATTCAAAAACAAAAACCCTATTTTTCTTTCTTTCTTTCTTTCAACCTTGTTTCTTCGCTTTGCTTTTCTTTTCTTTTCTCTTTGTTTTTCTTTTCTTTTCCCTTCTCCACCTTATTATTTGTTTAAGAAAGGAGAGAGAGAGAGAGAGAGAGAGGAAAAGCACTTTTCTTTCTTTTTTTTTCTTTTTTTCTCTTTCTCTCTCTTGCAATTGCTAGCTTGCTTTGGTTGAATATTAGTTTAATGTGGAGATGATTCTCTTTCTATGATTTTCCTAATGGGGGGTTTGGTTTTGATTAATTACACATTAATTGGGAACTGTTGCTTGGTCACCATGATGCGTCATACAGGTTTTTTCTTTTCTTTTCTTTATATTTTTCTTGTCTCCTACTCTACCTTCCAGCTTTTCTTCTCTCTCTCTCTCTCTCTCTCTCTCTCTCTCTCTCTCTCTATCTAGAATTCTTTTGCAGTGTGTTCTTACAATTTTACTCTCTCTCTCTCTCTAGAATTCTTTTGCAGTGTGTTCATACAATTTTATCCATTTATTTTAGAATGAGTGGATTGGATTTTACAATCTACTAAAACTTATTTTTTTTATTTGGTAAAAAGTATTGCAGTTCAAGTGACATTTTTTAATGTTTTTAATAAAAATGATAAAGTTTTCCTTTGAAGGAATCTTCCTTTATCCACTACATGATTCATAAAACTATTGAAGTGTATAGTTCTCAAAAAAAAAAAAAAAAAAAAAAACTATTGAAGTGTATCATTAAAACAAGTCATATGATTTTTTTAAAAAGTCATGTTATTAGGTTCCGTTTGTTTTGATATTAACATTTTTCTTTTTTTTAAAACGAATCATTTTTCAAAAGAGAAGTGTTACTTCCAGAATATTTTCACAATAAATTCTAAGCGGTAATTTGTTGTCGGTTCTAATTTGAAATTGCCGTTAAATTACTTTTTTACCCACCAATAATAACTTGTAATAACTTGCTAATTAAAATTTGTTAGTAAAGTGCTGTAAAATATTGTCGACGTGCATTTCTCTTTACAAAAAGCATTTTTTAGAAATTATTTCATTTTCCTATGTTTGGTAGCAACCTTAAAATAAATTGAAAAATTATAATTTTACTTTCCTTATTTAGCTTTATGTAAGATAGAGTTGTTTTCAAAAAAAAAAAATTAATGGAAAAACAAATTTAGCTCATATCAAGCTTAAATAAAGAAAGTCAAGAGATAATTATCTTCTAACCTTTTTTTTTATACTACCAAACACAAGAAAAAAAAATTTACATAAGATTTTTCATTGAAATAAATAGAACATAACAAGTTAAAAGAAGTTTGTGAAAGATTTTTTTAAGCGTCACGTAATGGGTTAATTCTTTCTTGCAAGTCGATTTAAATGTAAACTTTTTCCCAATTTAAATGTCCAAGTTCAAGTCCATCCCCTAATTATCATATTATAAGAAAAAAAAAAGTGGAGTTATCTTAAAAACTTTAATCAAGTGGAATCATAATTTATAGTTAAGGATAATTTTATAGAATAATTTTTGAAATCCTAGTAATCAATTCTGAATTTAACAAATCTGATTTTGTCACGTCATTAATATTTTAAATAGGTCACAAAAATAATAATAATAATAATAAATATTTATTTAAAAGTTGATGCTGCGATCAAATCCAATCAGTCATATAATAAATTCATTATGAGCATGAGATGATATAGATATTATGTAAAAAACAAAAACGTATTTGGCAGCTTTAGTCAGCATTAATACATGGATTTTGCGGGCGATTAATAAGGGTTTTAATTTTGGTTGTTAAGGCAGGTGTGACTCACGCGCTTTTGACAGCGTCTAGAACGTGGTCTTGTTGGGCTAGGTCAGGACTTACGACTTCAAGTTCTACCTGAATTTGTGTTAGTCTTAATTGGGAACTTCTAGTTCTAGTCCATTTAGTTTGGTTTGACTCTTAGAAAAGTAAATACATGCACTTTTACAAAAAAGGAAAAGAAAAATAAGATATTTATTTTTTATAGATAAATGACTGTGATATGCTTCATCTTGTTTCACAAAAAGGAAAGATGGATATTCCTATGTTGTTCTTGTATTCAAAATGATGTTCCTATTTTAAAATAATAAAATTTGTTTTTGTATTGAAAATTTGGAATTCATTGAAAACTCCTTAATTTAATACATTGAACTAGTCTCAAGAACTCCTACAATTTTTTTTTTTTTTCTATTTGAAAACTCTCATATGAGTTAAAGAAAGCAACTAATACTATTTTATTAGATAGTTATTTGTTCCTCAAAAAAATAATAGATAGTTATTCAACAAAAATGAAAATCTAGTCAATTACTCAAGCTTCAATATGTTCGGAGATGGAAGACTTTATAACTAATGAGAGAGAAGAAAAAAATACATTAAGATTATGATTATTGTAAGTAAGAATATATCTTTAAGTATATAAAATTATTGTAGGTATACAAATGTGACTTTGTAGTATTATTTCTTATTTGAATCGGATCATTTCTTTTTTCTTTTTGAATTTGATATTCGAAATAATCAACAATAAATAATTAATCAACACATTTTTAAATGTGGTATGACTATATGGTAACTTTATTAGAATTAATTAATTTTTTTAAGTGGGTAATCTTAACTCTCGAATCTTAACCCCAAAAGAGGGATAAAATGTTATTAAATCATATGACCACTGACACATATAATTTCATTAAGAGCATGCAGTATAACCTCTCCTCGAACCATACCAATAATTGTTTAACCCTAATCGAGCTCTGATTCCAATCCACAATCTTATTTTGAAAATTATCATGGTGGAATCATTTGAGAGATCCCTTTGAAAAAGAAAAGAAAAAAACACCAATAATCTAACACATATATGGATATGGTACAAATTAAAGAGAATGTGAGATCTTCCCAAAAAGAAAAAGGGTATATATGCAATGGCATGTGTCATGCACATTTACAGGTAGGAGTGTTTGGTAGCATTAGTTTGGCATTAAGTTTGGTGAGAGGACAACATCTGCCAAGGTATACCGAAAGTGGGGCTTTTCCCTCAATTTTCCATTGTTTATCTTCTTGGCGTTTTCTTTTGCTATCTAAGATTATATATAATTTTTCCAACATACTAAACTTTTTTATTATTATTTGTGTGTGTGACCAAATTGGCATTTTTTATAACAGTCTTAGATACACTTTTATTGTTACAAAAGCTACATCATTCCTCCAAAAAACAAGTCAGTATGGGATAAGAAAGTAGGGTGAGAGAGAGAGAGAGAGAGAGCCGCCCATTCTCGACAATTTCTTCATCGCCATCATCATTCATGACTCATCTCCATGTGAAGGATAAGTTATTTTGTTGATTTTGCTTTTGGATGGTTTTTGGAGAATCCATACATACCCACACTCTGCTTTTATAATAAATCAATGCTTGTCAAATTAGGGCTACAAAGGCCCCACAAAATACAAATTGCATTTCCTCTGCCTTAATAAAGGCCTAGAGAGAGACCTCCATTTTTTTTTAATTGTAATTGAAACCCCTTTAATATTCTTCTTGTATTTTGGTAGTATTTTATTTCCTTAAGTCAATGTCTCGCAATTAAAAATGAAGAAACCTAGATTCAATATATATATATATATATAATTAACCTTCTGTTTGAAGTTTGAATTACTTGGTTGGGATAATTTCAATGGGCTTTAATATTTCTTTTTATTGAGAAAATCAATGGGCTTTAATATGAATGTTAATTTAGTACTTAGACTTTTAATTTCAACAATTTACTCCCTACACTTTAGTTTTATAACAAATTATAAACATTTGATTAGTGTTTTCCATTAAAAACTAGCACATTTAGATGCTCCAAAAAAAAACACATTTAATCATATAATATACACATAGTTTAATCCACATCATCAATAATTTTAAAATATCATTATTATATCATATACACATTATTTGATTTATTTAATTAAATTTAATGGAAAATATAAACTTAAGGTCTTATTTGTTACAAAACTAAAGTGTAGGGGGGTTAATTGTTCAAAGCAAAAGTTCAAGAACCAAATCTAAGGGTAATATTTGTAAAAATATTCTTCTTCTTCTTTTTTCATTCTTTAGGGGTGATATTATGGTATCATCATCCACTTTTAAGAACAAAATCAATTCCCTAAGTGAAAAACACTAGCAATAGGAATTAGGATTTTCTAGCTAGGTATTGTATCTTTAAACATTATCCTTCATGTTCTTGTGCTTTCTATTTTAATTAATGATTCCTTACAAGAAATTATAGACATGTATTGTGCTTGTATTTTCCTTCAATTTGGTCGGCTAGAACATCCACATGACATGACTGGGACAAATGAAATTCCACTAGCTTTTGTGTCATATCGCATTCACAATTTTTCTAATTTTTTTATTCTCTTTAGAATCAGTGGGTAAATATCTCAATCGTAGTGTTGGAAGTGCTAACACCATGTAGCTTTGATTAGGCTTACATTGCATTCATCGTTGAACTTTGCTAGTTAATGACAAAGCAAAAGTGATAATGGGAGAAGAATTAAGGTTCTATTGGATAAAAATAAAAGTGACATTAAGGTTGGATAGAATAGTACACTTTGCTTTTTTAAAAAGATTCAACGCATCCTTTATAGCTACCAGTCATCAAAGCTATATTCACTTTTTTTTTTTAATAAAATTTGCTCTTATAAACATAGTCCAAAAAACCGACACACCCTCTTTGTTTGGAAAAATAATTGTACAATTTTTTTTTTTGAGAGAGTTCCACAATCTATGGTGTCTGCTCCTGAAGACAACTCTTTATCATCAGATTAAGACACTAATCGATTTTTTCTGTAGGCGGAGATTGAACTCCAAATCTCTTATTCAACTATCAGAGACTTTACCAGTTAAACTAACTAAAACCCACATAATTGTACAATCTATTTAACTACAACTTTGCTATGGTTTCAAAATGTGTTTTGGAATAGTAGAAGAGGAATCTAAATTGGCATCTTCCCATACACAAAATGTTTGGGAGTTTAGGAGGGAAAGGGTTCGAGTTGGGAGGTTAGAAGCATGTTGTAATTATCTCTAAAAAAAAAATGAAAAAAAAAAAGAGGAATCTAAATTATTGTACCTATAAAGAGTCAGAGCATCATAGAACTTTGATTAATTAGGTAAGAAAACTATTTCATGAGACGGTCTCATAAAACATCTTTCTCACGGGAGAGAGAGAGATCATGAGATATCTTATTCAATTTATTTGATTTATGTATGATTTTTATAAACTTTTTTTTTTTTTTTTTTTATATAGGTGTAATTTTTTCCAACTTATTTCTTAGCTGAATAAACCAATAACGACACTCAACAATTGGAATAAAATTAGGTGCAATTTGCTATAAAACACTAAAATTCTGTACATCTACAGCTGATGTGGACTGATCAATTTCCTTGGTTAAGATGTACTATCTGAGTTAATGTGAATATTTAAGTACCCAAATGGTAGGTAGGTCTAATTTTGGTTCACATTTTGCATGTGTGCTACCTTCCCGGCAAAACTAGACGAACCAACTTAGTTTTCCAGTTACACACTATCTGAAATGAATACCCTTTTAGAACTTGTAGAAATCTTGAATAAATTTTTCTAGAAAACAGAAAATTTATGAATGTTTACTGCGTACTGTTAAGTTCAAGGTTATTAACTTCTCTTAAGAGGAAAAATGTTTTGAGATTTGATCAAAGATAATAAGTATGTGATCTATATAGGAGGAGATTTATATGAAAATAGATATTTTCATGGTTGAGAACAAAAACATGCAAGCACTAATAGTTCAGTAGAGAAGACTCTTTTTCCTTCTAAACCCTCATAGGTCTAAATGAAGAGATTAGCCTAATGATTACTAAATCTCGTGCCAAAGGAATTAATCAGGGTATTTTAAAAGTTCTGAACACCAATGTCGAAAACATTAAAATAAAAGATAAATTTGGTCACCTCAAGTTTTTATGGCCTAAAATGAATTGTTATTTATTGGTCTCCAATTTCCAGTCCATACTTCACCATTTAGGAACAAAATTGAAAGGAGGCCAAATTAATGCACATCGCTTAATTTATAATCTAGCCATTTTTAATGAGTAGAAGGATGTAAGACAGGAGGTGACTTTGGAAAGAAATTTTGGAAGAATAGTTAGAACCCAGTTTAGAGAAAATTCTTCCAAAAGCAATGACAAGTGTTTAGATTGGCACCTTTAACTCAAATTTAAGGACTTAACATCGTTAACTCTCTGAGTCAGACACATTTTATTTCTCTCTCTTTAGTTCAAACTGCCGAACCTCTCTCTCTCTCTCATCCTCCTCCTTCATTCCCAGCCCTGCCACATGCTCTCTCTTTGTCAGTCCCACCAAAGTCAAACGCCAGACTTGATTGTGAAACTAGGCAACAACTCCAAGGGGCCAAAGACAACAAAGGAGATTAAAACAGCTTATACTTCAAGAAAATCAACAAAAATTATGCAATACATATTGCTGACAAGGTATGAATGTGAGAACCAATACTCAAGCCCAAATGCTTCATTTGAAAAACAAAAAACTCAAATTTCCTTTTGAGAGTCAGAGAGGCACAGTGAATGAAAAAGGCATTGAAATCATTGAGGTTAGCTTCACAACATGTTCCTCCACCAAACAATCAAATAAACAAACTAAATATTAACTTTTCACTATAAAAAGAAACGGAAATAAACAGGCGGAGTGAGAGAGGGTTGGAAGGGGTTACACCGGCAGAGAGGACAGGGGTTGGAAAGGCAAAGACATGAGAGAGGAGAGAGAGAAGGGGTTTGCTTGCTATGCAATGAAGAAGGGAGAATGATTTTGTACCTTGAGAGAGACAGCTTGTGTGTTTTTAAAAAATAAGAAGGGTCATACTAACTGATGCTCTTAGAGCAATGGTTAATAATTTATTTTAGAAAAATTTTTATACCACTTTTATGGGAAATAAAAAAAACTATCAAAATATTTTTTTTTTCTCATAAAAACTTTTTTTAAATAAATTATTAATCATTACCCTAAGGACATCGTTAACATTTCTCAACTAAAAACTATAAAAACACACACTATGTAAAATAATCAATGCCTCAATTATGTTAACTTTTTTTTTTTTTTGGGAGAAAGAATTACGTTTACTATTTGAGTTCATTAGTCATGCACAATGCACATTACCTAGGACAAATGTCACTCTAATTAACAAAATATTTAACATTTAATATATGTGCGTTTAAAACAATTTTAAAATTCTTGCATTATTCTTATCTTGAGAGAAAGTCTTAGATTGTGTTTGTTTTGTTTAGACCCATTTTTGAAACAGATTAGTTTAATCTAATGAATTAGCCAAGTAATTACTTGGGTTAATTATGAGATCTAGGTTAAACATATGCAAACATATTACTTAGTGCGGAAAAATAAAGAAGACAGTAATATAATGATCCAAAAAAACTAATGAAACCAACCATTTCAAGGTAAAAAATTTGGGAAAGATTTAACCTAGCTATCCTCAAGGTAAACAAATCCACTATGATAGAATGAAAGTTTACAATAGATTTAAACCCTAAATCTAAAGTTACCTCTTGTAGAACTTACAAACATGACCATGTGCAGCTCCGACTCCACAAACTCTTCTATCTTGAATTGATTGAACACAAACTCCCACGTTTCTGACTTTGAGATCCCATTCAAAAGTTTCAGATTACCATCAGTAGTAGATCTTTATGCAGCAACTTGTTTCCACCAATTCTTGATTGTAGGTCTTGTTTCGGTAGACACTTGTAGAGTTAGAAGGTTACAGAAACCTCACAGATCTCACAGGAATAACTCGCAAGTCTTCCAAGAGCTTCTAAAAAGCGATTAGGGATTTCCTTTTATACCTAGTAGTGTTGGACTAAAACCCTAAACATTTTTGCGAGCTTGGGCTTGATTTAAATCCTGCTGAACGCAATTTTTGATCGATTGAGCTTCACAGTAGCTTGCTTCTTCTTTCTGTAGCTTGACAGTTCTTGAATCTTGATTTGAACAATCTTGAGCAATGTCTAACACCTAATCTAAACATGTTTTTGTTCTTGGTTTGCCATCATACATAAATTTGGAAACTAAACATTTAATCATAAATATTTAGAACCTAATAGATTGGAAAACACAAAATAGAATTTTTAAACTTAAAAAATTGTAAACAATTAAATTAATACTATTTAGAGATTTGTCACCAATAGAGCAAGACCAAATCTCTTAAAACAAATTACTTTAGCAATATTAAATGCTACACTTAAGCTATTAGATTTATTATTATGGAGGTTCTATCCCCACAACCCTAGGCTTACTGGGCCTGAATCCCCAATTAATTTGTATTCTATTCTGGGTTTAGCCCACAATAAGAGATCCTAAAATAACTTTGGCCAATGACTAATGATTTGAAAATGTGGTACAATGGTTTTTTGATGGAAATGTGACTGTCCGAGGAGAATTTCAAACAATCGAGGTGTCCATTTGGGAATCCAAGCTGGATCTCCTTCCCCAACTATTGTCTTCTGATCTCTCACTGTTCATTCATGTTTCTCTCCCTAGAGCTCTATTCCAACCCCTTTCTCCTTCCCCTTGGTCTATTTTTATTGGCTTACTCTTAATGGGTCTGTCATGATTAAAGAATCTTTGGCACGTACATGGGTCCCTCCACTTATAGGGCTTGGGAGGTTTCTTGAGTCTAGGCTACTATTTTAGCACGTCTAATCACACTTCAGTGATAGAGCCCACATCAATGCCATTGAAATAATTTTTTGGTAACTTGTGTGTAAATACCTCATTTTGTACCCAATTAATAAACTGTAGTCTCTGGTCCCAATGATAAGCTTGACATGTCTACAAAAGATAATTGAAGTTATTTTGATAATTTGGAAATAATCACAACTTAAAAGTGCTAAAATCACTTTGAAAATGATGTTAAAAAATGACATTTGCTCACTCTTTTGAATATAACTTTTGATCCATAAATAGTATGTTAGTGAGGTTTTTTTCATTGGAAATTGGAAATCCTAAGCTTCAATTTGAACACATATTTTGCCAAATTTGGACTTATATTGAGTGAGTTATGTCTATTTCAAGTTAGGCCATTAACGCTGTCGGGAATTAGGGTTTTGGAAGTATGCGTACGCTTGAATCAAGTGTGCATGCGCACACTTGAAAGATGCATACACACATTCATTTCTAGGTTTTAAAACTTCAATTTTAGGAGCCCAAAACATTATTCTTTGATGTGGGCTGGCCCCAAGACCTTTGGGAACGTCCAAAGACATCTAAAAGACCCTGAAAACCCTAGTTTTAACATATAAATACAATCTTATGCCTCCAAACTCAAATCCTAGCTAGAGAGAGACTCTTTTTCACCAAAACTCATCCAAAAACATTCTCATCTCTAAATCTTCTGCACTCACAAACACCACACATGTTTTTGGTTCTTTAAAACCTCTATCTATTACTCATTTGGGTAGAAACTATTGATCGCATTTCAAGAAACATTTTCAAATATTCTTTCTAGAGCTTTTTCAAGAACATCTTTTTATTTTGAGTTGTGATTACCTATAACTATTAAATCCTTTGATTTCCTTGATATCTCATTGAATCTTGTTGTGCAGGTACTGAAGGGTCAGTCAAATATCAACCAAATTATGTTCTATAAGCAAGGTGAGTCTCCTGTCATGACTCTTCTTTAATTTGGGCATTTTATAACTTGTGTTCTTGTTTTTCTTGATTGATTTTATATGTTATGCATGCTTAGAATATGATTTGATTTGTTTGGTTTTGATTTGTTGTGTTTCACCATGTTTGAACGATGAGTTAAATTAATATATTAGAAGTATGATAGGTTTTATTTGATTGTCGTTTGGTTGTGTTCCATAAATAAGGTGAGTCTCTTGTCAAGGATCTTCCTTAATTTAGGTCTTTTATAACTTGTGTTCTTATTATTCTTGACTGATTTATATGTTAAGCATGCTTAGAAATATGATTTGATTTGTTTGGTTTTGATTTGTTGTGTTTCACCATGTTTGAATAAAGAGTTGAATTAATATATTAGAAGCATGCTAGTTTTTGTTTGATTGTGCTTTAAAACTGTGTTTTTGGGTATGTATGCATGCACATGCTTTATGCATGCGTATGCGTACTTAAGGCATGCGTATGCATACTTCATGTATGCACACGCATACTCATGCCCAAAAACCCAGATTTAGGATTCTTGTTATTTTGTTTGTTTTGATTAGTTTTAATCACGTGCTTGGGTTCTATTTAGCCTAGTTTTCGCATGTTTAGCATTAGGGTTAGTAGAATAATATGTTTCACTTGTTTAATTGATAAATTAATAATTATGGTTTATGTTTTGGTTTAACCTGAACATTCATGAGAACTTGAACATGCATTGATACATAGGTACTATGATGCAGTGAGGTAAATGAAGATAAGTGAAGGTAAGTCATGCACATTATATGAACATGCATCTTTGAACATGATGATTAGTCTCCTTAATTGATGAATACCATGATGCTATGTTTGAGTGATTGGATGCGTTTGATTGATGCCATGGTGTTGTGTTATTGCCTTGTTGATGTTACTACCTTATGATATACTTGCCGCCCTTGGACTTTTTTGTGTTAAATGAATGGTGCTATGAATGAGTGTGGAACATATGCCATGTTTGGATGTTATATGCATGTTAGTGTGTGTGAGTATAGAATAACATATTAGAATACCCTTTGATGGGATTAGGATTTAGAACACAATGAATGGAGGCCAACCTACAGGTCGGGTGGAGTTGGGTGCTTAACATCTTTCCATCCCCATACTTAAACTTGCGACACGTGCTC
This sequence comes from Quercus robur, assembly GCF_932294415.1. Taxonomy (NCBI): domain Eukaryota; kingdom Viridiplantae; phylum Streptophyta; class Magnoliopsida; order Fagales; family Fagaceae; genus Quercus; species Quercus robur. The sequence continues at coordinate 2,339,611 of NC_065534.1, read as the reverse complement.
TAGTAAAGATCAATCCTTCCATAAGGATGCTATATATATGGTTCCTAGGTCTAATCTAGGTGATGACTCTATTTACACCATTCATCATGGTTCACCCTAGGCTAAAACGTACTTCCTATGAGAGGAATCAAAACTCATCGCGAGCACTTGCGCCCACATTATGTTAGACGCCGAATCTTGTGTTCGGCAGACAGATTTCTTCAAGGCATTACCTTCCCTCTTTGGGGATAATGGGCCTTTTTTTTCGGATATACTTGTCAGGGACGCACGGGTCTGTGTTTTAGCTTGGTGCTCATTAAACTTGGGCTAAACCTAAATTTATTGGCCTCGAGCTTTGGCCTAGCATAGGCTAAGCTCTTGTCCACCTACAATTATATATAAAAAATAAAAATTATTATAAAGTTTCTCAATGATGTTTTGTGACAAGGGCAAAAAATGTGAGAACAGCCTAAATCTCCTATTAGGTTCTTTAGAAGTAATTATTTGTGAAGGGTCAAGCCCAAAATTCCAAATGTATAATGAATAAAAGCTAACGGTGCTTTAACAAGAGAGAAATCAAATTGCTATAACTGAAATACAAGAAAACACAGAAAAAATATACAAGTCCGAAACTTTGACCCACAACTAGCGAGAATAAGAAATTAAGAGAGATTGTGACGAAGAAAAGGAAGGTTCCCCTATAACCATATTTCCACCCCTAATTTTCAGAATTGTGAGAAAATTAGCTGGCTGGATAAACTTTTGCTCTAAAAGTAAAATGCGGTTAGTCCCTTTTGAATATGATTGGGGCCTTTTGTATTGAGTTTGTGATGCTCTAAGTGACTGGTTTTTTGTCAATAAAAGAGGCTGTGAACCCCAAGTTCTCAATTAAGGAGGTTATGTTCAGATTTGCTTTAATTGGGTTAAAGGGTTAGCTTACTTTTTGCATAATATAGGAAATGAAGGGGCCTGAATTCATGGAATGATATTTCCTAAATTCATTTGATTGTCGTAGATAACAAGGCCAGCCACTTAGGGTCAGTTATGTGTTTTAGGTATAAAAAAAAAGTGTAGAGCAGAAAAGTTGGGTAACAGTTAGCCAAAGCATAAAAGCTCTTTTGAGGTGGAAATTTTGGGTACATGTTAGGAACCTGGTGGTTCCTAATTGGGATGGATAGGAATTATAGGGGAATTGATGGAAATTGACTCAATTCGAGGTAGTCACCCTCCGTAGAGAAAGAAAGAGATTGAGAGAGAGAGAGAGAGAGATGCACTAATGCACTTAAGCAATGAGTTGGTTTATTCTTTAATGATGGAAATGTGATTATACAAGTAGGTATTTATAAAACCATAAAACTATTCTATTGATTCACATGTCCTTATCCTAATGGTCCTATTATTCCCCATGTGCATTAATAATTCTAACATGTGCTAAATGTGATTAACATGCTTGAAATTGTAACTAATTAAATAACTAAATCTACAACAATTATTATCCATATGCTTATATCATTCCTAACATTTCCCTCCCCCTGAAAACATCTTGCCCACAAGGTGTTGTTGTGAAATAGCGTCTTCATCAAAGGAGATCTGGACCAATACCTTAGTGACATTTTGGTCACCATATTCATGCATTTCTCTTTGACAAGCGGTCCCATGCGCAAGAAGGTTTCTTCTTCGTAGATCTTCAAATTTTGCTTAAATTCTTAAGCTTTCAATGGTTCTTCAATCTTCAAGGTCTCATTGATTCTTTGAACCTTGGAATTTTCTTGTATCCGCAAGACCTCATTTGATTCTAGAACCATTAAAATTGTTGGCACTTGCATCTTGGATTCTTGGATCACTAACACTTGGATTGCCAATTCTTGAATCATAGACTCTTGAATGGAAGCCTCCATTGGTGCATCAAGAATTGGTTCTTGGAAGATGATGTCACCTTCTTCGTTGGTTCTTTGGACTGAACTTCAAGGGCAACGTGTACATGTATATCATCATCCACTTTGACACAAAAATCAACATCTCGACTTGCAACAACAGCTGTAGATTCTTAGAACTTGATTTGTTCTTCGAGTTTAATTGAATCAAGAGATTGTAACTCCTCTTCTGTCATGTTCTTAAGACCCTCTTGCAATCTTAAGAGCTCTTCATTCATAGCCTTGTTAGATTCAGCCAAGGCCTTGACCTTCTCTAAAATGACATTGTGAGATTCATACAAAGTCTTGACATCCTCTGAAACTTTGTTCATCATTTGTCGTAATTCTTTCCAAAGTTCTCTTCGATCACATTCGTCCGTATCAAGATTGACGGCTCTGATACCAATTGTTAGGAAGCCGGTGGTTCCTAATGGGGATAAATAGGAATTATAGGGGAATTGATGGAAATTGTAGGGAAATTAACTTAATTCGAGGTAGTCACCCTCCATAGAGAAAGAAAGAGATTAAAATAGAGATATGCACTAATGCACTTATGCAATGAGTTGGTTTATTCTTTAATGATGGAAATATGATTATACAAGTAGGTATTTATAGAACCATAAAACTATTCTATTGGCTCATATGGCCTTATCCTAATGGTCCTATTATTTCCCATGTGCATTAATAATTCCAACATGTGCTAAATGTAATTAACATGCTTTAAATTGTACCTAACTAACCAACTAAATCTATCACAATTATTATCTATATGCTTATAGCATTCCTAACAGTACAAGACCTCCTTTATGAGCTTGAGGGACTACTAGTGTCCCTTGCTCACTTGGTAGCGCGCATACTGGGCTCATGCAAAAAGTCTAAAAGAAATCGACTGATACCTTCCAAACCACACTTCCTCAATGTTCCCAATATGTAACATTGGCTTGGGCCATGTTTAAAAGAATAAAATATAATGTACAAATGAATTAGGCCCACAACGAGGTCGGGCTCGATTGAATCAGAATGTGTAACGAAAATTGGTCTAAAGACTCTAAACAAAGTTTGAATAAAATTAATTGTTATGCCTATAAAAAAATGCTTGTTATGCATATATATATATATATATATATATATATATAGAAAGTTTATGCATTTGGAAAGGGAGAGATTACGTTTTTATGATTTTTTATTTTTCAAAATTGTTATGCGATTATAGAAAGTTTGTATTTTTAGAAATATTTAATTTTGAAAGTTATTAGACCTAATAAGTAAGAGCTATTACAGTCCTTATAAGAGCATCTGCAATGAGGTTGCTATATTGACTAAAAAGTCTGTAGGGGTATTGGGCCCAAGAGCTCATTATCTATGTTTATATTAGGCCTGAGGCCCAAGCCGAGGATAAGGGGTCGTCCGAGGAGGGTAAACACTGTCAGGGGAGCACATGTTAGTAAATGAAGAAGTCAACTTTGACCATAATGGCCTAGGAGGCTAGGTTGAGGATGAATGCCTCCTCGGCTAGCCCAAGCCGAGGTCCATAGAGGTGGTTCGCAGTCTAGGTGAATGTTCCAAGAAGTTTTGTTAGCACGGGTAAGCATTGCAGAAACAAAGGACAAAGGGGAGTCCTAAAATATCTAAGGAGAAAGCTGCTACTACCGCATTAAATACTCTACAGCTAACTTTCTAGCCGTATTAATGTGGAAATGATACCTGAACAGTACTTTTCAACCTTACAGCTACTACATGAAGACTTCATAAAGGTGCTGATGGGACAAGAATCAAAGAGCAACAATCTATCCTGCACATGGAGTGTAAGGATGAAAGAGGAAAAAAGTATAAAAGGGGAAGGAGACAGTGAAAGAAGGGGATCAAGAAAATCAAGAGTGAAACACTGTAGCAATCAGGAATCAAATTTGTAACCAAACTTGTGAGAAATATATAAAAACTGATCTCCTCGGATTGTGCCGAGGACGATTTTCTCTAGTTTAAATCAATCTAGCTACCTGTTTTTATCATTTGAATCTATCTTATTTGTTGTCCACTTCATTTTAGCCCAGTCTTCCAACCCACTCTCTATAAATTCATTGTTTTAGGCTTTTTGGGCCTAGGTCAATCCATCTTATGGGTTAGGGATCCAAATCTGGTCCTTACAAAGTTAATTTAGCAACCAATACCCTCAAAAGGTGCTATACAGCAAAGAAGGGAAACTCAAAATAATTGAGTATGAGCTATAATGAGCTGCTAGAGATAGCAATTCACTATAGCTTAAAACTTTTATTAAAAAAAAAAAAAAAAAATTTAATGTGTGGTGTTAAAAAAAATAGTATTTTAATGTGTTAATGGTTGCGATTGTTATTTATTGTGTTAGATATTTTTTTTTTATTATGTTGTTTATATTATTTTAATGTGTTGAATGTTAAAATAAAACCTTTGACATTAAGTTTATTATAAAATGAGGTATTAAAATAGATAAAGTAGTGTTTTGAATTGTTAAAAACTATATTTTTTCAGCAATTTTGCTGTGAATGCTATGAGGAGCAATAGCTATTCCTCAATTTAAGTAATATTTATTATTAAGGAATAATTAATCCCTCTAAATATGGGAAGTTTATGCTTTTTTTTTTTTTTTTTTTTTTTGAGGAGGTGGGAAGTTTATGCATTTGGAAAGAGATAATTTTTTTTAATGATTTTTTATTTTTAAAGTTGTTACATGTATATAAAAAATTTATATTTTTAGAAATATTTAATTTTAAAAGTTATTATACCTAGTAAGTAATAACTATTACAGTCCTTATAAGGAGGAATAGCTATTTCTCAATTTAAGGAATATTTATTATTAGGAATAATTAAAAGATGACACTGACCTATGAAACCTATGAAAATTTAATTTTTGGTGTTGGCTTATTCAATGAAAATATACAATTTAGTCGATATATGGGAGAGTCGAATAAAGTAGCAGGGATATTTGGTCTAGGACCTGGAGAACAATCAATCCTAAAGCAACTAAAAGATGACACTGACCTACGTTTCTCATATTGCCTTTCTGATTGGACCATTGAACAAAATCCCTTCACATACTTGCATTTTGGCAGTGATGCACAAATTAGTGGAAATGATCAAGCAATAGTACAAAGAACACCATTATTACCCGGCCAAAATCACTACAATGTGGAAGTGTTGAGTATTTGGTTGGATGGAAGGAAGCTTCGAATACATCCAGCAGTGCTTCAAGTGAGAGGTGATTCCACTGGTGGGTTTATTATTGATTCAGGAACTACAATTACTTTACTTGTTCCTAATGCATATAACATTGTCAGAAATGCAATAGTTAGATACTTACGGGCATATAACTGGAGTCCTATGGCGAATACTGGCATGATGTATGACCTTTGCTATAATGTCCAACCAACTAAATATCAACCATTTCCACCATTAGCAATTAAATTTCTCGGAGCAAAACTTGAGATTGGTTCTCATAAACTCTTCAAATCAGTTTTTGAGAATGTGTATTGCTTGACGATCATTCCTACTTCTGAACAAGGGGTAAATATTTTAGGGGCAATTCATCGGATAAATTATCGATTCTTATTTGATGTTGGAACAAGTGAAATGTTTTTTGTCCCAGAGCTCTGTCAATTTAATTAGAATGACTCAAATAATTAAAACAAAATAAAATAAGAAGTCTTAACATTCACCTTAATTTCTTTTCTCTTGGGGTTAGGGAGTTATGACATGATTCAAACCCAATATTCATTCTTGTTTTCTTTTTTAACCAACAAGGGTTTCCCGAGTTCTTCGAGCACCAAAATCTTCCTATAGTGTAAGGAAATTGTCTTTAATATCATCCTTCCACAAATACCCAACATGACAATAAATGACCTTGGTGTCACCATATATAATCGAATTTCAATTTATAGAGTCCGTTCCATGATGATTGTGCTTTATATTAAGCCAAGACAGATTAGTTTTTGGTGTAGAATTTGTACCCACTACAATTTATTTGTAAATCACCACTTGGATTTCACACAGACTTAAATCCAATAATAACCAGCCTACATATAGCAGATGTAACATATAAACCTCTTTACTGCTCATTCAAGATATTGCCAAAGCCCACCAATCACAAGCACAATTTGCAATCAATGAATGAGAAGAAACATGTTCTAAGAAGGTAGGTAATACATAAGATCATGACTAGTTGATGACATTAGAAACTTCAGTAATGCATTGGGCAAAAGCAATGCAGTTTATAATGACCCTTAGATATCTTGCACTCAATTAAGTATAAATTCATTCAACAAAGCCACAGGAATTTTGAAAAAAAAATAAAACAGTAAGAGCATCTATATTGGTGGAGTTATAAGTTTAGCTATTTGATTCCATCAAAAGCTACTTTATCTATTTTACTTTTTTACTTTATAAAACATTCAATATCAGTGATTTTATTTTAGCTTTCAATACAATAAAATAATATAAACAATACAATAAAATAATATATCTACTACAATAACCAATTCATTTATTTATTATTTTTTCTCTATTGTTCATTATCTTCAAGCACCACCACCATCACCAGTGAAGAAGAACCAAAAAGCAAGCAGCCCCACCCCAAATCACCCACAACACAAACACAAACCCATCAAATAACATTGAATTGTCAACCATAAAAACTTCTATAAAATCACCAGGTGCTATTCTTTTCGTTGAGGCAAGCTTGGTTAAACTTCTATAAAATCACCAGGTGCTATTCTTTTCGTTGAGGCAAGCTTGGTTAGCTCCGCTACAGCCTCCTTTCATCCTGACCATTTGGTAACTTTCACTTCATCAAATAACAAGTGTGCATTAACTTTTGCTCAAATATACACCATATGGATGGACCCCTTTTGTGCTCAGAACTACTTTGCTTATTCAATAAATTGCTCCAACACAGCTTTCTATCTTTCTGCATAGCTTCCATACTTTTATTATTACAATATGGAATTTATTTAATGAGAGAAGAGAGAGAAGTTTAATAAAATATATATATATATATATATATATATATTTAGCTATGGCACCACTGCTGCAGCATGCTTTTTAAGTATTGGTGGTGCTAAAAATAGCAAGTTAGCACCACCAATGTAGATGCTCTAGTATAGTATTTCAAGCCACCCACCTCCCCACCTCTTTAATCATTACAGAAACTCAAAGTAAGTTTGATATCTTAAGATTTTGATCTCAATCTCAATCTCACTTTTTCTAGGCACAACTTTACCAACTTTAAAATCAATTTTAAAGTATTCCTAAATAACAAACTCCATTATTCCACAAAAATTTGATAACCCAAAGTGCGAAATTATGAAATACAAAGAAACTCATTCTTGGAGCTGGGTTCATGTTCAGCTTACCTATCGTGATATACAGTGCGTGCGAACGAAATTAGAATTGTTAGGGCAAGAAAGAGCAACAGAAGACTTATCATGTATGGCATTTCATTTTTGAAATAGTTTCAATTTGTTTACGATTTTGCCATTTCCCACACTCTCTGTTCCCGCATTTTTGCCAGTCCCGAGATTGAAGGATGATCTAGAACCCTTCAAACTTTTCTTATATCTTTTTATTGGATGATTCTGTTGTTAAATTACATATATTTTTTATTATATCCTATATGGTTGCAAAATTTCAAGAAAATTAAAGATAGATAACTATATCATCAATTAAATGGTTAAATTTTAAGTTTTTATAATCTTAAATTATGCATAAAATATATGTTTATAGATGGAATAATAATTAACATCATTTGAACAAAATTTAAGATACATGTTTAAAACATAAAAAACATGCAATTTAATAGTTAAATTTTAAAATATATAACCTTGTTAAGTTTTTAGCAGGAGTTTGAAGGATTTCTTTAAAAATTAGTTTGGGGAGAGAAATTTTATCCCAAATTGAATAACTTTCAGAATTTTGAAGTAGCTTCAAAAGTTTGTACATCTTAAAATGGTGAAAGTATTTTTTTTTTTTTTTTTTTTTTTTTTAGGTAAAAACTCACAAAGGAGAAAATAAAATCATATTCCCACCAAAAAAAAAAAAAAAAAAAATCTTAACCATAAGGTTCTTTATTATTCTTTTTTTTTTTTAGAAACAATCATAATGTTTTTTTTAGAAGTAGGTAATTTGAAATCTAGATGTCTCCACCGCCCACCCAAACATATGTTTTGAAAACAACGTTCTATATATTTGTCATTAAAAAAAACATTATGAAAAAAGTTTTTAAAATCGGATTTGAAGAGAAATACTAATAACCCTAATAGTTAACTTGGACATTGGTCATTCATTATTGTCTAATTTAATACTAGTTAATCTAATAGTTAACCAGTAAAAGTCAAACCGGTAAGAATACACCATTTTTCACAATTAATTTTATAATTGTTAACTTGGCAAGTTATTAATTTCATATGAACCCACTAATGACACTAATTTATAAACAGACAAAGTGATGTAGGGAGGAGAAAATAAAAGAGCTAGCGTTCAATCCCTGCTTATACCAAAAACTGATTGATTTCTTGGTTTGATAATAAAGAGTCATTATCAAGAGCGGACATCATAGGTTAAAACTCTCTCTAAAAAAAAATTATATTGTTTTCTCTTTCATAACGGATTTAGGATTTTAACTTGAAAAGGCAAATAAATCCTAATTCAGCTAAATAAGAGAAAACAAAATTGTCTAGATTTGAATTTGATAAAACTCTCACTATTTTTGATGAGTACGCATAATATTTTTCCATTGGCTATGATCCGTATAGCAATATGAGATTGGCCTCCATTATGAAAAGGATGAATTATTTCCTAGACATGAGATTAGGAAAAAAGAATCAATATGTTTTAGAATTTCCTGATTACCTTTGTGTCACTCCTCCGTTTGGCCTAGGACATCAGCCTACTGATTAAGATTTAATGAAAAAAAGAATAAAGAGTTAGATATCGCCTTTTTTTTTTCTTATTGGTAAGGCAAAAGGGCTCCCATATGATCCAATGCCTATGAAACAATACTCTCCAACCCTAAATGGAAAATTCATCAAGCATGGTGAGACCCACTTTTACTATGACTTTCTAGAGCCTTGGTGTGATTGCAAGGGAGGAATAAAAAGAATAGAAAAAAAAATTGATTATGGATTTCTAAACTTTCTATTTTTTAAAAAAAAAAAAAAAATAAGTCTTTAGTAAAATAAATTCCAAATATATTTTTTGATTTGAAATTGGAAAATAGAAAAAAAGCATTGTTTGGGTGGATTTAATGGCACAATTTGATGTCGGTGAAATCAAAGGATTACGTTAGAATTGAATACAAGTTAAAGTTAAAGAATTAAAGTGAATTTTTTTTTCTTTTGATAGGCAAAACAAAACCTTTTATAGACATAGACATGCTCTTTTCTCAGTTACGTGGTTCACTCATATATGTCATAGTGCAATTAGGCCGGTTATGATAGTACCCATTGAGGGCCATAGATGAGAGTAGTTTTTAGATTCCACGTTTCTACAAAAATGGAAAAAGGAAATACTAACTCTTATCAACATGACATTATAAAAGATAGAGAGACATATATGATAGGAAATACATCTGTAGGTTTATAAACATTGATGCTAAATAGATTTCCCATCAATTTTTTCTGTCAAAGACGTCTGTATTGTATTGGAAAATAATAAAAGGCTCCAAAGGTGGAGAAATTATACGGTCCTCATAGTAGACCACGTTATTTGTTCACCATCCTAGTAAAAGACTCCCACCTATTTAAAATTACTGAGTCAATATCTAGTTTTTATTTAAAACTCCACAATTTTAAATAGATAAAAATCTTTTACTGAAATGATAAACCACATCACTCGTCCACTATGAATACGTTATAATTTCTCCCGAAGGTGGTAGGCTAAAACTATTTTAGTTATAGAACCACTATCCTTTTATTGAGGGAAAGCTCTTCGAATTGACATAAAGGAGGGACCATGATAGAGCAAAGATTACCCATCACTGCTATGTACGGAGTATCAATAAAAAACAGATAAGGATAATAAATAACCTCAAAGTCAATATAAATTGATTTTAGAGCAAATTCTCTCTCTTAGCTGTGGCATGTGGGAACCAACCATCCTTGTTTCCAGGATTTAATTTTAGAGTAACTTACAAATTATACTCCTACAGTTTAGGAGTATGTATTTAAATTTTATACTCTGAAATTTCATAATTTAGATTTTACCTCTTTAATATTTGGGAGTGTTTGAATTTTACATTCTAACGTTTTAGAATTTTGATTTTACCCCCTAAAGTTTGGAAGTGTTTGGATTTTACACCTAAAAATTTTGAAACTTTAAGATGTAAAATCCAAATTTTAAAACGTTAGGGTGTAAAATCCAAACATCCCAAATTCACAAGGTAAAATCTAAATTTTAAAATTTCAGGATGTAAAATCTAAACACTCCAAACTTTAGGAGTGTAATTTGTAATTTACCCCTAATTTTATAGTCTTCCATAACAAAGCATGTTTCTTAGTTAAACGAGTTACCATTAAAGCTTAACTACTTGGTGTTTAAACTAAACAAGAGTTTGAATTAGAACTTCATAGTTAAAATTATCCAAGTAGAATATAATTTGAAAATACAATTAAGACTTTTTTAAATACAGGGCGTGGTTTGTGTTTCGGGCCATGAGCTATTGAGCTCACATGCATGTACAGACAGCATACTAATGTAACTGTACCTCTACAGCACTAATCAAGGGATGCCTAGCACAGTTCCCAGAGTTCTTAATGGTTTGCCCTAGGACCTGGGATCTTTCTTACAACATGTGAACCCCATAAATGTGTGGACTTCATATATTGTGAGACATGATGCCTATACAAGATGCATGAGAAAAATTATTGGTTGGAGCTAAGGTTGAACATGTCACTCTTGAAATGTATAGGGACTCAACTATATTGGCAATCATTTAATTTTCAAAGAGGTAATAGATATGAGATTGTCTTACAAAAATCAAGTTCACATTTTTATTGATATGTATGCTTAGCATGATGTGTAGTCTATACATACCACATTTCGTGTCCAATGCACAAAAAGGATGAAGTGATCTGGTGTTAGCAAGACAAAATGATTAAGGTTACCAGCAGGAAACTGAATACACTAACAAAAGGACCCCAAAAAGAAAAAAGAAAAAAAAAAAGAGTGATATGAAGGACAGTCAAGCTCGATTTGTCCGTCTTCCAACTAAAAGGGCCAACTCTGTATCAATCTTGAGGGAGATGTCAAGTGCTTTTACAGAATGTGTTAATGCACCGCTGCAAAACAAAATCAAGCAGAATAGTGTAAATCATACTATGAATATTAGTATCATTAGTAGCTTGTAAATTGATGGCGAGTACTATGAAGAACAAAATACTTTGATTAATATAACAAGCTGTGTCTCCAACCTTCAGTGTTACTAATTATATATGAAGTGAATCAGATTCAACTTCTAACCAAAAAGAATATGAAGAACAAAATACTTTGATTAATATAACAAGCTGTGTCTCCAACCTTCAGTGTTACTAATTATATATGAAGTGAATCAGATTCAACTTCTAACCAAAAAGAAAATGAAACCGGTGACACTGGCAACCCGTGTAATGCATGCATTTCTATAGTAGTTATTATGGACTGTATTTATAATCGGAGGTAGTGTTGCAATCCTATCCCATGCTATGCTTTCCCATATTCTAAAAATACTAACCGTGTTCAAAAGTAAATTCAACTAATTTCCATCATTCTAGACATAAAGTTTATCACCAAATATGTGACTCTCCTATGCCATGACACTGACACGAAGCGACAGTACACCCTGTCAATCAGCAGTTGTGCCACTAAGCTCACACCAACATAACATCCTAAGTTATGAGCAATACTTCCACAACCAATGCAGCCAAGAGCCTCAGTGGCATTACCCAGTTCTTCACATAGGGAAAGCTTAGGTTCAAATGCAGTGGTACACTCTGGGAAAGGTAGGATTTTAGTCAGGGGGGATTAAAAATAAAAATAATTTTAAAAATAGAAATCTATATGATCAAAAAAGATATGTAATTTTCATGAAAAATATATAATAAATGTAAATTATAATTCTTTTTCTCAAGTGTATACATACAAGTATAAATTTCATAAAATTAAAATAATTGATATGTATAGTTTACACTAAACAACAAGTTAACTCAAGTGATCAATCTATGCATAAAATTTATGTAATTAGATTACTTAAAAGTACATTGAAAAAATATATCAATATAGAACGTGAAAAGTCTTTTATGTGCTTTGATTGTTTTAAAAAATTTAGAGCATCTGAGCATCTAAATTTTATCTCTTTCAATGATTCAAAATTTTGGTTTTACAGTAAAAACCATTGAAAGCATGACAGAGGTGGGCAGCAGAATTTAGGAAAAAGAATAACTGACAAATTTTTCTAAGTGGCTGCACTGACTTGGTTGTGGAAAAACCATTGTTCTTTTCTTTTCTTTTCCTTTTTTTGAGTTTAAAATGCAGGCCCCACAAATGCTTATAATAAACAAGAACATTGGGTTTGGGTTTGGGGAGGGAGTGGATCCCATGATGTAGAACAATGAATGCTCCTATATAAAAAACGCTGAACACTGTAATCCAAAATTCCAAATTGATGCAAAAAAAAATTCTTCAAGAAATTTTAGGAAAACAAAGCAGAAAATAAAATAATCTATGAATCAGCACTTAGGATTTGCTTGGATTCCGCACAAAGCAGGGATAGGAAATCTAGAAATCCAGCACTTAGGGTTGCCTGGAATTAGAACCAAGTCATTGGAAAAATCTCAATAGAAATTTTATTCATCATAAACTTGTACTCGTAGGAGTACAATAACATACTTACATAGAATACTAGGACTAAATCCTAACCCTAATTGATTTTTGAGCTCGATTTGGGGAGGTTTTCTTTTTTTGCTAAATGGTTTTGGGGAGGGGGTTGTAATAGGCACTTATGGGGTTTTGCGTGCAGTCGGGGGAAGTTGATTGTCTCCCCTTGGCTCCATCATTGGTGAAATGTCTCCATTATCAATGGAACTGACCATTCCTTATGCAGCAACATGACAATTTAAGGAATCACACTATATCTCACTTCAAAAGGAGTACATCCCCCTTAATGAGTTGCAACTTCTATACACAACCCGTTGCTCTTGTCAATTGGATAATCTCCATTGGACAAGTTGAACAGCATAGCTCCTACAAAAAACAACTCTATGGTCTGTTTTTGGTAATTAAGGATTAAGAGTTGAGTACCTGGAAATATAGGTCACTCCAGTTTGTCCAATTTTGTGTATTGTTTCAAGAGTAACATTGCCTGATGCCTGTCACCATGAAACAAACCAACCCCTAATTAGCTTTGAAAAAGGTGCACAATAAGTAATTCATCTTAGAAGTTATCATCAATTCATCTAGAAGTTATTATCATGCAATTACAAGATAGAGTTCATAATATATGGTAACAAAGAATATTGCAATCGATGCTCTAAGCAAATAACAATGATGATGAGGAAATGAGAGCTGGTTAAACTAGATTTGAAGTGATGGAAAAATAATGCAAAAAATCAAATCATGGGGTTAGGGCTTGAATGACAATGACAAGATAATGAAGCAGTTATTCAGGAATGACAAATTGTTATTGTTGCACCTCTCCTCACAGGCTTCAATTAACCATGAAGAGCCATTACATTGAGGTAATAACATGAGAATGAGGGAAATGTAGAATGTCGCTAAGGAAGTGTAAAGATTATGCCTGAAGCTTTGAGTTCGTGTTAGTCAAAGAATACACCTATATAAGAGATTGCAGAACTGAATAGACAAAGTACCTCTCTTTCATTTGTGCTAGTCAGAGAAATATTTATGCACATGGGTGAAAGCATGATAAACTAGACAATATCAGCATTTTTTTTTTTCCTTTAGAAAAATAAATAATCTAACTGGAAGATTGATATCGGTTACAGCTCCTGTTAATTCCACAGCTAACATAATACACACAGATTTTGGTACTGAACTACATACCATTCCCAATTTCTTCCATGAACCATCAATTGTTTCAGTCATTCAAATTGCATCAATTACCAACTATGCAAACAACAATTGCTGATGTGAGATGCTTTTTCATACACATCCTTATAATGTTGATGTGTATGTCAGTCCATGATTGTCCCACAAAATTGAAAGATATGGAGATTTTTAATTTAACATAAAAAGAGAGTAAATAAATAAATAAATTGTGCTTCCTAATGAGTGGACCAACCTAATCTATATTACTAATACTTGGTGAAAATTTGGTTTTGTGCCTTTGTATGTCCTAATTTCTTTTTTTGATAAGTAACCTTTGAATGTCCTAATTTCATTAGAGTAACATGTTTAATGTGCCATGACAATATTATAAAGATATGTGTACAAAATAAATGTCTACCACATTAGTGATTACAATTTGCATGGTAACAGTAAAGCAATGTAAAGATAGCATCGAAGTGCTTTTAACTTCAAGGACTGAATTGGAACAATGAATAGTTTAGGAATGACATTGATTCCTGAAACAGAGTTCACTGACCAAAATCATATTTTGACCAAAAATAAACGAATAACTTAGAATATTAGTTACCTCAGTCTCATATTTCCCATTAATCAACTTCACAGCTTCTTTAAGCATAGATACATCTACATCTCCATTTGGTAGTGGCACAACCATGTTATCCAACATTATCCGAGTCAAGGAAGTCTTTGTTTGAGCTGCATAATGTAACACCTCATGTACTTCCTCAAGTGTCCTAGTTTCAACCTGTGGGGAAATTTAAATAAATAAAAATTATGTTGTAACAACCATAGTTCCTGCCAAAACAAATTTTCTGCACATGCATGTGAAATTAGACAGATGCTACACACACACACACACACACATAGAGAGAGAGAGAGAGAGAGAGAGAGAGAAATCTGCTGGAAAACTTGACAAAATAAATGGGAGGATATCAAACAAATGATTGATGAACACTTCACTTAAATGCAACCAAGAAACAATTAGAATAAAGAAACTTCACATTTTTTACCGTTGCTTGTAGATACTTGACATACTTTAAAAACTGTCTAAATTTTAAAGGTAGAGAATACTACCTCAACTTCCATTTTAAGGTTCTTCTGCTCTAAATACAAGTCAACAGATTTAACAGCATTCGTGATGCCTCCAGCTATTGATATGTGATTATCTTTTATCAATACCATATCAAATAAACCCATTCTATGGTTCCTCCCTCCACCAATCAGTACCTATAATGACAGAAATCTACAAGGTCACAAAAAAAATTTAACAGAAATTGGAGGAGAATTGTAACATTCAAGTAAAAGCAACGAAATGATCTATACCGCCCACTTATCCACCAAACGTAAACCTGGAGCAGTTTTCCTCGTCTCTAAAATACATGCAGGGTATGCAGCATCTGCCATTTCCTGCAGAAAACAAGAACATGACCATAAATGTCTCCTTCAGGCTTTACACATCTGTCAGTGATTATGTATGCCAACAAGATTTAACTCGGTTCAGTTTGCCTTAAATTGTTGTACTATAAATCTAACATCTAATTTGGATATTAATATAAGATTCAAAAATTTAAATAATTAGAATATACCTTGTTCAATCTTAGCCACTCAACAAAAATTATGTATGATCATATTTTTTAATCATATGTGCAGGTATATGAGACCCATATTTTGTTATCACCCAACTTAAAACCTAAAACTTGACAGATGAGCAACCAAGGTAAAATTGTAAAACTTCAAGAAAGGATATAGAGATCAAGTACTTCTCAAAATACAATTTGTCCTATATTAGTCTTTTTAATAAGTAATGTGGAAATATAAATTAAAAGGAAGCTCTTAAAAAGAAGCTTCACTAGAATTACAATCAAAGATTCAACATATCCATGAAATCAACTGTAGATTTACAGGAACCCCCACCCCCCCCCCCCCCCCCAAAAAAAAAAATTGTGCACCAATCTAATAAAGAGTGCACGCACACACAAAAAAAAAAAAAAAAGACTTAATTTCCAATACAGGTCTCTCCACTCTATCAATTATTCCACTCCCTCCAAATTAACCACATAATACAATGAAGGGTCGCAGACAACAGACTACTGTTTTGATGCTTTCTATACATCCATATCCAACAGGAGAAGACATCTATCACATTAAGGCAGCATCACCCAATCCACCCAAAAGACCATAACTCAAGCACAACAAGTCGATGGTGCAATAAATCATTCATAGATGAAACCCCACTAGCCATATACATGCAACACTGGTTAACCAACACCCTTTTCCTTTTGATTTGGTTATCTATGGTTAAAATCTTACCCAACACCGTAGTCCACACATAGAAAGCCACCATTTTAGGTATCTTATTATTCCAGAAACACCTCTACGACCCACGGGAAAGACCTTTTACTAGCACCTCCCAGGAATTCATGGTAAAATCAAACACTACACATACCAGAAGTTCAAAACTATAAGGTCTCTATCTCATGCAATCATCCCCTTTGGAAAGAGAAATCCGAGAATATAAAGAATCCATCAGAAATTCTATCCCCTCTAGTGCCCAATCATGAAATTTATGAATGGCCTTGAGATTCTGAAAAGAAATTCTGTCCTCTCTAGAATATAACAAAATGGATACCGAGGCTTCCATATTCAACACAATTGAGTATCATTCCAGGTATACTTCTTTTAATGCTAAATCACACACCACACATTGGGACAAAATCTGATTGTCCTACCATCCCCAACTATAAAGTATATGAAATTGTGAAACTTGTCCTGGTCAGCTC
The DNA here is from genome assembly GCF_932294415.1 of Quercus robur. NCBI lineage: Eukaryota > Viridiplantae > Streptophyta > Magnoliopsida > Fagales > Fagaceae > Quercus > Quercus robur. Next base: position 2,322,855 of record NC_065534.1, on the reverse strand, counting down.
TAATTCTTTTCCATAGACTACACCCATGTGGCCTACGCATTTCCAAAGTATACCAACCAGCTCCCAAAACCCCATATTTAACAACTACACATCTACAGAAATGGTCTTCCTCCCCATAACCACTTACCAAGCAGGGGTAGGTTAAATATTAGTCTGATCAAGCAATGACAGTAGGCTACACATACGGGTAAGAAAGGCAAGTAATCATGATTCACATTGAATTAGTTTATGTGCTATAGTAAAAATGCATGTGAAAAATTATAGCAACCTGTGAATCAATTTGCATTTACCGCGGCGCCGGGGGGGGGGGGGGGGGGGGGGGGGTGGTGTGGTGGGGAAGGAGAGAACTATACCTTTGTTAGAGTTGCTATTCCACTCATCCTCTGCATAAAATTTAGTGCTACTCTTTCAGCTACAACAATGTTGTGTGCCCGTCCTGCACATAAATTGGTAAGGTTAATAAGCTTCTTTTTTTTCTTTTTCTTTTTTTTTTAAAAGGAATTTCTAAGGTACTGATAATTCCTTTTCTTCTTGCCTTCTTGGCTTACCATAAACTTTTCCAAGCTGCAGTCCTTTATGAACACAATCTCCATCTTTTTGAGACCACTCCACCTGACATTAAAATGTACATTTAAAAATGACCAAGCATGCAAACCAAAATAAACTACATACATATTGCAGTTCCTTTATACCTTCAAAGAAGGATCAACCTCATGAAATACCATCTCTGCAAGTGCAATTCCAGCAATAATACCATCTTCCTTTGCCAAGAAATTAGCTTCCACTTCCATGTCAACAGGAATGGTGGCCATACTTGTCACATCCCCTAAAAATAATAGTATCATGCATTATTAAATATTTACTGTTGGTTATAAGAGCCTTTTCTATGTTCAAAATGTAAAAATCATTACAAAATGACTGCCTTAAGTCCTTGACTCAGAAACAAAATAAGGCCAGATATTATATTCATTTGTTAAATGGTAAGTTATAGACACACCTAATTGACATTCAAGTCAGAGTTCATTGGCTCAAATATTAGATTCATTAAAATCAGTGGGTGAGGGTAATTGGACAAAAACAATAGAAGATAAGACAAGAGAAGGTAAACCTTGACCCCCGGCATCTTCAGCAAGGGCTAAGTTGATGATTCCCTTCAAATCATAGGTAGGGTGCAATGGAGGCTTCAAAGCCATGGATTCAAATGATATGCTGGGATTTCTGGCAGTCACAGCCACCCTAACAATCCGTCTGCAATGGCTGGATAATTAAAACAAGGTGAACCAACAAATTTATTAAACATACTTGAGCAATATATGCATAAACGAACCTTGATGTTGTAAATAAGCAAGGCACAACTATTGGAGAAACAGACAGGATCCGAGCCATTAATTGTTTGTTTTTGATGCTCTTAAGAAGTATGCAGTGTTTTTCTCAGCTCTTTTATTCTATTCGTCAAGCATCTTCGATTACACAACGCCACTCATGTTCTTTTAAGTGATGAGAAAATTTCAAGAAAAGATTAGACTAACAGCTTGTCTCTTATTCAACAAAGTCAAGGTGAAGCCCATTTCCTGAAAAAGAAAAATTACCAAAAGGCATATATATAAACAACTTTTTTCCTTTATCCCCACCCAAAAAAAGAAAAAAAAAATCCAAAAGTATTAATGCTTTATTTTCAGAATTCCTTTCCTATCTAAAGATTGTAGTATTGGACATTTAAGGACACAACCATTGTGTCCAGTTGTGTATGGACAATTATCTACAATTTAACTCACTTACCTAAAGCATATTTTACTACACAAGAATGGTTGACATTTTTTTAACAGGTAGATTACAGTTACACACACCTAGAGGGTTTTGAACCCATAAGCCATAATTTCTCTCCACCTTATCATACATGGTGTCAATGAAAAATTAGAACAGAAAAACAATGTATGCTCTTGTATCCTAATGACATATGCTGTTGCGTTGTGAAAAGCAATCGGCCAAGTGCGCCCTGAGTGAGTATTTTGTGCTAAGGGACCTTGATTTCCTTTATCCACTGAGAAAGTAATAAAGGTTGGGAGATTTCCCCTATAAGCATTTTTTTTTTTTGATAAATAACGGGATATCATTAATCAAAAAGACCCAGGTACACCGGGAGTGTACATGGATAGGAGTACATCAAGATCATAAATTACAATGATCCAGCATAACAAAAAGATTAGACTTTCCCCTATAAGTTCATATGATCTAGTTGCCTGTTTTATTCACCAAAACTGTTCTAAGTTTCTGTTAGCATATTGGCAGAGAGATTAAGTGTGCAACTTGGTGCCATCACAAGGCAGAAAATTTGTGTGTAAATTCTGCCCTGTGATACAAGGAGAGGAGGTGTCATTGGCCAAATGTGTCATAAAATGTTTTCAATAGAATTGAACAAACTCATCATTTATATAGCAGCTTTATACTAGCTATGGTTCTTCAATCAAACAAAACACTAATAAACACACATGAACTCAGGCACTTTTTTTTTTTATTCTTTGTTCACGACCATTTCTCTCACACACACACATAATAGATTCTTGTTTTGAGTATGAAAAGAAGCAAGAAATATGCTAAATGATTTATTGAGTTCGAATAAAAAAAAATGATAAGATATTCAGAAAATTCATCATAAACATCATAAGATTAGGCAGAAGAGGAGTTTATTTTTTGTTTTACCTGATTGGAAATCAAATAGTGAACGTTTTATGAGTGTGAGGCCAAACTGATTATATATAGAGTCTGAAGCAAAAACCTTAAAAAACACAACAATGGGAGAGAGAGAGAGAGAGAGAGACCAAATTCATATCCACCTGCTGCTATCCGAAATAAAAGGTTAAATGACAAATTGACTCGCGCGTGACTTTAGGAAATGACAAAAACACCCTCAAGTGAGATTGTGGGGGCTGCGGCGTCAGGAATGACATAAGAGTGGGGCCGGAGCAAAGAGCATGTTACAGATCACAACATTTTAACGGCGCAGCTCAGGGTTTGTCTGTTTGTGCCATGATTTTAAGGAGCAAGTAATTATTTTTTTATTAAATATATAAATAAATAAAACTTACTTTTATTATCTAATTAGCACTCTGCCCATGCGATGGATGACTTAATCAAAATTTATATATAAATAATTTTTTTATTAATTTACTTAAAATAAATAATAAAAATAAATGAATATTTTATTTTTAAGTTAAATAATTAATGGATGTTGTGTAAGACTAAAGTATCATAAAATGCATATATATATATATATATATAGACAAAACTTAGGTACAGTATCTTAGATGTTGTTCCTTAAATTTCTTTCTTAAGATTTAGCCATGTAGCTATTTAACTAAAAAATGCACTTCCATCCCATGAAAAAAAATTCACATGACAGAATTTTAAAAAGGGAACTTAAAGAACAACACCTAAAGATTGTACCTAAATCTCTCTCTCTCTCTCTCTTTATATATATATATATATATATATATATAATATTGAATGGAAGATGGTAGAGGTACCTAAAATATATATATATATATATATAAAATGGTTTTCAATAATACATTGAACTTTAAGGCTCAATTAATCACATATATTTAAATGGAAAACCCTTGAATTTAATAGTTAAAAACTATCCAAAACAATAATTGAAATCATGTTTAAGTGAAACCTCAAGTTAATAATTAAGAACAATCTAAATTATTAAACATTTAAAAATTTGAAGTAGAGAGAGACTCACATGAGAATTTAATTGTTGTCCTTAAAATCATGGAAGCCTGCACCGAAACTTGAAGTGAGTTCCACCCTACCAAGTTTTAGTTTAAACTTAAAGTTTAAGCCTTGTGCGTTGCACGCTAAATGCGTATGTATATGCATGAAAAACTATCTCAATTTAACATTTATTGTAGAAAATAGGTGGTGTAGTTTTACTCCTGTCTAGCTAATTCTTATTATAATCTCTTGTGTAGCGTGTGTATATGCATGAAAAATGATCTGAATTTAACATTTATTATAGAAAAAGAGGTGATATAGTCTTATCCCTATCTAGCTAATTCTTGTTATAATCACTTTGCTTTGCAAGAAGAGAGAGAAACCCTTCTTTTGAAAAAAAAAAAAAAAAAAAAAGAGCTAGCGTATCTCGTATAGATTAGTATTTCAATTGTGGGTTTTGGTAGTTACACATAGTAGTTAATAATTAGAAAATTACTTTGAAATTTTTTTAAACCAGTCCCTTAAAAAAAAAAGGTTTAGTGGAGTTTAAATCACATTAATAAATTATCTCTCTATTCATTTTTTTTTTAAATCATGTTAATAAAAAGTTACTGATAAAACTATTATTAGTAAACATTTCTTAGACTTATCTATTTAGCTTTGTTGCCAAATTTATATAAACTTTTTTTTTCTTTTTTTTCTTTTTCTGAAGAATATAACACAACCAAAAACTTATAAACAACAATTTACATAATCAAACTTATTCATAATTTAAAATTAAGAAATTAACACAAATTATAAATTAAGATATAAATTTAGAAAAAGAACAAAGAATAAACCTGTTTGGTTTCTCTATCACTTTGAAAGATGAAAGTGTATGTAACTAAAACTTGAACCAATTATTGTAGAAGAGAATAAATGAGTACAAAATTTTAATATTATGAATTGGGTTAAAACGTACATAAGAAGTTTTTATTAATTTTTTTGAAATTAAAGAAAAATAACTTGAGCAAAATGAAAAAATAATACGGAGTAATGAAGAAAGAATGCATACCTGTCATGGGATTTAGGCATTCACATATTAGAATAAACTTCACTTCAAAAATGATATATATATATATGTATATATATATATTAATATATAGGTAGAGTTTCATTCGATACAGAATTTAAATCCTATTGGAATTAAGATCTATAATCAATTTGTTTGTTGCTATCTCATAAATCCCATAAAAGGTGGATTAAAAAAAAGGGTCATATGAATAGAAAGAAAAAAGAAAACATTTTTTTTTTTTTATGGAAAAAATGAAACTTTTCTTTTATAACCAAAAAAATAAATAAATAAATAGACAAACGTCATTTTTTAGAAGAACAAACATTTATTATATATTGATACTTTTTTCTTGGAAGAAGAAAGAGAAGGTGTTTACTTTAAACTCAATTACTTATTACCTTATTTACAATTTTTAAAAAAAAACTTTATGCAGAAACATTTTTGGTAAATCAGTATGAACAATAATTATCTTAAAAAAAAGTCACGTGTGAAGAGGAAGATTTTGCTATTGAATACGTTGCTTTTTTTTTTTTTTTTTTTTTTTTTTTTTTTTTTTTACGGGTGTAACGGCGAAAAAGCAGTTGGTCAACAAATGAAAATAAATGAAGGTTTTACTGCTTGCAATCACAATAAATTTGTTTAGAGTTAGGAAGTCAAATCTTATTATGATATCCTGTGCGTGAAATAAGAACATTTATATCATAGAATTGAATAAGAAAGGGTGCCACTTCTATTAATTCACAGTTTAAACTAGTTAAGAAAAAATACAAGTGTTGGTCCTCGGGTCTAGTATGAGATTAGGTTTACAAATGAATAGATTCTTTTCTCTATTTTTTCTCCTTTTTCTTCCTCCTTTTTATTTATCTAGATCTTCCTCTTGTTTTTATATCCAACTACAACTTATCTAGATCTTACACTTGGAGTGCTGAGATTGCCCTCCTAGAACTCTAGTCCCCTCCAAAACATACTAGCAAGTTTTACTCTATAATTAATCTTAGCTATGCCACCACTATTCATGATCATTTCCTCATGCATGCGGCCAGAGGAGTGGTTGCCTTATATTTAATGCAAAGAGGATGGCTTCTATACCCTGCTTTCTTCATCCTTCTCGTACTCTATGCCAAGTTTGCTTTCTTTCCTTTTTGATGTTTTAACTTTATGTGCCTCACATAACTAGTGCTCGTCCCTGAGATCCGAGGTACATCCTCAGAAATAACCTTGACTGCCTATTTAAATTAGATTTGGGATCCTCGTCCCCACAAAGGGTATTATGTTTTTTTTTTTTTTTTTTTTTACACGAAGTAATATAATTTAATTTTTTTTAAAGGAATAGATGAAGAGTGTTGTTGTTTTTTGTTTTTTTACGTGTATTATGTTTTTGTTTTTTTTAAACACAAAGTAATATAATTTAAATAAAAAAAGTATTAGATGAAGAGTTTGAATTGTAATCAAATTATAATTTTTTTATCAACTTATAAATTATAATAATAACAGGATTAGACAAAGAGTTTGAATTGTAATCAAATTAAGATTTTTATCAATTTAGAAATTATAGGAGAAGAAGATAAGTACAAAAAAATTATATTTATTTTTTTTAAATTCTAAAAAAATTTCTACAATTTAGTGCAACTATGGTTTTTAAGCCCAACTTTTATTATATATATAGGAGGAATGAATCTTTCCCAAATCAGGTATTGTTCATTTTAGGAATGGGCCGAGGAGCCGATGCCACCCTCACGAATTTGTTCAATCACACACACTATGGTACACCCTTCCTTAGGCCAAGTGCTTATAAGGCAAGGGTGGGAGGCATCTCTGCTTGATGTGGGATTGAATAAATTCGTGAGGGTGACATCGACTCCTTGGCCCATTCCCAAAGAGAACAATACCTGATTGTGGAAAGATTCATTCCTCCCACAACCTTCATTTGTATTTCACAACAAATTTATTATGAAATAAATGTGCGCAACCGAAGTAGATGAGTTTGTAGTTTTTTTTACAACAAATTTATTCCAACAACATTAGCATCCTGGTTTGTTGAAGTACTCATAATTCAAGAAGATTAGTTTATTGAAACAAATTTATTATAAAATAAATTGTAAGGACTCAATTTGTAACGATCCCAAACTGGTCTTGAGTTAGTACGTTAAAGGACCAAACAATAAAATTTGTAGAGCGTGGGCTGAAAGGCTAGGCCTTGATCACCGGACAGTGGTTAGTCATGGTTTTCATGGTGGACGCATAGAGGTGAACTAAGTTTGTCCATGAAGCTTAATGTTCCTATTATTCCTCTCCCTTTTTGGGTATCATCCTCCTTTTTGGCGCATGAATCCTTACATTAAATAGTCCTTCTCAGTTGATCTTAACCTTCCATCTGTCGATCAGGCAGATACCTACTCGAGTGCCTGTCCCATCAGCCGCCTCCCCCCACTTTCTGTTAGTTGCAATAACTGAAACCGCACTGTTCAGGGGTCTTTTCCCATCAATGTGACTAGAACGTTTGTTGGCACATTTAATGCGGAAGTGACGTATTTTCCTTAAACCATTCCCACACCGCACTCCCGTGTGAGTCCCATTCCACTTGCCTTTTCTTCTGTGAGCACTTTGGAGGCTGCCTTTGATGACGTGTCGTTATTCCCTTCTAGTCCTCGGGATGCCGAGGACAAAGTCATCCTCGACTGCACTCCTAGACTATTTGGTCTTTCCTTACTTGTCCTCGGCAACTACTCTCCTCGGTGCGGGCCTTGGGCCCTAATGAAAAGTGGGCCAGGACCACAAATTCTCTGGCCCCACAATAATCCCTCAAAATCCTGCTGTCCGGATCCTCAGACGGAAAGGAGGATTTTGATGACATCAAGCCTCTGTCAAAGCTTGTCAATCCTTGTCATCTATCAATTCCAGAGACTCTTCGTCTGCCCGAGGCACGTTCTTGGAGCCTTGGAAGGTGAAACGTGTCTTCATTAGATGTGGGCGGCTCTGTGCTTCCCACGTTCAACGGCGCAATGGTAATTTAACGGTGGAGATTTCCTTACCTTTATGGGCGAGAAAATTCGTGCAGTTACTTTCGATGGGAGGTATAAATAATTTTTGGAACTGATTTGCCTCTTTACTTTTACACTTAAGAGTTCCAGCGCACATATCCTGGGTTCAGTTAAACTTTCATCCAAATTCAAGTCTACCTTCAGCACAAAAAGCCTGTCCGAGGAACCTTGGAGACGACGAACGCGGTTATGTGGCCGACGCGCTATGGAGGACCCTGCTGCTCCCTACTGATATGGAAGAGTTGAAGAATATGAGGATGCAGGAGGTTTTCCTCAGCGTGAAGAGGTACCTGGGTATGGTAAGGCTCCTAGAACTTATAACTCCGTCAATTCTTGCTTCTAGATTCTCGTCCATAACGTGTTTGTTTCAATTGGTAGGCTATCCAAGCTACCTATAGGATGGAGGAGGAAGTTAAGGGGCAGAGTAAGACCGCCGAGCTTGAGCGCAATAAACGTATAGATGCTACACGGACCCTCAAAACTTCCGAGACTAACCTCACGAAGGCTAGGGAGGACTTAAAAGAGGCTGCCCGAGCCAGGGATAGTGCCGTGACAGGTTTGACTGGTGCCCAAAAATAGGCCGAGGAACAGACAAAGCGTCTACTCGCTGCCGAGGAGCAATTGCAGATTGCTAAGGAGCAAATCAATGATTTAAAGAAGAAACTGATCGTGGCAGACAATGCTAAGGGCGTGGCGGAATTTGCCAGGGATGAAACCGTGAAGGCCAAGCAGGAGGCTGAGTTTGCCAGAACTGAGGCCGAAACTGCTAAGGACAAGGCCGAGGAGGAGGGATACGAAGCCTGGGTGGCTGAAACCCAAGCCTCCCTTAAAGCTCAAATCTCAGGAGTATGCAGGCTATACTGCTCCCAGGTTTGGGACAAAGCCCTCAAACGAGCTGGGGTGGAAGTTTCGTCCGACTTGTGGAAGGCGGAGAGCGTATTTTATCCTTCAGCCATCCGTGAGACCGCCTCCGCCAGCTCCGAGACTATGAGCGTTCCACAGGAGGCTGAGGCTGCTCAGTCAGAAGCTGCTCAGATCATCGTCACTCCTGGCGAGTCGACTGAGGGAGGAGAGCCTCATGATGCGACAGAAGCACCTGGAGGTCTGAATCCCGAGATGCCTCAAGAGGCTGTCGAATCTACAGTCAGTGCTCAGATCTCTGGTGCCGAGGAGCTAGCCATCTTTGTTCAGCCCCTACAGGCCATTCCCTTTACTGATGTCCCCAAGAGCACCGAGACTGATCCTGCTCAGCCTTCCCAAGAAGGGGATGTCTCCTAGGGCCCCGAAGCTAGTCCTGCTCGGCCTTCCCAAGATGTGGCCAAAACGAAATCGAAGAAGTAGAAGCCCTGGCCAACTTTTATATTTGCTTCTAGTTTAACTGTTAATTAGTTTCCCTTTTGTTTTGAGGACTTTAGAGTTTGCTTGCAGTTGAACTCTTTGACTACTTATATGAAATTCTTTTCTTCCTTTTTCCTTTAAATTACATGTTCGTTGCCCTTGTCAATATTTACTATTGTTGCGAATCTCATGGTTTTTGAACTAGTTATTTTAGTATGTATGAATGGCTGTGCATATGATTTATTTGGGATCACATCCCGGAATTCTAACTTACCCACACCCATGGGGCGTTAAACTTGTATCTGAACATACTTTTGGGGAGCCAAAGGCATCATCCGAGGTGCCGAGTGTGTTGTTAGGCCGAGCCTGGTACTTAGATTTCTTTTAAGTAGTTGGTTTCCCCATAAGTTTGAATCCGAGGACCATGCAACACCTTGGTTCTGTCCAAAACTTAGAATTTTTTTTAAGTAGTTGGTTTCCCCATAGGTTTGAGTCCGAGGACCATGCAATACCTTGGGTCTGTCCAAAACTTAGAATTTTCTTTAAGTAGTTGGTTCCCCATAGGTTTGAGTCCGGGACCATGCAATACCTTGATTCTGTCCAAAACTTATAGTTTCTTTAAGTAGTTGGTTTCTCCATAGGTTTGAGTCTGAGGACCATGCAATACCTTGATTCTGTCCAAAACTTAGGTTTTCTTTAAGTAGTTGGTTTCCCCATAGGCTTGAGTCCGAGGACCATGCAATACCTTGGTTCTGTCCAAAACTTATAGTTTCTTTAAGTAGTTGATTTCCCCATAGGTTTGAGTCCGAGGACCATGCAATACCTTGGTTCTGTCCAAAACTTATAGTTTCTTTAAGTAATTAGTTTCCCCATAGGTTTGAGTCCAAGGACCATGCAATACCTTGGTTCTGTCCAAAACTTATAGTTTCTTTAAGTAGTTGGTTTCCCCATAGGTTTGAGTCCGAGGACCATGCAATACCTTAGTTCTGTCCAAAACTTATAGTTTCTTTAAGTAGTTGGTTTCCCCATAGGTTTTAGTCCGAGAACCATGCAATACCTTGGTTCTGTCAAAAACTTATAGTTTCTTTAAGTAGTTGGTTTCATCATAGGTTTGAGTTCGAGGACCATGCAATACCTTGATTCTGTCCAAAACTTAGGTTTTCTTTAAGTAGTTGGTTTCCCCATAGGTTTGAGTTCGAGGATCATGCAATACCTTGGTTCTGTCCAAAACTTAGGTTTTCTTTAAGTAGTTGGTTTCCCCATAGGCTTGAGTCCGAGGACCATGCAAGACCTTGGTTCTGTCCAAAACTTAGATTTTCTTTAAGTTTTGAGGATTAGCCCCTCGGCCAAGGTGTGGGGCGTTGACCTGACGTTGGAAGCCCCTAGAACTGTTCGCGCCACTGGCGCTTCGAAGCGTAGCCCTTAGTGGGACTTTATATTAGGGCAACAACAGCGGGCTGCTGGAAGTGATGAAGGGGCTTTCGCAGGCCCTCGTTTGACAGGAGCTCGATCCACCGCCTGTGCCAACGCACAAGCCTTTCCCACAGACGGCACCAATTGTAAGGACTCAATTTGTAACGATCCCAAACTGGTCTTGGGTTCGTACGTTAAAGGCTCAAACAATAAAATTTGTAGAGCGTGGGTTGAAAGACTAGACCTTGGTCACCGGACAGTGGTTAGTCACGGTTTTCATGATGGACGCACAAAGGTGAACTAAGTTTGTCCATGGATCTTGTCCATGAAGCTTAATGTTCCTATTATTCCTCTCCCTTTTTGGGTACCATCCTCCTTTTTGGCGCATGAATCCTTACATTATATAGCCATTCTCAGTTGATCCTAACCTTCCATCTGTTGATCAGACAGATACCTACTCGAGTGCCTGTCCCATCAGTCGCCTCCCTCCACTTTCTGTTAGTTGCAATAATCGAAACCACACTGTTCAGGGTCTTTTTCCATCAATGTGGCTAGGACGTTTGTTGGCGCATTCAATGTGGAAGTGACGTCTTTTCCTTGAACCATTCCCACACCGCACCCCTGTGCGAGTCCCATTCCACTCGCCTTTTCTTCTGGGAGTGCTTTGGAGGCTGCCTTTGATGACGTGTCGTTATTCCCTTCTAGTCCTCAGGATACCGAGGACAGGGTCATCTTCGGCTGCACTCCTAGGCTATTTGGTCTTTCCTTACTTGTCCTCGGCAACTACTCTCCTCGGTGCGGGCCTTGGGCCCTAATGGAAAGTGGGCCGGGACCACAAATTCTCTGGCCCCACATAAATGTACACAATTAAAGCAGATAAATTTGTAATTCGATACAAATTTATTATGTAAAATAAATATATGACTATATTGGTTACCTTCAATTATTCATTGCTTATATGATCTACTTGCAAGAATAGTCTTTTCTTTGCTTTTTGTTGGCTGGATCTACAGATCTTGATAGTTGTAAACTCATAATGGATTTTCATTTTAATCTTGCTAATGATTATAAAATACACAACCAAACTGTATGCATATTTGAAAGACAAATCAAGTGCATATAAAGTGTAAATTATATGCATATTTGAAACACAAATCAAGTGCATGTAAAGTGTAAAAAAAAATACATGCATGTGGTGGTAGTGATGTCTTCCATGTCAAACTGCTTCTAGGAGAGGGAGAGAGAAAGTTTTTTTATTACCTAGTGAGAGACTTAGTTTGAAAACTAGCCTTATCACACATGCTTCACGCATGCGATGAGGTTTTTTTTTAGCAGTCCTATTTTGTAGAAAAAAAAAACATAGTTATATATATAGCTTTTATTTTGAAAATCTAATTTATAAGTGGATAAAACAATTTGAAAATTAACAGGAGAGTTAGACAATGTTTTAGTGGGAGTTAAAGTTGCATTTTTACTATATTGTCTTTTAGTTTTATCTCTACTTAAACATAGGAGTGTAGGGACATTTTTGAACTAAAAAATGAGGAATCCAAACAGAGGAAATCCTTTAGATAGTAGTATAGATTAAAGGAGTCAATATATAATAGTATAATATTAATATTTGGAAGTGATATTTGACGCGAATAAGATTTCAATTGTGATCAAATTCATCTTCTCCTTTCTGTTTTTATTTTATTATTTTACTTTTTTTATGGTTTATGCGTCTTACTCTTTATCTAATTAGGTTATTTATTTATTTTTTAGTTTATTTATTTTTTTATATTCCTTGTAATTCATTTTAATTAGAAGTTTTTGTATTCCTGTTTTATCTAATTAGTTTTGGGAGTTATATTTGATTCAGATTGGGTTTATCTAATTTGTTTTTGTTGATCTTTGTAATTAGAAGTTGATATGAACAAAAAGTCTAATGTTAATATAATATTAGTTGCTGCAATTCAAGATGCATTAAACCTCTTTTTTTTTTTTTTAGTGTAGTATACATTGCTGCAATTTAAGATGCATTAAACTTTTTTTTTTTTTATATAAATGTTTTCTTTTTAAAATCTAAAAGTTTTAAAAAATTTCTTCAATTTCTTCGATGCATTAGACTTCTACGTTGCTGTTTTTTATTTTATTTTTTATTTTATAATAAATGTTGCTTTTTTTATTTTTTATATTTTATAATACACGTTGCTACCTTTTTATTATTATATATAAATGTTTTCTTTTTACGTGTAGTATAGTACAATTAATTAAGGATTAGATGGATCAGGCGAAGAATTTGAATTGTAATTAAATTAAGATATTTATCAACTTAGAAATGATAGGAGAAGGAAATTTATATATTTTTTTTAAAAAATATAAAAATCATATCATGTACTATATTGTGGGAGGAACGAATTTTTTCCCAATTAGGTATTGTTCGTTTTGGGAATGGGCCAAGGAGCCGATACTACCCTCACGAATTTGTTCAATACCACATCGGGGAGAGACGCCTCCCATCCTTGCCTTATAAGCACTTGGCCTAATGTTTAATAGTTTAGGTTTTTCTTAATTCTTAACTATTAAATTGAGGTTACTACTTAAATAAGCTTTCAAATATTTTTTTTATCATTTTTAATTATTGAATTCAAGATTTTTTTTTTTCATTTAAATATGCGGCGGTGATTACTTGAGCTTTAAAGCTTAATATATTATTTTGCAGACTCCCTTTATATTTTTTTTAGTCATCTCTTTTTATATTAGTTACATAGTTAATTTTGGACTTATATATGATTTATTTATTTTTTAAAATAACTTAATCTTACGTGCATGCATTCATTATATAACTTAAAATAAAAGATTACTTCTCTTTACTTATTTTTTTAATTATCTATTTAAATATTTAATTTTAATTAAATTAAAAACTATTTATTTTTTTATTTTTTTTAGTTTACACATGATTTTTTATTAAGCCCACGGGCATAATACTAGAAACAAAGAAAGAGGAGCCCGCCAAAGGCCCACTTAATTTCCATGATGAAGATCTTATGTTAAGTAAGGATTTTGAACCAAATCTCAATTACCCATTTTTCTTATTTTTGGAATGGGCCATAAGAGAGAGCTCGCAAAGGCCCACTTAATTTTCATGGTGAAGTAGGAATTTTGGACCCAATGTCCCAAACCCAATTATTGAGCTCAGTAACGAGTTCGGCTGCCAATGGGCCTAGAGCTCCAATACACAGAGGTTGTGGGCCTTGTGGCCTGTACAATATTTGTAAAAAAGTAGGAGGGTTTAGTACATATTATTGCATGGCTCATTCAGATTGAATTTCATGAAATTAGATTAGATTAGTATTTAGTACCATGGCTCAACTTTGAACACGTTACTTTGACGCCCATAGTTTTAATTTGAAGATACAATTGAATTGTCATTTTGTCACGTTTAAAGTTCTGCTAAGTGCTAACAGTTAAGAGAGTCCCCTACGATCTCTAAGCCATCAACCTTGAATAGTCCAAAGGCCATGACTAAAACAATTACACTTTAAAATCATACAAACGTTTACTACTACATATAGAACTCCATAGATTATTTTTACTAAGTCTTAATTGAGATATGTTGGGGGTAATGTTGCTTAATTACCACTAATTACCTCTCCTATACCCCATTAAAGTAATAATTTTTTGTACGGGTGCAACCTTTAGTCTTAATTGTAATATATTTTAAAGAAGAAAAATTCTCCTATTGCACTTACGGTGGTACATTTGTGTGAAATGATTTCATTTTGAAAGAGCAAGTAAGCATGGAAGACAAATTGGAGATGGTATAGTAGATGAGAAAGCCAGAATTTCAAAGTTCAATTTACTGTGTTTCTAAATTGGCTGCTATTGCATTGTTCAAACTTACATTATTCAAAAAAGAACAATCAAATTCAACTTCTTAAAGCACCCTACGTTTCTTGGCGTTGAAACTCATGCATTAGCATTCTAAAATATTCCTTTTTAGTTGTAGTCCAATACAAAAATTCAACCTCTTCTCTCTCCCACTACTCCCATATTTGTGTATATATATATTGATAAAACTCTCTCTCCCTTCTGATAGAAAGAAATTTGTGCTACCTATACAATTTGAATTGGAGGAAGAAAGAGATCAAGTGATTAACCATGTCAGGTTCGAAAAGATGGTTAGTGGGTTTAAGATTTGTTGTTTTTCTATTCCTTGTACTTTTGGCAATGGCTTCAATGGGAGATTGCATCAGAGAGTTGAAGGAATGGGACTTCAAGAGCACATTTGAAGGACAACTTCCCAGAGGGCCAGTGCCTCCTTCAGGACCTTCTCCATGCCACAACAAACTCAGCCCTTACAATCAAAGTGAATCCTCTCTTCCTAATGATTACGTCATTTGCCCATAACATTGGATATATATAGCACTTTTTTTCTTTCTTTCTGTTTTTGCTTTTGTATTTTGGAAACCTTGGAGAGAACATTATTTAGATTTATTGACTCATTTCTCTTTGATTAATAGGTCAGTTGAGACTTGAGAGTTAGCTTGTGCAGTGGTTAATTGAATTATTGTACAATTCCCTTGAAATTAGTGGGACTCCAAAGATAGAAAGATAGTAGGCAACTTTCATGTTCATTTGTTTGTTCTTTCACCAATAATTTGCAAATAAGCTGCTCTTGCTTATACTATTCTTTGTTCATGGTTATGGGTTGTATTCGATTCACCAACTCAATAAATTTGACCCAACTCGATAGCTCGGGTTGATTTTTTTGGATTGATGAGTGCGGTTGAGTATATATATTAAATTTGTTCGCTTTACTTATTTTAGACTTTGATAATTTGCTTAAATTGTTAGTTCCATTTATTTTGATATTTTGAGGCTTAGTTTTGATAAAGTTGAAATATTATGCTCAATTATATAAACTGTAATCATTTATCAAATGACTCAAATGACGGATTTAAATAGTTGAATGAAAATCCAAAATTTTTTCTCAGGCATGACAATTATTTCAACAATTAATTCTAATGTATTAGGTTGGATTGGTTTTTTAGAGTTCTCATAGGTTATTAGATTGGGTTGAGTTGAAAATTTCTCACTCCAAGAATGCAGGGGGTAGAATTGAAAATAATAAGCTGCTCTAATTTATTCTGTTCTTCATTCTTAGTTTATCACAATATGATACAATTACGATGATTCAGCACCTGACATTGAGTTTTCATGTTTGTGCTGCAATAATCTTCATGCCATTGTTTCACTTAGCAAGAAGCCCTTAAAGGGTCCAGCCCATCTCGCCCTAGCCAAAGACCCAAGCTGGGAATGGTTGAGATGGGAGCATCCGATTAGAGCCCAATATGTTGCATGAAGCAGGCCCAAGCTGCAACTTTGAGCCACTGGCTTCTTTCACTTATAATGAGTCTTCCTCAGTAAATTATGTGACTATATATATATATGCCTACTAAATTTCAAATATTTTATTAATCCTTTAAAAAAAAAAAAAAAAAACTTTGATCTTGTTTATTTATTTATTTTAACCAGGTTTAATCTTTTTATTTTGGATAGAAAGTTAGAACCAGTTCAATCATTTTATAGTTCCCTAGCATGGTACACCAAAAATTCTCTTTCAACAAGATATTTTAGGGTCAATAGGAAAGAAAGTGGAATGGTGGTTGTAACTTGTAATTACCAATTTCCAAAATTCCACCAGTTTTTTTTTTTTTTTTTTTTTTTTTTTTT
The DNA here is from genome assembly GCF_932294415.1 of Quercus robur. Taxonomy (NCBI): domain Eukaryota; kingdom Viridiplantae; phylum Streptophyta; class Magnoliopsida; order Fagales; family Fagaceae; genus Quercus; species Quercus robur. The sequence goes on along the minus strand of NC_065534.1, from coordinate 2,306,574 downwards.
TTTTTTTTTTTGTTGTTGGTTGTTGTGGTGGTGGCAACTGGAACCCAATTGCAGAATAAAAAAAATATTTTCAATTCAGTTGTTTCCCAAAAATAGTTTATACTTATTGGGACATATTGGGTATGTTGACTTTTGCATTATTGTTATATCACATCTCAGTCTTAACTCTTATGAAACGTATTTGTGGATTATAAAAAATAAAAAATCGTAAATTACAATATTGGTCCTTATCTTTTACACCATATTTTAATTTGGTCTACAATTCCCTAACATTTTCAGTATCATGTTAATTTAATCTCTGCCGTTTAGTGTTGAATGAAAAATGCTGATGTGGCTAATGGCCCAAATAAATTTTTTTTTTTTTGGGTCAAGTAACACTTGTATTGCCATGTCATATTACATTTATAAAATAAAATAAAAAAGTAATTTTCCCCTGCTATTAGGATGGCATTAATCAATTTTGCCTTTTTTATTTTATTTTATTTTTTATACTACAAACAGAGTTTATCATAAAAACCCTACAAAAATGCTGGGCTAACCCATTGATTTTGCTTTTCGATTTATAAGAAATTTTTTTAAAAGTAGAAGGAATAATTGAAGTACACACTAAGTGTACTGTTTCCTCTCAAAAGTAATAAATTACAAAGACAAAATATTACAAAATTTTCCCAAGGAAGAAGGTATATTGTCATCTGCAAATGTCCGCTGAACCAAAGAACTAAAAGAATAGGTATCTTTGCTTATCAAGGGGAAGCTCAACCCCATCAAATTTTGTTTGACACCAAATCATCCATGAGAGATAGCACTACATTCCAAACCTTTTGCTATTCGATCGCCTAAAAACCCATATCAAACAAAGAAGCAACTCAAACTTAAGCTGCCATGCCGCTACCATCTCAAAGTCCAACCTTCAATAGATCTCAACCAAGCCCCAGAACACTACACAAATCCAATGACCCATTTCAATTGAGAGAGACATAAGGCAAATGTGAGAGAGAGAGAGAGAGAGAGTATACCATTGGGCCAGTAAAGGAACTAGAACAACCTCAACACCGGTCCTCACTGCCATTCCTCATCCTCGAGAACTACAATCACTGATCTTCAGGCCTCACCCTTTTTCTCTCGACCAAAACATGAAGCTTTGGATTGTGGGCAGTAACTTGTAACAAAGATGGATCTTCTATATGAGATTTAGGGATTTAGATCATGTTGAGTAATATTTTTAAATTTTTTTTAATTAAATATGAGGTGGCATTAAGTTGTCATGGCAAAAAATAATATTTTATTTGGGTCATTAGTCCCATCAACATTTTTCATTCAACACTTAACAGCTGATATCAAATTGACATGACAAGTTAGAAACCCAATTAACACAATTTAAAGGATATGAACCAAATTAAAATACGATGTAAAGGATAGGAACCAATTTTGTAATTTACCAAAAAAACAAAACTAGTTGTGATCCTCCATAATCATGCATTATTATGTGCTCTTTTGAGCCTTTTCTTGTAATGCATTTGGGCCTTTTCCCATCTCTTTCCTCTCCTTTTTTTTTTCCTGGGCTTTTTGAAGAAAGATCATGTTGATCCTTGTGGTTCTTTATAGAGAAATAAATCCTTTTATTTAGGGGAAAATTAACACACATACACAAAAGTGTGAGATTTTGAGGTTTGATTTTGAACATGATATATTGATATGTGTGTTTGTATTTTGTACACCACGCAAATTCAGTGATACAATTTTGGACACCGCCCACCAATCCAACTAATCCATGTTTAGCAGATCTTAGGAGAACAAGTATTAGGCCAAATGACCAAGTATCACTGTTTGGTAAAATACATATGAATCTACCACTGTTTGTGAAATAATTAGGGATCTACCACTTTTTTAAAACTTGAGCTTGTGAAACTCATGTTTCATGAAATTTTTTTATGGAACTTGAGTTCCATAAAAAATAACATGGCAAATTTGAAAACTATTTTTTTAAAGAATTCGAGTTTCTAGAAATATTTAGCAATTTACCACATTTTTGAAACTCGAGTTTCAAAAAGATGGTAAATTGCTAAATATTTCACAAATAGTAGTATATTGCTAAATATTTTGCCAAACAGTGATATATGGCCATTTTGGCCCAAGTATTACCGGTGAAAGCAAACAAAATTTGAAATGCAATAAATTTTGTGCCAACATGACCTTAGAAGAAAATGTTAAAATTACCATCAATTTTTTTTTGAGAAATAAATACATACACGAGAGAGTAAAAGGAGTTTTAATACAAAGGCAAACCACAACTCTACTCAAAAGTTATAGTAACTTTATAACAAAATGTCATGTTAACAAGTGCTCTTAAAGAAATTTTTAATAAACAATTTTAAAAATATTTTGACATAACTTTCATGAAAAATATAAAATACCGTTAAATATATTAATAGTTTTTTTTTCTTTCCTCATAAAAAGTTTCTAAAAAATATTATTTAAACCAATATCCTTATCCTATAACAAAATAGATACAAAAGATTAATGTGATTTGTGTCATAGGCTCATAATATTTGATTTTAAAAAAAATTAATAATAATACAATAATTTATAGAATTCGTGCAGTTTTATCGGAATATTAGTAAAGTTAGAATAAAAGGGAAAGAAAGACAGGTAAATAACAAAAATTTAACAAAAATTCTAAAAAGCCCCATGCCATTAAATATATCTTACATGTCCGTTAATAAATGTATTAATATATATTTTAAAAGCAAACTTAGGGGTTGGCCGAGTTAGTTGGGCTCTTGCTTTACTTTTCATGGGCTCATCCGGTGTGAACAGTGATTAGTATTTGGTTGAAAGTCTTGAAAATATACTATGTGAGAGCAAAAATATATTTCAAAAACAAAAAATTAAAAAGAAAAAATATATAAAAATAACTGAGATGTATATGGTTGATGAGGCGCATCTAACTGACTTATAAATGACATATGGGTCAGTGTCACGATGAGCGACATCTTAAAAATAAAAAAAAAAAAAAAAAAAGTCACATGTCAATAATTTGCAAAAAAGCAAAAAAGAAAAGCTGCAAAGCCTGCTTTTAAAAGCATGAATTTATTAAACTAGTTTTGGTCGAAACGTGGATTAAATAATTTTATATTCTTATCATCAAAACATCACGAGCCAACATGAACCGACATGAATGATGCCTAAAGTCCCAAACTAAAAAGCAGAATCTTTGTACCTAGTATGGGCACAGATTATCAAAATCGCAGCCGCAGGTGCCACCCCACTACAATTATTGTACAATAACAAGAAATATACATACCAATAATGAAAAAAAAAAAAATACACATAGAAATGGGATGGTTCATGTGGTGGCAATATTCTTTATTATTTTTTTTTGAGAGGCCACCCCTAAAAAGCAAGGGGCTCACGTATTATTGATAGTTTTTGCAAAATATACAGCAAAGGAAGACAAAGGGACTTCCTCTATCCAAGTACAAAAAGGAGGAAAATTACAAGCTGTTCTTGCAAGGCTATGTGCTACCATGTTCCCTTGTCTGCGAGTGTGCTGGAATATCACGCACCTGAATTGAGCCGCCAAGGCCTTAATGTCAGAGACGATGTGTCCAAAGGACGCTGCAGAGTAGTCATCACACTTTATGGCTCTAATTGCAATTTTAGAATCTCCTTCTAGGATGACTTTATCAAAACCAAGTTCATTGGCAAAGATGAGAGCCCTTCGCGCTGCTAACACTTCTATCATCTCCACAGAAGTGGGCAGAGGAATAACTTGTGTTGATGCAGCCATAACTAGACCGTAGTTGTTTCGAATGATGGAGCCTAAACCAGCTTCAGCTTGCTCATTGAAAACAGCCCCGTCGAAGTTGATTTTGACCCAATTCGAAGGGGGTGGTTTCCATTTGATGGGGGTTCGGACAAGAGGGGGTTTTGGGGGTGTGGCGATGGCGAGTTGAAATTCATGGAGGGCATCTCTGGCCCTTGAGTTGAGCAGCTTTAGGTCCACCACTTCCTCACCCATTCTCAGCTTATTTCTTCTAAACCAAATCTGATCAACTAGCATTGCAAACAAGTCCGTATTGTGGGACTGCTCCAAACATGTGATAAACACATCCAGGAAGGTCGAGCACTCATGCGTTTCGTTTTTCAAGGACTCAAAATGTACTACCCAAACCTCTTTTAGCTTTGGGCAAGACCAAAGAGCGTGAAATGTGGACTCCGGCTTTGTTTTTCAAACTTGGCAAGCAGGATTCGTGAGGACTTTTCTTTGTTTGAGATTTGCCCGGGTTGGCAGTGCATCCTTTGTAGCTCGCCACATCAATGTTTTGGTTCTATTGGGAATCTTAAGATTCCAAAGGCCCTTCCAAGTATTCTTAGGCTGAGGCATATTTAAGGTTCCACTGAGGGAATTCAAGTTTTCACTTACTAGGAGTTTATAACCAGCCTTGACTGAATATAACCCATCTGAATTGCTCGGCCAAAACAGCTTGTCATCAGCTTCCATGATGCTTATGGGAATTGATTTTATCAACTTGGATTCGTGTGGCATGAAGTTATTACTAACTGCATTTGTAATCCAGGATCTATTCTCCTTATCAATCAGAACAGAAACTTGTGCATCACTACTCAAGAAGGTCGGAGGGGATTGAACTTTAGAGTTTTGAGGGTCAGGCAGCCAGCTGTCTTTGAAGATAAGAATGTTCTCGCTGTTCCCCACTCTCCATTGAGCCCCCTTTTTTTATGACATCCCGACTTTTGAGAATACTTCTCCAAGCAAAGGAACCCTTATCTTCCTTTGCATAAAAAATACTACCATTGGGAAAGAATTTTGCTTTGAAGAACTTGTGGAAAAGAAAAGTTTTATCCTCAAGAAGCCGCCACACTTGTTTTGCTAGCATTGCATTATTGAATTTTTGTCATTCCTTGAAACCCATACCACCAAGGTCTTTTGGAAGACATGATGAGCTCCATTTCATCCAGTGAATTTTCCTTTGGTTTCCATGGTGGCCCCACCAGAATTTGCGAATCACTTGCTCAATGTCATTGCATAATGTGATGGGGAGTTTGAAACAGCTCATGGCAAAGGTTGGGATGGCCTACACTACCGCTTTTAGCAACACTTCTTTCCCGGCTTGGGAGAGGAGTTGTTCTTTCCAACCTTGTAATTTCGCCCATTCTCTTTTATGAACATGAGACTTGCCTTTTTGTTTTTTCCTATAAGGGTGGGGAGACCAAGGTATTTCTCGTATTGTTTCACCTCCTGGGCCCCAAGGTAACTTGTAATCTGCTCTATGGCTGATGGGGAGGTTGATTTACTGAAGAAAAGAGAGGACTTCGCTTTATTTAGCTGCTGACCGGAGGCTTTTATAATAGTTATATATGTAATTTGAATTTCACTTCTCCCTCCATTATTATTTATTTGTCTCAAAATAATAATGTAGGTAGAAAGGCTACCATATATTTGAATAATTACCGAATTTTGTGGTGGAATTCACACAGAGTAAGCAAGAATGCATATAACATTTTTTTTTTTTTACTTTTATCTTATTGATTAAGGGACCATTTGTTTCAACAAATTCACACACTTTTTTTATTTATTTTAAATTTCACTTTTTGTTAGGTATAAATTTATTAAAATAATTGAAAAATAAATTGTACCAAACATGCATATGACTTTCCCCAATGAAATCCAATCACTTTAGTTAATTTGCACAAGGAAATTAGAAACTGGCAATTGTGTGAGTCATGATCATGATTCCAAATTTTATCTTGTAAACATAGTTCCTAGCTAATATATGGGACGAAATACGTACATTTTCATTTCATGTAGTTTAAAATTTTAACATTAAAAATTCGGCATAATAAAGGAAATGCAAAAAATGTAAATATATATATATATATATATATATGGGTGTATATGAATTTTTTGTAGGAGGATACTTATGTTATCTTGTATAATTTCATAATATATTATAAAACCTAAGTAATTAATTTTTTAATATATTTAGGATATTTTAAATGTCTGGTTGTGCTTTCGAGCACCCCCCCCCCCCCCCAAAAAAAGGTGAATGGGGGAGATGATTTTTAATATATTTATTCATTAATTTAAAATCAAAAAGAAGAAGAATAAACAAAGTTATTTATTTTCTCGTATTATTTTATTTTAAAATTTTTTTGTGTATATAATTTATAATAAGTTAATAACATATATATAAATACATATTATGAAATTAAGATCTAATATCATCTAAATCATAGAAAACTCTTAACAGATCAAAGAAAAAAAAATATCAAGATTATGATAAAAGTATGAAAATGTTGATGCATGTTTAATCTAAATAGTAAAAGATGGACCTAGAAATATTGATTTTGTTAATTTCGTCTTATATATTGATACATATTAGCACAAAATTATATAATGATACATATTAGCAAAATACAATTAATTTTTTAATCAGAATATTAAAGTTTAGTAAAGTTCAAGTATAATAAGAAAAATGTTTTATATATGTTTTATACAATTAATTATAGAAACCATTTATTTTTAGATGTTTGATATATGTCATAATTTTTTTTTTAAAATACATGCATATAACATACAATATCATATGGTACTTTTTTTTTTTTTTTTTTAAGATATAATCTGATTTGAAACTTGTGACTTTCACTTTATGATAATTATCATTTATCATTAGACTAAGATATCAGTTCATTTATTTTTAGTGTATGTGAGATTTGAACTTATATCCTATATTTGTCAAAAAAAAAAACTTTATTAGTGAAACTAATTGAAATCTAAGTTACATGTATTTTAGTAAGTATATATGCTTGTAAGACAAAATTTCAAACGAATTTTACAAACAAAATTAGAAGACTGACATTCCTTTTATCAAACTAATGGTCAATGTCTTGTTAGTACTTAGTATAGTTAGTACATATATAGTGATATAGCTAGTACTAGTTATATATACGTCAATTGAATTATAGTGTTTGATCAATGGAAAATTCATCCCCCGTGATTGATGCAATAATATTGCACTCCCATCAATTTCCTCCACTCAATTTGGTACGACAGTGGCCAAAATAATTAAAATATGACACCCAAAATACAAGGATCGATGTTTCACTCAAATGTTCTTCTGTCAAATATTTCCGCCGAATTCCCAATTGAAATGAAACGTCAACCTCTGGTTTGAGTGTAGGAAAAAGAGTATTCTCTCTCAGATAACTTAAGAGTACAAACCAATAGTTTACATTCTTGTGAAAAAGAGAGAGGAAAAGGACGACTAATTGGACCATTGGGAATGATTTTGTTTTTGAAGAAACTGAACAATTACTTAATAATCTCACTTTCTTGGTCCCACTTGGGAAAATAATGAAGGGCCACACCTAGCACTACTATATGCTTGAGAGTGAAAGCCAAAGTAGGTTGTATCTGGTGGAGTGCATTGCTGCATATATGTCTGGTCCATTATCGTTCTCTTTCAATGGCTTCAACCCTATGTTGGTGATGCAATGCATTTGTAAGAGCAAGCATGCATCATCAATCCCTTTTTGGGGTATAGAAGGTGACAATGGACATTGCAACAAGAAGATTATTTTTTAATTTAAGTAATGCCAAAAATTGGAATAATGATTAAGAAATCTTCGATAAGATCTCAATCATTGTTAAGATGAAAACAAAAAGGGGAAATTTTTTAATTATATCACCTAACTTTGATGCATGGTTATTCAATTCAATCATTTAAGGGTGTTTTTTCTTCAATTTTAGTTTTTTTTTTTTTTTTTTTTAATATAATAAGTTTTCAATTTGATCTTTCTGTTGAGTTCTGTCCAATTTTGTTGTTTTGGTTTTAATATTTTTTTAAAACCTTTTAAAATTGAGGTCATTTTTATAGACTTAACCATTCAAATTGGATGGAATGATTACATTACAAATGAATATAAGCTTAAGAACTTAAATGAAAAATAAAAAACTAAATTGAAAACATGTAAAAATTAGAATGTGTAATTTGTAATTTACTCAAAAAAAAAAAAAAAAAAAATCAAACTATCAAAATATTTATGGGAATATTGGTTCGTCTCTTTTGTAAAGTAAGAATAAATAATAAAGTTTTTTTTTTTAATAATAAAATGTATTGACTGCTAGCTAGTTTGAACAGAATCATTTGTAAATAGATGGGTGATTGGGTGCTTTTAGCTATTGCAATCCATTTCACCCACTCCAGGATGCTCTTCAGGTGAGTGTTTAGTATTAATTAAACACGTGTTGATTGAAATAAGAAAGTTTTAAAATGCAAATACGAGCTATGCCGTCCATTTTACCCAGCTAAAAGCAACTATTGATTTGATAGATGTCCATTAGTTTTTTTTTTTTTTTTTTGATAGATGTTTATTAGGTGAAGCTTAGAAACCACTTCTATATTAAAGCATAAATTTTAAAGTTACAAATGCTTAGGGCTTGACAAAATTTTATAATATTTAAAAGACATAAAGCTTTGGTTTTGTAATTATGACCAGTAAAACACTAGCGACCCTACTTGTATTTTGATTTTTTGTCATAGGTTTTCTACCTTCTTTATGATATATTTTTATTTTTAACAAATGAACCATTATTTATTTAGAATAACAATTAAGCAAATTAAGAGGAATATAAAGTGCCGGTTTGGATCTAGCTGAAAGTCAAGTCTGCGTTTTGCGTTTTACATTTTTTTTTTTTTTTTTTGCCTCACTTCATGCGTTCTAGGAGGACATAAAGCACTGTAGCAGTACGGTAGTAGTACTGTTTATTACTGTTCACGTACTAAAAAATATTAAAAATGGGTCCCACGATACTATTTACACATTTAAAAATTATTTTACTACAATACTTTCAATTTTCAATTTTCAATTTTCAATTTTAATAATAATAAATTTAATCCAAACGGACCCAAAATATCTTAGAAAAAGTTATGGTAAAAGAAAGATAGAAAGGATTTGCTGCAACCGTGTATGCAACAATTGCAACATACAAGATAATGTGACAGCTAAAGAAAAGTGAGTATTTGGACACTTGTCACTTCTCTATGACTTCCTTTGTCTCACTCTATGATGTGTTATTATTATTTATTGATAAGCTATGATGTGTTATTATTCAGATCTGGATATTGCATTTTAGCAATGTAGCCGTGGACGTCGGCAACCTTCCTGTTAAATTTTCAGTCCTACATAGGTTTTCACTGCAATGTTCAGTGGTTGAAATTTGAGTTGTACAATTTAACGTTATTATAGATGCAGGCCCAACCTTTTTTTTTGAATCCAATGCAGGCCCAACCTACCACAATATTAAATTGATTAGTTAATGAAGAGGGCAGTTTGTGGGCTTTGGTTCATGTGGTTGTCGGTGTTCACGGTGTCAAAAACTACAACCTCTGGTGTCTGCTACGTGTCTTAGGTATACCTTGTACCTGTTCTGTCAGAGGACAAGGTTCCTCCAACGTGAGAGGAATCTCCTCTTTTCTATGCGTAAGTAAACTATTTAAGTGTATTATTTAAATAAATTATATAATATATTTAAAAGTTTATGTAATAAAAAACATATGAGAATAATTTTTTTAATCGTCACGTAATAAATTGGAGAAAATTTTCTTTAAATCAATTTGTAGATAAACTTTTTCTTTTTTCTGTTTGATCGAAACAGAATTGAATTATATAAGTAAGACCATGGTTGTCAAAATTGCGATCTGGATCGTAGGATCGCACGATTTTACGATCTTACCTCGCCAAAACGTTTAGGGTCACATTAGAATCGTAAAAATGGTAGGATCATATGTAGGATCGTAGGATCGTATGGGATCCTACCGATCCGACCAAAAACATAAATTTTTGGAATTTTTTTTTTATGGGATAAATTTTTTGTTTTGATGAAACTTTAAGGGTTTTCATTTTTTCATGTTGTGATGGTATGACTTTTTATTTTATTTTTATAAAATTATGTTAACCTAAGTAGCTGTTTTTTAGTTTCTAGTTCACTTGTAATCAAAATGAAGGAATGCTTCATTATTTCTAAATGAAGAATTTGATGTTGTCTTTGCTGCTTTTTAAGCTATAATGTTGTTAAATTTGTTTGATCAACATACTAATTTGTGTTCTAATATTACTAAAATATTTTTTTTTATATAATTTTATCGGTTATGCTTGTATTTGTATATTGATTGATTGATTTTTTTGAACATGCTCTTTAATTATTGCTAACTTGAATAGTTGAATATGAAATTATAATTTGATGTCTTTTGCAGCTCTAGTATACAAATATATAATGTTTACATAGATGATGAAACGGATAATGATTAAGAATTTAGGACAATGGTTATAAGAACCTTAGAATGAGAATAATTAAATATTCACTTCACCTTAATATTCATCTTGCTTTTGGATTTTATATTGTAGTTAGCTAGTTTCCATTTGCTAACTTATTTTGGATTTCAAACTTGTAACTTAGAACTTGGAAAATATTTTCCATATGTTTTGATAAATATTTTGGTATTTAGTTGCTAATTAAATATTTATTGAACTTTTTAAATACATTAGGTCAAAACTTAAATATATTTGTTTCGTTAGTATAGACTTAACAATATATGATATGCAAATTATATCATATGATGAAGATCTTAGTTTTTTTATGGATAAATTTATAATTTAAGTAATTATTCAACATACAAAATTATTATCAATGTGTTTTTGCTTTAAATCTGAAAATATGTAGGATCTTACAATTCACGATCCGATCCTATGATCTATAATCTCACCTACCTTTAACGATCCTATGTAAGATCACAACTTTGACAAACTTAAATAAGACTGTTAGCTCATTTTCTAACAACTTTGACAAACTTAAATAAGACTATTAGCTCATTTTCTAGCTGAAAGTTTGGTATAGTGTCCAACTGCACTGGAACCCATCAAAATTTTTACATGTATTATCATATATCTTGATGGATCCAATCTAATTGAACAGTAGATCCAAGCTAAACCCCTCCTAGTTGTACAGGAAAACCTCGTACCTAGTCTATAATGTGAAAGGTCTTTGCCCTGTCATTTCAAGCACATTAATTATAGGCCTTTTCGTACTTGGACCCGCAAATGGTAATGGTGCAACGAGTACTGGCCGGGCACCATATAAAACTGATGGTTGATGCAGACTCACGTGAATGCCAAATTTTGGAGGTGGAATGGAATTAACCATTGATTAAGATTGTTATAACAACACAGTGACAAATTTTAGTTTCTCCAAAACACTAGAACGCCTTGAATAATGAAAAAATTGACATTTTTCTCTTTTAAAAAAACAATCTAACATTTTATCCCATTTTTCAAACTAATTATTTTTTAAAACCTTTTAAAATTGAGGTAATTTTTATAGATTTAACCATTCAAATTGGACGGAATGATTACATTACAAATGAATATAAGCTTAAGAACTTAAATGAAAAATAAAAAACTAAATTGAAAACATGTAAAAATTAAAATGTGTAATTTGTAATTTACTCAAAAAAAAAAAAAAATCAAACTATCAAAATATTTATGGGAATATTGGTTTGTCTCTTTTGTAAAGTAAGAATAAATAATAAAGTTATTTTTTTTAATAATAAAATGTATTGGCTGCTAGCTAGTTTGAACAGGATCACTTGTAAATAGATGGTTGATTGGGTGCTTTTAGCTATTGCAATCCATTTCACCCACTCCAGGATGCTCTTCAGGTGAGTGTTTAGTATTAATTAAACACGTGTTGACTGAAATAAGAAAGTTTTAAAATGCAAATACGAGCTATGCCGTCCATTTTACCCAGCTAAAAGCAACTTTTGATTTGATAGATGTCCATTAGTTTTTTTTTTTTTTTGATGGATGTTTATTAGGTGAAGCTTAGAAACCACTTCTATATTAAAACATAAATTTTAAAGTTACAAATTCTTAGGGATTGACAAAATTTTATAATATTTAAAAGACAGAAAGATTTGGTTTTGTAATTATGACCAGTAAAACACGAGCGACCTACTTGTATTTTTATTTTTTGTCATAGGTTTTCTACCTTCTTTATGATATATTTTTATTTTTAACAAATGAAGCACTATTTATTTAGAATAACAATTAAGCGAATTAAGAGGAATATAAAATATCTTAGAAAAAGTTTTGGTAAAAGAAAGATATAGAAGATTTGCTGCAACCGTGTATGCAACAATTGCAACATACAAAATAATGTGACAGCTAAAGAAAAGTGAGCTTTGGACACTTTTCTATGGCTTCTTCTGTCTCACACTATGATGTGTTATTATTCAGATGTGGATATTGCATTTTAGCAATGTAGCCGTGGACGTCGGACAACCTTCATGTTAAATTTTCAGTCCTACATAGGTTTTCACTGCAGTGTTCAGTGGTTGAAGTTTGAGACTTTGAGTTGTACAATTTAACGTTTTATAGATGCAGGCCCCACATACCACAATATTAAATTGATTAGTTAATGAAGAGGGCAGTTTGTGGGCTTTGGTTCATGGATTTGGATCCTCTCCATTTCCCTTTGAAATGGAGAGGCTCCAGTTAACAGTAGGGATTTTTTTTAAAAATGATCAATGCTAAAAAATGTGCTACGTCATTTAAAATGTTAAAACACAATTAACTGGGGTTCAACACTTAAACTAGAGGGTTGTTTAACTCAACCGGACAAATTGTACGGGAAAACAAAAAAAACCTTTTAGGAGGGAAAAGTGAAACAAAGGTTATCCGTGCAAGTTCTTCTAGAAAACAAAAAAGACCTTTTAGGAGGGAAAAGTGAGACAGAGGTTGCATGTTCAAAGCTTCACAGATTTTAACCCAAAAAAAAAAGCTTCATAGAAGGTTTAGAGAACAAGTTCAGCTTCAAAGCATCTCTGTTTCTATCTTGCCAAAACAGAGGTATATTCGTAAACTTGTTTATGCTTATCTTATTTGACGTTTTATCATTTTTCTGCATTTATATTGTTGTCTTGGTGAGTTTATATTTTTGTTTTGGTGGCTAGATGCAAGTTAGAGTTTATCTGAATTTTTATTTTTAATTTTTTGAGATAAAGATTGAATCTTTATAATTAGTAGAAATGAAAGAGGAGAAAAACAAACAATTAGTGTCTGAAATTGGTCACTATAAGGATGCTTATGATCGAGTTGAACTTGAGAGGGATCAGGTGCAAATGGGTTTTGATGAGGAGAAAAAGAAAGTGAAAAACATGGAGATAGTGGTTTTAGAGATGGAGCAGAGGATTGAAGGTACTGTGGAGGAGTTGGGGCGAGTGAGAAATGAGCGTGAGAATCAGATTGAGAGAAATAAAGCAGTGGAAAGCCATGTGGAAGATTTGGTGAAGGAAAAGGATTTGGTGCACAAGAGCCTTGTTGAGGCCCAACACGGAATCGATGAGTTAAAGGCTAAAATGGAATCAGCAAGCATTAATTTAGAGCGGGCACTGAGTATGGTGAAGAGCATTGTGGTTTATATTATTGTCTTGGTGAGTTTATATTGTTGTTTTGATGGCTGGATGCAAGTTAGAGTCTTCCTTAAAAATTTCATATAATTAAATAAGATTGGACATTGATATTTCTGTTTAGACCCCAATGTGAATTAATGAGAAAAATTATCAAATTATATTGGTGAAGTGATCCACTCAGGCAATTAATTTTTGACTATAGTTAAGCAATTAACAAATCAATAAGTAATATAAAAAGCACAATTAAGCATGACAAAACATTTGGTGACGAAGTGGAAAATCAAAGAAGAATATCTTTAACGGAGAAACCACTTCGGAAAGTAGATTAGGATAGTATATTTTTACAACCTCACTCAAGCGAGAGACATGCAAAATATCAGACCTTTAATGTTCCACTTAAGCAAGTTTACCATCTTGCTTGAGCACACCTCACATCGCACTTAATCGATCTCGACCTTCGCTCAAGCAAACCTCTTTAGTAAGCATTTCTTTGAGTAGCTCTAAATATAAACCAAAAAACTAACTAGATTTTCAAACGGATAAAATTACATCAATAAATTTGAATTTATTACTATAAAATGTTATGAAATGGATCAACACTAAAATCCTTACACACATGATCCTAATTCATAGTGTAATCAATAAGTTTAGTGGCACAATTTAAATATATATATATATATATATATATATATGTAAGGACACAATTTGTAACGACCCAAAACGATACTGGGTTCGCACGTAAAAAGGCCCAAACAATATCATTTATAGAGCGTGGGTTTGAAAGGCTAGGCCTTAGTCACCAGACGGTGGGTTTTTCGTGGTGTTCGTACATAATTAAATTGTGTTCGCTCTAGGAGTTTTTCTCCTGGAGGCGGGTTGGGAGGCTCTGGTTTTTGGCCATTTTTCCCAGCCTCTTCCTCTGGATGCTTACTTTTCCTTTTATACTAGCCTGTATCCCTTATCCAACGTCCACGTGTGGGTTCGATTTTCCAGGACTGATACTTGTCCCATCAGCCCATACCTAGAGTGGTTGGGGGTGGTTGTAAAAACTGAAGAGTATGGCTCTGTCAGGTGCAGAGTATTGAATGGCAGTAAAGGCAGCTTCCCTGTCGTCCTTGGTCATTATTCTATCCAGCGTACTCTTCTCTATTGACCTAGATATTTTTAGATTTTTTTTCAAGCTATTCCTATACCGTTTTTGCCCTTCCTTCCAGGGATACCTCGGATATGCCGAGGACAGAATCATCCTCGGCTGCGTTTCAAGACTATTAGGACTTTTGCTACCTATCCTCGGCTATAACTTTCCTCGGCTCGGGCCTTGGGCCCCAATGTAAAAATGGGCCAAGGCCACAATTTATTGGACCCCACAATATATATATATATATATATATATTTCCACAGCTGTTAATATAGTCTATTATAATCGGTTCATAAGAAAATAGTATCAATGATGAGTTTATGTGAAATTAAAAAATGATTAATTGTACGCTTAATGTGGATTATGGACATATATAGAGAGGTGATCAAAAGGATACTGTTGTGGTGTTGATCACAAGGTTTAGATATTTAAATTAATAAATTTCTCTCTTTTGAAAAAAAAAAAATTCATAATAAATAAGTTCTTTAATCATAATAAGAAGATTCCTTTATAATGATTCTTGATGGCATGTTATGGATGCAAGATTTTAAAGAACGTGTTTACTACTATCATGTTTAAATTGACTGGCCTTTGAGTGAGCTGAGTTGAAATCATGCTTGGTCATCTTGACCCAATTCAAATTAGGTTGATTCTAATATAATGTATGCAAATCGAGTAGATGACATAAGAATTTTTATGTTTAGTAACAAAGATATATAAAATCTCTCTCATATGAGGTACATCCTCGTTACTATGTTGATCATTCATTAAATCCTCATTTTTTTTACATCATCTTTGTTTTGAAAACAAATGATAGGTGAAAGTTATAATAAATTTATGTTCAATTTTTTGTAGGGATAATGATGGGAATACTTGTTCCTTCTAATGTGCCCATGGAATCTACCCCATTTAAAGGGATGGAGTTTGAAGCGGATGAGATTGCATATGATTTTTATAACAAATATGGCAGAAAGACTGGTTTTAGTATTAGAAAAGAGTATGTAAATAAATGTAAAAAGACTGGAGTGGTTACTTCAAGGAGATTTGTGTGCGCGAAGGAGGGAGTTCGAGGCAAAGACAAGAGAGATCAGAATGTAAAGAATCCACGAGTAGAAACAAGATGTGGTTGTGAAGCACGTTTGGTTATTGTACTTAATCGAGATAGTAAAAAATGTATGGTGAGTGAATTTATTGCTGAGCATAATCACTATTTCCACCTCCCATCAACTGTGCACATGATGCCATCACAACGGAAAGTGACTGCAACTCATGCTATTGAAATTGATTTGGCACATGAATTGGGATTAAGACTAAAGCAATCTTATGAGCTTCTTAGTAAGCAAGTTGGTGGATATGATAATCTTGGTTTTACCAAGCAAGATCATAAAAACTACTTACGCATTAAGCGACAGAGAGACATGGAGCATGGGGCAGCTGCTAGCTTGAGAAGATATTTCAGTCGTCAACTTAAGGAAAATCCTTCATATTATTTCGCTACTCAATTGGACTGTGAAGAATTGATTACTAATATCTTTTGGGCTGATGCAAGAATGATCATTGACTATAGCCACTTTGGTGATGTAATAAAGTTTGATACAATGTATAGTACAAATAGAGATGCAAGGCCACTTGGAGTATTTTTGGGTCTCAATCACCATAAAGAAACTGTTGTATTTGGAGGTGCACTTTTATATGATGAAACGATTGAATCTTTTGTATGGTTATTTGAGACCTTCTTAGAAGCAATGTCTAAAAAGAAGCCAATCACTATTTTCACAAATCAAGATGCAGCAATGTCAGCTGTAATAAAAGTAGTTATGCCTAAGACATATCATGCATTGTGTAGTTGGCATATGTGGCAGAATGCTAAGAAACACTTGGGTCATTTACTCAAAAATGAGCCTCAATTTAACGCTGATTTCTTAGCATGTATCTATGAGTATGACGGTGACGATGAGTTTCTTACAGCTTGGAATGAAATGCTAGATAAGTACAATGTTTGTGAAAATAAATGGCTAATTGATCTATTTAAATTGAAGGAAAAATGGGCCCAAGCATATGTTAAGAGAACTTTCACTACAGAAATGAAGACAACCCAGCTTAGTGAGAGTTTCAATGCTGACTTGAAGGATTACTTGCGTACTGATCTCAATATAGTAGAGTTTTTCACTCATTTTGAAATAGTTGTTAATCAAAAGCAGGATAAGGAGTTAGAAGCAGAATACAACTCTAGATAGAAATTTCCAAGATTGAAGCTCAAAAACTCTCCTATGCTTAACCAAGTAGCAACAGTGTACACGTCTAAGTTGTTTGATTTATTTCAGACAGAAGTTGAAGAGGTAATGGCACTTTCCATCCTAGAACGCAATGTGAGTCAAACACATAGTTATGTGGTTGGAGTTTTCAATCAAAATGGAAAATATGAGGTCATGTGGAATCCATTAGATGAGACTCTATCTTGTAGTTGCAGAAAGTTTGAGTCATTTGGTATTTTATGTAGGTATGGTTTGAAAGTTCTTGATGTATTGGATATCAAGTTGATTCCTAATAAATATATCATGAAGAGGTGGAGAAGAGATGCAAAAGATGGAAGCGGAAAAAATTGCACAACACATAACATTAATCCGGGTACTCGTAATTGGGTAGATTTATGATGTGTTTAATGCTTCAAGAAATAAGGTTTCAAGTTCAAGTGTTAAAGCCATGCAAGTTTGTCCAAGAATCAAGTGAGAAAGTGCAGGATTTTAAAACTCGATAGCTAAAATCTATCGAGATTTAAAAGCTGCTGAAGCTCGTGGCTCAACAGCTAGCTCGATAAATGGTTATCTATCAAGATTTATGAAGTTCAATTTTTCAAGCTGATTTTCATTCCAATCCGTGTATAGATGTTTGAGCTTTCTTTTCTCATAATCCTAAGTATATATAAAGATTATTTTAAGGGTCGAAAAAAGTTACAGAAGTTGCACAAGAGCATAATTCCATAGTGTGAAGAAGAGTGTGACCGGAAACCTAGTTTTGCCCTAGTTCTTTTTTTTTTGAAGAAACTGCTGTGTTTTGTACACTGCTTCTTGATCTTCATCATGGGATGAACTGAAGAACTTTGCAGCCAACATTCTTCTCAAGTTGGTGATTAAGTAGCGTACTGGGATCCGCGCATTTATTGGTTAGTCACGTATTGGGAGTCGTGCATTGAAAAGGAGAGATTGTCACTATAGAACAAGTCCAATTGGGTATTGGAGTAAGAGTTTAACTGTAGGTTGGTGTAAGGTACTGAGATTTCTTTACTTGTAATCGCTTGTTGTGATAATAGTGGATTCTCGGGAGTGGTGATTAATTAATAAACTTGACTAATTAATTAATTAATTCATCACAAGGGGTCAATACGTTTTTGGCCTATTATCTTAGAACCTAACAAATATATATGCACAAAACTTGCTTTGATGAAAAATACAAAACCTTAGTCCGGCAAAATATTTAAGTTGTTTAAAGAAATATATGTAGATTCTATGGTAGGTCCTTAATTAATTTAGGCTCATGGTTGACTTATTGGTAGATAGCTGATAGCTTGATTTTGGATAATTTTTTAGTTCTAAACAACGACTAATGAAAACTTGAAGACGTTTCAATAAGAGCAATTACATCAGTTTGTGCAAAAGATTCCATCTATTTTACACAAAAAGCCTACTTTTTCTATTTTACACTATCACTTTTACAAAACACCCACATCAGTTTATCTATTATACACACTTTTTTATTAAAATAATATTTTCTCTCACTTTTTTTATTATTTCCCACCTACCCCCACCTAACCCTTCTTTTTCTCTAAATAACCCCTTCTTCTTCTTTACACCATCCTTATCTTTATCTCCGCCTCTCTTTCTTCTCCTTTTTTTTTTTTTTTTTTTTGAGAATCTTTTTCCTTCCTCTTCTCCGTCAACCCATCTCAAGCACTCCATCAACACCCTTCTTTTTCCTCTGAATAACCCCTTCTTCTTCTTCACACCATCCTTATCTCTATCTCCGCCTCTCTTTCTTCTCCGTCTTCTTCCTCTTTTTTTTTTTTTTTTTTTTAAGAATCTTTTTCTTTCCTCTTCTCCGTCAACCCATTACAAGCACTCCATCAACATTGATCTCCATCAACACTGATCTCCGTCAACCTATCACTGATCTCCATCAAAATCGATCTCCATCAACATCGATCCAACGATTTTGTTCCAGTGGTTGATTTTTTTTGTTGATTTTGTGGTTGATTTTTGATTTTGTGTTTGTGAGAGTGTATGTATTAGAGGAAGAAAGAACATAAGAGGGAGGGTTAGTTTTGCAGATAAAGAAGAGAGAGAAAAAAAGGAGCGAATCAGAAATTATTAAAATATTAAATGCACATGCTACAGTAACCGTGCATATATGCACGGTTACTGTAGCAATTGTGCATTTATGCACAATTTTACACCCACTGATGTGGGTGTTTTTTTGCTCAAAATGTGTAAAATCAGTTAGTTTTTTCATTTTGCACAGATTGATGTAATTGCTCTAACAAGTACAATTTAATGAGTATATGTGGGCTAACCCATTTCTCTTACAAGCGGGGAAAAAAAAAAAAATCGTGCACATGTGTTATAGTGCAAGGCTACATAAGGATTTTCAAGGAGAACAAGCTCCGCTCCCACAAGCACTATTTGGATGATGTATTCCAATTCAATTTAGTTAATTAATAAAATTATTTATCTTTTTCTCAAAAAAGAAAGAAAAAAAATGCAACAATCATTGCCTTTTCGATTAGGCATTGTTAATGTACATAGAAAAGGAACAAATTCAGTGTACTGTCTCTTTTTTGTTTTGACCAAGACAATCATACTTTCTTTCAATATTTCATTTTAATTTAAAAGAGATTCAAAGCCTTTTATTTAAAATTTTTAAAGGAATAAGCAACGTTTCAATTCTAGGACTCAATTTTTTGTTATTTTGAAAGAAATTCTATGAACTTTATATAATTATATAAAGCCTACTTTTCCAGTGAAATTACATGGTATTAATTTTTTTTGAGAGAGTTTTAACCTATGGCGTCCGCTATTGATGATAGCTCTTTATCATCAGACCAAGATACCAATCAGTTTTTGGTGTAGACAGGGATTGAACTCTAGATCTCATATACAATCATCAGAGACTTTATCAGTTGAGTTAACTGGAACCCACACATGATATTAATTTCAATCTTTAGTACTTACATATTTATTATTAATAAATTTAATATTAGTTACTCAATTTCTCATTGTAAAGTTTTTATCTTTTTTGTTAGATATTCTATAATTTAAAATACTTAATTTAATTGATTTCTATTTGACAAAAAAAAGAAAAAGAAATTGTGTTTTGATAGTAACTGTGGAAATAAATTTACACATCTTACTAGCTATTTCGGGGAAGGATAGTCTAGTCATTTTCAGGAATAAGATTAAAAAATCACGAGTTTGGTAGCTTAGAGACTAGCAAAAATTTTCTTACTAAAATTTCCAATCTTTCCAAATCAAGCAGTTGTCTAGATTTGACATTTCATTTCTTTAAGAAATAGTACTCTTGATATGATACTAACCCACATTTATTTTATGTCAGTTTGTAAGCTTTTTTTTTTTTTAGTAAAAGTTTGTAAGCCTTCTTTATAGTAAAATTGAAAGTAATTTTAGATT
Organism: Quercus robur; assembly: GCF_932294415.1. Taxonomy (NCBI): domain Eukaryota; kingdom Viridiplantae; phylum Streptophyta; class Magnoliopsida; order Fagales; family Fagaceae; genus Quercus; species Quercus robur. The sequence continues at coordinate 2,286,265 of NC_065534.1, read as the reverse complement.
GATGGGAAAGAGACTATATATAAATGAAACCTACCATAAATGAGTGATATGAGGATATTACAAATTTTACTAACGTAAGTTTTTACAAATTGACTATCTAACTTTCATATATATAAAAAAAAAAAAAATAAGAAACTTATTTATTATACTGTTAATTTAACATCAATCACATTATTCCAATCATATTTTATCATACAATTTGAAATAACTTTAATATTAAAGGAATGCCAATGTGAATTAGGTCGTAAATGAAACCTACCATAAAGAGTGATATGAGGGTATTACAAATTTTACTTCGTAAGTTTTTACAAATTGACTATCTAACTTTCATATATAAAATTGTATCAAAAAAAAAAAAAAAAAACTTTCATATATAAAACAAAAAAAATAATTAAGAATCTTATTTATTATACTGTTAATTTAACACCAATCACAATATTCCAATCATATTTTATTATACAATTTGAAATAACTTTAATATTAAAGGAATGCCAACATGAATTAGGTCGTTCTTATAGGGTTCCTTACAATGTCAACACAAAGCTTGCGAGGTAGGTGCCATTTTTCATGCATAGGGTGCATCCAAGAGTTTTGGGTTGAGGGGAAGAAATAGGAAATGATAAATCCAAAGAACACATGCATAATCCTTCTTATATAATTTCCTTTCAAGTGGTGGAAGAATGAAATGTAAATATTACTTCTGGTTCATATCAAACTTTTTTTTTCTCACATAAAAACGATATGAAATATAAATCAATTTGAACTCCTCTACTTTGAGAGAAGCAACAAAGTTGAACAACAAAATAGAAATTAATAAGAGAGGAAGTTAAAACCAAAGCACTCGTTCAGCAAAAGATGATGCATGTCTTGTCTGCTCTTAAAAAAGTAAATTCGAAGACACCTACGATTGATGAGTGAAGGGATTGATACAATTTTTTTTTTAATAATAAATGTGTTACTTTTTGTTTATATATTTAGTAAGGACATAATGGTAAATTTATATCAACTTTATTTTTCATCCTCTCATTTTTTATCTCAATCAAACAAAAAAGTTTTTCTCTTTTTACGTTTTTACCCCTCCAACTAAACACAAATGAGGGAAAACTAAATCTTTTATATTCTCCCACTTTTCCATTCTCCCACAATTTTCTATTCTTCCACTTTTCCATTTTATCAACCAAACGGACCCTTTGGGTATGTTTGGTCGGGGTGAAAATAGGATGGAAAATGACATTTTTCACTATTTGGTTGAGAAGAGAAAACAAGAGAGACAGAAAATAGGGAGAAAAATTTTCCCTCCGAACCCACCTTTTTTTATTCTCCTAATTTGGGAGAAAAATGGGGAGGAAAAAGTACTGAATGATATACTTTACACAAATACCCCTCACTTTATTCATCTCACCTGCCTCTCACTTTATTCATCTCATCTACCCCTCACTTTATTCATCTCACATGTGACTTGATTACTTTGCACTAATATTGGTTGAATGGTGTGTTGCCCAGGTGAAGAAAGTTTGCCCAGTTGCTCAGTCGCCCATGTGAATAAAGTGTTTTTTTTTTTTTTTAATATCTTCCCACGTAATAATGGTTAGATAAAGTTTTTTTATTAATGAGTGTAATTTTGCTAACCATGTTTTTGCTGCCCACGTTTTTGTTGCCCAATTAAATTATTAGTGCAAGATTTGATTTATACAAGTTTTAATGCAAGTTGATTTGCCCAGTTAAATTATTAGTGCAAGTTTTGATTTATATAAATTAGTACAAGTTTTAGTACAAGTTGATTTGTCCAGTTGCCCAATTAAATTATTAATGCAAGTTTTGATTTATAAGTTTTGCCCAGTTGAATTGCTTAGCTTATTTGTTGTCCACATTATAGGAATACCTTGGTTACAAAATCTTTTTTCCAATTAAATTTATATGTACATTATTGTAATTTTCATATTATAATAATATAAATTTATATGTATGATGTGGTAAATTTTATATTATTTAATGAGTACAAATAAATCTATTTCTTACATATTATGTAACAAAAGTATAATAGTCAATTTATATAAACTATATTTTCTATTCTCCTATTTTTGTTTTCAACCAAACAAAAGAGTTTTCCACTTTCCCACTTTTCCACTCCTTCAACCAAACACACACGAGGGAAAACTAAATCTTTTCTATCTATTCACTTTTCCACTCCTCCAACTAAACGGACCCTTAGGGTGTGTTTGTTTGGAGGTGAAATAAGGTGGATGGAAAACTTTGGAGAGAAAATAGGAAGTAAAACTTTTTTGAAGTATGTTTGGTTGGGTGGAGAGGAAGGAAAATAAATGGTGGAGTCTAGATGTTTTCTCTTTAGGCCCATCAAAATGTTTTCTTCCCAAAATGGAGAGAAAACTGGGTTCGGATGAATTTTTTCTTAATTGAAAAAAATGCCTATATGCACATGCCTTTATTTATTTATTTTTCCTTCTCCCTAGGTAGTAAGTAACATTGCCTTTCTTCTTCAACTTCTTCTCTCTCTCTCTCTCTCTCTCTTTTCTATTCTTTCTTTTTTCTTTTGATTTTCTAGGCCTGGGTGTGATAGTTTTTTTTTTCTTTAAAAAAAGACGTGATTTTTATTTTTTGATAAATTTGGGTGATTGCTCTTTTTTTTGGTCACTTTTTTTTTTTGTTTTAATTGAGCATCATTTTTTAACAAGGGTATATGAGTAAATTTATTCAAACTCATTTTTTCCATCCATCTACTTTTCCACTCCCAACCAAACAAAAAGGAGAGAAAATAAAATTTTTTCTATCCTCCCACTTTTCCATTCTCCCACCATTTTCTATCCTCCAACTTTTCCACAATTCCAACCAAACAGACTCTTAAAGTTCATTAAATGTTCATTGATTTCTCTCTCTGTTAATGTCCTTTCACTTTTGGAAATCGTTTTATAGTGGGTTTTCCGTTTGCCTTACTTCTTGTTAGAAAATAACAAGACCTTTTCTGTTCTTTAAAGAGAAAGTGACGTATGATCGAAATATAAAACTTACTAAAGGTGGTGGTTCAAGCTATCCCTACTTTCGCAATGAGTTGCTTCAAATTCCTGGTGGGTTTGTGCAAAGAGATTGAAATGCAAATAAGAAAATTTTGGTGGGGTGAGCGTGGTGGCCAAAAGAAAATCCATTGGAAAAGTTGGGAAATACTTTGTAAATCGAAATCCGAGGGAGGAATGGGATTCAAGGATTGGTTAGGTTTAATGAGGCTATGTTGGCAAAACAAATCTGGAGATTACAAACTAAGAAGTCTTCTTTATTGTATAAGGTGTTCAACACTAAGTACTTCCCATCTGGTTTGGTGTTTGAAGCAAGAAGCTCCATAGGGTCATTTGCTTGGCAAAGTTTGCTTAAAGCTAGGCATGTCATTGAAAAAGGAATTATTTGGAGAGTTGGTGATGGTTCACAGATTCGGGTGTTCCATGATAATTGGATTCCTGGAAGTTTCCCAACTAAGGCTGTATCACGCACACCAGGAGGTGAGGATGATTCCACCGTTTCCTCACTCATAGACCAGACTACAAAGGAATGGAATGGGCACCTGATTGATCTTAAGTTTGCACCCTTTATGGCTCAGAAAATAAAGGCAATTCCTTTAAGTACAACGATGATGGGGGACTGCCTAGTGTGGCCATGAACTAGGGACGGAAACTACTCGGTAAAGACTGGATATCAGCTGTTGGGAGAGTTCGAAAACAGGGAAGTAGCATCGGGGTCAAGCAATAACGATTTGAGAAGTTTTTGGAAAGGAATTTGGAAGTTGCGGATTCCAAATAAAATTAAAAACTTCTATTGGCGAGCTTGCACTGAGTCCCTTCCAACCTTGGCGAACTTACATCGGCGCAAGGTAATAAACTCTCCTTTGTGTAGTAATTGTGGGAAGGACAGCAAGATTGCACCGCATGCACTATGGGAATGTGATAAAATACAAGTGTGCTGGGGTCTCGGTTTTAACAAACTAAGACAACTGCAGATGCGCTTGGGCTCTTTCACTGACTTGGTGTCCGTCGTGAGACAACATGAGGAAAATCTAGAACTATTCATGGCGTTAGCATGGTACATTTGGTGCAGACGAAATAAGTGCCATTTTAATGAGCAAAGCTTGCCACCTGAGAAGCTCCTTGACGTGGTAGAATCTGCACTAAAGGAATTCCAAGACAAACTGGTAAACAGACTCGAGAGAGTTAAGCCACAGCCTCAACATTGGTCACCACCAGAACCGGGAATATACAAAGTGAACTATGACGATGCATATTTTGTGGAGGAAGAGGAAGCTGGAACGGCGTTGTAGTGAGGAACGAACTGGGGCAGGTGATGGCCTTCTTTGCAAAAAAAATTAATCATGCCTTCAACGATGGAGGTTCTCAAGGCGATGGCAGCAACGAGGGCAATGGTCTTTATGGAGGAATTGGGCTTGCGTTGGGCCATTTTTTAGGGAGAGTCGGAGCTTGTTGTAAAGGCATTAATAGGTGATTGCCCAGACCGGTCTAGTATTGGGCACATTGTAAAAGATTGTAAGTCTTTAATGGTTTTTTTCAAACCTGTTCTTTCTTTCATGTTAGGCGGTAGAGCAATAGAGTATCTCATGCTTTAGCTAGGAGGGCAAGAAAGTCTTCGCCCTTATCTGTATGGATGAAATCTGTTCCACCAAAGATTTCCTATTTAGTGTATGTTGATGTAATGACATAATTGCTTCACATTTCAATAAAATGGATTGATACTTTTCTAAAAAAAAAAAAAAAATTCCACCTCAATCAACATAATTTTTTTTTTTATTACATATTTGATAGTTTTTCAAAAATAAAACCACGTGAAAAATTACATATTTGATAGTTTTTTAAAAATAAAGCGTAAATCCTATTACCATTTATCATATTAAGTTATCAATGGATTTTTTTTTTTGGGTATAGATAGGGTTGAATTCAAACTCTTTATTCAATAATAATAAACTATTTTATCAATTAAGTTAACAACTTACTCGTTTTTCCATTAATAATATTAAAAAAAAAAAAAAAAAGTAGAGAGGGGGTCGCTTCCTTGCTATATATCTAAAATTATACTATTTCTTAAAAATTTAGTGGATAGTGAAAAATTGATACTTTATTTCTTACAAAAGAACGTTTTGTTTAGATCCCAAATTTTAATTGATTAATTTTTTTTTGAGTAAACAGTAGTACTTATTAAAACACACATAAAAATAGTAATATTAGTGTTTTAAACTAGGTTTATAATACATTACAAACTAGAGTACAACTACAAAAGGGCCTAACCTTTGTAGTTGTAGACTGGGTTATAAACAGCGGACACTAGACAACATATGCTTGCAGAGTGAAAACCTTAGTAAAATAGTAAATACTCATAAAACTTCCCATACATGTATCTAGACATCATATCTGAGCTTCTCGCTCTTGTTAGCAACTGTAGATTTCCGCCTTAAGCTTTCTAAGTAACCTGTTGCGCAAACTAGTGCCACCTACAAATCAAACCAGGGACGGACCCACGTGGGGGCCTGGCCCCCCCCCCCCCCCCCCCCCGCGACCCAAAATTCTTATTTTTACTTATTATATATTTTATTTTTGTAGTTGGACCTTCCTTCTAAAACCTTAGGCCCCCCTCCTCTCCAATCAGCTGAGCTATCTTAGCCCAACTAACAACAATCTAACCTAAAAAGTTAACAAAAAATAATAAAAACATTCACAATGGTGATTGTATTTTAGTAACAAAAAAAAAAAAAAAAAAAAAAAAAACCTATTTTACCACAAAAAAATCATGTGTTATTGGAGAAGTTAAAACTAAATTTTTTGCAATCACAGTAAACTGGTATAAATACCAGTTAACTGTAGCAAGTTGTTAAAAATAAAATTCAATATTTTATTAAGATTATCTCTCTCTTCCTTTATTATTTTAATGAGTCATTTATATTGTTTTAAATGAAGTGGTAAAAAAATAGAACATTTGATGTTGGATGTATAGTAAAGTGAGGTGGTAAAATAGATAAAATAGTTTTTTGAGGTACTAAAAACTAAATTTTTTAGCACCATTACTATGAATGCCCTAACTTCAAAAAAAAAAAAAAAAAAAAAAAATCCTAACCAACCTAGTATTAAAAAAAATACATTATTATTATTATTATTATTGTAAGGGAACAATTTGAGCTGAAAGCCCAAAAATGAAAAGGACTAAGGCCCAAAGAGTCCAAAACAACGAATTTGTAAAGAGTGGGTTAGAAACTGGACTCCAATGAGTTGGACAACAATTACAGTAAGCTAAATGTTGCTTGAAAGTATAAATAAACAATTTTGTGCAAGGAAAATCCTCCTCGGCAAAAGGTTGTTTTTATATATTTCTCTTGGACCTAAATAACATTACAGTTCTTTAGTGTACAATCCTCTTTTCTCTAGATTATCTGATCCTCCCTTTGTAATAGGGCCTTTATTCTTTATATTCTCCTTCTTTATTACATCTCAGCCCTACACGTGTAGATCAGATTGCTCACTTTGATACTTGTCCCATCAGCACCTTCTTGAAGTCTTTGTTGGTAGCTGTAAGGCTGAATGTTACTGTTCAGGCATCACCTCCATATTAATGCGGTCAGGGAGTTAGCTACAGAGCATTCAATGCGGTGGTAGCAACTTTCTTTTTAGATATTTCTCAACTTTCCCTTGTCTTATCCCCTTTTGATGCTTATCCTTACCAGTATGATCATCTAATGCCTTGTTCTTGACGAATGGTCGGACCTTTGACCTCTACTCTGCTTAGCCGAGGAGGTATTTCTCCTCGGACTACACTCCTAATCCTTCACGACTAGACTTTTTCCACGGACTACTAACTTGTATGCCCCCGTTAGTGTTTACTTGTCCTCGGACGATTTAATGTCCTCGGACATGGCCCACGGCCCAATATCCATTTCTGGGCCCTTTATTATTATTATTATTATTATTATTATTATTATTTTGTCTTTGTTGGTAGATGATTGCATTTTAATGTATTAAGAAACAACGATTTTGTATATTTATAATTTGTTAATACTTAATACTATATGGATGCCTATTTAAAGTTTTTTTTTTTTCCTTATACTCTAACCCCCTTTGACTTGAAATCCTGGGTCCATCCTTAAATCAAACCATTGGCTACTCCAACAATTTCTTGAAGATCTGGTGTAGTCTTTATGTTTCAACAACAACATCAAACACACATGTAGTGGTTAGGTGTTTGGAACAATGAAAACCTCTCAAAGATGCACGATTAGAGAGGCCAAAAGACAAAAGTAGTTCTCAGATTTGATGATGTGTCACTTTCTCCTTAGAGAACAAATAGGCAACCAATAATTCTATGTAGAAAAATTTCTTAAATTGTGATTGCGTACATATTAAAAAAAAATCATTTATAAGCTACGGAATGAAGTTGGTTCCTCATAAAATTATAGAATATTATGAATCAATAATTTTTCAAACTTGAAATATTATCACGGGACCTATTTTGGTAACAATATTTTTAAATTTATTATAGTTTTCTGTTTATATACATACATATATATATATATATATATATATATATATATATATCTATACTACTGCGACTTAAATAATGCTCCCAAGTGTAGGATTGTCATGAAGTAATAACTTGGTAAGTCCGAGGTCAAATCCATAGGAAAAAGGGAATTAATTAGCAAATCACAAGAGAATAAAACTAAAATAATAAGTTTTAATTGAAGAGATTTTTGATAGTTTAGTAAAGTTAATTTAGATTGGGAGAAAATAACAATATATTAAGGCGCTAAGGTTTAGGGATCCACAAACAACACATTTATTAGTAGTCTTAACAATATTTATTTTATAACTTAACTAAAATTCATACGAATGATAATCTTAGTCGGATGATTTAACAATAAAAACTCAAGAATTAATTGCCTAAGGTAGTTTCATGAAATTGATTGATTTTAGGCAAAACAAAACTAGTGAATTAGTTCGTAGGGAATACTAAGTATTTAACGTGTTTGGAGTCTACGATAAATCAAAGAATTATATAGAACTTAACACTTTTCTAAATAAGTAAATCAATAAAAAAACATAATAATATAAGCATTAAAACCATAAAATAATTGTTAAGAACATATAAATGAACAGTTGGGTTTCACCCTTACCTTAGCAAGACTTCTAGCAAGCTGTAACACAAATAAAACTCTAAAAACTGTAAAAAAAAAAAAAAAAAAAAAAAAAAAAAAAAAAAAAAAAAAACTTTAAAAAAACCTAAATTACGTTCTATGGCATATCCTTCCTAAATTTTTCCCTAAAGAGCCTTTAAATAAGTGAAGAAATTCTATTATAAATTGAATTCCCGTTTGGAGAAAATCCCAGATTTTAGGCTTCAATTAACCGACATTTTTGGCCCATTTAACTTCAGAATTTTGACTTTTGGTAAAAACTACAAAGTTGTATCCCTTTAAGTTAACTTTCTAGCCAAACTTGAATCAACTCGATTGGACATCTGAGTCGAAAGCTATGCTCCAAATACTAACTGGTGCGCAGGCTGGAATCCTAATTAGAATTGGACTTGGATTTGGTACAAATTTCCTTTGATTCTTTACTTCAATTGGACTCGAATTTAATTGGGTTGGCCTTCTTTGATTTCATCATGACCCTTGTAAAAGTAAAATCCACCAGCTTTATTATTTGCACAAATTTACTTATTTAATTTTACTATCCTATAAAAGACAAATTCATGCATTAAAATTCAATTAAGCATAAAATTGATTATTCAGCATTATTCCAAATCCAACTATAAAATGCATGAATTAACTCAAAATAAGTACAGTAATGCTTTCTAATAATAATATAAATATGCAAAATTAAGCTATTATCATATACGAAGGAAATCACATTGGAATCACTAATTCACTACTTAATTTTGTTTTGGCACGGAGACCTTTTTACTCCTTAAATATTTCGATTTTCACATTGTAAGTTAAATTTTTGAAGGGAAAAAAGGTGTGTAGTAAAAAACAGAAGGTAACACAAGCGTTACGTACGTTTGCAATAATATAAACAAAAACACAAGGGGCTTTACCAAATTTTAAAAAAAAAATTAACTTTATATCTTTAAGGTTCATTTGAAAACTCTAAAATCGTACCATAATAATTGATATTTTAACTAATGGGTCTAGAATTGAAAATTCTTATTTTTCAGTGATATTTTTTGTTTTTTTTTTTTAATGAGAATACTTAGGATTCAAATATTTTTTTCCTTATCATTGTAACTGTTAAATTCATGGGTTTACAAGGAGAGGATAGAAGAAAAAACTTTTCGACTGCAAGTAAAAATAATCACTAAATGGCGGTACACATATTTTTCTAAAGAATAATAATAATAATAATTTATCAAAATCATTTTTGGTCGACTTCTTTCAATAGTTCACAATATCCATCAAATTTAATATTCGAATTGATCTCATAGCTATATGAGTATGACCTCCAAACTTTGTGCGATGACAGTTATTGCCTACCAAATCAGCTATCCTAGAGTCAAGTTTTTAAGCACCGAATAGGTGATTAGACTAAAAAAAGGATAGTTATGGTCTGCTTAATTTCTTCCAAATGGTCAATGTTACTTGTTAGGTGAAATTAAGTGAATTGGTTATGGACAGGGACGGAGTCAGAACTTTGAGTTAGGGAGGGCGGTTATACCGTTGGTTGTGTGCAGTGATTTCAACCTTTGATTCTGCTACTTAGCTACTGAGATTTAAAAAAAAAAAAAAAAAAACATTTTAACTTTATATCTTTAAGGTTCATTTGAAAACTCTAAAATCGTACCATAATAATTGATATTTTAACTAATGGGTCTAGAATTGAAAATTCTTATATTTCAGTGATATTTTTTGTTTTTTTTAATGAGAATACTTAGAATTCAAATATTTTTTTCCTTATTATTGTAACTGTTAAATTCATGGGTTTACAAGGAGAGGATAGAAGAAAAAACTTTTCAACTACAAGTAAAAATAATCACTAAACGGCGGTACACATATTTTTCTAAAGAATAATAATAATAATAATTTATCAAAATCATTTTCGGTCGACTTCTTTCAATAGTTCACAATATCCATCAAATTTAATATTCGAATTGATCTCATAGCTATATGAGTATGACCTCCAAACTTTGTGCGATGACAATTATTGCCTACCAAATCAGCTATCCTAGAGTCAAGTTTTTAAGCGCCGAATAGGTGATTAGACTAAAAAAAGGATAGTTATGGTCTGCTTAATTTCTTCCAAATGGTCAATGTTACTTGTTAGGTGAAATTAAGTGAATTGGTTATGGACAGGGACGGAGTCAGAACTTTGAGTTAGGGAGGGCGGTTATACCGTTGGTTGTGTGCAGTGATTTCAACCTTTGATTCTGCTACTTAGCTACTGAGATTTAAAAAAAAAAAAAAAAACATTTTAACTTTATATCTTTAAGGTTCATTTGAAAACTCTAAAATCGTACCATAATAATTGATATTTTAACTAATGGGCCTAGAATTGAAAATTCTTATATTTCAGTGATATTTTTTTTTTTTTTAATGAGAATACTTAGGATTCAAATATTTTTTTCCTTATTATTGTAACTGTTAAATTCACGGGTTTACAAGGAGAGGATAGAAGAAAAACCTTTTCAACTACAAGTAAAAATAATCACTAAACGGCGGTACACATATTTTTCTAAAGAATAATAATAATAATTTATCAAAATCATTTTCGGTTGACTTCTTTCAATAGTTCTCAATATCCATCAAATTTAATATTCGAATTGATCTCATAGCTATATGAGTATGACCCCTAAACTTTGTGCGATGACAGTTATTGCCTACCAAATCAGCTATCCTAGAGTCAAGTTTTTAAGTGTCGAATAGGTGATTAGACTAAAAAAAGATAGTTATGGTCTGCTTAATTTCTTCCAAATGGTCAATGTTACTTGTTAGGTGAAATTAAGTGAATTGGTTATGGACAGGGACGGAGTCAGAACTTTGAGTTAGGGAGGGCGGTTATATCGTTGGTTGTGCGTAGTGATTTCAACCTTTGATTATGCTATTTAGCTACTGAGATTTTTTTTTTTTTTGGTAGGTAAGAACAAAATTATTTTTGTTTAGAATTTTTTAAAGGGCAGGATTATTTATTTTGGATAAAATTAGTTAATTGAGTTTTGTAAGGACTGAAATTGGATTGGACCCAATATAGAATTGGGTTTTAGCCCAAGAAGCCCAAACAATAAATTTTTAGAGCGTGGATGAAAGAACTAAATCTATTCCAGAAGAAAAAAGATAAAATTTATCGTTTTTAGGCTATTAAACACAAATAGGATAAGAAAGTCTGTCCTCGGAGTGGCCTGAGGAGATGATATTATATTGTCTTGTTTATCAACAGAGTTATAAGAGTTCACAGTCTTAGCATAAAAATTGCATGATTTTCTCTCCCTTTTTTAGTGCATTTTCCCATGCTATATACTATAATCTTGGTATCATCCCTACCATACACATGTGGGTTAGATTCTGGGAACTCTTTCCTGTCCCATCCAACGCCTCCCAGAACCATCGACTAGTAGCTGTAAGGCTGCTTAACCACTGTTCAGGCATCACCTTCACATTAATGCGGCTAGAGAGTTGGTTGGGAGGCATTCAATGCGGAGGTAGCAGCTTTTTGAAGATATTTGTTGCCCTTCTCCTTTCTTACCCCTCGTCCAATGTCCAACTCTTAGTTGTGATGTAACTTTGAAGTAAGTCCATGATGATATGACACTCTTACTGACCTTGGACCCTTGTTGCCGAGGTGGCTTTTCTCCTCGGACATTTGTAGGACTTATCTCATACTATCTCTACTTTTCTCTTTACTCCGTTCTCTTTATAATCTTATCTAGACATCCTCGGATTGACTAATGTCCTCGGATTGGGCCATAGGCCTAGTTAGTACAGCCTTAACAATGCCTCCTGACTAACTGGCCCCCATAATAGCCCCTTAAAATCTTGCTTTTCGACTCCTCAGGAGGAAATGATGATTTTGATGTTCTCAACCCATCTTGTTTATGGTCCTATTCTGTATTCCTGACCTCCTATATGTCTTTTTACCTGCTCAAGGCACGCTCTTGACTCTTCGGCGTCCAGAGCGTGCCATCATTAAATTTTGGCAGCGTTCTTATCCCCCATGTTCAACGGTAGGATGTAAATCGTACGACGAAAGATTTTTCTCGTTTTACGAGCGGGAACTTTCCCACTTGTAACTTCTGCGCCATTATAAATAGTTTTTCAAATCAATTCTTTTTCTTACTTTCAACAATCACACAGTCCTAGAGCTCATACACTGAACCTGTCTCTCTCTTTCATCTCCCTGTGCATCTACAAATACTAGAAATTTGTCCGATGACCCTTTTTCAAATCTGTAAGTCTTCTTAAACCCTTTTAGCTTTCATTTTAAACTTGTTAATTTTTCTTCGAAACCTCTTAGAAAAATGGGTAAGTTCAAACGTTTGGTTGAGTTCGAGGAGGGTATGGAAAGTTTTAGGGCTAAGTATAGGATCCCACCAACAGTAGGCATGAGGTACGCCGCCCAAGGGGAGTGGGTCGATGCTAGGAAAACAGGAGAGGTGGTCATTCCCATGATTGCCTTCATAGAGGGAGGGATGACCATTCCCATGGGTACCATTACTAGAAATTACCTTAGGTTTTTTAGGTTATCTCCCATACAGTGCGCCCCAAATATGTTTAGGGTCTTGGGGAGTATAGAAACTTTAAAAGAGAGAATGAACCTAAACCTGACCCACCACGATGTGAATTGGGTATACAGCCTGCACCATCTGAAAGGGCAGGGATATTACCTCAAGTCGAGGCATCCCGAAGTAAGGCTAATCCAGTGCCTCCCCACTTCAAACAAAAATTTAAAGGAGGATTTCCTAATTTTTTATGGGGAATGGCACGATGGCCTACCTTGTCTGACTAATGAGGGAGAACCAGGTGGGGGTATAGCTGTAGATTTATGAATTTTGGTTTGCATTTCTCTTTCGTTTCCCAACATCCTTGTTTCTGAAGAAACTTTACTCTAATTCAATGATTTTGCAGATAAGCGTGCTACTAAACCCAAGCTCAGCTTAGTTAACAAAGAAAGCTTAGATAAGATCTTGCAAGCCGAGGTGTACGTGAATGAAGCTGACAGTCAACTCCGAGTAGCCCATTTAATTCTTGGGTACACACCCCTTTCACTCGCATTCCAAGCCCCTAAGTACGTAATCAAAGCCCACAACCCTTGGCTCCACCGTATCAGCGTTGCCTACCAAGGGTTCGTTGTTCCAGAGGGTGTCCCAATTCCTGAAGGTACTCCCTGTACTCAACCACTTTTTGTGGCCACTCCTTCAATAGGAGCATCCTCATCCCAGCTCGTTCTTGAGGAAGAGGAGGAAAGAAAAGAAGAAGAAGAAGAAGAAGAAAAAAAAAAGCCTAGAGGAGATTGTAGATTTGCTAGACTCCTCAGATGAATTTGAGGTATTCAACCAGACTCCACCAGCCGAGGACATATTAGACGAAATGGGTGTCCAGAGGAAACCCCAGAGGAGTTTGATGGAGTTAATAGAAAATCAACCCGGAAAAGGTGCATCGGGGAAGTCCACACAGTCCCAGATTCCCCCTCCTTTTCCCAAATCTCCTCTTCTTGCTCCTCACCCACCTCAGCCTATCAGATTTGAACCTGCTGATCCAAAGAGGAAAAGGGAGCAGAAAGGGAAAGATGTGGCTGAAACTGGAAGATCTCGTCCGACTCGCGAAGACGAGGCTCAGCGAGCTGCGAAGCAGCAAAAGGTCAGCCACGTGTCACAACGAGGCGTGGAGAGAGCGGACACTCAGCTTCCAGAGTCACAAGCTTGGCTTCCAGCACCTATGCTCGGCGGTGAGCCCTTGAGAGATGATGCATCACTCAGGGACTTCAACAGGGGCATTGGGTGCCACGTTTCTTCAGCCGTGAAGGAGGCCCTGTTACTTCCAAAAGATATGTCTGAGCTGCGAAATATCAGGAAGAGCGAGGTCTTCCTCAATTGTAAAAGATATTTGGGCATGGTAAGACGTTAATCCTTTTTTTTTTTTTTACTTATAATTATTATATATAGATATATACTTTTTATTGGCTATGGTATTAACCCTTTTCTTTTAGGCTGTCCAAGTCACTTTCAGGCTTGAGGAAATAACCAATTCATGCTACCAGCAATTGGAAGATGAAAGAAAAAGACGGACAACAATTGTACAAAAACTCACCATTGCTGAAAATAGCAATGTTGAATTGAAGAAAAAGCTGGCCGATGAGGAGCATGGCCGCCATAGTGCTGACTCGGCCTTGGAGGGCGCGCAAAGGCAAGCCGAGGACCAAAGGAAGCGCCTGCACGAGACTATTGATCAACTGACTGCTCCCAGAGAACAGATGGCAGCGCTCAAGAAACAATTGGAAGAAGCCCAAAGGCTTAATGATCAGGCTGAAAAGTCCAAGGCTGAGGCTGAGAAGGCAAAGGTTGAGGCCGAGAAGGCTAGGGACGAGGCTGAGTAAAAGGGTTACGACCTTGGAGTAGATGAGACCGAGGAAACCTTTAGGGCAGAGGTCCCAGCTGTGTGTCGTATTTACAGCGCCCAGAGTTGGGATGAAGCCCTTAACTGAGCTGGGGTTGAGGCTTCTTCTGAGCTGAGGAAACTTGAAAATATATTCTACCCCCTACCATACGAGCCTCGGACCTTCCTTTTACTCAAGGTGAAGTGGCTTTTGTAGTTGCTGATCCGATTAAAGAAGCACAGCCTCATGATCCTCCTCTTCCCTGTCAGCAGGGGCCAACAAAAGAACCTGGTGCTCCCCAAGAAGTACCCTCGGACAAGGCTGCAATGGTTCTAGAAGTAGGAGCAGCTTCCCAGGGTTTTCAGCAGGACTTGGCTTTAACTACCATGCCCGCTGAAGGAGCCTCCAAAGATAAGGAAGGAACGATTACCACAGAAGCAGATAACCCAGCTAACAAGACCTCCAAGCTTCAGATTAAATTGAAAAAATGAACCTTCCTTTGTAATATAATTATGACTTTTGCAAGGGATTTTGTTCTTTTTTTTTTTTAGACATGTTTTAATGAAATATGCATTTTCACCCTCTCGAATTCGTTTGAGTTATTATTTATTTCATTTTTATTTTATCTGTTTTTTTATTTTGGTTTTGAGTAGTTTTCATCTTAACTGTCCTTTGCTTGCACAAGAGAAAAACAAAGTTTACACATACTTTTAATTGGTAGTTAAAATGGACAATAACCATTGAATCCATAACACTACCTAGACATATTTTGAATATATATCTATTCTAACAAGTTTAACCTCAAGAAAATATCCTAACGTTTGATTAAACAAAGTTAAGTCCAGGGCACCTCAGAATGCTTTAAGTGATACTCATAGGCTTATTGAGGTTTACATCTTTATTAGGTGATCACAAACCTTGTGATCCGAGAATGGGAATTAAGGGTTTACTCCCTTTAAATGCTCAAGTTCATGTTGAACTAGCATTTTAATTGCACCAGGGTGTATTAATTTCTATTAAGCCCGTTTAATGTTTCAATAGATGTCATAGGGTATTAATTTCCACTAAGTTTGTGGTCCGAGAAACCTGACATAACTTAGTTTCTGTTTAATACTTCAATAGATGAGGAAACACATGATATATGATCAAAATAAATTAAAGGGAAACTAAATAGGACTATTGTTATTAATAATAATACATCTTTAGATTGTTTACATTCCAAGGGTGGAGTACAGTTTTTTCATCTAGATCCTCCAAATAAAATGCACTTATTCCTGTCATTGAAGTGATCTGATACGGTCCTTCCCAATTAGGCCTCAATTTTTCCTAGGCTGGATTCTTGGTGGTTCCCAAAACTTTTCTCAGTACCAGATCTCCTACGGCCAACGGCCTCAGCTTTACATTGGTATCGTAACCTTACTTGAGCTTATGCTGGTAGTAAGCCAGTTGGACCATTGCACTCTCCCTTCACTCTTCGATCAAGTCCAGACTTTTTTCCAACTACCCATCATTACCGTCCGGGGTAAATGCATTAGTTCTCAACGTTGGGAAACCTGTTTCCAGAGGGATTACGGCCTCGACTCCATATGTCATTAAGAAGGGGGTCTCTCCTGTTGACCGTCGAGGCATTGTTCGATACGTCCAAAGGACATGTGGTAATTCCTCCACCCATTTTCCCTTTGCCTCGTCCAACCTCTTTTTAAGTCCATTCACTATAATCTTGTTGACAACTTCAACTTGCCTATTTCCTTGAGGATAGGCCGGAGTGGAATATCTATTCTTTATCTCCAGGTCAGAACAGTATTGCCTGAAGACTTTGCTATCGAACTGAAGGCCATTATTCGAGATAAGGGTATGGGGAACCCCGAATCTAGTAACGATATTCTTCCAGATAAATCTTTTGACATCTACATCTCTGATATTAGCCAGAGGTTCAGCTTCAACCCACTTAGTAAAATAATCTGTGTCGACCAGCAGATACTTTTTGTTTCCTAGTACTTTTGGGAAAGGACTTACAATATCTAAAACCCATTGAGCAAAGGGCCAAGGACTAGAAAGAGGATTAAGAACTCCTCTAGACTGGTGGATGTTTGGAGCGAATCTCTGACACTGGTCACATTTTTCTAACATATTCTTGTGCTTCTTTTTGCATATCTGGCCTCCAGTATCCTTGAGTAATGGCCCGGTGAGATAGGGATCTTCCCCCGTGTGACTTCCGCAAATTCCTTTATGTAGTTCCTCTAGGAGTGACTCTGATATCTCGGGATGTACACAAAACAGATATAGCCCAGAAAAAGAACGTTTATATAACTTTTTGTCCTTGGACAACCAAAACCAAGGAGCTTTCTTTTGTATTTTCTTAGCTTCTGGTTTCTCCTCAGGCAATATATCCCTTTTGAGGAATAGCAGTATAGGGTCCATCCAACTCGGCTCCAAATTAACTTGATGGACCTGGAGCAAATCTTTCCTCGTTGGGGTGGGGATGCATAAATCCTCGACAATTATCACTCGGGGCAAATTCCGTGCCGAGGAAGTGGCAAGGGTAGCCAAGGAATCTGCATGGGTATTTTCACCTCTGAGGATATGTGATAAATCAAAGGATTCAAATTTTGTTTGTATACGCCTAACTTGACTCAAATATTCTTTCATTCTTGTATCTCGGGCCTCCAATTCCCCTTTTACCTGGCCTACAATCAGTCTTGAATCTAAGAACATTTCCACTGCCTTTCCACCCATTTTCTAGACCATCGTCATTCCCATCAGCAAAGCTTCATATTCCGCTTCGTTGTTTATAGCCGAGAATCCCAACCTCAAGGACTTTTCAATGGTGATCTTTTCAGGGGATACCAGAACTAGCCCCACTCCTGCTCCCCGCTAGTTTGCTGTTCCATCCACATATACTTTCTAGGATGAGGAGTCTTGTGTGGAGATTAGGCCAACCGATTTTTCATCCATGCCATGTTGCTTCACCTCTACTTCTTCTGGAAGTTTAGCAAACTCGGCTACTAGATCGGCGAGGACCTGGCCTTTCACAAAGGTACGAAGTATATATTTGATGTCGAAAACCCCTAGAATCATGCCCCATTTAGCAATCCTCCCAGTATAATCTGCACTTCGAAGTATGGACTTGAGTGGTAATTGAGTTAGAACCACCACAGAGTGTGCCTGGAAATAATAGAGTTTTCGTGTAGCATACACTACTGCCAAGATGGCCTTTTCCAGTGATAAGTACCGCACCTCGGCTTCATGAAGTGACTTACTTACGTAATAGACTGGTCTTTGGATGCCACTGTCTTCTCGTATCAAACAAAACTTACCGCATGAGAGGCCACCGCCAGGTAGGCAAACAGGACCTCGTCCACCTCAGGACTGGACATGATGGGCAGCCGAGATAGGTACTCTTTCAACTGCCGAAATGATACAGCACATTCCTCGGTCCATTCAAATCCTTTCCATTTATGCAGTAAAAGGAAAAGGGGTCTACACCTATCAGCTGAACTAGAGATAAATCGGTTCAAAGCAGCAATCATCCCTATTAGTTTCTGAAACTTTTTGGGGTTCTGGGGTGCTTGCAAGCCTTTAATGGCCTTAATCTGATCTAGGTTCACCTCAATTCCCCTGTGAGTCACCATGTAGCCCAAGAACTTTTCGGAGCCTACACCAAATGAGCACTTTGAAGCATTCAGACGTAGCTTGTGCTTTTTCAGAATTCCAAAAATGTTTGTAAGATCTCCCACATGATCAGACACCACTTTGCTCTTTACAACCATATCATCGATATAGACTTCAATGTTCCTGCCCAATTGTGGTTTAAACATTTTAGTCATCATTCGTTGATAAGTAGACCCAACATTTTTCAAACTAAAAGGCATTACTTTGTAGTGATAGTTTCCAATGGGAGTGATAAAAGTTGTCTTCTCTTGATCTTCCAATGCTAATGGTATTTGGTGATATCCTTGGAAGGCATCCAAAAAACTCATCCGAGGATGACCAACCGTTGCATCTACCAACTGGTCTATCCGAGGTATGGGGAAAGGGTCCTTGGGACAGGCCTTATTGAGGTTCGTGAAGTCCACGTACACACGCCATTTCCCAGTCTTCTTTTTCACCACCACCGTATTGACTAACCATTGAGGATAAAAAACTTTCTTGATAGCCCCTGCCTGCTTGAACTTGGTTACTTCATTTCTGACAGCCTCGGCGTGCTCTTTTGATGGACGTCGAGGTGGCTGCCTCTTCGGGGTGATGGAAGGGTTAACATTTAGATGATGACAAATGAAACTTAGGTCTACTCCCGGGGCTTCATACGCGCTCCTTGCGAACACATCAACATTTTCTCTAAGGAATTCAACCAATTGCTCCTTTTCCTGCAAAGGCAGTTTAGCTCCAACCTGAAAAAACTTCTTCGGATCATCACCAACAATTACCCTCTCCAGATCTTCACATCTCGCCTCCTCGGCTGGTCCAATGAAGGGCAACGCCAGGGCTTCTGATTGCTATAAATCATTATCAACGGTGGCCAAGGTCTCCGCCTCAGGCCGATGTTGGATAGCCGCTACCAGGCATTGTCGGGCTGCAGTCTGATTTCCTTCTATCTCTAAAACCTGGTCTCCGGATGGGTGCTTCATTTTCTGGTGAAGAGTAGAGGAGACGACACCTAGGGTATAAAGTCAGGGTCTGCCCATAATAGCTGTGTAGGGAGAGAAAACATCTACGATGATGAAGTCCACTTCCACCACATCCGTGCCGGTCTGCACAAGTAATCTAATCTGACCTTTTGGGACGACCATTTTACCCTCAAAACTCACCAGAGGAGAACTGTAGGCTGTTAAGTTTTCAGATTTCAAATTTAGCCCCCTATACAAGTTAGGGTACATTATGCCAGCAGCACTGCCTTGGTCAATCATCACCCTTTTCACATTGTACCCACCAATTCTCAGCGTAACCACTAAAGCATCATCATGGGGCTGTATGGTTCCAACTTTGTCCTCGTTCAAAAAACCTGACACTAATGGGATGCCCATCTTGGCTTTCTTAGGCATTGAACTGGACTACTCGGCTGGATAACGGGATACCAACATTACCCTGGAAGGACAAGACCTGGTCCTTCCTGGGGCAGCAAAAATAATGTTTATTGTGCCAAGGAGGAGTCTTGAAGAAGCATCTCCCCGAAGCTCCAAGCCTGTTTGGCTTCCCGACCACTGGAATGATGCAAGAGTTGTTTCAACTTCCCTTCTCGGACTAGTTGGTCCAGATGGTCCCACAAGTTTCTGCAATTCTCAGATGTATGTCCATGATCTTGATGATAGTGGCAGTAAAGGCTTTGGTTGCGTCTCATAGAATCTCCTGCCATCTTGTTTGGCCATTTGAAGAACGGCTTATTCTTTATCTTCTCCAGTACCTGTTGCACGGGCTCTCGAAACACAGCATTAACCACCTGGGTGTTGGCGGATCCTGACTGCCTAACAAAGTCTTTCCGAGGTCGGTTATTATTGTACCGGTCAGACTTGAAATCCCTCATTTCCTAAGGGATCACCTTAGCCTTTCTTTTCCCCTGCAGTTAATCTTCTTCTACTCTTCTGTATTTGTCAATCCGATCCATTAGTTGGCATACACTGGTAACGCGTATACCAGTTAGAGATTTCCTCAAATCATGCTCGGTCAGAAGACCAGCCTTAAAAGTGCTAATGGCCACATCATCGTAATCTCCTTCTATTTCGTTAAACATCTCCCAGCATCTATCTGAATAAGCCTTCAGAGTCTCACCCTCTCGCATGGACATAGATAATAAGGATCCCAAAGGCCGAGGAACCCTGCTACAAGTAATAAAGCGAGCACCAAAAGCCCGAGTGAGTTTCTTAAAGGAGTCAATAGAGTTCGCCTTTAGACCGTTGAACCACCTCATCGCCACTAGGCCTAAGCTAGCTGGAAAGACCTTACACATTAAGGCCTCATCTTTAGAGTGAACGGCCATCCTTTGACTGAAATGGCTAACATGTTCTACCGGGTCTGTTCAACCATTATAAATGGTGAATGTGGGTTGATGAAATCGCCGAGGAAGGCTCGCATCTTCTATGTTTCGTGTGAAGGGTGACTTAGAAACTTGACTCAGCGCCTTGTTCATGGCATCGTTCCCCAAGCCTTTGCAAGGCGGGCTTTTGTATCTACGTCTATGGTGATGCTCCTCTTCGTAGGAAAAGGTCTCGCTGGGCAGAGTTTTGGATCTCCACCTATAACTAGCACCATTTGTTTCTTCAGAGGACGGTTCGGAGCTGGGCGATGAACGTCTTCACCGAGCATGATGCAATTCCCTCCTCAACTCGTCAATTTCACGTTGCATGTCTTTGTCATTCTTCACATGGGAAACATGGCTCTTCCCTCGAGATTGACTTTTATTGGTATGAGTTGTGTGCACACTTCCCTCACGGCCTCCTCTTTGTTCAAGGTTCCTACGTGAATTGCTATGCTGAGAACCCCTTGATTCTGCTTAATGTAGGTTAACATCTACTTGGTGTGGTCCTACTGCTGCCTAGTGTGGACTTGCCTCCTCCATCGTGAACGTTGTAACCAAATCTTTTTTAGAATAGATCAAGGTTTCCCACAGACGGCGCCAATTGTAAGGACTGAAATTAGATTGGACCCAATATAGAATTGAGTTTTAGCCCAAGAAGTCCAAACAATAAATTTTTAGAGCGTGGATGAAAGAATTAGATTTATTCCAAAAGAAAAAAGATAAAATTTATCGTTTTTAGGCTATTAAATACAAATAGAATAAGAAAGTCTGTCTTCGGAGTAGCCTGAGGAGATGATATTATTATATTGTCTTGTTTATCAACAGAGTTACAAGAGTTCACAGTCTTATCGTAAAAATTGTGTGATTTTCTCTCCCTTTTTTAGTGCATTTTCTTATGCTATATACTACAATCTTGGTATTATCCCTACAATTCACGTGTAGGTTAGATTCTGGGAACTCCTTCCTGTCCCATCCAACGCCTCCCAGAACCATCGACTAGTAGCTGTAAGGCTGCTTGACCACTGTTTAAACATCATCTCCACATTAATGTAGCTAGAGAGTTGGTTGGGAGGCATTCAATGCGGAGGTAGCAGCTTTTTGAAGATATTTATTGCCCTTCTCCTTTCTTACCCCTCGTCCAATGTCCAACTCTTAGTTGTGATGTAACTTTGAAGTAAGTCCATGATGATATGGCACTCTTACTGACCTCGGACTCCTGTTGCAGAGGTGGCTTTTCTCCTCGGACATTTGTAGGACTTATCTCATATTATCTCTACTTTTCTCTTTACTCCGTTCCCTTTATAACCTTATCTGGACATTCTTGGATTGACTAATGTCCTTGGATTGGGCCATAGGCCCAGTTAGTACAGCCTTAATAGTACCTCTTGACTAACTGGCCCCCACAAGCTTAATTTTGTTTTTAGTTTTACTGGTAATTTTTGTTGTTAAGCTTTTTTTTTGGCTTGTATATTTTGTTTTAGATTTTAGATCTATAAATTTTTTTTATGGTCACTAAAATGAGGAAAATGCTAGAGTTGTAAGTTTTTTATAAATTACTTATATAATAAGTCATTACTAGTAAGTAAAAAAATGATGTAAGTGATATGCCTATATGCGAACCAATAAGAATTTGCTACAAAAAAGAGTTTGTAAAAATGTTATAAAAATGTTTGTGAATATAGCATTACTCTTAAAAGAATCAATGATATTATTAAAGGAAATATAATGTAATTTTATAGAACAAAATTGCTAAAATTAATACACAAATATATATATATATATAATAATATTTTTTTTAAAAAAATTTTGAGGGGGGGGGGGGGGGGGGGGCAATAGTCCAAGGTAGTTCCGCCCCTGGTTATGGAGTATATTGTGTACATTAGGTTTATGCTCTAACCTCTTATCGATTTTTCCAATTAAGCTCTGGCAAGTAACTCTCATGCAGTCAAATGATCAGACAACAAATTTACTTGTTGTAATAGGTTAGAAAATAAAAGCATGAGCGCATGGCAAATTTATATAACAAGCCTGTCTGTAGAGGAAAACATTTGGTTTTTTTAGCCACATAATTTCTCTGTCATATGGCAATAAATGAGTATTTTTAATTTTAATTTTTTTTGGAGAAATTCTAATATTTAGAGAATTAGAGACATATATAAAAAATTTCACAATTATTGAGATGATAAGTTGTTATTGATACAATATTATTTTCATATTGACTCATTGGCTATTGTTAATTTGACATTTTTAGTATATACCAATTATAATATATCATTTTAACAGTTATAAAAAAAAAAATTATAAAAATAATTTTGGTTTTTAGATTTATTGCATTTCTTTATTGGCCGAATTAGGTTCACTTTATTGAAGCTAATTCTCTGGCCCACAATTTAACTGCTTGGACATCTTCATTTATTTTCGTTGGATCTATTCCCATTCGTCTCCGACATCTCTTCTTTTTGGTGCCAGGCAGGGATATGGGCTGGGAGGAAGGATAATTTGCCACTGATCAGTATGACTAATGGAACTTAAATACTAATCCACCTTATAATCTAAACAAACACAAGCTAACGATTTTAGAATTATTAACAATATGTACATAGGAATATTTTTGAATGAAGGATGGCTCTTCAACAACCAATAAGTCCCAATAACTGTGAATCTTAGGCACCCACGGATCACTGTCTATTGGAATATCCTTTGTTGTGCTTTTGGAAAATCATAATTTGTGACACTTTTGTAGTAAAATTAATAATATCTTTAGCGTTTTTTTTAAAAGTAACACCAGATATATGATATATATTTTTTATAATTGTTAACCTGATCTGTTATAATTAAAGCAATATTAATTTATTCGGATGACCGTTGATATCATGATATGATGATCATCGCTTCAAGTCATATTCAGTGAAAATTCTTGTTTCTCCTGTCTCTTTGCAAAATAGAATCGATGATAAGTGGGGGAAGATGGTAGATAGGACTGGTAACATGCATGTGAGAGGTTGGGTTGGACAAAAAGGCAAAGCCCAATTTCATTTTCGCTCTCATCAGCATTTCAGAATCACACGAGCCATCTAACCCGACTGCCTACGCTTTCTTTCTCAACCCTACTCTTCAGTCTTAGTCATGATTCATGACTAACCCCCCACAACTTTTCCATCTACTCTCTCTCTCTACTTTTGAGGACACAATTACCCTTGCACTCACTTTTCTATTTTGCAAGGAAGGTTGTTGTTATGGTGCAAAGGCAAGCACATGCACACACCCTCAGCTGTATTATGTGTCACCAGTGAGTCAAAGCTTTTCACGTGCCACAGGTTGCAGTTGCACATATACAGACTCACACGCTTTAGTTTCCTCAAGATATTTGTTTCTTATCTCTATAAAAACAAGGTTGGTCCTCACCGTAGAACACACCTCGATCGTATCGGTGGTCACTCAGAATCAGGGTATCACTGGCCTCAGGGACCAGGTGCTTACTACTTCTTCATCTACCTTGTTCAAACCAACTTTGTACTTTCCTTTCCCTTTATAGTTAAACAAATTGTTTTGCTTTTCTTTGGCTTGATTTGGACCATGTCACTAACATGTTATTTACTGCTTTCAGAAGGTTTCTAAGGTGACAGTTCAACCAAGATCGAAGCGTGTTCAGATGGAGTATTGGTGTGTGGATCCATGCTATGCTTTGTCAAGTGAGTGGTCTTTTTGCGGATTAACCTTTGCTTCGTTGTCTGTTCGACCTTGAACATATTAGCCAGTCAGTTAATTAACACTATAGTCAGGAAAACCCTAATCGGAATCACTTTTTGTTTTGTATTATTTATAGAAAGTGAACCAGTTTTTGGTTCCTACGGTTATGAATTTTCCCTATAGATGAAGTGAGTGTGATTAGTATCATCAGCTTACAACTTTTTGGGGTTCGAGCTGATAACCCAATGGTACTGACACCTCTCTGGTGCAAGGTGTCTAGGGTTCGAATCCTTGATGATTAGCAGCATAACCAGAGTAAATAGTTCTGATATGCATGTATATGCGTGAGACTAAATATATGTATTTTATGTGTTACTGTTTCTTAGGTGATTAGACACGCTTTATATGACTTACAGGCTTACAGCTGCACTAGAAATTAGTAATATTGTAATTAAGGAATACAGGGGGTTTAATTACTTTGTTAATAATAATAGATAATTCATATTTCCAATGATTTCAATATTTAGGAACATACTTCTGTTATTGGATCAATCAAAATCATATATAGATTTTGATAAATGGGAGAATAAGCTGCTGATTCCCTTCTTGTAATCAGAACATTCAGATGTTTTTGGATATCCAGATTTGGCTGTGGTAGAATATCTATGGAAAAAGTTTTAGGTTTCGATCCATATTAGTTGGAGGGTTATGGGTTAATATTAGTGATATGCTGCAAAGCAATCAAGGCAGTGTAAGGCATGAAACTAGTAGCTCCATCATAGAATATTTATGGTTACCTAATCTATGGCACCTATATATAAATATATATATATATATATATATATATCATATCTACTTAATTAATCGTTTTATCGACCATATTGTCTTATCTAATATATATTTTGTAGTAATAAATGAAGGGTTAACAAGTAGTAGGTATGGTAGATAAAAATGTGTGAACCGCATATTGAGTAGTAGGAAGGGTTGAAACCAATCACGTGTTAGTGATTTTACATGGGTCTATAGGATAGCAAATCATAAAAGAGAAAACCTAGGTACCTGCCCTAATTTAAAAGAGAGAGCCTTTATTCTTTTTAGTACACAAAGTTTGGAGGAAGAGTGTCAATGAAGTTAGTTTATAGGCACTAATCCCAAGGCTTACCTAAATGATTTGTTAGTAAACTCTAGGCTTTAATTAGAGGAAATCATTTGTTGGCCTGGTGAACTTCTTTCTTATTTCTAAAATGGTGTATAAGAGCAATGAGGAGTGTCTCTCTCTTCTCTTTTGTTCGTTTTACTAGGTTAAAACTTAATATCCATTCATCCAAAAAGACAAAAAGCATTGAGTACTTTCAAGACTTATCTTATTTGGTAGGTTGATTTTTCTAAAGGTCATATACATTCTCAGTGGTAAATAGAATACGATTACACGTGCAAAATATATAAACCTCACTCTCTGTCTCTTACATCAATATGTATAAGAGAGAGAGACGAATGTGGTTTGACTAGGTAGCAGAACCTCTGGCTGGTAGTAAATGTGGAACTTCTATGTGGGTGGATACTAGCTCATAACCCACCAGAAGAGTTGAAGGACAGACCAGTTGACCGAACACACAAGTACACACACCTTCCCTCTTCCACCTAAGAAATAAATAGAGAGCAATATTATGTATAGTTGTATACCGTGCAAAAAAATTTTCATTAACTATTTAGAGTGGAAACTTTTAATTCAAACATTAGTTTCAAGTAGACCAACACTAATCATAACAGATCAGTTGTTAAAAAAATTATGAAAATTGTTATATATATATATATATATATATATATATGAAACTAGTTCTGATTAGTCCATTTAAGATTTCATAACTAACTTAACATTTTAGAACCAATGTTTAATTGTTGTAATAAACTTATTGATAACTAAAAGTTAGGTTTGTCGTGAATTTTAATTAGTTTAACTTGTAAAATTTTTTATTGTTGAATAAAAAATTTAGAATTTAAATTCTACCCATACAAAAAATTTATTGATGTTTTAACTTGATGATAAAATTAATTTTTATAAAATGAACGTTATAGTTGAAATTAAACTTCCGCCTATTATAAAAGAAAGAATTTATTACAAATTACAAAAGGTTGGCATTTTTTTATTTTTAGAATAAAAAGTTAGGTCTATTATAGAAGAAGAATGAAAACGTATTTACTTTCGTAGTTATATATGGTCAACATGCTTAAATATCCACCACATTACTTTTTAACTTTTTTTGATTGAGAACCATTACTAATTAAATTGAAAAAGGTGACCCTACATTAATGTTTGTGAACATTGATATACCCGTCACTCTAGTTTTTTAGTTCCCAACTTCTAGGGACCTTTGAAAAGTAGTTAAATACTTCATAGCTAGTGGACCGGACAATCTCCTTTAGATTCTAGGCTTTTCTAGCCTATACTTTTTGCAGTCTGGATACTCAATTATCAATGAATTCAAATTTGGCGGTATCTGTGCTCATGCTTCATACTTGTTTTGTTTGAAGAGCAATGTTAAGGAGGTATAAAAATACATAATTTTGTATTACAATTCCTGGGAAGAGCTACAAGTGGTGGAAGTGTGTCTCTATATAGCCTACCATCACACGTTCATCAATCACAACTCATTACATAAAAAGTTGTGGCACAAAATTGTGTATTTTTATATATCTATACCATTACTCTTTGTTTGAGAGATATTGTTATTTTTGGAGAACTTTTTGGTAAAGTAATGGTGATAAAGCTTGTTGCCCTTGCCAAACCCAAAAGTCATAGACGGACATTGGCCAAAATTAATTATTGTACATTGATTCGAGCTAGAAATACACATCTCAGCAACAACAACCAAAAAAAAGAAAAAAAAGAAAAAGAAAGCAGCTAGAAAAACACACATCGAGGGGACCAATATCTTTACTTCTGTACGAGCACTGATCAATTCTTTAGTATTCTTTTTGGCCCATTAGATCGAGTTGTGAGTTCAAACCATCTTTGTTTATGTTTCAAAATTCATGGTATTACGTGTAATTTATCAATTTTAAAAAATATTGGTCATAGGATACCACATGTTAGTTTCCATTTGGATGAGCTATTTAGATTACTTATTTAGTTGAAAGTTTGTTTATACGTTCAAAATATGAAATTCTAAGAAATTGTACATAAATAGATTAAGCTAAAAAATTTTAGAATGTGATCAACCATACCTAGAATATTAAAGACTAGCCCGTGGTAAGGTGGAACTTACAACGAATGTGAGGTATGAGCAGAAGGGACTTTTCATTTGACAAGGATTTGCATGGAAACATCACAACTTTTGGTCCTTTTATATGTTTCATGGACCAGAGTCAGAAATCATCACCAAGAAAGTCAAAACAAATTAAGACCCAATCAGGTTTGAATCTCTCTACATATATGACTTCTTATTTATTTATTTTTTGGTGTGGTAAGTATATATATGTAAATTTATGTACAAAAATTTTGCTAAAGAAGGTACCCGTAGGTCAAGGAGAAATAAATGGTCCTCTGTGTCAACAGTCTTTCCCTTTCTCAAAGACAAATTCTGTACAAAAGCTCTTATTAGTTTCATAAACTCACATCCACATCAGTCAAGAGCATATTTGACACGGAGTAGTCTCATGAGTTGGTTTCCTTACAAAAGTTCTATAGACAGGTTACAAATATCTCTATAATTAAGAGAATAGAATGAGATTATATTTTTAAGAAATATTTCATATATTTAATTCTCCTATGAGTTTAAAGAAAAGGAGAATACTAATAAGTAGTAGAAAATGCTATTGCACTATGTTTCTTTCTAACCATTTTTTTTAGTAGTGGGATGAATATATATATATATATATATCTTTTAATAAAATAAAGTTAAAATATTGAATTTTTTATTTTATTTTACTCATATATAATTTACAAAAAATAAAAAATAATAACAGTGAAGTTTATAATAGTAAAATTATTTATTAAACATTTTTCATTCTTTTTTTTTATAAACTTATACAGTTTCTTTTTTTTAAAAAATCATATTTCTTTACCTTCTATTTTATTTTTTTATAATCTATTCAGCTTATCTTATTACATTTTTCGATGAACTCCTAAACGTAGTGTTACTTGTATGCATTTAGAACAAGGGTTCCACATGGCCAAAATCAGAGTTAAGACTTAAAGAAGGCAATAATTGAAGAAACCAGACTTTCATTGGTCCATCATGTTCTTCTCTTGCTCCATCTTCATCTTCACTCTTGCCCCAGCACAAGCTCTCAATGACTTCATACCATTTACTTTAGTATATCTTAACATCGATTACACCAAATCTCCCGGTAAGTTAATCTACCCACACCCCCATTCTTCGGTCACATGATTGGTCTTGAAGACAAGAGCTGCGAAGTCCCTTAACGTGTGTTTGGCTTCAATATTTCTTATTTTTTTCGTCTCCTCCACGTCTATTTTGTTTCACGAGAGGGAGAAGAAAGAAGAAGAAGAAAGAGAAGAAAAAGAAAAAGAAAGTTGTTTGATAATTGATACATCTAACTTCAAATATCTTTTCTCCCAATCATTGAGTCATCAAAAAAAAAAAAAAAAATAAAGCTAATTAAAAGTTGTTAAAAAGATAACATCATCAAAAAATTAAGTTAGTTATAACGCGTGCGTGAGTGAAGAAATCTATGATTGGCACCTTCCCGTTAAATTGTAATTTCATGTAATCTAGCTATCAAAAGATGTTGTACAATTATAGTCCAATATGGTTGTCTAAATTTACAAAAAACACTAGGTCAGTCGAATAAGTTATAAACTAATTGATTTTGATAACATTCTCGGGGGGGGGGAGAAAAAAAAAAAACTCTATTTTTAAAAGGGAAAAAAAAATATTATGCACAAATAAAATGGAAATTTCCAGTATGTCTGAACCAATTTTTTTATAAACATGAACTATTAAATCTTTGAATCTTTTAAATATTGCCCCGCTCTCTCAAGTTTGATGTACTGGGTAAATTAGGCACACTATCCCTAGCTAACAAAGAGAATCTTAATTGGAAAAGAACTAGTACCTTTCTTATATAAAAATTAATGATATAGAGAATTGGTATAAATTTTTTTTTTTTTGAAAGGTTAGTGAAAATCGGTATTAATTGTATATGACAAAGTATAATAGTGGTACATAAACAATTAAAGAGGAGCCTCTATTAGGTCAAAGATTTAGTGAATTTAAAAGGAAAGAAAATTGACAAAGATAATGATGGGAAAGCAAATTATGAACTAACACGAAGCTACGAATAGCACCAGTACTTCAAGTGTAATCAGTTTAAAAGGAAAGGGAATTATAAACTGAAAGGGAATTATAAAAGAAGAGACCCATAAATGTTATAATCTACATATTATTTCATTAAGTAATACTACAGCTATAAACTATTTTACAACATTTTTACAAAATGTTGATGTGACCATCCTCTTATTAGTTTTCATTTAAACCTACTATTAATATCTATTTTTTATTTATCAATAATTACTCATCACATCAGTAGTTTGTAAATTTTTTTATATTTCTAGCATTATTTTTATTTCATTATGGAAGTACAACTGAGACAAAGTTATAGGTTTTCAAAGATTTCATACGTTCACCCTTTTTTTTTCTTTCTCTTTATTCCAAAGGATCTCAGAAATATATATGAAATCACAAACACAGAGAGAGAGAGAGGGGGGGGGGGGGGGAACCATATTTATAGACGAAGTTTTGGCATATGCATAGAGTGGCCTTACAAATTTAGATAAGCAAAGTTATTGTAATACTAACAATGAGAACTAGTATAAATTCAAACAACAAATATCTCAATAACTGTGCCACAAATAATTGGAGGCATGACTTCTGCCTTGTTCTACTGAAAAGTTCAAATGGATGTCTTGTTCAATAAAAATCCTTACTATCACTCTAAAAAAAAGTCCCCAGGGTGTGATGTTGAATTCCATAAAATATATGAGTGTATCTTCTTCATCACCAATTGATTTTGAGATAAAGTGACACAACTCAAAGTCTAAAAAATGGTATCATAGCCAAGGTCATGGGTTCGAGTTGCAGAAATGTTATCAAGGGTGTAATGTGGAATGTCATAAAAGACTTAAGTGTGTCTTTCTTAGCACTAATTGATTTTGAGGAGGAGTGAGCCGAGTGACACAGCTCACATTTGACAATATAGAATGAGGTACATTTTTTCGGTGATGCATAGATCACACAACTTGTGAAAACTAGAATTCCAAAAAGAGACTAATTAAAAGTTTACTTAATAGTTTGCTATTTAACTTGTACTATTATTCCATTGTTAAAATTATGGTTAAATGATTAAATTCATTATTTCTTAATAGCTAAATTTTTTTTAAATAAGTAATTTAAATTCACTATTTCTTAATGGCTAAATTTTTTTTTTTTTTTTTATAAAATCAGTAATTTAACATGATATCAAAGTAAGAAATCTTGAATTCACTGTCTTCATTTTTCCTCTTAATTAAAATATCAAAAATTTCACGTGTTATGCCCTAATTGTTAAGGGAGAGAGTTTAGGCTCACATATGAAAAAGAGTATTAAAATTATGGTTAAATGATTAAATTTACTATTTTCTAATAGTTTAAACTTTTTAGATAATCAGCAATTTAACATTCATAGATCATTAAACAATGACTAGATTTGTAACTATATATATGTTTAATGATGAATTTGCCGGTTCTTAACAATTGAAATTTTTTTTTTCAAATGTTTCTAAAGCAAAAGTTAAAGTCTTAAGGATATATATTACCATGGCATCTTAACAAATGTTTTTGGGATAAGTAATAACTTATTTCAAGTAGCAGTAGGATACCGATAATAAAAGAAAAAAAAAGTTCAATAGGTACCAAAATTAATTGCATTAAAATTCAATTAATTTGTTCGAAACCAAAATGAATTAATAAAACATCTCTTTCTCTCCAAAAATATTAAATGTGAATAATTAAACTCCTCTCTCCATCATTTATTTATTTATTTTTACAAGCCTGGATAGCAAATTAAATGTTGTGGGCTAGTGGAGTAATATTAGGAATTTTATCTAAAATAATGCTAGAGATACAAACTATTTTACAAAAAATTTTACAAACTACTAATATGGTGAGTGATTATTGGTAAATGAAAAAGTGATATTAATGGTGGACCTAAATGAAAACCAATAAGAGGTTTGTCACATCAACATTTTGTAAAATAATTTGTAATTGTAGCATTACTCTTTTATCTAATGCAACTCATTTGTTTCAAATATCAAGTGAAAATTAAATTCTATTTCATTTTTTGTTGTTCCAAACAAATAAATTGGATTATAAAATAATTTTTTTTTTTATAAATAAATGTTGATTTCTTAATTCCATTTCCAAATCTAATTTATTTCATCTTAGTTAATTGAATTGAATTCGGATCCAAACTTCCACTCTTAGAAAGTACTGTATATATTATAACAAGTAGAGACTAGAGACTAGAGACTTGTATGTATTGTATTTATATAAATTAACATACATCATCAGAATTGTAATAAATAAAGATTATAAAAAGTCAAAAATATAAAATGGTTAAATAAAAGTGATATGATATGTTTATTAAGACGCAAACATTTTTGTTTCAAAACCTAATTACTCTTCCAATTTGCATACATATATGTTCGAAACGGAATTTACTATGTTTACCTAAGTTGTTTGGCATGTCATTGAACTATACCAATTATGAAAAGTATAACTTGTATTAATTTTTTTCTTTCTTGTAAGGTTTAGAAAATCGGTTCAAAATTAGACAAGATATAATATTTCTACAAGAAGAAAGCTTTAGATTTTTATTTTTCAAATTTGTATTCTGTCAAAAAATCGTTTACGGAGTAATTTATCATGTTTTCACATGTATATTTCTGGGAAAAACATAGTTTTAAATTTTGCAATTCCGCGTACTATTTCTTATCAAAATTGATTCTAACGTAAGGGGTGTTTAGTAAATCACAAAATCAGACCAACCAAGAACAACTTTACTAGTTTCTTTGTTTTTAATTAGTTTGGTAAATTCTTGGTTCAACAAATTAGTTCTTTCAAATAAATTCCCACCAAAATCAAAATTTTAAATTATTGTATTTTGAATTTGATTTTTAAATACATATTCCAATTAGAAATTAGTTTTCATGAGTTTAATTTTCATTCTAAACTGCACGTTAACTAAAACTTGTTCTGACTTAATTCTAGGAAAACTAAAACCTAATGTGTTTTAGTTTGAATTGGTTTTATTTTCTATTCAACTAGTATTATAACTGAATAAATTTTGTGGTTTACCAAACACCTCTAAATCTAAATTAATTGGATGTAAAAAAAATAAAAATAAAAACCCAATTTAATTTTAAATTGATCTTTATTTTAGTTCAACTTATATTAAAACCAAATTAATTTTATGGTTTGCCAAACATCTCCTATTATGATATAAAAGGTAGGTTTTTTTTTTTTTTTTTTTCCTTAAGAAATTGGAAATAATTTATATCGTATAAATCACGAGAAAATATCTCGTTCACCTGCTATATATATCATAGGTATCTAGATCCCACGCACCTGTAGGACCCACAAACTATGAAACACATTTTCGGCGGTGAAAAAAACAATTATGCGTGAATCATGTATCACTTACTCACTACAGTACAAATCTTTCACCTTTTCCCATGAAAGGATAAAAACTTATAAAAGTATTTCAAAGTCAAGTACAAGGTGCTTATTTTTTAAATCCAAGTTTCTCACTTCTTTATAATTAAGAACTAAAACGAAAAAATAGGTAGAAATAAATAAGTACAACAACAACCGGAGTTTAGCTATTCGTTCTTTATTTATTGTTTACTATAAGGAAGGTTGTTCAAGAGAGAAAGCACATGTACAATCTTTGTCACCTGTTAGTCAAACGTCCTCACGTGTAAAACGTAGCAGATGCACGCCATTGGACAGATTTCACACGCTTTAACCCATTGAAGAACTTTTTTTTTTTTGGTCCCAGGACTCTTTAATCTTATCTCTCTTTCTTTTTTTTTTTGTTTTTTTTTTTTGCTTTTTTTGTTTTATTTGGGCTAAACTAATCTTATCTCTATAAAATCGCTTGGAAACTTAACTCAGCTGCATACCCTAGATGGGGTTGAGCTCAGTACTTTCTATCACAAGGGTACTTCTTTCTTTCTTTCTTTCTTTCTTTCTTCTTCTTCTTCTTCTTCTTCTTTTCTCTATTAGTTTTTTTTTTCCCATTTCTGGTTCTTATATTGAGCTTGTTTAGGGTGTTATAAAAGCTTACTCTTTGATTTTTTTATGTATGTTTTTTTCAGATGGAATATCTTAAGCGACCTATATACCATGAAATCAAAGATGGTACAACCATGTTGAATATATGATCGGATGGGGTATATGTGTTTTGACCAACGAAATACGGGTGAGTGAATTCTATGATATGCTTGTCAAGTGAGCAGTCCTTTTGCGGATTATAACCTTTGTCTCATTGTCTGTTCGACCTTGAACCTATGGTTATGACTAGAGTCATAAACCCTAATCATAATTTCTTCACCTACTATGATCTTTAAAAAGAAAAAAACTTGGGGGGTATTGAAGCTATAACTGCGCAACAATACAAGTGTGTGTGTGCATATTTTATGTGTTTTCATGGTAGGTTTAGTCTGTGTGTCATCAGGTAGGTGTAGAGGTGGTTAAAAGGATATGTAAGTTTGTGCTTGCCTTTGATTTGTGGATACAACTTTCCCTATGACTTCGAGGTCCATTGAAAGTAAGACCAACCTCTAATTTCAACCTAAGAGTTCTTATTTATGTCATCATCTTAATTAAAGTCTAGAAGTTTTGACTTTGATCAGTTAGGTTGAGTTGTGTTTCTATCGAGTGCCTACTACATGTTCAAGTCTTTGTAGATGTAGGAATATGAAGACATATTTTTATCTTAGAACCCATGTTTTACAAAGATCCATGGTTAGGAGAATTTGCATGATAATTAATTCTAAACCCCCATAAGCCATATTGTTCTATAATAGCATGCATGAACTAGTTAGATCTTTGATATATTCCACAGAAATTTATTGGTGTCATACGAAATTTTTCAATGAAAAAGAGACAAGAATTCTTGATTTCAAAGGTCCTTTTGCTGGAGATATCGCCTTCACTAGCTTAGATCGATAGAGCTAGCTCCAAAGAATTAAGATTGAGAAGTGTTGTGACTGGTGTCTACACCAAAGCATCAGCTTTAAAGTTCATACAATTTTTTTGTAATAAATTTTTCCTAAATAAAAATTTATGGATGGAAAAGTGAGATATGTGTACAAATTTAGATATGACTGTATATGTACAGGAAATGAGGTTTGACTGGGTAGTAGAACTTCTGGCACTTGATAGATGAAGGAAATCTTTTAATAAAAATATTTTTTTATAAAAATAATCCTTTTTAGAGATAGCTTATTGGTTGCAATAAACAATCCATCACTTTGTTTCCTGAATTCTTGGATCTTAAAAAGGATAATACATATTATATAGATATTTATCTTAAATATCAAAGCATGTCTGTACATGCATGTTACATAGAAGATCTTTCTCGATTCTTAGTCTATGCTTTATGCAATGTTCAACAATTAAGTACTGATATTATCTTTCTCAAAAAAAAAAAAAAAAGTACTGATATTATCATATCATTAATGAGTTCACGTTTGTAGTTTTTCCTTTTTCAAATCTTTAAGGCTGTTCGCTTCATATGATAAAAAGTTTCTTTTCCTTCTCTCCGACCGTAGAAGTGTAGCTAGGTGGTAGCCCACTGGTCACTACTGCAAGAGGGGACCATAGACCCCCTACTGCAGTTATATTCTAGCTCTAGGTAGCCTCCATTTATTTCTCTATAAAGTTTTCTATCTTGGGCATGGGTGTGTACCGTTTATTGGTTAAAACTTTTGGATATTTTCAACAGAGATATTTATAATTCAAATTTTTTCGTTAGGCGATTTTGGCTTTTATTTTTAAAAGAACAAAACTTAGGGCTAAGATAGGGTATAATTAAATATATCAATGCTAACATAAGGTCCAGATGGATCTTTGGCCATATCATGCTAGAACATTAAATCATATATGTAGGCATTCACAACCGAAGTGCTTGAAGGTTTAATTCTCAAAAGTGAAAATCACAATGGAAAATACTAGAGTTATAAATTTTTTTACAATTTTGTTTTATAAATTGTTGATGTGGTGAGTGGTTATTGGTAAGTAAAAAAATGATGTCAATGGTGGACCTAGATAAAAACTAGTAAAAATTTCTCACAGTAACAATTTGTAAAAATGTTATAAAATTGTTTGTGGTCGTAGTATTACTTAATTACTCAATGACAATTGAAAGCTTTTTCTCTTGGTGAAATTCTTGGCTCTACCTATTCGGGACAGCTTGCAGCTTAGGTTCAAACCCATAGGACAAGGTTCAAATGATTTATTGTAGCTAAAAAACAAAACAAAAAATTGAAAAAAGAGAGTTAATGATTGATATATAGTGCAAATTTTGCGGGAAAGAACAAGAGTAAAACAAGACAATATGGCACTTCATTATTGTTGACAAGAAAACTTTTCATATCTATATGAAATTGGTTGTTACCTATTTACCTCTGCTCTCAAAGAAAACCCATTTTTTTGTCATTTCTGGTGGTCCCCCATTGCCAAGCCGGGTTAAGTAAATTTTCTATGGTGTCCCTATTTTTAGTTTTTACATGTTGATTTGTGATAAGAATGGAAAAAAATGTGCTAAATAACTAATTAACTCATCTTGACATATAAAGAATCAGGTTTAAAATGAATGACAATACCGAAGTTTATCCCATTTGGTTGGTTATTAATGGGATTTAGTCTCTGAGAATTTGAGCTTCCAACTTATTCTATGAGTCAGGTTAACAATATTAGTTGCTTTTCATTGTTGTGATTTTTTTTTTTTTTTTTTTATAAGATAGAATTTCTACTCTAACCTAATCTAAGTGTATATGTATGTGAAACTCCCTCCTGAACACTTGAACCTCGTCCCTTACCCTCCACAAGTATTTATACTTGTAAAATGACCACCACACCAAAGGTGCGCGGTGGTATTGTTGTGAATTTTTACTATAATAAGATTATTTCATGTCGTATATAAGCAAGTCAAATATATATTTCACTTACGTTTTACATATAAAGTTGGTTTTAGAAATATAAAAAAAATTCCCCCCAGATTTTAGGGTAGCCTTTTATACTCAGGTAGGGTTAGCAGGAACAATAATACTACACTTCAACGCAAAATATATGCCTAACATAAATCGAAAGAAATTGTAAGTAGAATTCTACTTTCCTTTTTGTGTAGTTTACAAGAAGCATGTATATAGGACTTTCTATAATTAGATGCTTGCTTTACTAATCCAACCCCTATATATTAGCAGTCATTGACTCATTGATGAATACTCGATTTTTTTAACTCTTTCTCAAATAATTGATACTCGACATGGAAATTTTGGAAGCAACAAACACTGTTCTGATGATGTTACCTTTTCACAAAAAAGAAAATGACAACTAAGATTTCCTCAATGAACACAAAATAAAACTATCATTATTAAACTTAAGATGAACCCTATTCAATCCTAAATTTTGAGGTCGAGTGGACAATGAATCTAAGGTATAAGCAAGGACTACTTATTTGACAAGTCTTCCCATGGAATTTAACACCTAAGAGTTCTCTTTGAATACAAATGTATCAGCCAAATGTTTCGAGGTATGATTTCTCAAAAGCTAAACATCTCCAAAGTAACTGCCCATGACCATTCTCGAGCTCAAGGTACTCTCTCTCTCTCTCTCTCTCTCTCTCTCTCTCTCTCTCTCTCTCTCTCTCTATATATATATATATATATATAGGATTTTTGTAGCAAAAAAAATAAAAAAGAGAGTTTTTTTGTCCCAAATAATGAATTTTTAATAATATAAGAGTTCGGTTAATGGATACCTTTAAAATCTTTTTGGGTGCATCACATGTCAATGTCCATAAATTAGCAATTCCACAATAAAAAAGACAACCAAAATTCAAAAACTCACTTTTTAAAAATACACCCTCTAGGGTGTCATATGGCGGTTTCCACAATGATATATGGGTTTCTTCCATTTTAAGTTAAATATAGACAACTTCTCCCAACAAAAAAGGGCAATAGATATGAAATTTATTTTATTTGAATTGTTATGTAACTATGGTATTGTAGTATATATAACACCAAAGGTTATTTAGCCTTCCATAACTTGGGGTTTTAGACAATTGCCTAAATGACCTAATAGTGGAGTCAATTTCTATCTCACTCAAGGATTATTTGCATCTAAATCCAAAGCCTCATATTGTATATTGTCTTGGTGACATTCGGTTTTATGTCCTTGTATACGTTAGGGACATTTTTGTTACCAACAATAGGTCCCATTGTATTCAAACTCGTAAAAGTTGATTTCAAAATTTGCTCTCTAGGATCTTGAAGCCATTCACTGCTTTCTTTTCATGTCGAGGCTGCTTCCGCAATTTGGGTCTTAATCTTTCTCAAAAACAGTACATCTCGGACCTCTTAAGAAACTTGGTGTTGCGAATTCTATGGCTGTTCAAAATCCAATTTCAACGTCCAACAAGCTTTCGAAACATGCTGGTAAAACCTTTTTCAATCCCTTATTTTATCACTAAATTGTTGGTGCTTTTAATATTTTACTCTCACAAGGCTTGAAATAGTTTTTGTCATAAGCAAAGTTTGTCCGTTTATGCATAATTCATCTGAAACACACTAGACTGCTGTCAAAACATATCTTACGCTACCTGAAGACACTAGTAACTATGGTCTCTCTTTCTCAAATCATTCTTCTATGCATCTTCAGAAATTTTCAAATGCAGATTGAGCTGAGTGTGTTGATGATTAGAGATCCTATAGTGGTTTTGTAAGATTTCTTGGCCACAATCTTATTTCTTGGTCCTTTTAAAAGCAACGAACAGTGGCTCATTCCTCCACTAAATCCAAATAAAAGCCCTTGCTAATGCTGTAGCCGAAAGAACCAGGTCTCACTTCCCGTAGTTCTTCTCAGGTGTGATAATATTGGATTTATATCTCACTATTAATTTGGTCTTTCATGTACGATCTAAACATGTAGATTTTTTTTTTTTTTTCATTTTTTATTATGACAAATTTCCCTGCAAAGATCTTAAAGGACGTTTCATTTCTATGAAAGACCATATTGCTAATATTATGACCAAATTCCTCTCCTCTAGTCATCTTATCTTCTTCCGTGATAATGTGAATCTCTTCTCAATTACAATTACTCCCGCAACCTCAAGTTAAGACGAGAGATTACATTCATTTCTATTCTAACTATCTCTAATCATCTTTATATTTTACAAGTATGGACAGTAAAAAGAGACAATGTAATCTAATGGTGAATTATCAAAAGAATCCTAAAAAAAAAATAAGGTTGTAAGTTTTGTAACGTTAATAAGAATAAATATAACTTAAACCATCTAAGAGCTTTATTACTCAATGGCATTGCATGAAGTAATTATAATGATGACATTTAGGGTTGGAATCCAACTCCTTCGCTTAGATGTATTATTAAAATATAACTTTTACCTAATTCATATTAAGAAAACAACAGGTCATATGTTTAATGTGAGAAGAGACGGATAAAAGGAAAATATGAGCTGTCTTAATTTTAGTCAACCTCCTAGAATTAGTAAGAAATAAAGACCCATAATCAACGCCTAATATCTTGTCAATTTAATGTCATTATTATGGCGTAATAGACTATTTGGCAAACAGGTGGGTTTAGGCTTAGTTATTTGGAAAATTATTAGGTACTCCCAGAGTATCATAAATGTGTACTTCTTCCTCTCACATGAATGGTGGGTCCCATCATGAATTTAATTAGTGGGACCCACCATTCATGTGAGAGGAAGGAGTATGCATTTATGGTACTCCGAGAGTACACAATAATTTCCCTAGTTATTTGGAAAAATATAACACTCACTTTTGTGGTTATTATTTAACGTGGGACTCAATAATAAATTAAACACACCCCTTACAGGTGAATACTCCAACATTTTATAAAAATAAAATAATAAAAATAAACTACATCAAATGAACACTAACGGTCTATCTAGTATAGTTCATGAGGTGACTTATTTTATAAATCAACCTATGTAAAGCTTTATAAATGCTGATTTTTTTCTAGGTGAAATTGTATTTCATTTTTTATTCAACTTATTTTAAAAAAAATAAATGAATGAAAATAATTTATCCTGAACATATACTAAGAATGTTTATTTATGACCACCGCACACCCTTGGTGCGATGGTCATACCACAAGTATAAGTGCTTGTGGGGTGTAGGGGGCAAGGGCCGAGATTCAAGTCTCCAAGAGGGAGTTTCATACACATATACACTTAGATTAGGTTAGAGTAGAAATTCTATCTTGTATAAAAAAATTAAAAAAAAAATGTTTATTTATTTATTTTATATGTGTAGTTGTAATTTGGGTTTTGACTAGTGTTATGAATGTGTGATGCACGGCTTAATTAAGAAACATATCATATTATATACTATATAATACAAATTTCTTTGAATGGATACTATATAATAAAAGTTGAGTTTTAGAAATCATATTATGTCCATGCAATACACGAATTAATCAAAAATCATTCCATATTATAATAAATGTTGGATACTACAAATTCTGGTTACACAAAATTAATATCTTTCTATGCACTAAGTGGCCACCATTTTTTTTTAAAAAAAATTGTAAATTAAATAATTCCCCAATAGTTATGGATGGTTTCAAATTAAACCCTAAAATTTAAAATTTTGTTATTACAATTGTAATCTTTTTAAATCTTTCCAATTCACACCATGAATGAGCCACAATTAACTGAAAGTGATAGAATATGACATAAAATGAGATTAGAACCTATTTGAGCACTCCAAAAAAAATAAAAAAATCTATGCCAAATTATAAAACCTCTACTATATGATATGAAAAATGTGAAATTATAAAATAACGGTTAGATATATTTATTTACACTGATCATAACATTCATAATAAAATTAATATTATATAATCTCATGTCCAAAATCATATACTATTTAATGAAATGTTTGTCCTCCACTTTGTGATTATGGCAAATGGACACCCCTTCTAATGAGATCCAGTGCATTAGTATTGGTATAATCGCACCTATTTTTTATAATTTTTTTTTTCATTCTTTTCTCTTTATCTCATGTGGCATATTGTAAGTATATTAAAAGTTAAAATAAATTTAAAAGAAGCTTTAATTCTTTATTTTAATTCTTTATATTTATATTTTATTTTAAGATTTGGCTTTAAACGTGGAAACCCATTAAAAACAGAAAAGTGTGTTGAGAAAAACATTAGCCTTGAGATTTCAAATAAGTCTTTATTTTTAACCCAAAAAAAAAAAAAAAGTTTTTAATAAAGGAAAGACATTTGGGTAAGGACTTTTTTAGTTTTTTATAGTGGAAAAACTGTGTCACAAAAAATCTAAAAAGTTTAGCATAATATACGGTGTATGATTTTATGCGGTTGTAAAGGTGATTCAAAAACAATCTCCAAGATTTTGTTATTCAGCAAAAAAAAAAAAATCTCCTAGATTTTGTGGGTGATCGTGATCTCTAGGGTTTCAGAGAAATTTGTCAAAAATAGAATAACCAAGAAAAAGCACTAAAAGCAAAGTGCTCTATGACGTCCTATTGACCGAAATGGAAGGACGACGTCTCATCATGGATATAGAAGAAGACAAATTTCTCTGACAGACTTCTCAAACCCTATACATTACTGAATATCTCTCTCTCTGTGCCAAGTTTAGGTGGTGTTTGTAGGGGTCTATCCCATGTGAGGGGAAAATACATGCAACGAAGTATGTATTTTCTCCAAGTTTAGCTAGGGACAAAATATTTTTCCATCAATGATCTATATTCTATGTGGTGCACCATCAAATAAACAGAGTAAAAAGCATGCTTGGAATATGTAGCTGATTGATCCACTGAAAAAATCAATTATCTAGCCATAATAGTATAGGGTAGTTAGTCTTCCCAGTTCCCAACATCTCTATGACAGCATGCAATTACAAAACTGATGAGACTGTACAACGATTATCGTTTCACACATGCATCTTCAGATCTTCTCATGAATTGAAATTAAGTTCTTCAAACTTTCTAAAAAAAATTTTATTTCTTTTCTTTTCTGTTTGGATGCCAAAAATAATTTACTGATTAAGTTAGTTAATTTCTCTGCATGTTCATCATTATTTTTGTAATAAGTGATACGAAAATACAGCAAAATAATTAGTACTCAAGGTATAAAACTTTCACTTTTATTAAGTGTGAGAAAAATAATTGATTATATCAATGGTGTATATTCATATTAATATTAAAATTATGTTCTCAATTATAAATGAACTTGTAAGACAAATAGAATGTACACTCAATTAGCAAACTTCTCAAGTAGTAAATAATGTGTATATCCATATAACTATTAAACTTATGTTCTCAATTATAAATGAACTTGTAAGACAAATAGAATGTACTCTCAATTAACTAACTTCTCAAGTAATAAATAATGTGTCCACACATTCATATTTCTTTCTTCTTATTATTCTTTTCTTATTTAAAAAAAATAAAAAAAAAAACAAAAAAAAACGATGGTGGGGGCCGGGTTCCATGGACAAGGTTTTTGGAGGAGAAAATTCACTTTGGATTGAAACATGCGGTGCACCTGTGGTTCAAGGGCTGTACTTTCACCAAAAAGTCAAAAACTCTACTTTGTTGCAGGAGAGGCACAATATTTAGCTGAATAAACTTAATTATATAGTGTCACCTACTTTTTCTGCAAGTCGATTTTAATCTATAAACGGCATTAGCACACAGTCTTGAAAAGTTCATCCTTAATTTGCCATGACATTGAAGAAACGAAAACGATAGCAAAATATGTTTTATGATGACTGCCCACTTAATTAACCAACTAGAAGATACACAATTTATTGAGCTAAGTTTTTATGCAGCCTGGGTTGCAAGAATATTTTTTATACAAACCAATATGCATGTGACAGTTAAAAAAATTATTCATATGTAATTTTGTATTATATAAATGAGTCATGTGACTCATTAAAAATGTCTCTTGACTATTTGTT
Source organism: Quercus robur (assembly GCF_932294415.1). Lineage (NCBI taxonomy): Eukaryota > Viridiplantae > Streptophyta > Magnoliopsida > Fagales > Fagaceae > Quercus > Quercus robur. The sequence continues at coordinate 2,243,719 of NC_065534.1, read as the reverse complement.
TCGAATGGATAATAACTTTATTTCTCTCTGCATAGGAATGCAGGAAATGCCAATCAAATCTCAACCTATAAGTCATTGGCATGATCATATAAATACTGTAAGCGGTGAACATAAGATTAGGAATTTTTTTCATAGAAGTTTTGGTAACATATTTGGTACGAGAAAGTGAATTTTAAAAGGTGAGGATTTCGTAGAAAAAGTCTAAACTACAAAATTTTTCACAATTTTTTACTACAACATGGCAATATGATTAGTGAAGAAAAAATGATGGGTTTATGTATAAGTGGTGGTACTCATAGTCTGCCACGTCAAAATTGTGGCAAAAAAATTATGAAATAATTTGTAGTCTTAGAATTACTCGATTTTGTATGTCTTGAAATAGAATATTATATAATAAAATCAAGATTTTAAACAACAGTACATATGACTAGTTTTAATTTTTTTTGGTTTGGCAACTTTTATTTTTCAAAAAATAATTCAAAATGATTCAAGATAAATATCCTTTAAAAATTAGTTTTAACTTTAGTTACGTTTTTTCAACTATATATGTATTCCCTACAAACTCAAGTTTTTAAAGTTCTGCTGTTTTTGCATGCATATTCCCACCAAAATCTGGTTATAAATTTGTAATGTTGACATACATGTTTGTTAAAATTGGTTATGATATGATTCTAGATAAATTTAATGTAAAATAAGTAAATTTCAAAATTTAACTGGTTTTTTTTTTCCCAGTTTGTATCAGAATTAAACCAGTCCTATAATTTACCAAAAACCACCTTAGATATAAAAACCCAATGCTTTCTATGAAAATTTAACCTCTTCGTAAAGGAATTCTTTCTATTTCCTTTTGGAGAGGAGCTGATGACTACTAAATTTTAAACATTCCTCATAATAATTATGTTATATTAATACGTGTGTATGAATTATGATGCACAAATTAATTAAAATTTTATATATAAATTAGAGATAATATTTTACTAATTACTTGACAATAAAATTGAAAGTAAAAATAAAATAAAAATACTGTCTGTGGGGTCCAATAATTTGTGACCCTGGCCCATTTTTACGTTGGGGCCCAAGGCCCGAGCCGAGGAAGGTTATAGTCAAGGATAGGTAATAAAAGTCCAAATAGTCTTGAGACACAGCCGAGGATGATTCTGTCCTCGGCATATCCGAGATCTCCCTGGAAGGAAGGGCAAAAACGTACGGTATAGGAACAGTTTGGGAAAAAATCTAAAATATTTAGGTCAATAGAGAAGGGTACGCTGGATAGTATAACGACCAAGGACAAAGGGAAAGCTGCCCTTACTACCATTCAATACTCTGCACCTGACAGAGCCATACTCTTCAGCTTTTACAACCACCCCCAACCACTCTGGGTATGGGCTGATGGGACAAGTATCAGTCCTGGAAAATCGAATCCCACACGTGGACGTTGGATAAGGGATACAGGCTAGTATAAAAGGAAAAGTAAGCAATCCGGAGAAAGAGGCTGGGAAAAATGGCCAAAAATCAGAGCCTCCCAGCCCGCCTCTAGGAGAAAGACTCTTAGGACGAACACGATTTTAATTATGTATGAACACCACGAAAAACCACCGTCTTGTGACCAAGACCTAGCCTTTCAAACCCACGCTCTATAAATGATATTGTTTGGGCCTTTTCATGTGCGAACCCAATATTATTATGGGTCGTTACAAATCGTGTCCTTACACTGTCTTAAGTTAAATGATGAAGCACATCATATAAACAATTTTTTTTTTCAAAAGTAGAAATTATGGTAGATTATTAATATAATTTAAAATAAATATCAAAAATTATTTTTAAATTTCTCTAAAATTTTAATAAAACTTTAATAATAAAGTTTTACCTATAATAAACTATATTAATAGTTAGTGATTCGCACAACGAAATCACAGTGTATGATGTAAGGTAACATGTGCATATGTTAATTAGTAAACTACATGTTTTTTTCCCTCTAGTCAACTAAATTTTAAAAATACATTTTTATAATATGTTACATTTATATGATTACACTGAGCATTACATGTTAAACCTTACTCCTAATATATAACAGTAAGCGGTTATGATGATGTGATGTCACGGATATGTAAGCATTCCTCTTTTCCCCCTCTTAATTGTGTTATTTTGGACTGACAGATGGCATTATGATTATTATTAACTAAGTCCTTTATAAATCATGTATATTATTATTATTATTATTTGTTTCACTTATTTTAATTTGGACAATTGCAATTCAGTGTTGTTCTTCATTTCTCTGCACTTCTCTTTTCCTGTCATTGTTGGATTTAAAAGAAGAAATAAAGCTATCAACTCCCTTTATTGAAGAACCTCTATTCCAGTGGCTACAGCAACGATTTGACAAAGGATACATGTTCAGCGCATATGGAAATGAAATTATGAGATGTTTTGTTTATATTTGTGATCTTTCTAAGTCTTTGAATTTGGTTTCTAATGTTTAATTAGAAGTGGTAGTAATTCTTATCATTGATACGAGATTTTGATTATTATTTCCTATATTTTCACTTTTTGTTCATGTGAATGCACTTTTGTTAATTTCAAATTCTAGCAAACTCTTAGGAGAAAGGAGAAGCATGAGCATGTTGCCACTGCGTGAGAATTTGTCTGAGAGCATCATGTGTGCAATGACCATAGTGCCTGCATGGATAGCCAATGTGACGTTATAGCTACAGTGAGCTTATTTTCAACATAGGAAAACAAATTTACTGCCTCATGACTCGATGGAATTCAGAAACCATTAAGAACTGACACATTACCAAGCTTTAATAAAACCAAGTTTTAACAAATATTTCGTAAAACTAATTCACACAAGTTCATACTTATAGATTTAGGTTTACATGGAATTTTACTTCAGATAACTTAGCCTTGTATATACATATAGTGAATGCGGTTTTATAGCCTTTAAATCAGCTGCAATAATACAACATGATCATGTCAATTATATTGACTGCGACTTGGATTTCTAAAGTACGCAATCATATCGTCAATTAACCAGCATTATCCAACTACCAGCCAATGGCGAAGATAACGATAACTTTAGTTTTTCTTGGTTCTTAATTTTAGATACATATATATTGCTGTCTGGCCAAACTGAGTCATGATTATGGGTGATTGAGAGTTTTTGGATTACCTTATCCGATAATTAGAGGTAGAATTTCATGGCACATATGGTAGCCAATGAAATTAGTGTCAACTAATCCAAAGGGGTATGTAAATGTAACACAATTGACTGAAAAAGCATATTTCGTAAAACAAAGTTAGGGACGAAATTGCCTTAGGGCTAAGGGGGGCCATGGCGCCCCCCCCCCCCCCCTCCAACTAATCCAAAGGGGTATGTAAATGTAACACAATTGACTGAAAAAGCATATTTCATAAAGCAAAGTCAGGGACGGAATTGCCTTCGGGCTAAGGGGTGCCATGGCACCCCCCCCTCCCCCAAACTCTGAAAAAAAAATCTCATTGTATATATGTTTACACACAAATTTTACTTTTAGCTCTAAAATTTATACACTTGCCCCCCCCCCCCCCCCTCCCAAAAAATTGACAAGCTGATCCATAAATCTCAAAAATGAAAAAGAAAAATCTTTAAAAAAAAAAATCTAGATAATAAGAAATTTTTTTGGAAAAATCATAAATCCAATCAATAAATCAATTACAAATCTTAGCAAAACAAATTACAAAAACCCAATAACTTTTATCCAATTTCTCCCTCTTATTTGAGAGCTCTATGGCGCCCCTCTCAAATGACTTCATCCCATAGTCACAGAAACAACTCCTATATCACTGATCTTTCCATCTACACACCAGTTAATCACCAATAACTTGGATTAGTTGGTATCTTTAACTCAACCAATGGAAAAAATTTATCTATTTTTTGAATGGTAGATTTTTTTTTTAAATGTTCTATTAACTTTGGAACACACTTGGCATGTATGCATGAATGATAATACACGTGTGAAACAACAATTTATTGTTTTGTGCCTTACCTAAATTACCACCAAAGCATGTGTGTGATTAGTCTATTGGTAATAAACTTTGTGCCTTAACTTAATTAATGTAATGATGGGAAAAGCTTTATTATTTACTTAGTTAAAGACTCAAAGTTAGCGTCCATTATCATGTGATTATTTAATAGATCTCTTTTAACCTTTTTTTATACTATTTTTTCAAACTTGCAATTTTTCAATGGAAAAAAATCTCAACCTTACCAAGATAACAATAATTGTCTCACCCTTTTTTTCGCTAAATATTAATGTATGATATTTATTAATCATTATTTTAGTTGTTTTATAAATATAATATTTGACATGGATTTGAACTTTTAACTATAGTTTTTTGTAATTTTTTTTAGAATCTTTTTACCATATATATAGCATTATGAAGTTATTAGTTATAGAATTATGTGAAAAGAGTAAATATTTTAAAAAAATAATTTATAATGTCGATAGAATAAAGAATCAGACTAATCTTGGTTAGACCTTGAAAATATTAAGATATGCCAATTGATTTACAAAACTCTTGATTATAAATTGTCATTTATGATTTTTTGTTTCAAAATAAAAAAGACAAATAATTAAAAAATAATGCTATTAATGCATCGTTGTCAACCTCTAATATTAATATTTTAATTTTTTAAAATCTTTGAAAAAAGAACCCCGGCCCTCTCTAAGTTTAAATCCTGGTTCCGAACCTGAGCAAAGTTATTGGTATTAATTTTTATATGATGCAATTACATCAGTTTTGTTTGACTGAAACCTTATTTATTGAAATTAATAAAAATATAATTGTATCTAAAAATTAAAAAATTAAAAATAGTAAATAAAAGGCTAATAAACTATTGAAAAAAAATTAATTAAAACAAAAGTCACTCATTAAATAATAATAATAATAATAATAATAAACTACTTGCATTGCAGCTACTTATTATTAAAAAATAATAATATAACGTGTGAAAGTAGTCTATATATGCAACAAATATAGACAAAAGTCACTAACTTTATCTGGTCAAAAAACTTTTTTAGTCTTATCTTGCTTTGAGAACGATCGCTACTCTCATGGAAATAACTATAATTTTCTATGAATTAAATAGCCTCCAAAGTTTTTTTGTCTCTTTTTGTTTTAAAAAAAAATGATAAATATATACTATTTATTTCCACTCTTTTATTTATATAATTTTATGGCGATTTGATTTAAACCTAACAGTTTTGGAAGATAGCACATATTTAAATTGAAACTGACCAATTCAGAAAGTATCTCAAAAAAAAATTTTGGCTTTAGCATGATCTGTCAATTGAGCTTAAGAGGCTTTCATTCGATTGAAAAGGACAAAATTAGCCCAAGAAGACAATAGGGAATTAAAATTTACTGGAAGAAGTTGCGGACAAAACTGTCGTCTGGACATTTTCTTAATTTACAAATTAATGTGACTCATAGTCTACATTAATAGTGCTTCGTTTCTTTTTCTTTTTCCTTTATTTATTTATTAATTGTTGTTTCTTTCTTTCCGTGCGTTATCATGACTATGCCAAAGTGACTGGATTTAGTCAAGGTCTAAATAATTTATATTAGGCAATAGCAAAAACATTTGCTCCATTAAAGCCTGATTACCCTCTTGCATGTCAAATCTGTCGATAGATACCAATGACTAAAAAATTGAAGGTTTCAATGGTTGTCATTGTACAATTACAGTTTCACACGTTACTCATGGTACATTAGAACTACTTGCATTGCAGCTATTAGTAAGCGATTAGATGGGTTTATTTTCAACAGTTTGTTTTATTTAATGTATAGAGTATAGTCATCTAAAAAAAATGAAGTTTAAAAAAGTTATTTATCCTCTTTTGAAGTGAAAATAAGCGAATCGAGAAGAAACCTGAGAACATAATATTATAACTCACCTCCCAGATCCTATAGGATATGTTGCCATAGAGCCAATTCTGATTTCATTAAAGTTTTCTTTCTATATATAAATATATATATATATATATATATATATATTTTTTTTTTGTGTGTGCACGCGCGAAAAGCACTATTTATAAACCATATGTGAGTCTAAGACTTCAAAATTCCAATAGAAGAAATGGGAAAACAACTAGTATCTTTGTAGTTCAACTAATTGGCATTTCTTGATATTTCCAATAGAGACATCCAAAATTTAAATCTCCCCTCTCCCATCTCCTAACTATCAAATTATTTTTTTTTTTAAAGAGAGAAAGTTAATAAAAATCAATACAAATTAAATTATCAATTCATAATTTTGTATGCTCTTACAACGGATTGTAAGGACCTAATAATGAGTAGGACTTCCAAAGTTGGATCGTAGATTGTTTTGGAAAGATGGATTGTTGTGCATATGCTTTAGGTGTGTTCGGTTAGTAGGAATCTGAGAATTTAAAATTATGGTTTTACGGTTGACTAATATTGTGGGAGTTTAAAAATCTTGGAATTATCTCATTTTCAACCATAAATGAGATTCTAAAACCTCATCTAACTGACTTATTAATATTTTTATTTGAATCTCACACATCTTGCACTTAGAATTGTAGCAAATCGCACCTAAAATTATTCAACATTCTTTGTCATGTCTAACCTTCCATAATAATCACATTGATTTTTTTTCTTGTTAAACTTACATTACCACTATGTTTGGTTTGAGGGATTTGAGGGAGAAAGAAAAATAAGAAGAAAGAATGGAAATAAATTATTTTGTTTGGTTACGATGGATTTAGGTGAAGGAAAATAAAATGGAAGGTGAAAGTAATTGGAAAACAAGCTTTAGGTAGTTTGGAGTTTATTGACTAAGGATGGATGAGGGGTGAAGCTTTGCTGAAACTTGGTATTACTTGATTTCTGTACAGGGATAGTATAGTATTGTGCTAGGTGACAATAAGCACTCAGAAGCGTAATTATGTAAGAAAGCAAGAATATTTGTAGTTCAATTGTGAGAGATTTCATACCTTCTTCTGGGAGGGTGGGGTTATTTATATCCTCTTAAGTACATGCAGAAATGGGAAACCATCATGGTTCTTCTTAACCATTTTTGATTGGAAGTGATAGATTATGGTTAGGGTCCATTTGGAAATAGTTTATTTAGCTGAAACTGAAAACTTTTTATTGAAAGTACTGTCGATAAAGATAAAAGTTAGCTAAAATAGTATAGTGAGACTCATTAATAGTATCAAAAAGTATAATGAGACCCATGAATGTAACAAAAATAAGCTAATTAATAAAATAAGCTAAGTAAAACTCTAATATCAAATGCACACTTACTTTACAAGATTGAGCGCTTCCCCAAGTGGTTGGGAAATCCAATGGGGAAATACTACATACATCACATTTTAATGTGACTTTGATTGATGGGAAGGCTTGTGGTAAGGTGAGTGGCACGATTAATGTGACTTTGATTGATGTAACCATTGGAACATCTTCCTAGCCCACAGGTAGGTTTTGCATACCAACCACGAAGTTACTAGAACGCCCCTCATTGCATACTAACCACCCACATAGGAATTTGTTTTCCTTCATGGCCCACCATTTTCTTTGCTCCCAAATAGTAGGAGATGAAGAGAGAAGAGAAGGTTCTTATGGTGGAACCCAAAAATAAGGTATATTTCCTTCCATTTCTTCCTTACAAACCAAATAATTGAAAGTAAAAATGTTATCTTTCTCTTCCCTTTCCTCTATCATCTCTTCCCCCTTTCCTTTCGCTTCCCTATCCCTTGTTTAGACATAGTGTAAAATTGCTGCTGACCTTGTTTGATGTATGCTGAAGTTTCATATAGAAGTTGTGAAAACAATAGAGGTGCTCATTGTCTGGCCAAACATGCACGAAATGTGGAAGATATGAAGATGATAGCCCCTTTGTCTGTACATTGAAAGTTAAATGCAATTTTGATTGTATAAACTTGAGATAATGCCTTAATGCTAAGATGTATGTGTACTTGACTTTTCATGGATTTTAATAGATTGTTGTCTTTTTTTTTTTTAATAAAATAATTATAATTTTTTTTTAAAGAAAGATACTTCCTTAGGACCTACCAAACACTAAGATTTACTAATTAAAAAAAAAAAAAAATTACGTTTAAACCTACAATAATCTTAAAATCTCATGAATAAAAAATATTACCAACTGAACTTCCAACGAAAGAGATTGTAATTGTCAAGAATTCATGATATTTTTTTTCAGAAGAAAGAAGAAAAAGAAAAAGATCATCATGGATAACATTTTCCTCTCTTCTTGTCAGGCCAAAAAAATTGAAGGGGGGGGACATAGTGTAACATTGTTAATAGTACCTAACATTATAGGCTTACAAAAGATAATACAAACTTGATGGGTAAAGCCCCACGCTTAAATCAGCAATTTAGCCCAACAATTGGGCCAGCCCAGCTCCATCCAGCCCAGAACTAATTTCATTCCACCATCCAACAAAAGAGGGTGTAATTATCAAGAATTTTCATGATATTTTTTCCTTTTTACAACCCAAAAATAAATAATAAAAAAAAAGAAAAGAAGAAGAAGAAGAAAAAGAGCATGTATAACATTTTCCTTTCTTCTTGTCAGGCCAAAAAAATAGAAGGGTATAAAATTACATTTTTTTGATAATCATTACATTGTACTGGTATAACATTATAGACTTACAAAAGATGGCCAAAATGGCCCATTAGCATTAATTTTTGAAATATTTAGCAACAGAGCACTGTTTCGGAAATAATTAGGAAAATACCACTTTTTCTGGTACTCGAGCTTGGTGAGCTCGAGTACCATTTTTTCATTGGTCAAACATCTTCTTCAAAAAAAAAAAACGCCGCTATAGGGCCCGAAAACGTCACTATAGGGCTTAAAAACGCCACTATAGGGCCCCTTGAACCTGTTATGAGGACTTCTAAAAAATTTTTGCAGAAAAACGCCGCTATAGGGCCCAAAAACGTCACTCTAAAAACGTCACTATAGGGCCCCTTGAACCTGTTATGGGGACTTATAAAAAAAATTTTGCAGGAAAACGCCGCTATAGGGCCCGAAAACGTCACTATAGAGTTTAAAAACGCCACTATATGGCTCCTTGAATATGGGGCGATGGTGGATTAAAAAAACATGGTACTCGAGCTCACCAAGCTCGAGTACCAGAAAAAAATGGTATTTTCCTAATTATTTTCCGAAACAATGCTCTGTTGCTAAATATTTCAAAAATTAATGCTAATGAGCCATTTTGGCCTACAAAAGATTGTGCAAACTTGATGACTTGATGGGCAAAGCCCCAAAGCTTAAATAAACAATTTAGCCCAACAATTGGGCCAGCCCAGAACTAACTTCATTCTACCTTTCGACATATCTTCAAAATGCCACCCACACCACACCCACTGTTGCCACGTTTTCTAAGGCTGTACTTTGAAACTCTTGTCTAAACTCTTCAACTCCATAGTCACTGAGAGAGAAGCTTGTCGGTTGGCTTGTTTCCGGTGATATCTCCGAAGGGACAGATGGCATTCTTTAGCTTGAAGATGGTGGGGCCCCCACTTCCTGCAGGGCTTGGAGAAAAACACATACCCACAAAGACATCTATTCCTCTTCTTCAGGTTATTCAAAGTTCACACTCAAGCTATCACATAAATTGAAGTTGCATCAATTTGCTTACTCTAATTTAGTAATTGGGTTACTGGGTCCTGAGTTTTTTACCATTTATTTGAAACATATACTATGCTATTTAGCTAGCTGCACTTTTTTTTTTTTTTGGGAACTCCATTTTCTGTGCGAAGTTCAGTGATTTAATATTTCTATATCTTTCACTGCTGTAGAAACGATGTGCTATAAGCCTATAACACTTACCATTGATGGGATGTTTGTGAAGCTCACAACTTGAAAGGTTAATTAGGTGATGCTTTATTGTGTAAATGCATTCTTTGGGTATGTCTTAATGCTTTGAGTATAGTATGTGATGTATGTAGATAATAAGTAGATTTGTGGCTTTTCCTTTGAAAAGTTGTAAAGTGTGAGTTGGAACCAGTAGTCAATAGATTCCCTAGGAAAATGTGCTTTTTTGTTTGCGGATTTTGGTAGAGTTTGTTGGTAGACAGTCTTACCTCCAATTTTGAGAAGGCCAATTCCTGGTGTTGTTGAAGTTGAACATGTGATGTATCGCTTTGGTGGAGGGCACTTGCCATTGCACCAAGGTCAGACCTTTATAGTGTTATTCTCAAGCCCTGCCCACCTAAAAAAGAGAAATAACTCCTAGGTAGTTTAGGCACTTAACAATGTAGGATACACCTACATCTTTTTCTCATGATGTACTGTTTTGTTTTCTATGCTAAGTAAATTGAGAATAAAAGGAGAGGAAGATGAGCCCTACAAGCATAAGTCCCAGCCCACCCAAAAAGGAATTTGAGATTGCATTGTAGTTGCACTATCTTAGTGACTAATTTTCAATTTTTGAATTTAGTTGTACTATTAAGATCCATTTATTTTTTTGGTCAAAGCCTTTAAAATGACAAAAATATGCTTTGAATGATAGCTTCTTCAATCTTAGCATTGTCAGATTTATTCCTCTAGTGTCAAGACTAGAGAAACTATCATTGAAATCGTTAACGTGGGACTTCAACGATAAATTAATGCCCTACAAAAACTTTAAATTTTCTACCTAGGCCTATAGATTAAGTTGGCAGCTTGATATACACTTCAATTTTTTTAGGAGCTATAATTTTGGTCAAAGCTCTTTGAGTTTTGTTTGTGTAGTGGTTTATGAAAATTGAGTTCTCATTGATGGGATATTTGTGAAATTCATAAATTGAAAGGTGCATTAGGGTGATGATTAATAGTGTAATGTAAATAAATTTATGTGGGTTATTTGGCCAACCCTCAATAGATTCACTAGGGGGGTTTTAACTACTAGAAAATTGGTTCAATCGGCTCTGAACCAAATCTGAGAACTGGTGCTAGCCACATTATCCTACCCTTTTTTTTAATTACATTTTATAACATTTCAAGGAAACTTGATCATGACCTTTCTATGATGTTGCATTGTAGTTGCACCATATGGTAAGTGTTTTTTAATAGCTTCTTCAGTCTTCACATTCTCAGAATATTCTCGGATTGATTCCTCAAACGCTAAGATTGATGAAGCTATCATTTAGAGAAATAAAGGGGCAATCAGAGAGAGAGAGACATCTGCCAAAACCTGAACTTCAAACCAGACCTATAGATTAGGTAGGCAGCTCAACATTTGCTTGTGTTTAGGAGCAGAAATCTTGGTTTAGGCTCTTTGAGTTTTATATTAGTGGTTAATGTAATTGTTTGCCTTTCATTTTGAGTTGTTTGTAACTGCTGCTGCATCTGGTTTTGCAGCTTGCACTTCTGTAATTTGGTTTGAATGAATTTGCTTATTCATCAAAAGAAAGGAGAACAAGGATTTAAGAAAAGAGGGAAAAAAGATGCCTCTTGAGTAGAACTAAAATGAAGTTGTATTTGTGACTAAACCTCGAAGTAAACTATCACTTCTTTTCCTAAGAAAAGATGGAAGAAAGAAACAACAATTGCTTGTTTTGTTCACTTGCTTGCAGCCCTTGTGCATGTGCTAGGGTACTCCAAATGTTTTTCTATGCCAGTCAATTGGGCCTGGTTTCTGTGAGGCTTGACACATCCAGGGTATTTTGGTGCACATGAGGTTACAACTTTTTCAGTTATTTTAGTTTGAACTAGTAAGAAAACTTGCATTATTAAGTGGATTGCACCTGTTTTAGAAAGTTAATAAAATCCAATTTACTAATATATGAATATTCTATTTGAAATGGCAGATGTTTATCATAATTTCACAATTTCATATACTTATACAGTTTATTTTGATAAAAAAATTCTTTGGAAGTCATAAGATGTTATGACACAATAATTATCATTGCCTCCTGCCTTTAACAAGGTTATTACCCAAGATTAGATGTACCAATGTCATCTAACAGTAGTGTGTTAAGACCCTAATTGAGTGTATTAGTAAGAGAAGTTGTGAGTGCTGTACTGTATAAGTCCCATAGTTAGTTAGTTGGTTAGTTGTCAGTTAGAATAACTAACTAACTGAAAGTAGCAGCAGTGTATTACAAGAACCTATAAGAGGGAAATATGTGGATGTAATGGATCATAACTGATATAATAATTCTTGTTCTTAATTCCTTTCCTCTGTTCCTATCTCTATCTTCTTTAGGAGGCCATGTTCCCTCGAAGAAACCACAGTCATAAACCTTAGAAGCTTAACACAGTGAGGCCGTGGTAAGGTTTTTAGAGGTTTTGGATTCTAATCTTATTATTGACTGCAAAATAGTCAAAATAAGATGGGTTGCATATTGTATTCATGCATGCCAATCAATACACTATAACTTACTATAAGAAATTATAAAAATCATAATGAAGTGGGGTCAACGCACGTTTTTGCATAGTGTTGAGGTTTATATTTTAAAGTTAATAGCCCATTCAATATCCTCATATGCTGCAACTGGTGTGCCTAATTTGTATAATTTTTGAGACTATCCAATATGAGACCACAATATATATAACTATATGCTATGATTATGTTGCCATTTTTATATCCTCCCGTCACTCTTGGACACGCTTTTCATGCTTAATATTATTAGTTTTGAGTACTTATCATATGTTTCCCCCTAGAGTTAAGATGCTCTAAAACAAACTCTTGGAATTTTTCTTGTATAAATCTTTACTTGCCTATGTGCAAAAATGTCTGGTATTATGATTGACGTATTAAACTAGTATAGCCTTAGTATGGAATGAATTTATTTAAAAAGCAGTACCAAATATAAGTTACCTGCAGTTTAATTTGTTCTTATAGAATTCAGTATTATGTTCAAGTTTCTAAAGAGCTTTTCAGGTAAAAGTTTCTTGAAGTTGTCTTCACCATTATTGCAGCGTATAAGTACTGATGGGGCTTGTGAAGGTGAATTTATTGAGATAAAGACAAGTTCTGTGTTATGGTTTTACTAGTGGTTGGGTTATAAAAGTTTACCTTTCTTCCTTTATTAATCTCTTCCTCTTTTTGGAACTGTGGTCCACCAAAAGTACATTTCTAGAAGGTCAGGAGGGAGAAGAAACTTTTAAGTCTCATAAACCTTCCATTTAGGAAGTTAAAGGGCCTAGTGATGCAGGCATTGAGGCCAAGATTGAAAACATAAATGCCTTTTCTCGTGAACAAACTTGCAAGGGGCATGAATACCATAGCTAAATAGCCAATACTATGCTGTACTTGTAATGCTTAAGACCACTTTTGGTTGGAGATAATTGGGGTTTGTACAGAGCTTTTTTAATTTATTCAGAATTTTTCTTTCAACTCTGTTTGCAGTTGAAAAGTGAAAAAGGATGGAAAACAGAAGTCCCAATAAACTTGAGTGTTTCACGAAGAGATATGATGATATATTTGACTGCTGGGATTTTGAGTGGTCCAACAGAGCCTGTTGAAGCACGTGTTGTGAAACCTGAGATCAGGAGAAAGATCAGGGAAAAACTTGATATGCTTAGGGAAAAGGCTGGCGTATCAAAACCAAAAAATGAGAACGGGACGAAGACACCCCCAGCACCACCATCAGCAAAGGAGAAAGAGCTTTCACTCTTGCCGCCACTGCCAATACCATCTCCAAATTCTAAAAAACCTCTGGTGGAAGCAACTCTTCCCTGACCACAAGACAGTAATGACACTCCATCCTATGATCCTTTGTTGAATTCTTAATGATGGCTTTGTTCAAAAGTTAAGCTTTTCGTTTATCTTATCTTCAGACTATGAATAACAATTTACAAACCACCAAATTGACACTTCTAGTGCAGAACCCATTAGTTTTGTGCCGTTCCAAATGGCCTTGATGAAGCTTTGGTTGCCTAATCTTAGCTTCAACTACTAGCAAGCAGGTCCTAAATCCTAAAAACATTAGATGCAAGTCTATAACTTTGATTTGGCTGGGCTGTTGTTCTCTTGTTTAATTCCCCAAAACATAGAGTAATACATAAGGAAACCAATCCATACCTGGATCTTGCTGTGCTAACTTTAGGAGAATGATTCCGGTGTCACCAAAAGTATTCCAAAATCATCTGTCTCACATTGCACAGAGTTGATCTTAGTAGATCATGAAACATTACAGTAGTTGATGCTAGTAGATTACATATGCAACACATATTTGTTACTATAAGCACTTCCCCACTCATCTGCATATAGATAATTCATCAAAGTTTATTGAAACTTTAATTGCATAACAAATTGATATGTTATTTGAGACATCTTTTTTATGTATCACAACAGTGGTTTGTGTGTTTGCATGTAGTCAAGACTGCCAGAATCACCACTGGATTTGCATTGTTCGTGGCAAATGAAATTTAGTAGTAGACGGCATATAGAAGCATCTTAGGCTAGCATCACTGCTTGTATGCATCTCCTTGTTTTGAGGCTTCTCTACCCATGTTGTAGTTGGATTTGTAGGATATATTGCTCTAAGATGTGCGCTGTACTGTGATTTCACTAAACTCAATTGGCAAGATATTTAAGTTGGACCTAGCCAAGTTGGTTGTACTCAATGCACAAAGCGGCACAAGGCTCCTACGTTTAAAAGAGGTGGTTAGTAGGCAACTTCATCTTTAAATTTTGAAAGCTAATATTCAAAATTGAATATTTAACATATCAATGGCGAAGTTGGGTACCAAACTTTTTCTCTTTTTTACCATGAGTTTGGTATTGACATTACTTACAAATAATGCCCTCCTCCCTAAATGAGATTTTTGTGGGCACAAATGCATTGGACTCGTTGAGTATTGAATACATGACAATTAATTGACACGTGTTCAAATCTCAACGGATCCAATGTACAAGAGCACCGGACCCAAACTAGTTCATTTTTGTGTTACTCCAAAATTGACAAGTCCGATTGTGCATTAGTTTATGGCTTACACATAATATCCCAAAAATATAAAAACAAACTTCCTTTGATTCCATAAAAACTTAAATTAAGGGAACAAACAAAAAAAACAAAAAACTCAATTGGTCTTCTTATCCATGTTCCTAACAAGCTGTTTCATCTGAAACCTCCAAAACAAGAAATAAGCCAAACCCAAACCAACCAAAACATAAACCCAAACCTTCTCATCCTCGTTCTCTCTCTCAGACCTCACTTCCTCAATCCTAAACCCCTCTCTCCCTGAAATCCCATTGATATGTCCCTCCAACACATGCCCATACAACACGTAAGCCCTGTCTTCCGCACCCACCGCCACCGAGGTCGCAAACCCTTCCTCGTCGAGCTCAACCTCGTCGAACACCACACCTTCCGCCCAACTATCCTGGCTCTTCAAAAACCACAGCTTCTTGTGGGACACCACCAAAACGACGCCGTCTCTTCGTATCGCCATCCCATCAGCAAAACTCAAATCTCTGTTCAACAAAACCTGCCTCGCAGTCCCGTCGTCCGCGTCGACCTTGTACATCTTGCCCGTATTGGATTGCACCACCAACAAGTACCCCTTGCTGACGTAAGCGATCCCGTTTAGCCCGCAGAAACTAAACGGTGCGTTTTGGTCCACGTGTTGGGCAGTGAAAACCTTTGATTTCGAGAAGATCGACGGCTGTCCTTCCTTGTTGACTTTCCAGATGAAGTTCGAGACCGAGTTGGTTACGTAGGCGTTTCCTTCGAAATCCACCGCGACGTCGTTTGCTGTCTGACGTGTCGTCGCGGTGGTGACGTCATCGTCTTCGAGTACGGAGAGGAAGATGCGGCGTCGTTTTTGGAGGTCGTAAGAGGCCAGGGCGGTGAAGTGAGCGAGCGGATCGACGGCGGTGACGGCGGCGAGGAGGCGTTTGTTGACGGTGTCTACGGCCAGGCCCAAAACGGTGGCGTTTTCGGGGAGGTCGAGGTCGGAGATTAGAGTTTCGACGACTCCAGCGTCGGAGACAGACTCGATTTTGCGGTCGCGGACAGAACCTACGAGGAAGTGTTGGGCCGATGGGTCGTAGGTTAGGCCTTCAGGGTAGAGGTTCGGGGATCGGAAGGTGATGACGTGGGGCTTTCTGGCGTGGGTTTGAGAAACTGGGCCCAGTAAAAGGACGGTCAGGATTGTGAGGATCATGATCTTGATTGGGGTTTGATTGGATTTAATCAGAGCCATCTTTGGGGGATTTGTGTGTTTTTGAGTGGTGTGTGTAGTTGTAGTACTGTGTATTAATAAGGTGGGTAAGGGAATTGTTTATGGGCTTTGTTTATTGGTTTCTTGTCAAACAAACCATATGTATCATAGAGGGATATGATTTCTTGTCAAAAAAGAAGCTGTTGTTGTTTGAATTAAGGAGGAGTTTGGATTCGGCTTATCTTGCGTCCACGTTTTCCTTCAACGCGTTTCAGACTTTTTTTTTTTTTTTTTTTTTTGGAAGCCGCACTTATTGACTTTTCCACAGTAAACAGTGCATTTGTGCACTGTTTATGGACCCACAAATTACACTTTTCAGCAACTTTTTCATTAAAAATGGGTCCCACGGTACTATTCACACATTTAAAAATTATTTTGCTACAGTGTTTTCAGTTTTCAGTTTTCAGTTTCAGCAAAATAAGTTCTATCCAAATAAGAACGAATTCTCTCAGTTGTAGTAGTTTGAATTGGATACATGTTATGTTATGGTTTTCAATCTTGTTCTGGGGGATTCCTCATCCACCATCCTACACATTGAAACTAATTAAAAATTCATTGATGCATTTGTTCATTATCACGTAAATTTAGTCTTTTAACTTCTTCTTTTTTGGGTATTAGTAGTGTTAATAATTAGTGACTGTATAATAAAATTAGTGTATATCCTTTAAACGTGAAATTAATGTTACTCTTAATTCACAACTATTTTTTTTAGGTCGGAACAATTCACAATTTTTTTTAATCTTTTGAAAAAAAAAAAAAAAATCACTAACTTATGAGCTTAATAAGTTGTGGGGAAAAAAAAAAAATTCTTGCCTGTGCTCTTTATTTAAATTGGTTGAATGAATTTAATAATAAAAAAAAATGGTTGAATGAAGATTTTCAAGAAAAAATTTAAGTTGGTTTAATGAATGACAATTGGTGCGTCATTTCACTAACAATATGAGAGAATATGTTCAAATTCATATTTAATCTTAGAGGCATGTAATTTATATGCTTAATAATTTCGCTAGTATTTCACTCCTTTAAAAAGTGAAGGGTTTGGAGGGGTAATGTAAGATGTCCCTCCAAATTTCCTCAAACCCACCCCCTCTTATGTCATTACATTATCATACAAAAACTTCCAAGTTAATTAGATTTTGGGTATGGAATATTGCACAGGGATTAGTTGTAAATTTTGGGTATGAAAGATTGCATGGGAATTAGTTGTAAGTTCTATCTTGAAATAACCGACACATCACACATCCCAATCATAGTATATACGAGTTGTCCTTTACAAAATCGGATTAGGTTCTCTATAATATAAATAACAATTGTTTTCTTTTATTGAGAGATCAAAAGTCTCAAATCAAAAAACTTATTTGTATTAGAATTTCTATCCTCTCTTCATATTTTCAATGAAGAATACGTCTTTGTTTTCAGTCGATGAAAGCAATTTTAACTTGGCTCCTCCAAGAAGTCCTCTGCCAATGATTGTCGTGGAAGAAGAAGAAGAAGAAGAAGAGGAGGAGGATGTTTATGATGATTATGACGGTGCTGTTCTTTTTATTGACTATGGTGATGATGATGAAGGTGGTGTTTATTACAACGAATCTCCTGAGGATGTTGTTGATGATGATTCTGATGATGTAAGATTAATTGTAGGCTTGAAAGTAATGAATATTGAAGAAGGGTCATCGTTGCTTTTGGGTGGTGAGTGTGCAGTGTGTTTGGAAGACTTTCGTGTGGGGTGGCATGCTAAGTTGCCATGCTCACATATTTTTCATCAAAACTGCATTCTTCCATGGCTACAGATGAATGATTTCTGTCCATTTTGTCGCCATAAGATGGCATAGTTTGATAGATTCTTTGTTTGTTGAATTTAATTTTATCTCAAATTTGCCTTAGTGTTAGTTTTTAGTTTGTTTTGATTAAGTGTGTGATTCTTTCAAAGCACACTGAACTAAAGCTATGTTTACGAAATTATGTTTTGAACTTAACTATTTACGAACTCTTTTTTTAATCTATTCATAGCTTGTTGAAATATCTCCTTCAGTGGTTTCACTTTGCATGTTTGATTAGCACTAAATACTTCTAAAAGGCTGTCAAGAAAATCGAATTAAAAAAAAAAAAAAAAAAAAAGTAACTTATGCAAGTAATACCCTAAAAATTGTGAAAACAAATGTAATTTTCTAGCTGCATGAACAAATCTAAGGGTAAGGCTTCCTTGTGGACATAGCACACAACAAATATTTCATGTTTATTAAGGCTCGATCATTGTGCCTACTTGAAAATATTTCATGTTGTAAAAGACTATTCTCGCTTTTCTTTCCTACGTACTTCTTGCCTTTCAATCTTTTTAAAGCAAGATTTTTTGCCATTGAGTCAAATCTTACATAAGATTGTATATAACATGCTAAATTATTTTTACATGATCATAACTTCCTTATCTAATTTTTTACATGAAATTGGTTTTGACTTAAATAAAATCAGATTAACATAAAGTTTAGCATATATGTATGTGTGCGCACCAAAGACAGGGTTACTGGGCCAAACCCCTACTTAGGCTCACAACTTATTTGTATGGTGGATTTGGGTATCCTACTTTGGGTCATTCTAGATTTAGAGACTCAATGAGATCACTTTTCTCTTTTTCTCTGTGTTTCTTCCTCTCAGACTCTCTTTCTCTTTCTCTTTTCTCTCCACAAAATTGCATCCCCTTTCCATTCTTTAGTTTCTCCTATTTATAACCAATTGTTAGTGGGGGGATTATCATTACCTTTTAATTAGTGCAATGAGAGGTCCAATGTCATTAATTTTAAGTGGATGTTTAGGTATGAGTGGCTTTGGAAATGGTTCCCACTGCAGTAAGTGTGCTCGGTGGCGAAGTTTCCTAAGGCACTGCCGAGCACTCATAGGGTGATGTGACCGAACATTTGCATATCGTCCGGGGATGACTTTCCGAGCAATATGTGAGTTGGAATCCGTAATCCGCTTTTCAAGTATTTTAACAACACCCAGCTTAGGCTCGTAGTTATTGTGGGCTCGGGCTGGGATCCCGAGTAGTACGGAGGTTGGACCCTTGGGCCATACTATTGATCCATGGCCTAAGGCCCAAATGGATTTGGATGTTAGGGGCCGTACAGTATACATACCATGAAAGCATGTTGTTAGCCACTGGGGTTTTTTGCTTGTCTTTTGTCTTTGGTGGTGCATGAGGAAATTAGCATTGCTAGGGCCCAGGGGTCAATTCAAAGTTGGGAATTTCTAAATGCCGTTTTTGAGTTAGACCATTCTAAACAAAATTTATATTTTGAAATCAGCGAAAAAAACAAGTTTATGTTTAAGATCTAAAAAACATTTTTTTTCAATTTTTTTTAAAGAAAATTGTAAATAAGAAATGTACACTAAAAGTGTGCACAGAACACTTTTTTTTTTTTTTTTTTTTTTTGAGGGGGCAGAACACTTGTTATATACCCTATCCAACAAGAAAATAATCAAACAGCTCTGTCACATATATAGTTGCACAAGACAATGAGAAACTAAATGACAATTAATAATCAACTTACATCATGGCTAATAAGCACTATTGCAATGTTCTCCCTTGTAAATTCTGTAAATGCGTCTTCAACTTGTTCAACAGTTATTTCTTAGAGAGACAAGTAAAACTTCTTTATGAGAAAAAGGTAAGGAAGTCAACAAAATTATTTTAATATTGTTAGCTACAAAAAAAAAAAAAAAAAAAAAATGCTTTGTAACAATGAAACAGAGAATGAACTGATCATTGTCACACAACAATTGTTGCCAAGCCTCATGGTTGTAGTATTGCAAGTATTCTGTTCACTTTGTATTTTTATCTTTTTCAAATGTGTATTAATGTGCTATCAGCTATGTAACAAAATTCGAACCCTTCCTTACTTGTAAACCCTTTTTCACCCACTTCATAAAGGTTACAAGTATAATAACTTTATATCACTTATTAAACTTTTGTCAATAAACTTTTGTTTATTGACACATTAACTTGTAAAGTTGTAGATTAAGCTTTCACTGTGAGTGAGTAAGAAGTTTATTAAACGAAAATTAATTGTCAACCTCCCTCTCTCTCTCATATCAACATAGCATTTTAGTCCGTTCGGTTTATTTACTGAAGAATGAGAAAAAACAAGTTTGGGTTTAGAGTACCTAGTATAAATTCAAATTTATTAAAAAATATAGATCTCAAACCCGGGGAGAGAGAAGTTGATAGTTAATGTTCCTTAAACAAACTTCTTATTCACCCATACAGTATATATTGTACAACAACTTTAATGCATAGAAATACAAAAATTATTCAGAACCTGTTTATGGTATAAAGATTTCCAACACACTTCCACCAATTTTCCCGCTACATAGATCATTCCACCACTCTTTTTATTCATTTATATTTATTTAAGTCAGCCATTCCATGTTAATTGGCTCTTCGTATTAGTATTAGGTCATACATGTTGGTTCCCAAATAATATTATCAACAATATTAGCAAATTTAAAATAATAATTACATATAAGAATATAAAATTTATGTGGAAAACTCTTTCTCTTTGAAAGGAAAAACTATGAGACAAATTCTGAATAATTTCACTATTATCAAATCAATTACAATAAATCTTGCTCACACACACACACTAATTATCTTTCTCAAAGGTGACAACACTTTGCTATTTCATTTTATTTTCTTCTCCACCCATAGCTCCCTCTCTTGGCTATCTTCTTTTTCTCTAAACGGCCCCCTTTTGGGGGCTCTCTCTTTTCTCTTTGTGCGGCTTTCTTGTTGTTTCTCCCAAGCGAAATCTTTTTTTTTTCTCTCTCTCTCTTGGTTTCATGCTCTATTTTCCCTCTTTCCATATGGAGGACCCTTGGGCCAAAACCATCAAATTCTTTATAGCATTGTCTATTTATAAAACTTTTTTCCTATTTTCTCTTGAACTAGGAATATATTACCTCTTTAACAAAGAATAGACTTTCCTTCTACATCAAGAAATAATTTTTTCTTCTTTAAACTAGGAAACCTAATTGACTTTTCAAGTCACAATTGGAATTTGAGGCAATTTTCCAACAATACATTTATTGACATGCTTGACAATCAAGTCTTTAAAGAAAAATAACTAAAGCTCGTAATATGAATTCTGGCCAAGAGAGAGAGAGAACAAAAACTGAAAATTAAACTAAATATCATCTCAAGTTATCAAGGAGGATCTATAAAAACTTATATATATAAATTGCATGATGATCTACATCAACCATGATGGACAATACTCAGAAGTAGTTGGTCAAAATATCATATGCCACGCCCCATAGAAAAGTGTAAAAAAAGGTTGTGATATTGGTCAAGTTTGGCCTTTTCAGCAGTACTCGTATATGCCTTCTCCAAGTCGAATTCCCTTTGCTTTTCATCAGCTACAGAGCACAGTTTACGAACTCTCTCGATTTCCTTCTCCAAATAAGATTTTCATTCACTAAGTCCTTCAAATACTGATCTCTTTCATTATTTTGTGCTTGATTTACAGCTTCTCGAGTCTTTCTTTTTCTTGCTTCAAATGTAGCAGATGGTGCCTTCACATTCACGCTCTCCATAGCGATCACAACTGATATTACAACAAAAATAAAATATTAGCGAACATACAATAAAAACAGTGAACCATAATTACATATGTGCAAGAAAATTAAAAACTCAATACGTTAGTGAAAACCATAAAATAAATAGAAAGATATTGAAAGTATAACTCAACTGAAAAAAGTTGTGGAATTTAAAAGCTCAATGAATAATAAAGGAGTGAAAAACTTGTAAACCTTGACATGATAATATGTCTCTTTTGTGGTGGTATTTATAGAGGACCCTTGTGTTTATCCGTTTATGTAACTCTTATGTCATTACGTTTTCATTAAAAAAAAAAAAAAAAAATCCAAGATAATTAGGTTTTGGGTACGTAATATTGGACATAGATTAGTTGTAAATTTTGGGTACGGAATATTGCACAAGGATTAGTTGTTAATTTTATCTTGAAATAACCGACACATCACAGGTCCCAATCATACTATATACGGGTTTTCCTTTACAAAGTCAGATTAGGTTCTCTATAATATAAATAGCAGCCGTTTTCTTTTATTGAGAGATCAAAAGCCTCAAATAAAAAAGCTTATTAGTATTAGAATTTCTGTCCTCACTTCATATTTCAATGAAGATTAGGTCTTTCTTTTCAGTCATGATCGTTGTGGAGAAAAAAGAAGAAGAAGAAGAAGAAGAAGAAGAAGAAGAGGATGCTTGTGATGATTATGATGGTGCTGTTCTTTTTATTGACTATGGTGATGATGATGAAGGTGGTATTTACTACAATGAATCTCCCGAGGATGCTGTTGATGATGATTCTGATGATGAAAGATTAATTGTAGGCTTGAAAGTGGTGAATATTGAAGAAGGGTCATCGTTGCTTTTGGGTGGTGAGTGTGCGGTGTGTTTGGAACAGTTTCGTGTGGGGTGGCATGCTAAGCTGCCATGCTCACATATCTTTCATCGAAACTGCATTCTTCAATGGCTACGGATGAGTGATTTCTGTCCATTATGTCGTCATAAGATGGCTTAGTTTGATAGATTCTTTGTTTGTTGATCTTAATTTTACCTCAAATTTGTCTTAGTGTTAATTTCTAGTTTGTTCTGATTAAGTGTGTGATTCTTTCAAAGCACATTGAATTGAATCTGTGTGTTTACGAAATTATGTTTTGAAGTTGATTTAACTATTACAAACTCTTTTTTTTAATCTATTCATAGCTCGTAGAAATATCTCCTTCAGTGGTTTCACTTTGCATGTATGACTAGCACTAAATACTTCTAAAAGGCTGCCAAGAACTATCGAATTTATTTTGAAAAAAAGTAACTTGTGCAGCCGTGCAGGTATTACCCTCAAAATTGTGAAAGCAAATGTCAAAATTTCTAGTTGCATGAACAATAAATTTAAGACCATAAGTGTTGTTAGTGGTAGTAATCTAGTACGTCCCTTTTATGTCTAATAAGCATAAGTCAAGTATGGTACCTTGTTGGGAAAATTAAGCACCAGAAGAACCCCTGAACTCCCAAAAAATCATCCTCTGGGAGGAGGTTGGAAAGAAGGATGCCTTAAAGGTAAAGCATCATCGACACTCAATAGATCCTCCTAAAATTCGCATGCATTTAAAACCTGAATCCCAACAGATGAAATTTCATTAATAGGTGTACAGACCAGATTATATACTCAGATTGTATGCTTGGAAAAAAGAAGACCGTCCTTAATAAAAAAAGTACCACATTCCTCAAGGTCCATACCAACTCCTTTCCTAAAGGGACAGCACGTTTTATCTGTTTGTAAAATAAATACCTCATGTCCTAAAACATGTCTCATGCACTTTTTCAGGCCTGTAAATTCTTATTGTATGTCACTCTTATACATAAATAAAATCAGATCTCACACCCTCCCAAAAGATAAAAGAATCAGAAAAGAAGAGAGGGATTACGGATTTCCTAAAAGAAAACTCTGTTGGCAAACAGAAACTTAATCACTGAACACAATCCAAGAGAAAGCAATACAGAACAAGCAGCCTAAATTTTCACACAACTTAAAGAAGCGCCAAATTACATCAGCCAATATATAGCACACATGTAACATCAGGTAAAAAACTTCAAATTTCCTCTAAATTTCCCTTACTCCTAAAAAGAAAATGTAACATCAAAAATTAATATATCACTGCTTTTGCTCAATTAATATAACACATAGTTGTGCCAGGAGCCATAGATTCCATGAGCATAGATGCCATGACATAGCATATTAGGAATTAAGCATTTCTGCAATGTCTAATGTCTATGAATCTATTACCAAACTACTTATCCAATAAATAAAAAAGAATCTATCACCAAACTAAAATGTAAAGTCAGGGTAAAAGATGATGGAAAAAGAATGAAAAAGTATACTTAACACTGACAAACACAGGAGAATATTCAGCACCAAAACACAGTACATTGTAACACTAAAACAATCCAGCCGTCACTTAGCAATAAAAGATGGTACACTTACTTGGTCCATTGAGTGATGATGTTTTGAAGAACTCCCAGAGATTAAGATACACAATTCCATAAATGATCTAAGCCTGTCATCATAAGAAAAAGTTTCAATCATCAATCTCAGAATTTATCTAAAAGAAGGACAGATCCAATATAGTCTTTCTTTAATGCAAACAAATTTGATGGCTTAAATCTCATCTTATATAATCTGATAATATTCAACATTTGTATTAAAATTCAGGAACAGAAAAAAAAAAAAAATCCATTTCTCCACATCATAATGAGAAGCTTTTAACAATTTGAATCTAAAATATCAGAAAGGGGATTGTTTGGTTCTTCTTTTTTTCTTAAAAAGAGATAATTTATCTAATTGTTAAGTTCTAAAATATTATTAGATCACATTCAAATCTTACGGTGACTATATTTAAGAGTAATGTGTATTAATTTATAAATATTTGTTGAAGATTCTATAATTACGTAGGTTAAATACTAATTACTATTTTAAATATTTATAATCCACTTAATAATATAAAATTTACAAAAAAAAAAAAAAAAAACCCAGTACTTTATTTCTTGAAAGTAAAGTACCATACAAAAAGAAAAAGAAAAGAAAAAAGATAAATATAACCTCAAATCGGTAAAGTGTAAAATTTCAACCACAGGTAGACAAATTAAATTTCGACCAAATCACATGTGAGTAAATTATAATTTACCCTATTTTAAATTTGAATTTATTAAAAAATGTATATAATTCTCAATCTCATTCCAAATTATATTAAATTTTAGCAAATTAATCTCAAATTTGTTTTAAATATATTTATTAATGAATCCAAATTCATTTCAAACTCAACTTTTTGTTTATTTTATTTTTCTTAAAAAGAGATAACTTATCAAATTGTTATTGTAGGGGGGCGGTTTTGGGGCTCAGGCCCAACAGGCGGGTGGTTCTGGCCCAAAAGTCCCTTAACAATGAATTTGTAGAGAGTAGGTTACAGAACTAGGTCTTTGACAGGGGAAACGTGATTGTGACCAAGCCATGCAACCAGTTGGACGTAAAGACATTCCTTCAAACTTTTGGAGGAACGGTTCCTGGGGCTGTTTCTTCTACTTCTACCTCCTTTCTCCTTTTCTATCTTTTTCTTCTTTCTGCTTGCGATCCTCTTTCCATGGGGATCTTCTTCTCTTATATAGCATCCTTCCTAAGATCATAACCCTACACTTGTCAACCATCTGACCCTCCACTTGAGTGCCTGTCCCATAGGTCATCCTTCCTCTTTTCTGTGAGTTGCACTGGCCAAGATGATTCTGCGTTCCTGTCCCTTCCACATTAATGCGGCTGGAAAAGTAGTTCCTTGGCATTTAATGCAGCAGTTGTGGTTGCCCCCCTTCCTGAACGTCACGCACTATTCCTTCGTATTGGGTGACCTTTCGCTAGGTATGGAGTGCAAATTTGACTCTTACTTGGCGAGTCCGAAGAGGTACTCCTCCTCGGACGCCCCTAAGCAGGCCCGGCCCATCATGGTTAGGATGGGATATCCTACGCCCATGCCTTTTCTTCTTATCGTGGCTGGGCTTGGTACATGAACTACGGCCCAACATCAGCTGACAGATTTTACCCCCCACAGTTATGCTCAAAAATACTTTTAGGTCATATTTGAATCTTACAGTGACTATATTTAAGATTAATATGTATTAATCTATAAATATTTTTTGAAGATTCTATAATTATCTAGGCTAAATACTAATTACTATCTTAAATATTTTCAATCCACTTAATAAAATAAAATTTACAAAAGAAAAAAAGTGAAAAAAAAAAGTTTTGCCCAGTACTTGATTTCTTGAAAGTAATGTACCAAAAAAAAAAAAAAGACATAACCTAAAATGGGTAAAGAGTCAAATTTCAAATCACATGTAGGTAACTTAAATTTCAATCAAATAATAGGTGAGTAAACTGTAATTTACTCTATTTTAAATTTGAATTTATTAAAAAAAATATAAATCTCAATCTCGTTCCAAATTATGTTAAATTTTAGCATTTTAATCTCAAATTTGTTTCAAATATATTTATTAATGAATCCAAGCTCATTTCAAACTCAACTTTATATTTATTTTATTTTTCTTAAAAAAAGATAAATTATCGAATTGTTAAGTTACTTTTAATGCTGCTCTTAAAATAAAATCCATTTCTGCAATGTCTAATGTCTATGAATCTATCACCAAACTACTTATCCAATAAATAAAAAAGAATCTATCACCAAACTAAAATGTAAAATCAGGGTAAAAGATGATGGAAAAAGAATGAAAAAGTATACTTAACACTGACAAACACAGGAGAATATTCAGCACTAAAACACAGTACATTGTAACACTTAAACAATCCAGCCGTCACTTAGCAATAAAAGATGGTACACTTACTTGGTCCATTGAGTGATGATGTTTTGAAGAACTCCCAGAGATTAAGATACAATTCCATAAATGATCTAAGCCTGTCATCATAAGAAAAAGTTTCAATCATCA
The DNA here is from genome assembly GCF_932294415.1 of Quercus robur. Classification (NCBI taxonomy): domain Eukaryota; kingdom Viridiplantae; phylum Streptophyta; class Magnoliopsida; order Fagales; family Fagaceae; genus Quercus; species Quercus robur. The sequence goes on along the minus strand of NC_065534.1, from coordinate 2,216,975 downwards.
ATCTCAGAATTTATCCAAAAGAAGGACAGATCCAATGTAGTCTTTCTATAATGCAAACAAATTTGATGGCTTAAATCTCATCTTATATAATCTGATAATATTCAACATTTGTATTAAAATTCCGGAACAGGAAAAAAAAAAAATCCATTTCTCCACATCATAATGAGAAGCTTTTAACAATTTGAATCTAAAATATCAGAAAGGGGATTGTTTGGTAAGGGGAAGAAAGATATCTGTAAACTGATTCTTAGTCCATTAGCTGGGGTAGGAACATCAGGTATGCAACCCTTTTGTTCTGAAGCCATAGACTTCAAACATGACATTATATAAAAATAGAGATTTGGGCCAATAAAAATCAAGTTACATATCTAATCCTTTGTCTCTCATCTGCTTAACTACAGAGACTGAGAGCTTATATGGAACAATGTAATTACAGATCAGTTTATTGTAAAGGGTGAAGCTGTGGGGGCCTGGGGGTGGAGATAGTTAATATGAAGGCACTTTGAATGCACAAATAGCCAAAACTTTTGAACAGATGTTAATGTGGAGGAGAGGCAAATGGTTAATTGCAGAAAATTTGGCCATAAAAACCTGTTACACAGGATCCAAATATCATCCTATAGAAGAGATTATATGGCTAAGAATACTTGCTACACAGGATCAAAAAAATTTCCATAAATGTGGGAAGATATGTCAGATGATTAAAGTATATGCCTAACACTTCTTTTAAATTGTTAAGTTTCACATGCATCAAGTAGATCTTGAACCTACGATGACCTTACCCTCCAACCCAATGTTGTGCAGGAAAAAAGTGCGAGCTAGAGCTCACTGGGTGTCATACCAAGCAATTATCATGAAATGTATTAATATTATCATGCCTAAACAATACTATGTTGTTTTAACATCCTTATTTTTAGCATACACTATGGCACAGGAACAGAGTTATCACATTGATTAGTGCTACATTGCTAGACAGCTTTGCACTTTAGATCAGAGAATCATCTTCGGATCAGAAACTAGTCCATCAAGATTTATTTTCAAGCGTGTCGATGGTTATTTGTAACAGATGCAATACTATCACTGAGAGCCACTCAAAAGTACAAAATAATTTGACAATCTTAAAAGTCTCCTCAAAAGCAAAACTCACTTATATGCCAGCTCTTTTAAGTCTTAGTTCCAATCCTGAACATGCTGGTCTAAAAGAGCACGTGTTAAGGAACTTATTTGAAATACATTTGGTGATCCTAAGATCAACTCTAACATCACAACGCAAACAGTACTCCACATATCATACCTGTCAAGTAAAGGTGATTATTAGTCCTGCAATGCAAATAAAATAAATCCAACATATGAAGATGCATACGCAGCATTGTAAAAAATTAATATATCCTTTATATATGAACCATGCATGCTAACTTTCATATTGATTTATAACGAAGATTGACATACTTCACAGTTGTGCCTTTTTGCCCATGATACCAACTTGCATTAAGCAAGGCTTCAGGTGGAGTGTGTACTCATAAGTTTGTTCAGCCCTGAAGCAACCCCAAAAATGAATATGCAACATACCATTAACTGAGATATTAAAACACAGATATTGCAGAAGTGAAAAGCTTCCAAAGAAAGAAGAGATACCTAGACGGTCCAGTGGAACCATATAAGTGCTTCAGTGTAAACTCATCTATTGCACTACCAAAGTCAATAATGCGCCTAATCCATTGAAGAAAAAGGCATTAAATCCGTAGTGCAACATGCTTAAGCACAACAAGCATAAAGATTCAGTTACATTATTATACATCAAATAAGCACACAGAAGCTTCTTCGAACATGAAGCATTTGAATACTCTTTTGACAAATAATGCTGTCTCAATAAATCACGGTTTTTGGTGGACAGGCAGCCAATTTTGGAAACTATACATATGGCAATGACAAACTTTACCCAAATATTATTGTCTTAATATGTTGCTGGATCAACCCAGACTACTTTTATGAGACAAGGGAGGACCATGAAATTAAATGACAAGTAAACCACTAGCATCTGAAGTTGTTAACTAATTTCATGTAAAAATCACTTGGGACCAAAATCATGGTAACTAAGACATTGCAAAACATGAAGGAATAATGCAAACTCAAAGTAGTCCTTTTTATTTATTTATTTATGTTAGAAACCTTTGCACAATCAGACACTAACCAAAGATTGCAAAGCAATGGGGTTTTTGAAATGGGAAAGAAAGCCAACCAACAAACTATTGCCAAGTCAATTTGGTTGTGAGAGATTGTGCAGAAGCTCTAGTATATGTGATAAGCTTCTTAAATGCACTAAATGAAGAGGATAGGTTGTGTGGTGAAGAGAGGGGAGGTGAGGGGGGAAGAAATATTTAATTTTCAAAATTGCCCTTGTAAACTTTCAAGAATTCAAATATGTATTAAATAATTTAAATTCATCGATCTGTTGGGAAGTCAGTAAATTAATGAATGACCACTTACATTTTAAGACAAGACAAGTATTTTGAACAGCCCAAAAAAAAAAAAAAAAAAAAAAAAAAAAGGAACACAAGATAGACGAATTAAGGCCGAAAAGCAAGGGAATGCACACAAGTCCACATATATATATATATATATATATATATATATATATATATATATATACTAGCCTCAATACACGTGCAAATGAGGTTCTTTTTTTATTTTGAATTTAATGTAATTTTTTAATTTTTATTTATCTATTATTTAATGAGATTACAAATAAAGGGATTTTTAAGAAACTAAAATTTAGAATTTGAAATAGAATAAAACTGCTAGGTTTAGTGTATGTGAGTTTTTAGAAAAAAAAAAAATATCAAAAGTGCGTGAGATATATTTAAATAAAGATTGTGCTAATTCTTAGGAAAAAAAGTTTCTGTAGTAGTTTTTTTTTTTAACTTTTTGTTAATTACAAACTTTACCTTTTTTTTTTTTTTAAGAATAAGGATTATCTAATTAGCTTAGGGGTATTTTTGACATTTTCTAAAGGCATAACTAACTTTCTAAATCTTCTTAATATATATATATATATATATATGAGAAATGCTATGTCTACAACATTTCTACAACATTTTTACAACAAATCCTAAGTGGCAAGTTGTTACTGGTTGTTTTTGTTGGGGCAAAAAAGTAATCTTAGTGTTAGTTTTAAATTTGAACCAATAACAACTAACCATCCATGATTTGTTGTAAAAATGTTGTAGACGTAGCATCTCTCTATATATATATATATATAAGAGCTCACGCACTTGTTGACATGCTCTTCTATTTTTTTGGAAACAGTTAATAATTTGCATCCATTATAATTTGAGATTACTACATTTTCCAATCACAAAAATACCAAAGGGTGTGATGAGTGTTATACGTTTTGGATGAAATAAATTTTTCATCACACCCCTAGGTATTTTTGTGATTGAAAAATGTGGTAATCTCATTATATGGATGCAAATTATTAACATTTACCAAAAAAATTGAAGAGCTTCAGAGGCTAGTTTACTTTATTATTCTTAAAAAGAGATAACTTATCGAGTTGTTAAGCTCCAAAATACTATTAGATCACATTCAAATCTTAAAGTGGCTATTTTTAAGAGTAATATGTATTAATCTATAAATATTTGTTGAAGATTCTATAATTATGTAGGCTAATTACTAATTACTATCTTAAATATTTATAATTCACTTAATAAAATAAAATTTACAAAAGAAAAAAATTTTGAATTTTTTTTTGTAACCTAGTACTTGATTTTTTGAAAGTAAAGTACCATACAAAAAAAAGATAACCTAAGGTGGGTAAATAGTCAAATTTCAAACCACATGTAGGCAACTTAAATTTCAATCAAACCACAAGTGGGTAAATTGTAATTTACTCTATTTTAATTTTGAATTTATTAAAAAAATATAAATCTCAATCTTGTTCCAAATTATGTTAAATTTTAGCAATTTAATCTCAAATTTGTTTCACATATATTTATTAATGAATCCAAACTCATTTCAAACCCAAATTTTTATTTATTTTATTTTTCTTAAAAAGAGATATCTTATCGAATTGTTAACTTCTAAAATACTATTAGCCCATATTCAAATCTTACAGTGACTATATTTAAGAGTAATATTTATTAATCTATAAATATTTGTTAAGGATTCTATAATTATGGAGGCTAAATACTAATTACTATCTTAAATATTTATAATCCATTAAATAAAATAAAATTTACAAAAGAAAAAAAAAAGTGAATTTTTTTTTTTTTTTTTACCCAGTACTTGATTTCTTGAAAGTAAAGTATCGTACAAAAAAAAAAAAAAAAAAAAAAAAAAAAAAAAAAAAAGGATAACCTAATGTGGGTAAAGAGTCAAATTTCAAATCACATGTAGGCAACTTAAATTTCAATCAAAACACAGGTGGGTAAATTGTAATTTACTCTATTTTAAATTTGAATTTATTAAAAAATAAATAAATCTCAATCTCATTCCAAATTATGTTAAATTTTAGCAATTTAATCTCAAATATGTTTCACATATATCTATTAATGAATCCAAACTCATTTCAAACTCAACTTCTTATTAATTTTATTTTTCTTAAAAAGAGATAATTTATCGAATTGTTAAGTTCTGAAATACTATTTTATCACATTCAAATCTTACAGTTCTATATTTAAGAGTAATATGTATTAATCTATAAATATTTGTTGAAGATTCTATAATTATGTAGGTAAAATACTAATGTGGGGCCAGGCCCAAAATAATGGGCTAGTTAAATACGGGCCCGTCCGAGAAGCATCGTGTCCGAGGAGAAGTCATAGCCAAAACATTATTCCAGCCCAACTGCGGTAAAAGAAACCTGTCCGAGGGGTAACACCTCCTCGGACACTACGAAGTCCAGACCAAGAGCTCGCCCCAACCACTGCAGCTCGTCCTCCAAGCATATAAAAAAGAATAAAACCCAAAATATCTCATGGAAAGCTGCTACCACCACATTAAATGTGTTACAACCACCCTCTTGGCCGCATTAATGAGAAAAAGACCCCTGAACAGTACTACCTTGGCCACTGCAACTCACAAGGGAGTGATAAAGGTGTCTAATAGGACAGGTGCTCAAGTGGGGGCTTAGATGATCAACAAGTGTAAGGTTCAGATAAGAATGAGAGAGCTATATAATGTAATGGAGTCCCTCAAAGAGGGGGACGGAGAATGGATTGGGCACTCAGGAAATAGAATCTTCTGCTGAATATCCATTCTTGTGTTTTTATTCCTGCAACAATATTCTCCATGCATCAGACCGACTAAGCTCACTGAGGCTAAGTTCTTTGACCCATCCTCTACAAGTATTTATTGTGTGTTGCGCCTTGGGCCAAGGCCTGATCAATAGGGTTTGGGCCAGGAAAATCGTGCAACGACAATTGGCGCCGTCTGTGGGAAGAACTAGGGCATCAGCTAGCACAACGGTCAAGTATGGCAGAACTAGACCCACACCAGGAGAATCCTCACCAGGCTAACTCCCAACAGACACAACCCGCCGAGTCCTAGAGGCAAAATAACCCCACCAACCCAGGCGACAGGGGGAATCGTGAGGGAAGTGTGCATACTATCCGGACGAGCCAGAGCCACACTCAGACAGGTAGTCACGTGTCCCGAAGGCGAAATAGTCATCAGGCCATGCAGCGAGAGATAGATGACCTGAAAAGGGAGTTACGACGTGTGCGGCGAAAACGATCTCCCTCTGACTCAGACGAGTCTTCTAATGTAGAGGATGCGAGTTACCGACGGAGGTCAAGGACCCCCCCAAGTGAAACCTTTTCCTACGAAAGGGAACCACGCCCTGTACGGAAGTATGAGAACCCATCCAGCAAGGGTTCGGGGAACGATGTTATGAAGAAGGCGCTGGACCAGGTTTCAAGGTCACCCTTCACGTATAGAATTGAAGGGGCTAAGCTGCCTCGACGCTTCAACCAACCGGCGTTCGCCATCTATAACGGCCGAACAGACCCGGTAGAGCATGTGAGCCAGTTTAACCAGAAATGGCAATCTACTCGCAAAATGAAGCCCTAATGTGCAAAATCTTCCCATCCAGCTTGGGATCAATGGCGATGAGGTGGTTCAACAGCCTGAAGATAAATTCCATAAGCTCCTACAAGCAGCTTACTCAAGCTTTCTGCTCCCGTTTTATCACAAACACTAGAGTCCCTCGACCCTTTAGTTCACTATTGTCCCTATCCATGCACGAAGGAGAGACCCTGAAAGCATACTCGGATAGATATTGGGAGGTGTATAACGACTTAGATGACAACCATGATGATGTTGCTATCAGCACGTTCAAAAGTGGCCTTCCCACCAATCATGGCTTAAGGAAATCCCTCACTGGTAAACCAGTTGCCGACGTTCATCAGTTGATGGATAGGATCGACAAGTACAAAAGGGTGGAGGAAGATCAGCTGCAAGGAAGGGGAAAGGAGAAGATCGTCCCCCCCCAAAGCAAATGACTTTAGGTCGGAACGGTATAACCCTAGCCAGCCGAGGAGGGATTTTTCGCGACAGGCTGGACAGAGCCACCCACAAACAGTGAATGCCGTGTTCAGGGAGCCGGTGCAACAGGTGCTGGAGAAAGTAAGGAACGAGCCCTATTTTAGATGGCCAGGAAAGATGGCCGGAGACCCTTCCAAACGTAACCAGGACCTGTACTGTCACTACCATCAGGACCATGGGCATAACACTGAGGATTGCAGGAATCTATGGAATCACCTAGATCAGTTGGTCCGAGAAGGGAAGTTACGTCACCTTCTGCACCCCTCGAGCGGCCATCCCGGTCAAGCAATACAAGAGTCTCGAAAGGATGTGTCCTTAAGACCCCCCACCGGAACGATACATGTCATCCTCGCTGCACCAGGAAGAATTGGGCCACCCATCCCCAGGGTACTGGCTGTTGATCGGCTCCCATCCGAGGATAGGCATAGGGAACCCAAGAGGTCAAAAAAGCGAAGCTCTTTGATACTGGGATTCTCGGACGAGGATAAGAGAGGAACTATTCAACCTCACGATGATGCCTTTGTGGTTACGTTAAGAATTGGAGGCTTCGATGTGAGAAGGGTGTAAGTAGACTCGGGAAGTGCGGTAGAGATAATGTACCCTGATCTATACAAGGGGCTGAACCTGAAGCCGGAAGATTTGGCAGCTTATGATTCCCTCCTTCTCAACTTCGAAGGGAGGATTGTTACACCAAAAGGGCAGATCTGACTACCCGTGCAGACTGGGTAGGAGGTGGTGGAGGTAAATTTTATCGTGATCGACGCCTACTCACCCTACACCGCAATAGTTGCAAGGCCATGGATCCACGCCATAGAAGCCGTATCCTCCACGCTCCACCAAAAAGTAAAATACCCATCCAGAGGACAAGTAGAAGAGATCCGAGGAGATCAGGCCGTAGCCAGGAAGTGTATGGTTGCCGCCATCTTACATTGGCCCGCTGCCGAGTCCTCTTCCCCACAGAGCTTATAGCAACCAGCCTCCTCGGCCAGGCAAGGGGATGGGCTAGCCGAGGAGATAAGGTGTGAAAGTTTAGATAAGATCGCTGTCAACAACGACCCGGAGAAGTTTTTTCAGGTCAGCTCTGAGTTGCCTTCTCAGGAAAAAGAGGAACTGGTTAGATTTCTCAGAGGAAATGTCAACGTGTTTGCATGGGACGCCTACGACGCCCCGGGAGTTGATCCTAGCCTTATTTGTCACCACCTGAACGTCAACCCCTCTTCCACTCTGAAGAAGCAGCCACCCCGACGCCCTTCAAAGGAACACGCTAGTGCCGTAAGAGACGAGGTGGCAAAACTGAAAAAAGCAGGGGCTATCAAAGAGGTCTTTTACCCCGAATGGTTGGTAAACACGGTGGTGGTAAGGAAGAAGACAGGGAAGTGGAGGGTCTGCGTGGACTTCACGGACCTGAACAAGGCGTGCCCAAAGGACCCATTCCCCCTACCCCGAATCGACAGGTTGGTGGATGCAACCGTGGGTCACCCTCGGATGAGCTTCCTGGACGCCTTCCAGGGCTATCATCAGATCCCCCTTACGCTAGAAGACCAAGAGAAGACGGCTTTCATGACGCCCAACGGAAATTATCACTATAAGGTGATGCCGTTTGGGCTGAAGAACGCAGGCTCAACCTACCAAAGGATGATGACCCGGATGTTCGAGCCACAGCTGGGCAAGATCATTGAGGTTTACATAGACGATATGGTTGTAAAGAGTAAAAGGGTGTCCGAGCACGTGAAAGACCTCGAAAAAATCTTCGCTATTTTAAGGGAACACCGGTTGCAGTTGAATGCTTCCAAATGTTCATTCGGGGTCGAGTCGGGGAGATTTTTAGGGTACATGGTAACCCACAGGGGAATAGAAGTGAGCCCCGATCAAATCAAAGCAATAAACAGCCTATAAGCTCCTCGGAACCCGAAGGAAGTGCAGAAGCTCACTGGTATGATCGTAGCGTTAAACCGGTTCATATCGCGGTCAGCGGACCGATGTCGACCTTTTTACCTCCTGATAAATAAGTGGAAAGGGTTTGAATGTTCGGAGGATTGTGTTCGGGCTTTCCAACAGCTTAAGGAATACATGTCACGACCACCCATCATGTCCAGCCTTGAGGCAGACGAGGTGTTGTTCGCGTACATCATTGTAGCTCCCCATGCTGTAAGCCTGGTATTGATACGGGACGATAATGGGGTGCAGCGACCGGTTTACTATGTGAGCAAATCACTACATGAGGCCGAGGTGCGATACCTACCTTTAGAAAAGGCAATTCTGGCGGTAATACATGCCACCCGGAAGCTCCCTCATTACTTTCAGGCGCATACGGTCATCGTTCTAACTCAGCTTCCCCTTCGAGCAGTGCTTCGAAGCGCTGACTACACAGGAAGGATCGCCATGTGGAGTGCGCTTCTGGGGGCCTTTGATATTAAATATATGCCCAGATCCTCCATCAAAGGTCAGGTCCTCGCAGACCTGGTAGCGGAGTTTGCTGAACCCTCTATAGAAACAATAACCGAGAAGAAAGGCATGGATGGAAAATCGGTTGGTGTAATTTCAGCAGGGGGGACCTTGCATTGGAAGGTCTACGTGGATGGCGCGGCCAACCAGAGTGGATCTGGAGTTGGGATAGTTTTAATATCACCGGACGGTGCCGCCATTGAAAAATCACTGAGGCTCGGATTTTCGGCTACGAACAATGAAGCCGAATACGAGGCCTTACTTCAAGGGATGACAATGGTTCAAAGATTAGGCGGAAGAGTAATAGAAGCATTCTCGGACTCCAGGTTGGTCGTCGAACAAGTGATGGGTGAACTGGAAGCCAGAGATGCTAGGATGCAAGAGTATCTAGGACAAGTCAAACGCCTGCAGACGAGTTTTGAGTCATTCAATCTGACGCACATTTCCAGAAGTGTAAACACTCATGCAGACTCGCTGGCCACTCTTGCCACGTCCTCGGCGCATAATCTGCCACGAATGATCCTTGTTGAAGATCTAGTCCAGGCAAGTCCCATCAGCAGAAACCCGGCCCAAGTCCATCAGATCAAACAGAGTCCCAGCTGGATGGACCCCATAAAGAACTTCCTCCAAAACGACATCTTACCGGAAGAAAAACTAGAGGCCGAGAAGATACGTAGAAATGCTCCTCGGTTCTGGCTATCAGAGGACCACAAACTATATCGGCGCTCCTACTCTGGACCGTACCTACTCTGCGTACATCCAGAAGAATCCGAGTCTCTACTTGAAGAGTTACACGAGGGAATTTGTGGAAGTCACACCGGAGGAAGGTCGCTGGCGCACAGGGCACTCACCCAAGGATACTGGTGGCCGAACATGCAAAGGGAGGCCCAAGAATACGCTAAAAAGTGTGATCAGTGCCAAAGATTTGCCCCGAATATCCACCAACCCGGAGGGGTTCTCAACCCACTCTCTAGCCCATGGCCGTTCGCACAATGGGGTCTTGATATTGTCGGACCTTTCCCCAAAGCTACGGGGAACAAGCGATACATGATAGTCGGAATCGATTACTTCACTAAATGGGTGGAAGCTGAACCTTTGGCCAACATTAGGGACGTGGATGCTCAGAAATTCATCTGGAAGAACATTATCACCCGCTTCGAAACTCCACGTACACTCATTTCCGACAACGGTCTTCAATTCGACAGTAAGAGCTTTAGGGAGTATTGTCGCGAGTTTGGGATCATTAACCGATATTCCACCCCCGCCTACCCCCAAGGAAATGGGCAAGTCGAGGCCGTGAACAAGGTCATAGTGAACGGGTTGAAGAAAAGACTGGATGAGGCAAATGGGAGATGGGTAGAAGAGCTCCCGCTCGTCTTATGGACTTATTGGACAACGCCGCGACGTTCAATCGGTGAGACCCCCTTTTCGATGACTTATGGGGCTGAGGCCATGCTCCCAATCGAGAACAACTTTCCCACACTGAGGTCTAACTCGTTTACCCCAAACGGTAACGACGAGTTATTGGGAAGAAATCTAGACCTAGCCGAGGAAAGAAGGGAAAAAGCAACGATTCATATGGCTTATTATCACCAGAAGCTGAGACAAGGGTATGATGCCAATGTTAAGCTGCGGCCTCTAGTTCCAAGTGATCTCGTGATAAGGAAGATTCTCGGCAGCGCAAAAAACCCCTCTTGGGGCAAGTTGGGGCCCAATTGGGAAGGACCATACCGTGTTACATCCATGGCCGGGATAGGCGCTTACTACCTAGAAGATTTGGATGAAAAAACCGTACCTCGACCATGGAATGTAAATAACCTCAGAAGATATTGTTATTAATGAAAATGGCTTAGCCCATGTTTTGATCCGTGATTATCCTCTGCCTATTGATCTATCTACAACTATTTATAGTTTTAAACAGAACCTAAGTCCTACATGGCTCCTCGGACCACAGACTTGGGGGAAATTATTACTTATGGCAACTATTCATAGTTTTAAACAGAACCTAAGTCCTGCATGGCTCCTCGGACCACAAACTTAGGGGAAATTATTACTCATGACAACTTATACAAGTTTTAAACAGAACCTAAGTCCTGCATGGATCCTCGGACCACATACTTAGGGGAAATTATTATTTATGGCAACTTTTCATAATTTTAAACAGAACCTAAGTCCTGCATGGCTCCTCGGACCACAGACTTAGGGGAAATTATTACTCATGACAACTTATACAAGTTTTAAACAGAACCTAAGTCCTGCATGGCTCCTCGGACCACAGACTTAGGGGAAATTATTACTTATGGCAACTATTCATAGTTTTAAACAGAACCTAAGTCCTGCATGGTTCCTCGGACCACAGACTTAGGGGAAATTATTACTTATGGCAACTATTCATAGTTTTAAACAGAACCTAAGTCCTGCATGGCTCCTCGGACCACAGACTTAGGGGAAATTATTACTTATGGCAACTATTCATAGTTTTAAACAGAACCTAAGTCCTGCATGACTCCTCGGACCACAGACTTAGGGGAAATTATTACTCATGACAACTTATACAAGTTTTAAACAGAACCTAAGTCCTGCATGGATCCTCGGACCACAAATTTAGGGGAAATTATTACTTATGGCAACTATTCATAGTTTTAAACAGAACCTAAGTCCTGCATGGCTCCTCGGACCACAGACTTAGGGGAAATTATTACTCATGACAATTTATACATAGTTTTAAACAGAACCTAAGTCCTGCATGGCTCCTCAGACCACAGACTTAGGGGAAATTATTACTCATGACAACTTATACAAGTTTTAAACAGAACCTAAGTCCTGCATGGATCCTCGGACCACAGACTTAGGGGAAATTATCACTTATGGTGACTATTCATAGTTTTAAACAGAACCTAAGTCCTGTATGGATCCTCGGACCACAGACTTAGGGGAAATTATTACTTATGACAATTTGGAAAACTATTGCCTAAGGCAAATCATTTTAAGGCATGCGCGCAGTCTAGCACCATGGCAACCCTCATTCAAATTCGCTGCATGACATCCTCTTCACCTTGACCGTTTGTATCATTACTAGCGTTAAATAAAGGGATGGTACCAACATGAATCCATGAAAACGAAGGAAACGTTCTATATTAATATTCCGAGATCAATACAAAAAGAGAGATCCTTACAAAAGAGCACAAAAACAGGACGACTCTCATTCAAAATAAAAATAATAATAATAAAGAGAGGAAGGAAATATAAAAATTAAAAAACCTAAAAGCTAAGCCTTGGCAGGAGGATCTTCTTTCTGCTCTGGCTGGGGAGGAGGAACCTCGATGGTGGGGTCCGTAGCAGGATCCTTCGACTTGTCAGGCACGGGGACGGCATTAGGCACCGCCAAATCCTGCTCAGAAGCTGCTTGGACGCCGTCAGGATTCTCTCGGATCTCCTGAGGGTAGAAAACGTTCTTAGGCAGTCTTAGCGCCGAATCCGCAGGAACTCCTGCAGCATCAAGGGCCTGAGCCCATGAGATGCTGCAGTAGTCCCTGCACACCTCGGGGATCTCCTCGGATAGTCTGGCCTCCGTTTCTTGGACCCCGAGCTGGCGAGCAGCATTCTTTTCAGCCTCTGTGGCCTCTTGGATCAGCTGAGCCTCCTCTCTGACCCGCCGCAGCTCATCCTCGACTTTTTGCAGAGCAGTCTTGAGATCCAGCACTGCCTGCTTCTCGGTGGCAAGGTTAATCTGGGTCGAGTATAGCTCTTTGCGCTGGTCCTCCGCTTGGGTCTCAGCACTTTTCAAACCAGCCTCTGCACTTTTGCGCCGTTTCTCCGACTCCTTGAACTTCTCCGTGAGTTCAAGGTGATCGTGCTTGAGGGACCCCAAGGCTTTCTCCATCTCCGTCCGAGACTGGGCCTCAGCCTCAGCCCGACTGCGATTATCACGACAAAATTCCTCAGCCACAAATACCTGCTGAGTAATCTGCGAACGAAACAAGATCGGTTTAGAATTTAACAAGGTTAAATAAATTAATAAAACAGTAAAATGACTACTTACCATCACAAGATCCCTTTTGAGGGATAGGAAAATCTCGGGTTGAGAGAACCGCCTATAGGCCTCCATATCCCGAGGAAGGAGTAGGGGTTGCTCCAAGGCATCAGCCACGTACCCTACTCGGCCCCGGTTGTACTCTCGGATCGACGAATTGTAGGGGATGGCAACCCCATCTAACTCCAACTTAGGGCTCCATGTACGCGGAGTAGCGCGCATCTCAGCACGGTTCTCCTCGTCCCTGCTCTCCGAGGAGTTTGCCATTTTACTCCTCTGTCCCTTTGTAGCCTTTTGCTGCTTAGCAGGTCGGGAAACCAGTTCACCCTCCTCAGGAATGTCAGCCTGCCTCTTCTTTTTGAGGTCGGAGTTAACCTTGAGGCTAGGATCAGTAGGGACCTGAGGGGCGAATGGAGGAGGGTCCTGGGTTTGTGCCTTGGCAGGCGCCTTTGAGGACTGACCCTTTCCTCGGCTGGACATCAATTCTCGCAGAGACTTTCCCATATCACCTACTTCTCTGTCCGAGGAATCGTCCGAGCAGGTTATTATGATTGGACCGCCAGCCACGGAATTGCGGTCTTGCTCTCCTTCAGGATCAGAAAGCTCAACCACGGGGTCTTGCTGAACTTCCTCCTCAAAATAAAACTCGTCTATCTCTTCCTCAAGGGAAAGACGAGATGATTCGGTTTGCCCCTCAATCGGAACAGCAACGCCAAGCTCGACTGGCGGAGGTAGTTGCTCTGCTAGATAGGGATCTCGAACGCCGGGTAGTACGACTGGTGGAAGATCACATCGAGCTAGGAACCCGGTCTTAGACACGTCAATCCTAGCCAACCTCGGACTGCCAGCCCTTATGGCGTGACTGATAGCTTGGAAAGAGCGGCTTAGAGGTTGATAGCCCAGAACCAGATGAGCCGCACGTAATTTTCCGTCCTCAGTAACGTAAATTTTCGACCTCAGAAGGTAGTTCAGCGCCGGCACATTCACAAAGTTTAGTCGAGGAGCGACGTGAACTTTATCTGCAAACGTCCAAGAGAAGTGGGATTAATTCATGAAATTCTCCAATTGTAAAGAAAGCAAGAAAAATAAGCCCCCCAATACTAAACCCTTTCCCCAAAAGGATTGGCCCTAAAGACGCCGCACCTGGGATTCCTGCCCGAGTCGGACAATGAATATCATCGAACCACTCCCCCGAAGCAATAAGGAAATCATTCTTCACGGTCTTATTGGATACTGGAAGACAAGAGATCAATCTAACAACCTCAGATCGGGATTTAAGATAATACCCTCCGCTCTTGAGGCGGTGACACTCGTACAGATAAACCACATCGTGCCAAGTAAGGCCTAGATTCATCCGCTCGTCTAAGACATCTACACAGCCTAGTATCTTGAACATATTTGGGGCACACTGATGCGGCGACAACCTATGGTTGAACAGGTATTCCCTTGTAATTCTACGCATGGGAAGTGTCATCCCTCCCTCTATGAAAGCAATCATAGGGATAACAACTTCTCCCTCGCCTCTACATGTCAATACTCCTTCAAGAGGACAGTACTGCAGCCCCACCCCCGGGGGAATGTGGTATTTTGCCCTAAAGGCCTCCATAGTGGCCGGAGTATTTACTAATTTTTTGAATCTACCCATCTGAGCTGTACTGGAAGAATGAAAATAAAGACCGAGGAGAAAAACAAAGTCCGAGGAAGAAATCGAAGCGACAAAGCGAACGGAACTTACAGATATCTTCTCAAATGACCGATGAGGTGATCGGAAAGCTCTTCTATGGAGGGTGCTTCGCAGAAACGACTATGAAGATCTGAAGGAAGGAGGTGCTCAAGGATTTCTAGGCGCTGGAGTTCTCTAGAGGTCTCTATTCTGATATGCGGATAAAAAAAGAAAAAGGGAGCCTGTCGGACGTCTTATATAGCCGGGAGGAGAGAGAAAAGATCGATCTTGCCTAAAAAGTCGAGAAATAATGATGGTCGTTCGATCCACGCCTCACCGTTGGATGAAGGGGACAAGAAGCCTCCGGAAGTAAATGGCCGCGCCTCGAAAATTGTAGCGCGTCCAAAGTAACTACCCGCACGCGCACCCCAAGCCCTCCTTACTTCCATCCTCTCACTGACATCAAAACCCCGCTTCCCTCCTCGGAAGGAGATAAAAACCGGAGTTTTGAGGGGCTATTGTGGGGCCAGGCCCAAAATAATGGGCTAGTTAAATACGGGCCCGTCCGAGAAGCATCATGTCCGAGGAGAAGTCATAGCCAAAACATTATTCCAACCCAACTGCGGTAAAAGAAACCTGTCCGAGGGGTAACACCTCCTCGGACACTACGAAGTCCAGACCAAGAGCTCGCCCCAACCACTGCAGCTCGTCCTCCAAGCATATAAAAAAAAAAATAAAACTCAAAATATCTCATGGAAAACTGCTACCACCACATTAAATGTGTCACAACCACCTTCTTGGCCGCATTAATGAGGAAAAGACCCATGAACAGTACTACCTTGGCCATTGCAACTCACAAGGGAGTGATAAAGGTGTCTGATAGGACAGGTGCTCAAGTGGGGGCTTAGATGATCAACAAGTGTAAGGTTCAGATAAGAATGAGAGAGCTATATAATGTAATGGAGTCCCTCAAAGAGGGGGACGGAGAATGGATTGGGCACTCAGGAAATAGAATCTTCTGCTGAATACCCATTCTTTTGTTTTTATTCCTGCAACAATATTCTCCATGCATCAGACCGACTAAGCTCACTGAGGCTAAGTTCTTTGACCCATCCTCTACAAGTATTTATTGTGTGTTGCGCCTTGGGCCAAGGCCTGATCAATAGGGTTTGGGCCAGGAAAATCATGCAACGACAACTAATTACTATCTTAAATATTTATAATCCACTTAACAAAATAAAATTTACAAATGAAAAAAAAAAGTGAAAAAAAAACTTTACCCAGTACTTTATTTCTTGAAAGTAAAGTATCATACCAAAAAAAAAAAAAAAAAAAAAAAAAAAAAAAAAAAAACAGGGATAATCTAAGGTGGGTAAAAAGTCAAATTTCAAACTACATGTGGGTAACTAAAATTTCAATCAAAGCACAAGTGGGTAAATTGTAATTTACTCTATTTTAAATTTAAATTTATTAAAAAAAATATAAATCTCAATCTTGTTCCAAATTATGTTAAATTTTAGCAATTTAATCTCAAATTTGTTTCACATATATTTATTAATGAATCCAAACTCATTTCAAACTTAACCTTTTTTTTTTTCTTAAAAAGAGATAACTTATCTAATTGTTAAGTTCTAAAATATTATTAGATCACATTCAAATCTTAGGGTGACTATATTTAAGAGTAATGTGTATTAATCTATAAATATTTGTTGAAGATTCTATAATTACGTAGGTTAAATACTTATTACTATTTTAAATATTTATAATCCGCTTAATAATATAAAATTTACAAGAGGCTTGGTGGTACACTACTCCCTTTACTTCATAGCTTATAAGGCAGAAAGTGGGGGGGTTTTCCTTCGATGTGGGACGCCTAGGTTGCAAAGCATGCCGAGGACGTTGCAAAGCATGCCTAGGCATGCCTTAGGTACCCACAATTATAATTTGAAATTTCTACATTTTCCAATCACAAAAATACCTAGGATGTGATGAGAATTATGCGAAAAATTTATTTCTCCCACAAATGCATAAATCTCATTACACCTTTGGGTATTTTTGTAAATGGAAAATGTAGAAATTCCGAATTATGATGAATGTAAAGCATTAACCTTTAGGAAAAAAATAACGATAATTGGAAGAGGATCTGAGCACGCACTCAATGCGTGCTCTGAGGCTAGTCTAATTATTAAATCAATTTCAATTTAGTAATATAATTATTTCAAATTAGACAAAATTAAACAATCCAAAAAGGAAGAAGAAAAACTCCTTATTGCTCTCATCCAATTGAAAAGTGACCTTAAGAAAAATAATTTCAATTTAAGCGGTTGGACTTCAATTCCATTAAAAATATGTCTAGGGAATAAATACTTTACATGGAACCTAAGTCCAAAAAAAAAAAAAAAAAAAAAAAAACCATATAGAGTAAAGAATAAAGAAGATTGTTTTGCCAATTCCCTCTATTCCCCCATTAGATTGGAAGGGGCATGAAAAAGCTTGATAGGTTATTCTTCCATATTTTCTCAAAGTGTTTTAGCACGACCTTGTCTTGCCATCTTGGTCTAGTTTGCTCCTGAGTTGGATTGGCTACCTCTTAGCTAATTGTCATAACTAAAATACTATTTCGTCTCATGACCTTGATAGGGAGAACCCTCAAAGATAACAATATGGCAGTAGTTTTCCTATGCACTTTCAAACTTTGATGGCCCATGAACATATTGCAACCTCTTCAAATTCTTACATTGAAATGAAACACCAATCCATTTTCGTTTCTTAGACTTTAAGGCTTCCATTAGGACCATGATTTTCCAGAAAATAGGAAAAATTTTCATATGTTTTAATATTGTTGTTGTCCCTATTTCCTATCATTTCTCTCGTTCCATATGCACTACATAAAGACGACATTCTATTAGACATCTTTTCAAATATAATATGATCTATAAAAAAAAATAAAAAAAATAAAAAATTGCTTCTCCTTCTGAAGACAGCAATGGAGAGGTACTCCCCAATAATAAATGAACGATTAATAAAATTTCTTAGTTTTTGTTTACTTAGTTGTGCCCCTCTTTAGTGAATTATTGTTTAAATCTATTATGGGAAAAAAGAAGAAGAAGGAACTATTAGACAATGTTGAACAACAATGAAAATACTATATTTTTCATATCAACATACAACATTGGTACACATACAATAAGCACTTGACCCTAATCGCACAAAGATTAAACTCAACTTTGAATAAAGTTAAGTAATACCCACATACTTTTTTTTTTTTTTTTTTGTTAAATAATCATGTATAAGTGAGATAGGCCCTTACACACACTTCAATCATTGAATTTTTTAGAAATGACCTGTTCAAATCTCAAGGGGTTAATTCCATTTTAAAAAGTAAACCACTTGAAAGATAAATATTCACACAAAAAATAGTCAGGGAAGGGGGGAAGGATGTTTAAATTGTTGATTTTTTTGTATAATTGGTCTTATCTGCTGTTGGATTTTTTTTTTTTTGTAAATTATTCTATCGTACTAATGTTCTTCACACATTTCAAGTCACAATTAGAGTAAAGAAATTTGACACAACATAATGACATAAAAAGTCTCAAATCCATTAATTTTTTTAAGCTTCACATTGAAGTCTAAAGGGCACCAATAAAATCAAAATTGCCTTAAAAATATAAAAGATAATAAAAAATAAATGTATAATCACGTAAGTCACTTCAAATAACATATAAGGGCAGCATAATTGGCAATCCAAATATCAAAATTAGATTAGAAGAAAAAAGATGTACTAAGATTGCCTTTTTTTTAGGCTTGAAATTTCTCAAGAAATTATAATAAAAAAATTAAAATAAAAATAAAATAAAAGATTAGAAAGGATTCTTCTATCTTGAAACCGTAGTATAAAGTTTTTGAAATACTGTCCATGGTTCCAATATGAATGAGTTTTCTAATTCTTTTCGCTTTCTTTAATAACAATATTAAAAAGCATGTAAATTATATAATCCACTTCCTGATGGGAGTAGTTGAAAGAGTTGGATACTAATTATATAGTGTCACTCTGTTTTCAGTTCTCTAGGCTGAAATCTAGGAAATAATCAAAAGCTAGGGCCAATGGCACCAAAATGAGAAGTATGGTGGTCAGTGGAGACAACATTACTGCTTGTATATAAGACTTTAGTCAAGAAAATAAGTAGCTCCCTCAGCTAGAACAATAGAATGCTTTCTGTTATTGTCACTTACAAAAGAACTCCTTCGCTATCTAATGTGTTCTCTTTTTCTAGTTCAAGCATTTTCAATATGAATAATGTCTCTTTTATATGTGTGTGTACATCAAAATGTTTTTTGTAAAACATTTGCGATATCTATAGATTAATTTTATCATCATTAATTCCATTTCAACAATGGGGTGTTTATCTAAGTTCTAAATGGGGTTATTGTTAGTTTCTCCTTCCTTTATACCCATTATCTTTCTTACAAATTGTAGTTCTTCAGTCTTTTTTTTATGTAGTAATTGAATTATATTTTTCACTTACAGCCGAAGCAAGGGAGACATGGTGAGGTTCTATGACCAATATTGACATAGACGGTTGCTGCTTTGTCCATTTGCAAAGCAATTCTCTAGAGGGGAAGATTATTTGTTGTCTCCAGTGTGTGTTTCTAGAACCTACTTAGCTTTCCATCATTTTCTATCATCAAATAGATCTGATTTTTTTTTTTTAAAGAAAAATAAATCATGAGTATTCCAACTATAATTTAAAGAAGAAATTGCAACTATAATTTTTGCCACTTCAAATCAAATTGAAGCAAACGGAGGAACACCCACATAATAATTAACATTTGCGCACATGAAAAGAAAAGAAGAGGTTTGGCAAGGTCATCATCATTTGTAAGAACAAATAAGTAAAACTTGAAAAAAAAAAATCAAGATTTACATGCTCAACGAAGGTCAATGTGAAAATCCAAGAAAAAATTCCATCAAAGCAAAACCCTATATTATAAACTCAATAAAAAATAAAAACAAACAAACAAATGGCACACTAAATCAGTATTCGTAAAATCCCAGTAAAAATATCTTACCATTTAGATGGGGTAATCCATGATTCTAAGGTTTGGACTTCGCAAACTTGAATCTCATAATAGGTTCCACACTGCAACCATCAGTTAACTTTTGTGGGGAGAAGTTTGAACTTGAAGTGTGCAGTTTTGCAATTGAGAGAAATGAGCGTGCATGGGAAGGAATGAAAAAAGGGGCGGAAAAGAAAATTTGAAAAACTGAATGAAGGGTGTGAAGTGTGAAGTAATGAGAACGTGTATTAGGAAGTTGAGTAACATTAATGTACTAAATTGACCCTGTTATTTTAAAACGTGATAAGTTTGATGCAAGGGGTATTTTGGAACCAAAAAAAAAAAAAAAAAAAAAAAAAAAGAGGGTATTTTGGAACGAAAAAAAAAATCCAAACAGAGGAAGCCCTTTAAATAGTAGAGTATATATATATATATATATATAATTCCTACAAATATGATACAGTCAATCAAATTTTTTTAAAAAAACTTATAAAAAAAAAAACACTAGCCCATCAAATTGTATAGTAGTATGTTTTGACTCTCTCCTAATAGTTGACGAGTAGAAGCTAATGTCATTTAGCAAAAAACTTTAACAAAGAAGAAAATTTCAGGTGAAAGACAATAACAGTTAGATATATTCTACAGTACATTTTGGTGATGAAATTCTTATCTCCAGTTGGACTTCCTTTTAGGCATCTCCCTGTCTCCTGATCTTCAAAGCATATGACCATGTTCTCTTCCAAACATAAAAGCATTTACAATTATCTTTTTCCAAAATAGTACTTCCAATTGAGTCATGCAAAATCACAATCTGATATAAATGGGCAACATGTCTTCCCACCTATTAGCCCAATGGACTATCCTTTTGTCTTGGATTGGGTCAATTTGGGAATTCCTATCTCGTCCCTGTCACCTCATGTTGTCCAGGCTATGGTTGGAGATGGCCCCAAGCCCACTACCTCTTGTTTTGCTTGAACAATAAAAAAAAATATAGAGTTCGATGAGGAGAGGCTAAAACAAAAACCAAAAACTGTGATCGAATTGGTTTATTTGGACCGGATTGACAAAATGCAAAACTAAACTTCGAATTCTATAAAATTTTGTCACAAGTTACGAAATTTCTAAATAACGGGTTATTATTAGATATTCGAAAGTATATATTTTTTTTCTCACATAAAGATACATCTCATCTATCATGGGAGCTCACCTCATATGAGACATGTGAGAGAGAGAGAGAGAGAGCATACTCCGGGTATCTATTGAATTCCCCTAAGTGACACACAGGGCCGGCTCAAGGCCTAGGCAAGTTAGGCCTAGGCCTAAGGCCCCACTAAAAAATAAAATTTTTCTTGAGAAAAAAGGCCCCATTTTTTATAGTTAAAGGCCCAAATTTTTATAAAATTATATATATTTTTTAAAAGTTGTACTTTTTTTTATTAGTGACGTACAAATTTTATTATTAGTTTACAAATTGTCATGTTATTAATCACAAAAAAATGTGATATAAACATTCATTAGTTAAATTGATGAAGTTCATCAATGAGAAACAATATCACATTATATTTTGAACATTTTATAGTACTTTTAATTAGCGCATTTTTCTTTTTCATTTCTATTAAGACTCTCAAAGTATGAGACAACCTTAACTCAATTGAAACTCTAAAATATTTCAAAAAGATGTTGCAAATGTGTTAAATCATCAATTATAGATTAATCTCCCCCAATAGTTTGAGACTTTGATTTTTGTAAACTAATATCCTACAAAACCATACACCAAATAATATATATATATATATATATATATATATATCTCTCTCTCTCTCTCTCTCTCTTAAAATCAAAATATAAAATTAAAAATTAGATTACAACTTTATTTAACTATGCATAGTCTTATATCCAAAATAAAGTATATTTTTCAATCGCAATATATTTTTATTTCTTTTTATTAATATTTATAATTCAACTATGATTTTCAATTCTCTATATGAAACTAACATTAATCTAGTTGGTATTATTTATGTATTTAATGTATCAAATTAACCTTAATTTAATTAGTATTAAATAATTTTTTTAATTAATATTTACATATTAAAGGTCCCACATAAATTTTTCGCCTTAGGCCCCAAATTATGTTGGGCCGTCCTTGGTGACACATACACTGATACACACACGCATCAAAGAAGAAAAACTGCACGTGTCACACCATCTTAATAAGAATCTAGCCATTATGACTGGCATCACAGTCCAAACAAAAAAGTGGGTCCCCCCTAATTTTACTATCAGTAAACTGAAAAACCCAGAACCTTCTAAGCAAAATATCTGAACCCAAAATGGTAAGAAAAATCAATCTCCTTGCACCCAAAGTAGTTCCGGAACATTCCTAAAACCCCTTAAGTTTATATATTAATACTAAGATTTTTAGTTCAGCATGTTCAAGATTCTAGAGCTTCCAATGCGTAACCGCCTTTTCCTCTTCTCTATATAACGAACCCGAAACTGCTTTCATTTTCACTATTCCTTGTCTTTAAGAAATCTGGGCTTCTTGGAACCTAGCAAGTTAATACTATATTCGAGTACGAGAAAAAAAAGTGTTTGAAATATAAGTTTTTGGTTTCGCTTCTGTTTCTGGGTTGTGTGCGTGTGAATGATGGAGATGGAGGCTCACAATCACAAGGAGTCACTGTCTTATTATGGAGTCCTCGGTGTTCGTATGAACTCGTCTGTTGAAGAAATAAGACGTGCTTATCGCAAGCTTGCTATGGTAACTATTAGCTTTCTCTGTTTCTTTGTTTTTTTTTTTTTTTTTTTTTTTTTTTGGCCTTTTGGTTTAACTGGGTCTGTGAATTAATACTACTAGTTCAAGTTTTTAGAGGATTTTGTTAGATGGGTGTGTTTGAATCTTAGAAGTTAGAACTAAGTTAACAGAATGGCATATTAATCAAGGGAGTGATAGAGAATAAGATTTTGGATGACAAGAATGACACGTTTATTAAGAGGTTGATAAAAAGATATGATTTTATTTAGGAAGGATGACTAACAAGAATATATGTGAATGATTACAATTAGTTTCTTGACAAAAATATTTGATTTTGGATAAGATAGAATGACTCTGAACGATTTCTACTGATCTTTTTGAGGAACAATTGCTGACCCCATAGTTTTGAGGCTAATGATTTGTTGTTGTCGATCGGTTCAAATTATTCTTTTGGATGGTTGTGTTTCTTGTTCAATTCTTGGGTTTTTTAGTTGATGTATTGTATGAGAGTAGAGATAATATGTGTGCTTGCTTGTATTGTATTTTTGGTGCAGCAATGGCATCCTGATAGATGGACTAGAACCCCTTCTCTGCTGGGTGAAGCAAAGCAAAAATTCCAACAAATCCAAGAAGCCTATTCAGGTAATTTTTTCCCCCATAGATTTATTAGTATGCAATCTTTACGCAATTGGGCTAAGTTTTGTTTTATCCCAAAAAAGGTTGGCTTTTGCTAACGTTTTATTCTGTTTTGTTGAGCAGTGTTGTCAGACCAAAGGAAGAGGACACTGTACGATGCAGGGTTATACGATCCTGATGATGAAGAAGATGAGGTAGATATTTTGTTTCTAGCTAGTAGCTAGTGATGCGTTTGTAATTTCTCTTTTATTAAGGTGCTGATAATTTGGTAATTGAATATCTGTTTCAGGGCTTTTCTGATTTTGTACAAGAAATGGTGACTCTCATGGACCAAGCTAGGAGAGAGGTATGAATGACTCTTACAGTCCTACTAGTGAGCTTAAGTAAGGTGCACATCAAAGTGAAAAAATGGGCGTTGCAAGTTTGTTTCACTTGCTTTTTAAGAATCTTTTTATCAGTATTGCTTTGAATGCTCACACATGAATCACTGGAATCAATCAGTTAATTTCATTATGAGAACAATGGCTGTGTAGAGGACCAACAAGGATGTTCTGGTGAGCATTAGGAGAAGTGAAGTAATACTAATATATATATACTGGAAAAAATCATAACATTGTGGAAGAAGTGGGTGGTCTGTTACTTTTATTAGTTTCATTTTTGTAGCTTTATCATTTTGGCTCAGCATAATGCAGGTGAACTAAGAAAAGGTCGATTAGTTTAGCCGAGAGTTCATAATCCTTTTTTGCTCAATAGTTTGTTCTTTTACAAAAGAAAATAATATTGTCATTCTACAATTTAGATTTCTGTTACTAGCATATGATTGTTCTCTAGATTCCTAAAGAGGATATGGAATCGGCTTTCACTGAATTTTGGGGGAAATTTGAGCTGGAAATCTTGTTTACCATTTTGATTATAGTGTCATGATCCTATGAGTGCTTTGGCCTCAAGTGTTTGTCATTTGGTCTATATATTTCAGAGTAGAGAGTAAGACTATACTGGAAGAAGGCTTGTAACTTGTGAGAAGGAAAGAAGATGCGAGTGAGTACTATTAGTTGGAACTCAAAAATATAATGGGAATCCTTTGATGAGAGAGAGAGAGAGAGAGAAACAAAAATTTATGATGGTAGTTTCCTTTCCCAATCTAGAGGTTAACATCTAGTTCATGGTTTGTATTTGTATACACAGGAAAAGAGTTATAGCTTGGAGGAGCTACAAAGCATGCTTTTCGAGATGGCCCAAGGATTCGAGTCTCCTACATGGTTTTGTGGACCATCAATACTTGAAGATCCTGGATGCTCAATGAGAATGCGTTGTGATACGAATTCAGTGTCACATAGAGGCTCACATTTGCAAACAACAGGCTTGGGGATGTTTGGAAAGAGTGGTTATTGCAATTAAGAAGGCAGTTTCCACTGTTCTCTGGAGCAGACTATGAGGATAAACATCAATCTGAATTCTGTTTTGCTCTCTGTTTGTATGATGAATACTGATTGAATGTTCTGCTCACAATGTTCTTTGAATAAAAAATTGGGGTATGTTAGTGATAGCCTTCGAGCTAAGCAAACAACAAATGCTGGCCATGTCTTGCTATTTTGCGTTAGTTGTAGCCTGTAGGGCAGGGTTTCTTTGATACATCTTGTTATGCAATGCTTTGTATATAAATCTTAGTGATTGGAGTTTGAGCCTAAATACTTGCTCTCATTCTTTCTCTCTTTCTATTTCTCTTTAGACTTTATGCTTTTTCTGTTTGATATTTTAATTTATAACTTCTGTGGGAGTGCTTTGGGGACTATTATCTTCAGTGGGCTTATGTGTGGGCTGGGCTAATGGGCTGATAGACTACAAAAGCAGTTTTTCTTTTTTGACTGAGAACGTCGAATTGTGGGCTTCCCCATGTGGGCGTACACAGAGCATGATGTTGGAATTAAAATTGGACCTTTTGGTCAGTTGCAGTGTATAATTTCTCACATATGCTGGGCTTATCAATTGATAAGTTTATACATTATGGTGCTTTCCCATTTAATGGGCTTTTATTATTATTATTATTATTATTTTTGGTAATGGTTGCACTGCATGTAGATCTTTGAGAAGAGTCCAAATTATCTGTCTCATTTTTTCTGCTTCACTTTATGTTCTATCAATAAAAACTTGTTATATGTTCACCTAACTAATTAAATACTATCATTATTGACTTATTAATACTATCATTATTAATTAATGGTAGTAATTAATTAATTAGGTGAACATGTGACAAATTTTTATTAGTGGAGCAGAAAAAGTAGGACAGAAGATTTAGACTCCTTTGAGAACACCGCCTTCTTTAATTGACAAATTGTGCAATACCATCACTAAATTTATAGCCTCTATTGACCTATATCTCGGCATCTCAAATGTGAGGTTGTGAAGATATAACAATTATCTCATGTATTGGATACTATCATTTTATTTTTTACAATGTGCAGTGTACATCATGTAGTTGTAACTTATATGTTGTAAAAAAGGAATGTATATATCTGATTTATGATATACGTTTGTACTGCATTTATTTGTCCCACCATGTTTGTCATGTATGTACAATTTTTTTTTCTTCCCTTTTTTCCGTTTTTGTTTTTTAGTTTTAGTTTTTTGTTTGTATGGTGGATGTTACATCGCTATTCTTGCATTCGTCTTTATACCAACAATGCTTTATATCCTTCTAATAATTGGAGTGGAATACTACTGTACTAGGACTGTAACCAAAGCAAGGGTTACTGTAAAGTAGGAAGGTTCCAAATGCATTGCTTGATTGGACTTAATTTTGGTTGTATCATTGGGAAAGTTGACTAGATAAGATGAAGTGTAACCAGAAAAGGGTTGGAAGATGCTTTAAGAAAATGGGACGGTGTGCCTTTCTAACTAATCTCTTATCTTTTACTCTTCTCTTTGTACAGATTCCATTGTTCCTAACTTTTTGTCCCCTCTCCTACTGTACATTACTTCAGGGTTAAGTTCACTCACCAATCACCATGGTGCTCTCTTTTGGTACCCCCAATCATATTCCCCTATGAATTTCATTCCTAGATTGTGCCTCTCCCAGAAGTTTCCTATGGTCATCCCTTTAATTAATTAACATTTTGAAAAGTATGTTGCCAAAATTCAAAACATGTTCTTGAATCTTGAGCGCTTCTATGGAGTTTTACCTTCTTTTTGGTAGGGGTGGAAAAGAAGGGATAAAAAATTTTGGAGGGCAAAGTGGGTAAAAGAGTAAGTTTTCGATATCTGGTAAACAAAGTAAAATAGGGAGAAAAATATTGGAGCCCGGATATTTTCCACCCTGACTCACCCAAATTTTTATCCCCAATTTTTTTTTTTTTTTTTTAATTTCTTAACATAATTCTTGGACTAGTTTGATCGGACACAATTTTAAATTTGAGGGACAATTGAAATAAAATTATATTATAGTTAAGAGTCTTGGCATAAAATTGGAGTAGATCAACCTAGCTAATCGTTTGTTGGCCTTTCACTTTTACTTATTTAGTTAAATTGTACATAAACTTACGTCATTTTTCTTGAATTGATCTAGATCATGGTTGTTTATCCGAATATTATATTGATGCTTTCCCGATGGATATTAATTTGAGCTTTAATTTCGTTTTAACATAATGATTTAAGTCCACTTAGTAGTATCAGCATCCAATACGTTAGTCAAAATTCAATGAGACCTAGAATTAATTATTCATAAGAAGCAGCGCGATGACTGAAGAAAATTCGATGAAATAACGGAATATGACTTCATGATTCAAACCGGTGCAAATGCAATAGACAAAGATGGTGACTTTTCTTCCTTGACTGGGGGCGGCTAAATGTGGGAGAGATGAGCTGTGTTGTGACCCTTATATGTGTCTATTTTATGTGGTGTGGAATCTGTATATAATATTATAATGGTAAGGCTTTCTTGAGCTAATGACAAATTGACAATATTGATACGTGGTGCTTTTATATATGGCCACTTATTGAAACTCTCTTTCTCAAACCTTTTCTTAATGATATTATTGATATGCATTATGTATTGGTCACATAATACCAATCAGAAAAGGAATAAGGGCATTTTGGAAGTGAAACAAAAACAAACAAAAAAAAGTATATTTAGGGAATTGGGGGACCACACTTTTAAATTATCAATAAGTTCAAATATATTTTAAAAAAATACTACTATTTTTACGATTATTAAGATAACATGTTGTCCATTGGGATTGATGTTGATAAAAGTAATATGAGTGAAAGACTCATATGATAGTTTAATGTTATTTTAATCGTAGCTTATTATGTTAATAGTTGTAAAAAAAATTATGAAATAGTTTGTGTGTCCAAACATTATTTTTAAATTATTAGCCAATATGTCCGGTTCATTAACTATGCACAACATGCTTAATTCGAAAAAAAAAAAAAAAAAAGAGAGTTTATCATGTGAATATCAAAGCTTCATACAATGCAAACTTGAAATCTCATCCAATGATAGGGTGTCCAAACCCCATTTATATGAGGCAGGTCCTTATGAATATTATCATGCTTCAATAATTAATGCTTCTCCACACTTACTTATTTATAAGAATGCCTTCTCCACATCTACCATATCTAGTTGCTATTAGTATTATATTATCAACGCCTAATATAGTGATGTGTAACACATTTAAGCTACACTTTGACTAAAGTTAATTTCCACATGATGGAAGGCCAGAATGGCAGAATCCCTTTGATCATACAAATGTGAAATGACAGTACCACCATTATGGGTTATGAAATACATATAATTCGCATGCAATATGGGTTTTAAATTTTTAATGCGTATAGTGGGGTCCAATATTTGGACCATCCGGACCACATGCAAATGCTATTCCCTTTGTACAACAAGCTATACACATAATATACACACTGTCAGTAAGTCCTTAAGTATGAAGTCTCATTCTCATCAATTTGGCCTTAATAAAAACCCAACCATTGAAAGACCTTTTTCATTCTTTCACATTTCCCATGCACTTTATAACGTAATAAAAACGCTCTCTCACACCCAACTTGACCTTCCTCTTGTACCAAATTTCTTCTAACTATTTCATCCCCCTCCCAATCAGTCAAGTTCACAAAGATAAAACCACCACACAAGACATCTTGGGAACCAAGTTCACATCATCTATATAACCATCAACCACCCTAGCCTCAAGCAATTTGCCAACAAAGATGCATCCTTTCAAATTCAATCCACTGTCGCTACTAAATTTGTTCCTTGTAATTGTTGTTTTCACAATCCCGGGGTCAGCTGATGAAAAGTGCTCAGCTTGCACTCAAAGCTCTCCACCACCACCGTCACCATCACCACCACCACCGTCACCACCACCGCCATCGCCATGTCCACCGCCACCGTCACCGCCAGCTCAGCCACCACCAGAAGTACTGCCGCCACCTACTCCCAAAAAGCCGTCAACCACATACTGCCCTCCTCCTCCAGCATCAATGATATACATAACTGGTCCACCGGGCACTTTGTACCCTATTGATGATCATTTCAATAATGGTGGTAGCCAGAATTCAGCCACGGTGTTGTCTGTTTTGGTCAGCTGTGGATTGTTGGGTCTTCTTGCTTTTTGGTGATCATAAGGGTAAGTTTCAGTGTTAAATGGAAAATAGAATTTTATGGATATATATGTTAATTGTTTAGATCAAAGACTCTTTAAGGCCTGAGAATTTTGTACTCAGTTTAAATCTGTACCTAACATGGTACATACTATATCTAAATTGCTCAATAACAATCTTTCTACACAGATCTGTTGCCAATTATGTAAGAATTTCTTACTTTTTTCTGTCATTACTATTCTCTATTCTGAGTTGACTTGGTTCTAATTTTTTGTCACAAATTTCTTCGCATTTACTTTTCCAGTTGATTTGCCTTTTTTTTTTTTTTTAATTAGACATTATTATGTTGATCGGTCAGAATTCAGAATTCGTTAATCAAATTTGGGTTCTGATCACCCCACAATGCTTGAATTTTAAAACTTAGATTTGTAATTAGTTTCGTACTAATTAAGCATATATTATATATAATTAAAGTAATCTAAAACTTTATCTTGAATAAAATGGATCACCCACTAGCCACAGTAGCCACCAGCTTTGCAATTCTTATGTCCACTGGCGTCTCAATTAAAAAACTTCGTTTTCATTATGCCCACCGTTACTTGCCGATGTGCTTAGGCTCGTCCTTTTTTTTTTTTTTTTTGTAAACGTGGCAAGCATTCAGGGGTTGCGAGTGCAAAGTCTCGTGGGTCCTACGCAAGCCCAAAGGGACTTTTATCACCATAATGATTATAAGATCCAAATACCTTTTATCGTGTTAAGAATTCCAATTTGATGACTTTTTTTTAACTGGTTATCGATATGCTAATGTGTTGTTTTCGTACTTTTTAACAATCCATCCTATCATTTTTCATATTTGATTGCGTGAAGCTTTTAAAACTACAATTTAAGAAGACTTTTTTACAACTAAAAGATCATGAAAAGTAAACTGAACTGAGTCATAAGATTTTTTTCTTTTTTTCCCCTAAATAGTATCATGAATCTCTTTTATCCTTATAACTTTAACCCATACCTATTTGGTAATATAACCGACGTGAATTTCTTCTACTTCTTCTTCCTTTTTTTTTTTTTTTTTTTTGGAAAGATATGGGAAAAAGACCCTTTTTAGCCTTGTGAAAAGGTCCAACTTTTTTTTGTTTTTTTGAAAAACAAAAACATAAGCACACAAAAGGGAGAAGAAATGAGAATCTTACAAAAAGATACACCACATATTTCACTAAAAAAATCATTCAAATGAAAATGAATTTAATCGTAAATGGTTTACTATTCTTAAACTGTAAAAGGTCCAATTGAAATTACCAACCTTGCAAAAAAGCGAATGATCGGAAATAAATTTTTTGATAAGACTTTTTACACCTTGTTATGTCGGTGAACTATAAATTTTTTTTCAGAAAAGTCGGTGAACTATAATTGAAACAACATTATTTCATATATAAATCTATTCATAACATCACTTTTTCATACTACATGAAATTATTGTTTATAAGCTGTAAAAGGTCAATTGAAATTACCAAAATTGCAAAAAGGCAAGGCTCAAGAATAACTTTTTTAATAATTTTTTTTCTTTCTAAACGATAATTAATATCATTACTTTTGTGTAGGTCTATTCACAACATTACTTTATTTATATTAATTATAATACATCACGACAATAATTATAAAAAATTTATGAGAAATTTTATTTGTTGCAAAAAAGGTATCAGGCTGAAATGGAATTGCAATGGACACAAATATATAATATTATAGATGCATTTAATACACACTATAAAAGCAAGCCATCAATATGGAAACGTTGAAAAAAAGGTGTTGAGGCTAAAACTAGACGTGTGAAATTCAGGAATTGTGGGTTGGTTTGTTACATGTGTTTAAACACATATTTTCAGTTTTTAAACAATATTATACATATTTTTACACATTTTTTCACTCACACGTATTTTTTTGCCTAATCTAAGTGTATATGTATATAAAGCTCTCTCTTGTCTCTTGGAGACTTGAACTCTAAAGATCCGTTTGGATTGAACATATTGTTGCTGAAACTGAAAACTGAAAACTGAAAGTACTGTAGCAAAATAATTTTTAAATATGTGAATAGTATCGTGGGACTTATTTTTAATATTTTTTAGTGCATGAACAGTGATGAACAGTGCTGCTACAGTGCTAATTGTCCTCTAGAACATGTGAAGTGAGGAAAAAAAAAAAAAAAGTGGAAAAACACAGTTTTGGATTCAACGAAAAACGCTGAATCCAAACGGCACTTAACTCTTACCTTCATATTCTATAAGCATTTATACTTATAAAATAACCAGCACATCAAGAATGCTTAATAATACACATACATATTTAAAAAATAAATAAATAAATAAATAAAATAAATAAAAAAAAAAAAACTGAAAACGATTATTTAAACCGACTTACCAAACAGTCACTGCAATTTACAACTCCATGTGAAACGTGTTGATTCATTCACAAAAAACACCGATGTGCACATGGGTTACGACGTGGACGCGAAACAAACGACTAAATCCCTACCATCCGATCGTCTCGAAGTGCGAGTTCATTCCATTCATTCTGATCATGTGTGTCAGTCAGTCGTCAGTGGATGAGATCAACTTCGGTTTCACCAAACTATGGGCCCATATCCCTCTAGAAATTGCCAATTTCTTCCATTGTCTCTTTTTAACTTTACACATCATAAGGCTATGGCGGTTCAAAGACTCATAGGCTCAAAGCCAAGTGGGGGAGGTTTTGTTTGGTAACATGTCCTTGGCCTCTACTCAACCTTAAAAAGTGTTTTGCTTCGTTAATGCAAATTGATCTTGTTTAGAGAGAAAAATAATAATAATAATAATAATTGTATCATTATCACTTGCAATTGCATCAATAACCTTCAGACAACAAATCAAGGATAAATCCAAGTTGGTTTTCACATCATAGTATGTTTCTTTTTTTCTTTTTAGTGATATGATAACATGTTGGTAGATTTGATTTTTGAGTATATTTTAAGTCGGTAAAGCATACGAAAAGATAAGTTAAGATTATGCTATTAATTTACTTTTTTTCATGAGAATTAAGCCTAGTGGCGGCTTCAAAATTTTATTTCAGAAGGTCATTAAGAAGCTAAAAGTAGATAGGAGTTAATAAAATAAAATAAAAACTTAAATATATCGAGTTATTGATCAGAAATAAAAAATATATATACAAATACGTGAAGTTTTACAATTTCTCTCTACAAGTTCTTATATTTTGAAATTGTTACATGATAGTTCATTATCAATTGTCATTATTTATTTTTAATATGGGTAGGTGTGATCATTTTAATTTGTTAAATTTGTATAACATTTTATTTTTATGCATTTGTCATTGTTTTTATGAAAATGTTTTGAATTAATAGACAAAACTCAACTCGCTGGTACTGTATTAATACACTCATTCATGTATAAATAATACAATAAGTATCTACTTAACAAATAAAAAGCCCAAATATTCCTAACTTTACTATTTTTTTTTCCTTGAATCACTAACTTTATAACTAAAAATTTTGGGATGTGCTGATGTGTGTTTTTGTTTGGTTTTAGACTGAACTGATCTGTGATTAGGGTGTGCAATAATATTTTTAAAGATATTTTGAACTAATAAAAAAATTATATATATAATATTATTTTTTTCCAAGTCAGGGGTTCATTTGAACCCTTGAGGCCTATGTGCTGCTGCCCCTAATTAAGCCATTAATTTAGATGATGCATATGAGGTTTTATTTATTAATTCTGATTTAAAATTAAAGATTCAAATGAATGTATATAAAATAAATTATATAAGCTGTGTGCAAATAATATTTTCCTTAAAGGTAAGAAGAGAAATTAAAGGATCGCTTAATATGATAAGTTTTGGTCCTTTTGGATATTATTGGTGCTTCTTTTTCAATTTCTTTTTCTTATCCACTAACAATTTCCTAACAAATTAGAAGAGATGACCTATAATATACCGTCAACATGTGAGTAATGCCGTGATTGTGTGAGTTTTTGTGACATCACTCTCATGCCACTCATATAACCTTGCATCCACCCACGCTATGATGTTTATGCTGAAAATGATAGAATTTGGAATATCAACAATTCAATCGATGGACGTTGCTTTAAATGGATTTCATGCATCAAATTTTCAACGGTTCAAACACTATTCTTACTACATTAGTGATTTTTTTATATAATAATAATCCCCGCATTAGTGAATTAGACCAACTTATTTGTGATTGCTTATGTAACTTGGTTGCACCATGTGCTCAACAAAATGAAGACATAATAAAAATTTGATGTCGACAAGATTTTTGTAGCTTAATTGACACTTGTTAGTGTCTCCAATTGAGATATGCAAGGTTCAATTCCTCCTTCCTCTAACTATAAAATTATTAAATTATAAAAATTATAACTTTATCAAGAAGATAGAATAAGAAAAATTCTAACTTTATCAGGAAAAAGGGTAAAGAAGTTTTAACACAAACAAGTGGCCTAAAGAAATTGGTGGACACTAAGCTTCTAGAGCTACTATATTTGTAATTCGAAATCAAAATTTGACAAGGTTTGGTGGGTAAGGAAACCTACTGTCCAAATATGATGACTTTTGGATAAAACTTAACCAAGAAGAAGGAAATAAGAGAACAAACATGGTTTGGTTAAGAAATTGGATAAATATGGACTCAGTTAACTAATTAAATAGTTTAAAACTATTGTCAAAGTTTGTCACCAAGAATTGGTGGCTTGGTGCTTAAAATTCTTGTAGTTTGAAAACCATGTCCTGAGTTCGATATGCAGCAATTGTCACAAAGACAAGTAGCACATTTGTAGTGTCTTAAAGTTTATTTGGTAGACAATAATGTACTACAACAGGCTGTATAGTTGGAATTATAAAAGAATAGTCAAAGGTAAAAGAGAACATAATTGGCTCTGAATTAGAGGGTGGCTAAAAAGTTTCAAGATTCTTCATTGAAGGTTCTGCACCTTGGGAAATGACTAATACTCATATTGCCTATATTGATTATACTTAGGAAGCAAAGAAAAGAAAGTTAAACAAAAAATTAAACCCTTTTTCTTTGTCTCTCTTTTTCTCTCCA
The DNA here is from genome assembly GCF_932294415.1 of Quercus robur. Classification (NCBI taxonomy): domain Eukaryota; kingdom Viridiplantae; phylum Streptophyta; class Magnoliopsida; order Fagales; family Fagaceae; genus Quercus; species Quercus robur. Next base: position 2,183,131 of record NC_065534.1, on the reverse strand, counting down.
AAAGAAAGGAAGTGAAAAAGCAAAATACTTTAGTAAATTCAACTTTTTCTGGCTATAATAGTCTTCTTTTTCATATTGGATTGAATAGCAAGAAAATGGTAGAATAGTTGAACAAACTTAAAAAGTTGTTGGGGTTTGATTAGGCTAAAGAGTAAAGTGTTCTATAGGTGTTTGGGCTTCGATAATCTTAAATCTTGACCAAATAATGCATGTGATGATGGTTCGTGAACCAAACAAAAGAAAAGGAGAGGTCCTAAACTAACGCGTTTGGAATCATTGGTAGCTATAAATCTATAACCACCACACTCAAGTCAAAGTGAGTACTTATATTGTTGAAAGTTTAAATCAGCTAAATGACCTTAATTTCCACCGACACAATGATATTTGGGAAAAAGAATCTTCCAACTAATTTTAACTTTTCCAATTCCCAATTCAGATCTACGGATATCACAAGGAGAGGAGAGTTCCTGGATTTGCTGTAGGATTTAATCTTCATTAAATGATGGTTTTATTTTTCATTTTTGAAAAAAAAAAACATTAAAAAAATTCACAAAAAATTCATTTTTAATTTTAATGTGCAAACCAATAAATTACTAATAATAAGTGTTCTTTAAAAAAAAAGATCATAATAAAATAATATCACAACAAAAAAATAAAGAAAAAAAAACTTAAACAACTAATGGTTTGTGCACACAATTTATTTTGATTATATGATTCTTTTGAAAATTTTATTTTTGTACAATTTAACTGTATCATTTGAAAAATGTCTAAAATATTATTTAACAGACTATCATATACATTTCAATTTGTGTAGTTAGCACTTGTTAAGAAAAATTATAATTAAAAATTTATTATTTTTAATAGATTATTAAGTAAACCTTAACTTGTGTACTTAGTGAATTAACACGTGTATTTTTCTTTTAAAAGACTGTGCATCACAGCTCATAAGTCAAAATTGATTATTCAGTATTCTTTAATCTGTGCCCTAGGACCACCAATTATGTGAAATTTTTATCCAATGGACTTGGTGCATTGCAGCTTTCTCTTATATTAAGGTGGGCTTCACGTGTGGATCATGCATATGGGATCTATATTTATGTAAGAGGAAGATGTACACTGGGTATACGAAAATATTCTCCTCAATAACAATACTTGTTTTGTAATATGATATTTTCGAATTTTACATCATTTATTTTTAATGGTCCTTTTTATAAAATTAATTTTTGTAAAAAAAATATCATTTAATCTATTGTCTTTCAAATCTATCCTTCTTAATCTAAACTCACATAAAAGATATTGAAAAAGAAGTATTGAAGTTTTTTTTTTTTGATAGGGAAGTTTTAAATATAAAGTAAGAGTAAATTATGAATTCTTTTCGTAAATAGTTAAAAGTAAGGTTTTTTTTTTTTTTTTTTTTTTTTGCGCATGTATATATAAAAGCTCTAAATAAAACAGAAAAAAAAACAACTGTAGCACTTTTTCCATTAAAGTTTTTAAAACCAATAAGCTTGTGCAATGCATTGAACTTGGGCTGGGGTCTTGGTCTACACGTAGAAATCACTCCAACTCTCGCTTTTCTAGCTGTGCCCTCAATTATTTCCTTGCTTGTGGAATGGGTTTTTCGGATCACCCACTTTTCCAAAGTCAGCAAAACAAGTAATGAATTCGGACGCTTCAATAGCAAAATTTCCTATTCATCAAAAAAAAAAATAGCAAAATTTCCACAACTCTCTCTCTCTCTCTCTCTCCATAATTTGATTCCCAAAAATCCTAAAGAATATGGTTAGGTGTAGAATTTTAAGTCCAGTACTTGACCGTGCTTAACCAAAGCCACATGCACACAGACAAAATAAATAAAATAAAATAAAAGCCCTCTCGAATATAAAATGCAATTAATTGTAATTGGTACGACCTTTATTGAGAGGTGGAAGATGCTTATGGTTGTGGTTTAAGGGCATTGAAGTATTTAACTCTTCTTTTTGACAGGTGTAGTATTTAATTCTATGACTTTGAAAGGATACAAATGATGAAACATTTTACATTGCATTAATTGGATTTTACATTGCATTAATTGGTAGGTAGTAAGTATAGTCAGAGTAATACTTACATAAATATATATAAATAAATTAAGAAAAATGCTAACAGATATCTTTAGGACTATAGTTAACCATTCATTTTAAAGAGAATTTTAATGTAAAAAGAGAAAAAAGTAATTAATATTTTAACAATTTTTTTCATTTTCCATAAAAATGGTGTCAAAACATTCCTAAGAGCATCTACAGTAGTAGAACCAAAATTTTAGTTTTTTAGTACCACAAAAAGTCACTTTAACTATTTTACCTTTTTACATCCAACAGTAATAGTTTTATTTTAGCTTTTAACACAATAAAATAATATAAACACTACAATAAAATAATATTTCATTCAACTACCAAAAAACAACAACCAATAGTGTGAACATATGGTAGACATTGGGAGAAACACGAAGAGGTAGAGAGGAGAGCAACAAAAGTAGTGTGAACGCAATATATATATATATATATATATATATTTTTTTTTTTTTTTTTTTTTTTTTGACCTTTCAGCTACAATGCACAGCCAAAAGTAGTTGTGCATTGTAACTGTGGAGCCAAAAAATATAGTTTTGTCTCCACTATTATAGGGTATATTTTGATATTTAGTGGTGCTAAAAATAGTTATATAGCTATGTAAGGACACAAAATCTTTAGCGGCCCGACAACGATGTTGGGCTCGCACACGGAAAGTCCCTCACAATAATATTTGTAGAGAGTGGGCTTGAAAGGCCAGCGTTGGATCACAGGGCGGCATTTCGGTCCGGACTATAGATGAACCAACATGAGAAAGAGCTTTGGGCTGTATATCCGGGCCCTTCAATCTTGTATCTAGGAGGATTTGGCTCCTCGGATCATGTCCGAGGAGCGATGGTGCTGTCCCCGGTTACCCGTCGGAGGGTTTTTATGTGGAGTCCGGCGTATATTATCCAGACATTCTCTTTCATCAAGTCTTTCTCCAGAAGCTAGATGGGAGAGCCCCCTTTTTTTGGTCACATAACATTCTCTTTTATACTAGCCTACGTTCGTTGTCCTTCGTCCACGTGTAGGGTCGATCTTTCCAGGACAGATATCTGTCCCATCAGTCTAATCCCTGAATTGTGGGAGATGGTCCATAAAGCCTAAAAATCCGGCTCTGTTATGTGTGGTGTCATGTCAATGAAGGGTACTAAGGACTATTTTCCTGAGATATTTTCTAATCTTTCAAGTTTGCCTGTATCCCATTTTCGTCAATGGGGTTCTGGGTTTTCCGAGGACTGAGCGGTCCTCGGACGTATCTTTGAACCACATCGGGCTCACTATTTCTGGGCTTGGGCCCTGGCCTCCTTTAGTTTGGGGCCTGTGGACTCCTTATAAGCGAGCGAGCCGGGCCCATAGACTATTGGGCCCCACAATAGCCCCTCAAAACCCTGCTGTCCAACGTCTTGGTTGGAGAGGTGGGTTTTGGTAATACCGAGCCTTAACTGCGGCTCATTTAATTCGGCCCTTGATCAACGTTGGTGACTCTTCACCTCCACGAGGAATGCGCCGGTCTACGAGCCGTTTTTCCTGGATTTGCGTACGTTGCCGTTATACCGTGTGGTTATCTGCAACGTGTCTTTAATATCTTCCCATTTACGAGACCTCCCAGATATAACGGTTACTGATGGTGTGGGAGAACGAAGCGGCGCGTTATATTCTGGATTTCCCTGGGGATCTGAATGTGTTACATACCCCCTCCTTCGTCCCCTATATAAAGAGAGAAGACAGAAGGTGACCTTTTCATATCCGAATCCCTCACGTTCTTCCCAGAATCCACTTCCTCCATCCGGTTACTCCCTATTCAATAATACCTATCCCATAGTAATCTACCATGAACAAATCCTTCCTTTCCCAGAAACGCCATGTCCTAACAAAACTCGAGATGGCTCGGGTGGGGCAAGGATGGCGGAGGCTTAAGATTTGCCTCCCCATTCTTTTAGCCAAAATCCGAAGCAGGGACTCGTCACACCCCATTTCTGGTGTGACTGAGTCGAAAACCTCCCTTGTCATCTCCATCTGCTCTCTCATGAGCATACCTAATAAGGCTCCCCTTCTCCCTCTTTTGCTCCTTTTACTTTCTTTTCATTGCTTCCCTCTTCTTCTCCTCCTTCCCGCTCATGTCCTCCATCTTCTTTTTCCCTTGCATTCTTCAGTGACAAGAGCTTGCTGAAGTGCTTCCATGTCTTCCAATTCTTCTTCCTTCTCCTTCATTATTTTTGTATAAGGGCCTTCTCCTGATATGAGCAGTACTGAGGCATAGATTTCAGAAAGACTTTGAAGGCGAGTTCAGAAGACACCTGATGGTTTACTTACTTGTGTTACGGATGTTGTTACTGTCTTAGCAGTTCATTTTTTGTATAGGCTTGTTTAAGCCCTTCCTTGTACGTTGTAACAATTTTTCATATTAATAAAAGTTATTGTTACTCTATTTCGTATGTCTTGTTTATATATTTTAACAAATGTGAAAGCGCTGCTCGACATAATAGTATAGCATTTGAATCAATAATAACTAAGGCCAAAGTAATCGTTGATAAAAAGATGCCACGATAACTTTAACAAAATTATTATTCAACATAACAATCCGACCAGTGAGGAATGAGACTTATCTTAAAATTAGCCGTGATGGGTGTTAAATGCTCGATAAGGTGTAAGAAGTAGTTATCCGAGGACATGTTACCCACCGGATGAATGGCCTCCTTAGGTTGACGATCATTAGGTTATTCTGCCATCTCCATGATACGCGAGCCTTAACCTTTTCCAGTGTTTAAGCCGAGAAATTTCTTCATTCGGGCAGTTGATTTCCCAAGAAGCCTGAGTCCGAGGACTTTGCAAGACCTGGGTTTTGTTCAGGACTTATGCGTTTTATCTTATGTACTTGATTTTTCCCTTAGGCTTGAGTCCGATACTTGTGTCCTTATCGGTACTTGGTTTTCCCTTTTAGCTTGAGTCCGAGGACCATACAAGCCTTAGGTTCTGTCCGAGACCCATGTCTGCATCAGTACTTGGTTTTCCCTTTTAACTTGAGTCCGAGGATCATGCAAGCATTAGGTTCTGTCCAAGACCAATGTCTGCATCAGTACTTGGTTTTCCCTTTTAGCTTGAGTCCGAGGACCATGCAAGCCTTAGGTTCTGTCCAAGACCAATGTCTGCATCAGTACTTGGTTTTCCCTTTTAGCTTGAGTCTGAGGACCATGCATGCCTTAGGTTCTGTCCAAGACTTTGAGTTCAGATTTTCTTTTTCATTGAGCATTTCCCGAGGTGCCAAACAGGGTGTCCCTGGGCCTTCACGCAGAGCGGGCTTGGGCCGCGAATTCAATGAATCCGCGGATTAAGAGATATTTCTGCAACCTCTGGCCACGCAGTACTTCTCTGACGCCCCAAGGATCGAGGCGCGCCTTTACGAGGCTCCTTGAGTCTCTTGGCTGCAGTTGACGTTGGAAGTTGAGCCAAGACTACTTTGTCTGTAGTGCTCCTTGGGACGCCGCGTGAGTTGACTGTCATTATCTTGTCTTTTCAAATAAATAGGAGGGAGAGAGGGTTGCTTTATATATACACCCATCCTTTTATTTTTCTCTCACATCACGCTTCCCATATCCGGAGTTCTCCTTTCTTGGCATAAAATGTTGAAAGCGAGGGTTGGGAAGAAAGAACTTTCTTCGCCGCAGAAGCGCCGTGTCCTCATGAGGCTTATAACAGTAAGGTATGGGCACAGGAAGCACAAGTTCAGGAGAGTACTCCAGCTCCACCGAGGGGGAACGGCGTCTCTCCCTCTTTTAGTCAAAATCCGAAGCAGGCTCTGTTCATGCCAGCACTTTGGTATGTCAGAAGAAAGATTCTCCGCCATCAGCGCCTCTGCTTAGCAGCAGGCGAATATTTAGAGAAAGCCCCTCAGTTTCCCACTCCCTGCATCTTTCCTTCAACGGTGCCAGGCTCAAGTTGGGTTTCTTTGGCTGCCTCAGTTATGGGCAGATAGGAGCGCGGGGGAAGAATAAGGTCTCGGAGCTGTAGCCAACCTTTCCTCCGACATACCTCCTCGGCTTTCTCCAGCTTTCTTGTATTTTTCTTTTTCTTGCTTATGTAGTAAGCTTTGACGTAGGCTGATTCTAGCTTTTCATTGTACGCTGTACTATTTCTTCTTCGTAATAAGAATGGAAATTTCTTTACTTGTTTTGAGCACTGTTTCTTTGACAACACTGTTTCTTGAATGGGTGTGCCCTATGTGTGCGTTTCGAGATATCAGTTGGATATTCTGTGATAAGCGCGTGAATATCGTCCAAGGCTGATGATTTCCAAGCAATCCATCTGAGCAATCGACTGGGATATAGGGGACTCCGATGATACTTTTTTGTATTTGGTTTCCCCATAGGCTTGAGTCCGAGGACCATGCAATGCCTTGGTTCTGTCCAAAACTTTTCTTTGTATTTGGTTTCCCCATAGGCTTGGGTCCGAAGACCGTGCAAGGCCTTGGTTCTGTCCATTACTTGTAAGATTTTTTTTTTGTACTTGGTTTCCCCATAGGCTCGGGTCCGAGGACCATGCAAGGCCTTGGTTCTGTCCATTACTTTTAAGATGTCTTCTTTGTACTTGGTTTCCCCATAGGCTCGGGTCCGAGGACCATGCAAGGCCTTGGTTCTGTCCATTACTTTTAAGATGTCTTCTTTGTACTTGGTTTCCCCATAGGCTTGGGTCCGGGGACCATGCAAGGCCTTGGTTCTGTCCATTACTTTTAAGATGTCTTCTTTGTACTTGGTTTCCCCATAGGCTTGGGTCCGAGGACCATGCAAGGCCTTGGTTCTGTCCATTACTTGTAAGATTTCTTTTTTGTACTTGGTTTCCCCATAGGCTTGGGTCCGAGGACCATGCAAGGCCTTGGTTCTGTCCATTACTTGTAAGATCTCTTTTTTGTACTTGGTTTCCCCATAGGCTTGGGTCCGGGGACCATGCGAGGCCTTGGTTCTGTCCATTACTTGTAAGATCTCTTTTTTGTACTTGGTTTCCCCATAGGCTTGGGTCCGAGGACCATGCAAGGCCTTGGTTCTGTCCATTACTTTTAAGATGTCTTCTTTGTACTTGGTTTCCCCATAGGCTTGGGTCCGGGGACCATGCAAGGCCTTGGTTCTGTCCATTACTTGTAAGATCTCTTTTTTGTACTTGGTTTCCCCATAGGCTTGGGTCCGGGGACCATGCGAGGCCTTGGTTCTGTCCATTACTTGTAAGATCTCTTTTTTGTACTTGGTTTCCCCATAGGCTTGGGTCCGAGGACCATGCAAGGCCTTGGTTCTGTCCATTACTTTTAAGATGTCTTCTTTGTACTTGGTTTCCCCATAGGCTTGGGTCCGAGGACTATGCAAGGCCTTGGTTCTGTCCATTACTTTTAAGATGTCTTCTTTGTACTTGGTTTCCCCATAGGCTTGGGTCCGAGGACCATGCAAGGCCTTGGTTCTATCCATTACTTGTAAGATCTCTTTTTTGTACTTGGTTTCCCCATAGGCTTGGGTCCGAGGACCATGCAAGGCCTTGGTTCTGTCCATTACTTTTAAGATGTCTTCTTTGTACTTGGTTTCCCCATAGGCTTGGGTCCGAGGACCATGCAAGGCCTTGGTTCTGTCCATTACTTGTAAGATCTCTTTTTTGTACTTGGTTTCCCCATAGGCTTGGGTCCGAGGACCATGCAAGGCCTTGGTTCTGTCCATTACTTTTAAGATGTCTTCTTTGTACTTGGTTTCCCCATAGGCTTGGGTCCGGGGACCATGCAAGGCCTTGGTTCTGTCCATTACTTTTAAGATGTCTTCTTTGTACTTGGTTTCCCCATAGGCTTGGGTCCGAGGACCATGCAAGGCCTTGGTTCTGTCCATTACTTGTAAGATCTCTTTTTTGTACTTGGTTTCCCCATAGGCTTGGGTCCGAGGACCATGCAAGGCCTTGGTTCTGTCCATTACTTGTAAGATCTCTTTTTTGTACTTGGTTTCCCCATAGGCTTGGGTCCGAGGACCATGCAAGGCCTTGGTTCTGTCCATTACTTGTAAGATGTCTTCTAAGTAGTCTTTTCTCTATACTGATTTATTTTTCGAAGGTCAGCCCCTAGGCCAGGGAGGGAGGAGTTGGCTCGAGGCCGCAAGCCCCTAGAGCTGTCCGCTCCGTTGGCAATGCAAGGCGTAGCCCCTAGACGAAGCTTACGGCGGAGCAACAACTGCACGTCGCCGGAGATGAGAAAAACTCGTGAATCTCTGTTTGCGAGAGGGCTGACTCATGTGCCACTCGTGCCAACGCGCAAGCCGTCCCCACAGACGGCGCCAATTGTAAGGACACAAAATCTTTAGCGGCCCGACAACGATGTTGGGCTCGCACACGGAAAGTCCCTCACAATAATATTTGTAGAGAGTGGGCTTGAAAGGCCAGCGTTGGATCACAGGGCGGCATTTCGGTCCGGACTATAGATGAACCAACATGAGAAAGAGCTTTGGGCTGTATATCCGGGCCCTTCAATCTTGTATCTAGGAGGATTTGGCTCCTCGGATCATGTCCGAGGAGCGATGGTGCTGTCCCCGGTTACCCGTCGGAGGGTTTTTATGTGGAGTCCGGCGTATATTATCCAGACATTCTCTTTCATCAAGTCTTTCTCCAGAAGCTAGATGGGAGAGCCCCCTTTTTTTGGTCACATAACATTCTCTTTTATACTAGCCTACGTTCGTTGTCCTTCGTCCACGTGTAGGGTCGATCTTTCCAGGACAGATATCTGTCCCATCAGTCTAATCCCTGAATTGTGGGAGATGGTCCATAAAGCCTAAAAATCCGGCTCTGTTAGGTGTGGTGTCATGTCAATGAAGGGTACTAAGGACTATTTCCCTGAGATATTTTCTAATCTTTCAAGTTTGCCTGTATCCCATTTTCGTCAATGGGGTTCTGGGTTTTCCGAGGACTGAGCGGTCCTCGGACGTATCTTTGAACCACATCGGGCTCACTATTTCTGGGCTTGGGCCCTGGCCTCCTTTAGTTTGGGGCCTGTGGACTCCTTATAAGCGAGCGAGCCGGGCCCATAGACTATTGGGCCCCACAAGCTATTTACTCAACTATTGTTAGTGCTTTAAAATAGATTGTTAATCATTATTCTAAAAGCACTAGTTAGCATGACTCATAAATTAATGCGACATGAATCATTTTTTTTTTTTTTTTATGTTATTGACAGTTTTTTTCATTTTCCATAAAAGTGGTGTCAAAACTTTCTTAAAATGGATTGTTAACTATTTCTCTAAAAACACTCGTTAGCATAACCCATTAATGCAACATCAATCATTTTTTATTTATGTTATTGACATGACATCAATGGTATTAATTATTACATTATTTCATAAACTTTGTGTAATAAAAATTAATATTAATTTTAGCATTTTACATATAGTTCTCCTGCTCTTTTCATGGAGCTTATTAGCCTAATAATTTTGACTCAGCAATGTATAATGTAAATTCATAGACGAAATATAGGGCAGCCTAATGAGAAAACAAGTAGTGGATTTATTGAGTCTTTAAAAATGCATTTGATGGGGTATGCAAAACAGAGTTGTCAAGATCCAAGACAACATTTTTACAAATTTCAAGACTTCCAACTAATGTAGGGCTACTAGAAAGAGAAGTAATTAGCATTCTCTTTGTTTTACGCATTTGTTTTAAGAATGGGACAAAAGTATAATCAAAGAGTTAATCAACTAAAATTGGGCCTACTTTTGTCACTTTAGAAGATAATTCATGAAAACTTGTTACAATAATGATCATTATTATTTATTAAGTTACTATAATTATCAAAGGAAATCATCATTAGGATTCATATTTGTTCCTCATCAAGGAGACCAACATCACCTGTGAAAATGAAAGGAGAACCAAGTTCCACAAATATGCGACATTCTAAGCATCAAGATCATGGTTGCACTTAGACACTTACAAATTGTCGATGTCTAGTTCATTTTACCAGTGAATCGAGTTATGAAGTCCAAGTTATGAAAAATAAAAGTATTTAACTATGATTGTGGGCATACAGAAGCATCAAGTTGTGTAAGAGCTCCCCACCTCACATATAGATATAATCCATAAGAAATCAAATTCAAGTCTCTGTTTTTGGAAGGAAGAGACATAAACCAATGAGTTACGCTATACAGGAACAATACAAACACAAATTCAATTTAAGAGTGAGGATTTCAAGTGAAAAACTTGTATTCGAATTAAACCTATGTAATGTTATTTGCCATGATTTTACCAATAATTCAGGTTCAATGAAGTAAAAATTTGTCAATGATTTCTAGTTTCAACTCCAAAACTTTACCTAGCTAGGCATTTGATAATCTCTTAAGTCCTAGCTTTAGATGTACCCGTATTTCTTTAAAAAAATCTTTTTTGTTACAAGACTAAGATTCACTTTCAGTTATAAGGTTCAGCAGAGTTGAATTCACGTTTGTCCTATTCGTTATCTTTGTATGACTCGGTTTATGTATCACATGTATGTGCAATTACTGTAATGCTCCCTTATATACACACATTATTACAATAAGTTCAGCCAAAGTATATACCTATTCTAGTGAGACTTCAGGACCAAGTTTCAATACGCATGTTGGACAAATGTGCCCACTTGATCATAAAAAATAAGTCGTTTTAAAGCTCATTAGTAGATAGGACTTTCTTTTCCCATCCTTCCTATATCACCTGGCCCTTAGTTCTTACTTTGAGTAGTTCCCACTCTACTCACTCACTTCCTTTGCTCTCTCACCCCTCCTTTCCTTTCATGCCATGGCAACAAACTCAAACCAAGCTCTCCTCTCCACCCTCTTCTTGGCCTTAATCTTTCTCAATTTTCCGGCAGCCATAAGGCCCGACAACGCGTGCCCGTACCCGTGTTATCCACCACCCACCGGCCCTGGCAACACCCCGACAACTCCGGTGGCCACAACAGCGCCGCCACCGCCATACCAAATAGAGTCATACCCACCTCCAGCTGGATACAACCCTACTACACCAACAGGGAATTTACCATATTACACTCCACCACCACCTTTCGATTCTAATTTAGGTGGTGCCCCTCCCCCTCCTGACCCTATATTGCCCTACTTCCCATACTATTTCAGAGAACCTCTTCATGGGGAGGCTCAGTCATCAGCTACTACACTTGGAAGACCAATATGGGTTATGATGGCCATGGCTAATCTTCTTCTTTTTATTTTTCTTTTTTCTTCCTATGTATAACTCATTAAAAATTTGGATGTAACTAGTTAAGCTAGCTATTGTTGCATGAGTAAGAACTATTCGGCAAAAGTGAAAGCTTTGTGCACTGGGTACGACTTTTTTATCAGAGAAAGAATTTGGTAGAAATAGTTATGTTATATTTTTAGTTGCAGAAATGTGAAGCAATGGTTATGAACTCAGAGAAGAACTTTTGATGAGGAGGATGATATGCCCCAAGAGCTTGACTTTATTGTTTGGTAATGTAAAGGAATCTAGTTTTTCTTTTATGTGTCTTTCCTATACTTTTTCTTTTGTCTCAATGCTTTTTATTACGATTTTCTAACCACTCATCAACTTTTTTGGACCACAATAGGGATTGAATTGTAGCTGGAAACTTTTGATTCCAGCTCTAGGTGTTCTTTTTTTTTTCCCCTGCCATGGAGGGAACTAAGACAATAAAATTTGGATACAATTAGAAAATATTTTATTTATAATTAAAAGAAAATATTACAATTTACCTATTTGTGGTTTAGCTGAAATTTAAATTGCCTATATGTAATTTAAAATTTGATACTTTATCCACTTAAAGTTTAACCAAAATTTAAGTTACTTACTTGTAGTTTGAAATTTCATGATGCAAATGTTTCGATGGATAGTTTTTGATCTTGTATTTTTATGTTTTTTGTGTTTTTAGAGAAGAGAAACATAAAAATAGAGCAAAATTACATATGTAGTTCTGTTTTTAACGGAGGTGGGTTATAAAAATCTAATTAAGGTAACCTCAAGTGGGTAAAATATCAAATTTCAAACCACAGATAGACAACTTAAATTTTGACCAAACTACATACGAGTAAATTGAGATTTGCCCTAATTAAAAGGTATTAGGTTGTAAATAACATTTTGTTAATATTATCCGTAAAGTTCACTAGAACTTGTCCTTAATATAAGAGAGATATAAGGATTTCAAGAGTTTAATGTAGCTCTGCCTTTGTGGACTTTGCACCTTTTCTTCCTACTTTTCAAAAAGAAAAAGTAAAATTCAATTTCAAATTAATTAAGCAGTCTTTCTTGTCTGATAGTTGAGGGGAATAGAGTAGCACGGCGCCAGGGCCCCAAGTTTTTCATCTATATATATTTTACTTGATTTTTAGTATTTTTTTTTATTTGAAGCATGATTTTTGTGTTGTATTTTTTTATGAATGTCATGCATGCTTCTCATGATTGTTACTTTTGAGTTAATGCTAATATCAGCGTGATTTTATTATTGTCATAAAAATTGGTTTGCAAAGAAATAAGTACAATATTTTATTTATTTTAAAATTTTAAAACAAAAAACGAAAAGTTTTAAATTGACATAACTTTGGACTGCTTTAAAGAAAAACAATTAAGTTTCTTGACCAATTGGTACTCCAAGATTGTAATTTTACTTTGAAGAGCAAAAATTTGGGTACTTAGGTGTTTAAAAATAGCCCCTTTGAGAAGTCTATGCTTGAAATGTTGGAAAAAAAACACTGTAGCAAAATAATTTTTTAAATGTATGAATAGTGTCGAGGGATCCATTTTTAATAAAAAAGTTGCTGAAAAAAGAAGTTTGTGGATCTTGTGAACAGTGCACGGGATCCACTGGTGTGACATAAAGCCATAGAAACATACTTAAAAAACAAAAAAGGAAACGTAGACGCAAACGCTGGGAATTTCATCAATATCCAAACGGATACTAAGAATTGATAAAAAGTGGCCACATATTTTCATTAGTCTTCTTGAACAAACTAGTTTTTGACTTCTATTCACACTTTAGCAAATTAAATTATGTAACGCTCCCATTCTCCCAACAATGGAGATAGTTATCAATAAAATCCTAAATGAACGAAGAAATACATCTACACCCTGGTTTTGGACATGCTTTGAAAGTAATTGCTTTGGAAAACCATAGATCTTCCCTTGCCTCAAGGAACCTTTCTCCTCAGTCCTCACCATAAGTCTATTCCATGCCCAATATGGATATTGGAGTCAATCAAGGCCTTTAGAAAACTAGTATTTTCTAAAGAATCTCCCTTTAATAACTCTCTTGACTAAATTGTTAGAAGCCTCCAACCCAATTTAGCCAACAAAGCAAAGATTATAACTTTCCAACTCCCTATATTTATTCCAACTAATCCAACCTTTAACTTGAAATAGCAAAGAAATAAAGAAAGTATTGAAGTAATTGCCTTGATAACAACCTCTATACCTACTTGTGAGGAAAATTATTAGGTATTCCCGGAGTACCATAAATGTGTACTCGCTCATCTCACATGAATGATGGGTCCCACTAACTTGTGATAGGAGTTTTTCTTTTTGTTGTTTATCATTAATTCAATCTAGTCTCTAATAAATGCAAAACAGCTTCAATATACATCTTCTAATAACTAAAAGCAACCTCAAATGCTTGCTTTCGCTAATCTGAGCTATTTATTCAAAACATTTTAAGTGAAAAAGCTTTTGGAATGTTCTTCCTTCATCAATTATAGATTTTTTTCGAATGAGTAGGGATCAATACATCATTTATTATGGAATTGTTTCTTTATAGAACAAGTATGGATTCATTCACAAAATTTGTTCAAAGACTGGAGAAATGTATTGAAAAATAAATAAATAAGGATGCTGCATAAATACATTACAAAATGTGTTATCTTCCTTAAAAATAATTGAATTCAACCATATGGCTCATTATCAATGTAGGGTCGGGGAGCTTATGATCCGGCCCACGCTCTATCCGGGCTCAGGGCCCGTGCCGAGGAGGTAGTGAGCCGAGGACGAGTGATCACAGGTCGAGGTGTTAAGGGGTAACAGCTGAGGACGACCCTATCCTCGGCACTCCAGGACTTTGATGAGAAGAGCAACGTCTTGGTGAAGGCTATCCCCAAACAGCCCCCTGAAGGGGATGTGAGTGGAGTAGGGCCCACATGGAGGTACGGTGCAAAAATGGGTTCAAGGAAAATACGTCCCCTCCGCATTAAATGCACCTGCCAGCGTCCTGATCATGTTAATGAGAAAAGACGCTTGGACGGTGTAACTTCGATCATCGCAACTAACAGAAAGTAAGAGGGGACAGCTGATGGGACGGGTACAGAAGTAAGCACCTGCCCGACCAACAAGTGGAGGGCTAAGATCAGCCAAGAAGGACTATATAATGTAAAAGTTAGTGCGCCAAGAAGGAGGCTGGAAAAAATGGCCAAAAACCAGAGCCTCCCAGCCCGCCTCCAGGAGAAAGACTCCTAGGGCGAAAATGACTTAATCAGGTATGAACACCACGAAAAACCCACCGTTTGATGACCAAGGCCTAGCCTTTCAAACCCACGCTCTATAAATGATATTGTTTGGGCCTTTTTACGTACGAACCCAACACTGTTACGGGTCGTTACAAATCGTGTCGTTACAATCAATGCATTCATATTTTTGAAAGTATTTGAGATTTTAATATGTAATAACACTTAAGGGACTATACTTGTGTTTTTGAGACAAAAAAGGGGAACCACAAAAGAAAGAATTTGGATTTAAGGTCCATTACCAAGAGCATGAGCAGCCTTATTTGTCTGCCTTCCAACCCAAACTACATGGGCCTATAGTACTAGCATAAACATTCAACCTTCTTTGGAGTCAGTCTCGACAATTCTGTTGAAACATTCAGCCTTAGCAATCTGGACAGCTCATTGAATGGCATTTTGGCTACTATTTGTGAATTGTGGTCAAGGTTGAACAATTTTCGATGTAGAGTGAGTTTGGCATCAGTTTTAAACTTTTAACTTTTATGTACAGCTTTTTAAATTCTCTTTCTTTCTTTTTTTTTCCCATTTTTTCTCATTTTTTCAAAAATTTTCAAGGTACAAACATACTTTATTACACTTTTATTAAAAAGTTTTTAGCAAAAATCTAAATAAACTATTCCCAAACAAACACGTAATCTAGAGGGCTTTTCCTCCGAGTTTCTAATCATCAATGCCAGGCAAGCTGCTTTTGTATTCATTTCTAGTACTCCTTTATCAAGTTTGCCCCAGTGGTGGGTCTGGAGATGATTGTGCTATTGATGCTACTGCTGCCTTCTATTCGAGTGACTTTCAAATTTGACACTCATAGCCTCTACACAAAAACCCCAGTGATAGCTAATCACATTGCTTTTGCCCAAACATACCACTGAAACAAGTGTAGGCTTAATTCCTTCTCTAAACAACAACATGAAATACACTTCCTAGTTTTAAGACTTTAGTCTTTTGTTTTCACGGCTTCCTCTACAAATCACACGTATTGTGATCAAATCTGCCTGCTTTACTATACCAATATGCTGACTTTAAAGTGACAACCATTTTTTGAGCCAATCCACACTAATTTATCAGGTCTGGGGGACTGATCTTAATGGAATTTTAGAATAGCTTCGCAAGATTCATCATTCGAATATGGTTCTTTATTCTGTTTACATAATCACATCACATTCTAGGCTTGGCATTGAGAGTTTATTATACTCGCTAACAAGATTGGATCAGCACTAACACAGCTGTCCCTGGGCTTGGGTAACAGGCACAAGCATTTTGAAATTCGCAAGCCGATTGTACCATGAAGATATTATAGAAATTGTTAACGTGGTTCGACGCTGTGGCCTACATCTATAGGACAAGCTCAAAAGACCACATTTTTTTATACACCTTTCTTAATTGTACATTAAAATGGAATTAAGATTATAATGGAGATTACACATAAAAGTCATATTTTAAATTTGAATTAGAATTGATTGCCACAATCCCAAAACTTTCCCTAACAATCAACCGTTGATTTGTTAAACAATCCCATAATTTTCTATGCAATCAATGTCTTCATTTAGTCTTCACTTTCACGAAAAGAGAATTGTGTTTTTCAACAGATATGGATATACCAGGTGGTTGATGCCTTGATGGTATGGATACCACCAATACTAAGAGATGATAAAAGTATGCATTGCTAAAAAATATTTCCTTTGTTGGCAAGAGCCAGGTGGTTGAGGGTATGGCTTTTAGTGAGTCTTTTCTTTCACAAAAGGAATTTCTTTGTAGGGGAAGATGCTCAAGTCATTGTAGTGGCTATCATTGAAAGAGAGATTTTCCTATTAATATAAGTTATTATTCATCACATTTTCCACTGCAAGAATCAAGTCTCCATCATATACATCTACGGAGTCTCACTGAGGCTACTCAACTAGTTGCACAAAATATGCATTTAGGATTGAAGATTTGCAAATTTGGTTAGATGGGCCACGAATGTGATTGGAAATCAAAGCTTATCAATCTGCGGATCACGTGAACAAAAATAAAAATAAAATAAAGGACCAATTTCAAGAAATGGGCTCCGTATCTCTAATCAAGAGCCTCTGCATTTTCATTGCAAACAAATTAATACCCTCTTCTTATTGTTTGCCTCAATATATGATTTGATCCTGCAGCAGTTCTATTAACTTTTTTGTTACTTACTAGTTACTACAACCTGATTAATAAAGATTTCCTTGAACTTCATGATGGTGTGAAATGTGAATACTTCTGAAGTTCTCTAATTAAGAAACATAAAACTAATCGTATAAGTATTGGTCACAATTCATGTTTTTTCTTCTCTACATTTTCTCCTACCTAGTCTTTCCAATAGTAATTCATAAACATTTCAGATAGCCTTTTTTGCATTTTAGATGGCTCTACTCCTGTTTTGGTTCATAAAGTTTCCTACTAAAGCTCTTTACATTGTTTCATCAGTTGTCGTTCATTTGTTGTTAACTTCTGAACAAGTTTGAGATTTATACTTTTTAATTAATTTGGATTTAAAATAAGTACTCTCAACTCAAATTTGTCTTTTACCATTAGTAAGTGATAGGCCAAGAATGTATTGACCTCTTAGGTAAATTAACCAATTAATTAGCCAAGTGAATTAATTAAGTCAATTAACATGTAATACGTGTGGTAGCACAAACAAATCACCAAATAATTAAATGCAACAAAAATTAAATTTGACACGAATGATTTGTTTATGAATAAATGCAGCAGAAATTAAATTTGACACGGATGATTTGTTTACGAATGGGGAAAACTATCGAGGCAAAACCCCACCAGATGAATTTAAGGTCACCACTTCCAAGAATCCATTATTATTAAAACAAGCAGTTACAAGTAAAGGAATTCTAGTACCTTATACTAACTTACAGTTGAACCCTTATCCCAACACACAATTGGATTTGTAATGTAGTGACAATCTCTTTTTTCAATGCACGGGTCTAATTACGTGACTAACCAATCAATGCATAGATCTCAGTACGTGACTAACACATCAACTTGGGAAGGATGTTGGCTGCAAAGTTCTTCAGTTCATCCATACGATGAAGATCAAGAAGCTTCTTGGTTACAAAATCTTACGGCGTACAAACGCAGTAACTTCTTCAAGAGAAAAATGAACTAGGGCAATATTTGTCTCCGGTCACAATGTAAGTGCAACAACAATTGCAACAACCTTTGCATCAACTAAGACGGCTCTTCAAATAATCATTATATATGTCTAGGATTGTGAGAAAAGAAAACCCTATACAAATAACTTAGATATGCATGAAAAACAGATCTAGAAATCTGAATTTTGTAATTCTCGATAAATACAACTATCAAGTTATCTGTTGAGCTTCAAATATTAAATCTCGATAGATACATTTGTCGAGATATCTGTCGAGGTTTAATGAACAGCACTTCTTCACTTGAACTTTAATGATTATTAGAATATATAAATAAATAGACTCAGAGGTATAACGTAATATTCAGAAAGTTCATTCCTAAGTTCATCCCTGCAATGCTTCAATTTCGCATTCATTTCAAGCAGGCAGAATACACCCCCAAAAGTCACACATTAAAAAAATTTGGTCTTTAATTTTTTAGTTTTTTTATAGAACAATTTGGTTTTTAATTTGGAGGATGGATGACAAGAAAAATACACTCATACATACCTATTAGTGGAATTCATAAATTTTGGGGCCAAAGCAAAATAAATAAGAGAACAAAACATATATGTAGTACGTAACAGATAGGATGGGGTATTATGTCCGGTACAATTATCCCCTTTCACTCACAAAATATTGTTACTTCTTTCACTTTTTAACTTTAACTTCTACTCTTTTTTCACTTTTTTTATTCAATAGTTGAGATTGAAAACCATTGAAAGTCATTGCATTAGGTGCAATACCCTGCACCTATGTAACCTTGTTTTTTTAAGAAACAATATATATAACCTTGCCTGACACTTTCCTGCCATTTTTTTTTTTACCCCTTCCCATATAGTAGTCGACTCCAATTAATGCTTAATTTCTTGACAAAAGTCATAACTCATTGAAAACAAAAACAGAAACCAGATTACATAACAAAGGACTAGAGAATCTTATCATATTAGACCGAATCTCTTTGACGCAAGCCCAAGTGATTTCTCAGTCGTGGTAGCGAAGTCAGCATCCACTGGGCGATCACAGCTGGGCTGGCATTGAAATGTTTCGTTTCTTTCTTGCTCTTGGTTAGTGTCTTATTAGTGGTAATGAGTCTGTTTTGGTTTTTATTTTGAAGTGAATTACTATCATTATCACATGGAGATAATAGATTACTCGTACAGTCATACTAGAGCCTACGTCGTTTACCTAAACAAATTAACCTAAAGCCAAAAGGAATGCCTCCCAACCGAGGTGGTATTACATTTATCAGATACAAAATAGATTTTCTCCTTCCTACCAATTCTTAGCTTCGATAATTCAGTATGTTTCTTGATACAAGCACCATCAAGTGGTCTCTCAAAAACAAGAAAAATAGCCACCATTAATTAAATAGGATCTCATATTTGAATGGGCATGCAGTATGTGCCCAAAATGATGATTTTTATTGTACCTTGATTATGAGAAATACTCATCCAGGTTTATATACATCAATACATCATCATTGTCTTCCATAGTCATTGGAAGAGAAATGATCATCTCTGGTTAATATATGAAGATGAATTTTTTGAGTCACAATAGTAAACAACAATAGGCAACCATATGAAAATCATTTCAAGATGCTAGATACAAATCTTGCTTACGAAATTATAAAAAATTAAGAACAAATGCTGTTATTACAAATAATTATTTCATTAAACTAATCATTCGTATTGGTATACCTCATACATGGTGGTAAAAGGGTCTTCTGATTTTAAGAGATCCCTCATATAATTTCACCATTATTATCTATTCCAGCTACATGTTATGTTACATGTTGCATACATGAAAATATAAAATAATGTTAAGGGAAAGTGATAATGAAATGCTAACCTCAACATTCAGCTTTCATGATACATCACATCTGTGCTACGGAGAGAAGCATGACGTCGTACATGCTTCTTACAGGGTAACTTAAGATCACTTTATGCTTTTTATTCATTCCGCATGGCGGCGAACATGTGATTACAAACATGTGATGGTAGCTTGGGGAAAAGGAGAATATATGGGGAGAAGGGTCTTTTTTGTTCAAGAGGCAACACCAACTGTTAGATGACCCATTCCAGAACTGCTGCCAATGCCAATGCCTTTCATGTCCTTCCTTGCCATCTCATTGCTACTTCTCCGGGCTCCCACTTTCTGTTTCCTATCAACTCTTTGACTTTTTGTCACCTTATGAGTTTCTGAAACACGATGTTTATGCAAACTAGTATCCTTCTCCTTTCCTCGCTCTTTCCTCCCTGTGACCTCATTTCTAGTTGTAGCTTCTGGGGGAAAACTTTGGTTGGTATATGCAGTCTGCAAGATTTCACTGCCTCCAGAATGCTCAGTCAATGGGAAGTTGGTCTCCTCTGAGGCATCAAGTGGTTCGGATGTGTCAACAGATTCACTGGTAGAGGGAGCTTGGTCATTTCCTGCCTTAAAATATGATTTTGATCCTGCAACAGCTCTACTCCCTGGACTTGTAGACTTATTTCGTGCTTTATTAACTTTGTTGGTACTTAATACGACCTAATAAATAAAAATTTCCTTCAGAATCAGGATGGTTTTGGCTTATTTGTTGCCAAATTAACATCTGAAAGGCTTTATCAGACACATAAATGAAAGAACAAACTAATTATAATTGAGGAGAACAATCCAAAACATAGGACAACAAAGGCTAAACATCAAAATATGACAGGGAAGCATGTTATAGAGGTAGATACAATGGTTATAATGATATTCACATGCTCAAAATGACAAATTTACATGGGTAAACTCAAAATATGCCTTTCTTAAAAGTACTTCCTAAAACTAAATTCAGAATGAATCGCCTTAAGGGCTCTTCCTCTTCCCTATGGATAAGATATCATGCCATGTTATTTCACACAACACTGAACAAGAGAAAACCTAACTATCAGATATTATTGCTCATGAAATTTCTACAATTATTTTGGGTGATAAATTGAAGCTCACACATTAAGTCATGTTTTCTCTCAATTGGCTAGATTTCCACAAAGCAATTCTTCACTTGCATAAAAAGCTGTTTGTTATATATGAATGAGGCAGTTACTGGGGAACTACTAGGCCTTCAACAAACACATTGAAAGTGAAAAGAAAATTTAATTTTGAAGGAAAAATATTATGTGACTAGTATGGAAAATATTTGGAAATCAGAATGATATCACTGTAAGATGGTGTGAAAACTTTTGAATTTCTAATTAAAAAACATAAACTAATGGGATAAGTATTGATCACAATTCTAGTAATTTCTTTCTCTGGATGTTCTCCAAGTCTTTCCAGCAGTAATACAATTCAGATAGATTTTTTCTGCAGTTTTGCCTATCAAGCTCCAGTTTTGGTTCAATGATTTTCTTAAAGCTTGATATTGTTTCATCAGTTTATTGTCGTGTCATCTCTGCATGTAAATTACATAAATTCCAAATCCATTACCGATCTTATGACCCCTTAAAATCACAAGCGCTGGCTGAAAGCCAATTTTCCTCTAATTTCACATGCTTGTGGGTAGCCCACTGGGAGGGTCCAATGTCAGATGTGAAGAATCTGATTCCTCTAGTTATATAAAATGGATTTCTTTAGTCAAATAACCATGCAAAGTGGTCATAGAAAAACTATCTACATACCTTCTTCCCATCTGACCCTGATGGCATAGCTACATGATAAAAAGAAGGCATAGGCATTGCCTTGAAGTTTAGGCTTTTCCGGAATTGTTTGATCTCAGCTTTTGTCTTCTCCTGCAGTACAACTGAACCCATTAAGTTTCATTTTCTATGCTTCATTGTTATAACAAGAGGGGGAAGGGGCTTTGAACCTTGGTTCCCCTCATAAGGAAGACCAAGCAATGCCACTAAGGTACAAGGCTCTTGGTTGAACTAGTTAAGTTTCTTACAACCACATGTAATGAACATCAGCATAATTTACAAAACAACCAACTTTAAGAAGGTGCTATTTAATCCATATCTACTACATCCTTGTTTAAGAAATAAAATAAGATGAACCTTACTAGAAATTTTTCAAGTTAAGAATTTGGAATGTTTCTAACCATACCCACATTTAAAAAGAGAGAGAACCAAGACCAAAAATAATACTAATAATAGTAACAAATCTACGGCTTCTATAATTTTTAGCATCAAATCTCCAGCCAGTAGCATAAGAGCCTAGGTTTTGAATATCACCATTGTTTCATTATCCCAAGTACCGAGAGCATAGCAATACTTTGGATGATGTCATTATCTCTTTTAAAGTTAAGCAGCATGCATTGAAATTCCAAATAATTTTCAATTAGGATCTGTTTGGGAACAGCTTATTTTGCTGAAACTGAAAACTTTTTTACTGAAAGTACTGTAAATAAAGGTAAAAATTAACTGAAATAGTATAATGGAACTTATGAATAGTACCATAAAAAGTAGTAGGACCCATGAATAGTAGCAAAAATAAGCTAAATAGTAAAATAAGCTGACTTTATAATCTGTTCCCAAACGCAACCTTAATAAATAAAAAAAATAAATAAAAATTTATTAATTTAATATTTCGGCATACCTGTGTTTTTGCTTGAATTTGATTTATCTCAGCCTCCTTAGCATGCATTTTCTCCTCCAACTTCATATAGAACTGAGTCAGATGAGTCACAGGAGCAAAGGGGTAAGCCATTCAAACCTAATCCCCAAATCAAAGCACAATTGAAATCAAAGTTACAGCATGCTCACTTACCTCTTTCCTCCTTTCTGCTCGTTCGTTGCTTTTGAAACTGAAAGTTGCAGCACCTGGCCTTGCATCTTCCTTTGTTGAATTCACAGTGCGATGAAGCCTATAACGAATGAAAATGAAAATTTAGAGGGTAAAAAGATTAAATAGAAAGAGCAATCCTCATTGTGTTTGCAATAAACCTGTTTGCTGTTAGATGTCCTCCTGATTCAGCCTTCATTGAAGAGGGCTGAGATTCACCAACTTTCTTTCTCCTTGATCCCTTTTCACCAATACTACAACAAAAGAATCAAACTTGAGGTCCAAAGTAAGCATATAGGTTTACCACTAGGTCCACTACCAAGATTCCAAGAAACAATAAGTACCTTTTATTGTCATGAATTAATTTTGCCTTCTGACTTCTAGAATCCTGTGCAAAAAGAACAAGCAATAATAGAAAACAGAACACACTTAGTATTCACGTACAGTGTTAATGAATCTTATTATAATGAACTGCCAACTGACAAGAATGTTACTGATAAGGCACCTTGAATCGACTTCTCAATATATTGGCATTGTTAATTGCTTACCTCTGAGATTGGAGTTCTGTGCACAGCACATGTAGTTGGATAGCTAGTTTTTGATGAATTCTTTTCTATATTTGTTCTTTGTGAACTCTCTCTTTCCCTTCTACTTGGATTCTTTGCAGGGTCTTTAGATGCAGCACCAGAAATGTCTCTCTGGACTCGAAAAACTCTGGGCTTCAAAGGTTTGGTTCCCGTTGCAGCCTTCAACTAGAGTTAGAACATCAAGGAGTTTAAGCCACAAAGTAAAATATGTGGAAAAAGCTTAAAGAAATGCATGCATAACAATCTAGTGCTCATTGAAAATGAAACACACTTCCAGAGCATGTTTCCAGTTGCTACTTTGTTATCTTTACTTCAAATTATAGTTGCCATAGAACATACAGTGATTGCTTTGAAAAATAAGGAACTATAGACAAAAAAGTATGAGTTGTTACTGTGATAATATTCTTGTAAATCCACACCTTTGGAGAAGGGGTTTGCCAATGTTCCAAGCTAGTTTTGTCAACTTTCGCAGCAGGTCCAGTCTTGGGAGATTGGTCAATGCCTTTTGGTGATTTATCGGCATTTACTGCATCGCAATCAAGGTTCTGATTTACCTCAATATCTAGTTTGTCATGAACTAGGGCTTTACATGATTCATCAGCATTCACATCATCACCATTAAGATTATGGTTTCCTTTTATCTCTGGTTCATCATTAACTGAACGAAACTTGTCACACCCAGATTTGGCTTGATGTGTTTCCCCAGCATTAAAATCCACAGCATTACCATCTATCAAATTATCAGCATTGTTCAAACTGGATTCCATCTGAGGAGCAGAGAAGGAAACCCCTGGCTTCTCCATGCCACATCCTGTTACTTCGGATTCTGCATGATGCTCTGAACCCTCAGGGCTCTCATCAAAGTGAGCATAGTGGCTACCTTCATTTACATGTTCAAATTCTTCTCTGCTCTCCAAGATATCATTTTCACTAGTTTGATATTCAGACCCACTATGGCACTCGGATGAATTTGGAAGAAGAAGACCCTTCTTCTTGAAATGAGCTTCAAAATAAGCTTTCTTCTCAATAACTGAACCTGGTTTCGAGCATTTTTCAACCTCCTCAAGGTACCTATTATGTGAGAAAGATGACCTCCTTTCCCAAGATAATGGTTCTTTTTCAAACCTTCCAAATGATATAGATCCAGAATGTAGAGAATCTGCCTGCTGGTGTGATGAAAGTAGCCGTTAGAAAGAGAATAAGTGGAAAAAGACACCCATGAGAGAAAAAATGAAAAGTATGTTTTTCAATTCAGCCAGCTTTCCACTGATGCAAAATTTCCAAATACTTTGGCAACAGCCTCAACTTCACTCAATTCATTAGCACATGTGGAAGGTAGTTGGGTGCTCAATGAAGTAAACTTTTGTGGTTTAATTTTATTTCTAGTCAGTGTGTTTTGCTGTATTTTCACTAAAACAATAGAAGTTCTACAACAATGTGCAATTTTTTAATTGCATTACTGATATAGAAAATGGTTACTGAAAGATCCAGGAATCATCAATCATATATACAATGATTAGTTTCAACAAGCTCATGGGGTTGGAGATTTATTCTTAAACTCTGAGAAGAGGCAAGGGATATTCTGAGTGATAAAGTAAGGGATGGAAGCAAGATACTCCTATGGCATGATTCAAGGCACCCTGATGTCATATTCAGGCAAAAGTTGCATCAGTCCAACTGAATAGAATATGTACCTGGAGGCTTGCTAGATCAGATTATCTTGTAAGCATCCAGAGCAAGCTTCCTTTAAAGAGTTGAAAGATGAAGACAGAGCCTTATGGTCTGCCTCTCACAAGTTTGATTGTGCTGACAGCCTGACACTTGGAATGAAGTTCGAGCTAAAGGTAACAAGGTAGAATGGTGGAATCTGGTGTGGTTTAGCCTAGCTATCCCTAGGTACTCTTTTGTTGGCTGGATGGCTATCCTAAACAAGTTCCAAGGACGGAATGATACAATGGGTTCTTGATGTGGACAATGTGCGTGTGATCTGCAGGTTAAGTAATGGAGAGAGATCACCTCCTTTTTTGCAATGCTCCTTCACTAGGAGGATCTGGGATGATATAATGGGTCTGGATTTACTGTCAGATGCCAAGACCAACTGGAAGGAGTTAGAAAAATGGGGTGCTACTCAAAGAAATTTAGAACCACCCTCTGCAAGCTGGCTTGGTGGCTACTGTCTACCAATTGTGGAAGCAAAGGAATGCTATTCTAAATGCTAGGAAAATCTATACTGAAGAGCAGCTTATTGGCATTATTAAAAAAAGGATGCTAAAAGAATGGACAGCAAGAAGAAGTACAGCTATAACTCAGTATTAAATAGAGTACTCTGCTGTAATTGGCGATTCAATCCAGCCTTGCTCATTTCTGTCCCTTGATTTTTTATTCATTTGAGTTAAGCTGAGTAGTACTGAGTTTGTACAATTGACTCTAGGTAGTTGAGTTTTACTTGCCTAAAGTAGCTGTTGCTAGATGGGTTAAGTCTGTTGTGGCTTTATGCTTTTCTCAAACATTGCTGTGCTGTGTTTATTGTTTGGCAGTTCTGGCTAAGCAGTATGTGTTCTGCTGAATCTCAAGCCTACTGCTCTTGAATCACTGTTTTGCTATGTTAAATAAGATTCTAACTGATCCATCTACCCAAAAAATATATACTGTTGACAAAATCAATTGTAAGCTTCCATTTAATTGCAAAATGACATCAAATAATTCTATTTTTTCAACAAGCAATGCTTTTTATCCATTCCCAGAACCTGACTAATTCCTGTGATACGTAAATGCATATCCAAGCACAAAAACTTGTTAATGGTACTTCAAAACATGTTCTTGCCAATTGGATAGTCTGCAAAGTAATTAGCCCCCAAAAAAACAAAGAAGATCTAATAAAGATAAGCTTGTTTGGCATGATCACTAGGCTAAGCACAGTTTTAGTGAATCAAAGATAGAATTCAGCAAGCAGGGATTTAAAGAAATCCTTACATTTTTATCGCATTGAAAAGCAAGGTATAGATCATGAATTACAAATAGCAAATCACTACATTCTTTGCTGTACTTTCAAGGAAGTATGGATTAAAAAGCTCCAATTCACTTTGATATTTTCTGATTACATTCAGTAAAACACATGTATGTGCTAAGTAATCTATGGACCATCAGCCTTGACCCTGTAGATGAATACTTCTTATAACATGATACACACCAGACACACTCAAACGCCTTTTTTTTTTCTTCTTACAACAAGTGGAGATGGGAGATTCAAATCCAGATTCTCCCCATGGAGAGAACTAGTCAATGCCACTGAGCCACAAGGATAGGTTCTAAAAAATGTCATTTTTTTTTTGGCAAACCAATCAATACGCATTATGCATATGAACAAAGTATGTACTTAAGACGAAAGGCCGGAGAAATCAAATTAGACTAGCAGAGCCGATTGCAAATGCAGATCCTTTCATCATTCATATATAAATTTCTAAAAATAGAAAAGTAAATCGTATATTATGGTCAAATGAGTCAAAACTCTTTTTTTTTTTTTTCCCTCAATTTCTTTTAGCAATAATTAAAACCTCAAATTCCTACTACTAAGACTAACAATTATCAAAACCTCAAATTTAAGCACCAGTTCTTAAAAATAACTTAAGTAAATCAAACAACATTAGAGATTTAACAATGTAATTAACAAAGAATGAAACAAAGATTTATAAAAAAGAATACCTGAAAGCTAAAGTTATAGGATTCTTCTACCTCTCCCGCCATGATCAGCAAAAATCAAGCATTAAAACACTACCTAATCACCACTCATCAACAAAAAAAAAAAAAAAAAAAAAACATAGTCATTAAATCCAATTAAACTCAAACTACAATAACATCTAAATTAACACATAAACAAAAACAGACAGAGAGAGAGAGTGAGAGAGAGAGAGAGAGCTTTTAATGATTATTACCTTAAAAACGCATTTTCCAGAGAGACAAATAAAATAAAAGAAAACGCTTTGTGATTTCAAATGGAACAGTTTGGTTTGAATTAAATGGAGGCAAAAGCTTGTGATCCAATGAATCTAAAAAAGAGTGAGAATAATAAGCAAGCGTGTCTTAGAGTGAAAGCACAGAACAAAAACAAAAAAAATCACTGTGTTTTGTTTCTCTTTTTGAGTTTTGAGATCTTGTTGTTGTTGTTGTTGTTGTTGTTGTTGGTGGTGGTGTGTGAGAGAGAAACAGAGAGAGAGAGTGGAGGCTTTTGTGACACACTCTTTTTTAGAATAAGTGAGTTTTAAGTGTGTGTGTGTGTTTGATTATTGAACTGTAAATCTTAAAAGACGGTTGCTTAAAAAGCTTTGTCAATCGCAGTCAGTCATCATGTGAAGCTTGTCCTTTTACTTTTTGTCCTTTTGCTCTCTCTCTCTCTCTCTCTCTCTCTCTCTCTCTCTCTCTCTCTAAACTCTAAATCTGTTCTTCCGTCACTCGGATCGTTTGAGGCGCCGTTAAACTTGCAAACATGGTCAATTTTCTCGATTTCCAGTGGTTTGACTAAGAGAACATTAGTGCTAAAAAGAATTTAGCTTTTATTAGTACATTCAAAAAATTTGCTTATCTATTTTAATGCCTGCTTTATAATACACTAAATATCAAATTTTTTATTTTTTTATCACTTTATTTAAACATTCTTTATTTTTTCTTTTTTATACTTTATTTTATGGTTTTACCACTCAAGTCTTTTTCTAACTTTCCTTTAGGGTCTATTTGGATACCGTTTATTGCTGAAAATTGAAAATACTGTAACAAAATAATTTTTAAATGTGTGAATAGTGCTATGGGACCCAATTTTAAAAGAAAAAAGTTGTTGAATTTTAAATTTTTAGGTCCCGTGAACAATACATCGGACCTACAAAAAAAAAAAAAAAAAAAAAATTATGCTGGGAAATGCGCAAAATGTGCTTCCCAAATGGAGGCTTAAATAACTTTTTTTGTGTTTAACACCTAATTACAGTAAATTGCTAAAGAAATTTTACTTTTGGCACCTTAGATGTTTTTGGTGCTACAATAATATTTTAGTTATTGTAGCATATTTGATATCAATGCTCTAACCAAAGTCTTAAATGAGTCGAGTATTAATAATATTCTGGTTTAGATAATAGTTCAATATTTTTCATTTAATTTTATTTTAAAAATGAGACAAGCTCGAGTTCATCAATAAATTAGTGTCTGTTTAAGGAATTATTTATTTTCGATAGCTTATTTTTATAAAGTGAGACCAAAAAAAAAAAGTTAAAAGATAGTTTATTTTCTAAAGCTAAAAGTTAGATTACTTATTTTTGTGTTTAATACCTAATTAGATTACTTATTTTTGTGTTTAATACCTAATTACAGTAAACAACCAAAGAAATTTGACTTTTGATACCTTTGATATAATGGGTTTTTTAGTGTTTTTGGCACTAAAATAATATTTAGTTATTGTAGCACATTTGATGTGAATGCTCTAACCAAGGTCTTAAACAAGTCGAGTCAAGTCAAGTATTAACAAAATTCTCATTGAGATAATAGTTCAAGATTGCTCATCTAATTTTATTTTTTAAATGAGACAAGCTCAAGTTCTATAATAAATTAGTGTATGTTTAAAGAATTCTTTATTTTCGGTAACTTATTTTTATAATTAATGTAAGACAAAAAAAATTTTAAGTTAGTTTATTTTCTAAAAGCTTAAAGTTAGATTATTTGAAATAAAACTTAGACAAAATAAATAAATAAATGTAGGACTCATAAACTGTGGATAATTTAAGCAAAAAGCTAACTTATAATCAATTGTCAAACACGCATTTATATTACGGGCCCGTTTGATAATGTTGTTCTAATAACGTTGTTTTGGAAATACATGTGGGTGAAAAAGTGTTGTAAAAATACGTGTTGTATTGTTTAAACAACAAAAACTGTTATTTAAATACCCCTACCAAACACCCCCTACATGTTTAGACATAGTTCGGTTTATTGTCAGATAAGTTTGACTTTATTCATAAGTCACTTGATTAATTTGTTCTTCTTTTATATACTCCCTCCGTCCCACTTTTTTTGTCATTTTTGAAAAGTCAAATTTTTTAAAGGAACATCATTTATTATCTTGTCTACCTTTTAAAAATGTATAAGTTTCCAAAATTGCCCTTAAAAAAATTTATCAAAAAATTGAATTAGTAAATTAATAGGGATATAATAAGAACATTAGTAAATTAATGACTTTTATTTTTAGAAACAGGATAATATTTTGGAACATCTCGAAATGGAATAGATGACAAAAAAAGTGGGACAGAGGGAGTATATATATATATATATATGAGATGGGTTCAAGTACCTTTTTTAAACCATTAGATTTAAGTAAATCTGACGGTAAAAAAAAAGACTCTCATTAATGCTAATATTATGATTAGAATCTCATTAATTATCCCTCATTTATTATATTTTATATCTATCTTAAAAAAAAAGTGTTATATTTGACTCTTTCTCCACGTTTCTCTCTCTTGATTCAATAGCTTTATTTGCTTATATTGAACTGCTGGGGAGAGGCAGAGAGAGAGTGTGAGTGACGGTGAGAGAGGATTAGGGCTTTTTTTTTTCTTTTTTCTTTTTTATAAATACAGGTCGGGTTTGGATAATATCCATACCCTATCCGAACAATTCGGGTAATATCCATACCCTACCCGGTTAAGCTCTACTCATGAAAAACAGGGTATTACCCAAAACATTTGGATCGGGTAAGGTTGGATATCCATTACCCAGTGGATATGGCCATCCCTAGCTGGGGATGGGACAAGAATCAGGGTGAGATACTGCATTCTAAGGCCATACCTGTTTATGTTTAAAGCCATCTTATCTTGTGAGGATGGCAGTTTTTGGGTCAAAGCTTGCAAGTTAACGGCAAGATGACATTTATTTTACAGTAGCTAAGAAATCTGAATGAGGCTTGACTAAGTGAGTTATTCTTTGTAACTATACCGGGAAATTCAGACTCCTTTTTCTCACCCAAATTTCACCATTTTTTTTTTTTGTACATCTGCTATTAATACAGTCTAAAAGAAGGTTTTTCATGTCTGCAAAATTGCATGCGATTTTCCCTTGTTATAATTGTCTATTTAACATAAATTTGAGTTGATTTGGTTTGATAGGAAACGTCTATTTAGCTTGATCAATGAATTGCCCACCGTTTTTGAAGTTGTTACGGAGAGGAAGCCTATAAAAGACAAGCCCAATGTGGATAGCGAAGCAAGTCTCGGGGCAGCACAAAGTTTAGAAAGATGGAACTTAAGCTTTTTTTTAATTTCTTGATTCTTAATTATCTATCATTGAGGAGAATAGATAGAGAGAGAAACGTAGAGAAAGAGTCAAATATAACACTTTTTTTTTTGGTTTAGAGATAGATATAAAATATAATAAATGATGGATAATTAATGAGATCCTAATCAAAATATTAACATTAATAAGGATCTTTTTTTTACCATTGAATCTACTTAAATTCAATGGTTCAAAAAATGTGTAACTCTTTAAAATTACACCAAGGTATAACTTGAACTCATCTCTCTCTCTATATATATGGTAAATGTGGGGTCATGGGCCCAAATCATACAATTGGGTTTTGGGCTTTAGCCAAAAGCGTGGGGTTTTGGCCGAGAGCGTGAGAAGTTCAAATCCGAGGAAGAATATCTCCTCGAATAAGCTAAACGCAGATCAGGTATAGATCCTAATGATCAAAGTGACCTTTCAAGAAGTTCTAGTTATAGGGACGTGTACCATAAACATACAAGAAAGATGGGAATCCAAAAATATCTAAGGGAAAACTGCTACCACAGTATTGAATGCGCTATAGCTAATTCCCTGGCCGCATTAATGAGAAAGTGACCTCTGAACAGTACTTTTCCAGCCTTATAACCATCCTCCAAAAACTTCTAGAGGAGACTGATGGGACAAGTATCAGCCTAAGCCATCAACTATCCACGTGTAGGGTAAAGGTGAAGGAAGAAATATAGTATAAATGAGAATAGAGACCTTAGAGGAAGGGGATTGGAAAACAGAGAAAGAACACTGTAGCAATCACAATTGCACTTGTACTCTGTTTACTTGATTTATATGAGCACTTGCCTCCTTTGACATAAACACTTGCCTCCTCGGACAAGGAGTTCATCCATATTAGCCGTTGTCCAATTCACTAAAACCTAGTTATTTGACCCACTCTCTATAAATTTATTGTGCTGAGCTCACTAGGTCAAGATCCCATACATTTTGGGCTTGGGTTGCAAATCGTGTCCCTACAGTAAATACAACCACTAAATTTTTTTTATTTATTTATAAAATCTATGTTAGTAATAACTAATAAATAAATTGTAGTTAAAATTATATCGTAAGGGCATAATTTGGTTCTTAAGCTCAAAATGTTGTAGGATCTAGGCTTAAAGAGTCCAATACAATTAATTTGTAAAGAGTAGGTCAGGAAACTAGGCTCTAATAAGTTGAATAACAATTATAGTAAGTCTAGATGACCAGAAAGTAAAGATAAACTGGTTTTACCTGAAGAAAATCGTCATCAGCATAATCCGAAGAGATGTGTTCTTGTATATATCTCTTTTTTATTTGATTATAAGTCCCATTTTTGTGGCTACAGTGTTTTTCTATTCCTCCTCTGATCCCTTTTCCTTAGGGTATTCTTTCTCTTTTATACCATCTTCCTTCCTCTATCTCCACCCTCCATGTGTAGATCAAGTTACTAGCGTTGATCCCTATCCTATTAGCACCCTCCTGAAATCTCTGAGAGTAGGTGTAAGGCTAAAAATTACTGTTTAGGTATTATTTCCACATTAATGCGGTCAGAGAGTTAGCTGCAGAGCATTCAATGCGGTAGTAGTAGCTTTCTCTTAGATATTTCATAACTTCTTTTTGTCCTGTGCTTTCATGATGTATATCCTTATCAATAAAATCTCTCAGAATGTTGTTTTAGATGACAGACCACACCTTCTAACCTCTGCTTTGCTCAGCCGAGAAGACATTCCTCATCAGACCACCTTTCTGAATCATCATGACCAGACCCCTTTCTTTATTCACTAATGCGGACTTCCATAGCAGCATTTATCTGTCTTCAGATTATTAGGTGTCCTTAGATTGGGTCCCGGCCCAATATATATATATATATATATACACAACTGGGCCTATCATTTCTACATATATTATTTGAGTTACTTAAATAGATTGATTTTCGTTTATGAACTCATAAAAATTAGTTTGACCAATCTTCTATTGTTAAAAATTATGTGATTTTTATTACAAAAATTAATATTTATGTTATCAATAATTTACAAACTTCCTATAAACATATTTACAATCTTACACAATTCCTTAAAAAAAAAAAATTACACAACCCAAACTCATATTTACGAATTTGTTTGTCCCCTAACATATTAATATATTGGAAATTAACTCATTTAATAGTTGAACTAAAATTTAGACTTATGATTTATGTTGTTCACTAATAAAAAAAAACATAAATAACTTTTTTCATGCGTAGAGCGCAACTGTTAGATAACAACTTAAGGGCCCGTTTGGCAAGAGATTTCTAGTAACATTATTTAAGTATTATAAAAATATATATAGGTAAAAAAATATTGAGAAAATACTATAACAATGAAAACTTCATTACCAACATTCCTAACTCATTTAACGCTAGTTGTAACGGAAGAGCAGGCTGAAACTGACGGCAGATTAGAGCTTAGCAGCTAAAAAAAAGGAGAGCAATAGGGTGCGCCCACGTGTCCGGTTCATGCACTATTGAGTACAGAGGTTCCAGCTAAGATGGGAGGAGGGGTTGGGTGTGGTAGAGTTTCCTGTAACCGATTCATTAATTTTTTTTAAGTTCGGCATTGACTTGGGATTCGGTTCTTCACGTGGGTCCTTTGGCTATTCATTCATACATTGGATCACAGGTGATGAAAATCACAATGCACCATCTCGTGGCTCCACCTCCACTTGACGTTCCTCATTGAAAAATTCTTGATATTCATTCATCATTTAATTCCTAAAGCTAAAACTTCTCTCTCTCTCTCTCTGAAGCTCTTTTTTTTTTTTTTGTTAAGAAAAAAAAATTATTCTGTATTACATGTTTAAACAACTGTTTTGACCAATATGTGGTCTAAATACTCTTATACAATGGAAAAACTTTATTTTGATCGAGTTGAATAAAAAAAATTTTAATAGGTTGAATAAACAAATTTATTATGAATATTCCATGTATTTTAACCGCATATATCAGATTTTAAATCTAAAGCAACCAATTTGGTAATAACTAAAATTAAAAAAAAAAACTAAAAAACCATTGTAGAGTTGAAAATCCAATTCTTTTATAAAATCCATTATAAATGATCGATTACTATATGCTATACTCACAAAACATTTGTAGTCATAATCTCTATATATAACATATGTGAAGTTGTGAATGCTAAATTGCTTTTCTTTTGTAGAAGTTTCAAAAACTCTAGAATCCTTCTATAATGGGCTTCAACATGAACGAATATTACCCTCATGAATCAAAACCTCTAATACTCAAAGGATGTTCTCAAATAATTGCAGCAACAATAAGCTCACTAGGAGCCCTGCATCAAATGGTTTATATAAGTGTATTTAGTAGGAGTCAAAACCAAGCAACAACCCTTAATTCTAGCCGAATTCGAAATTTGGAACTTGGAGATTTCACTCAAGCAAAAAACAAGCAAGTTATAAGTGAATCTTGAGAACAACATAATGTGCCAATTCATAACAATTATATCTCACTCATTTCAAATCCAAATTAAGTTAAATTAACCTAATTTTTTAATTATACTACAACAATCAATGTGATAAAAACTCTATCTATTTTTTTAAAGTGCCACATGATAAGAGTTGTGAGTTATTTATCTTTTATGTTAATTGGACACTAAGTTTGTGTTTAAAATAACTTGTTTTTTTTTTTCTTTTATTTTGTTTTAAAAAAATAATAAGTTGGCCAAATAAGTTGTACCAAACAAAAGCTAAAATCTACATACATATACTCTTCATAAAGAAATTATATGGGAATTTAATGAGTTTTTGGATTGTGAGGCTGCACATGTTGATTAAAAATAGGCACCTTCTTCTTTTACTTATTTCTTTTTTTAATAAGTTGTTCTCAATCCAAATTTGATTCAGTGTGTGATAAATCTAAGAAGTTTTATATTTATATATTTTTTATTAAAAAAATAGTACAAGTTTGGTTTATTTTATTTTGATTGGTATAATAGGTTTTAATTTTAAAATTAATGTTTGGTTTACTAAACAAAGTAACAAACTCGATTATTCTAAAACCGGTTTGACCAAAAACAATTTAATATATCATGGAATGACCATGTTTCAAATTAACAATGGAACTTTGAAAAAGTGGGGCAAAATAAGAAAATAATTAATAGCTGAATATATAATCTAATAATCATATATGTTTCTATTTCAACCAACATATTCAATAATCAATTATACCAAAAATTCAATAATCAAATAATCATAAACAATAAAAGCAATCCAAATCCACACCTAACATGGCATTAAACTTTTAAACATTTGTCTCTCACGACAATGTGGTGCATATATTGTTTTATTGCCAAAAGTTCATCATTTCTAGGGAGGGCTATTGCCTTTTGCTTTGTTCCTAGAAGAAAAGTTTGTATTTTTTTTTTTTTTTAATTTATTTTTGGATGAAACTAAAAGTGCTCATGCTAGTACTCCATGAGGACAACCTCATGATATAAATGTCACCCCTATAGTACTATATTGAAGGATAAGGTAAGGAATTAAAGGACCCACTATAGTTATAATGATCTTCAGTGGGACCCCAAAACTTTTGGATGAATGATAGAATTATGGATTTGATGCAATGATTATAGCCGTTTGATTCGGATCCATGGTTTTTATTTCATAATAATGTTGAATGAATCTAGGGTAAGCAATTGTATCAACCTGTGTGTGCATGTGCACGTGCATGTCTTACTCTACCCAAACATATTGATGGGTCCCGGGCCGCCCACGGCACAGTGTGAAATCAAATTCGGATCCTGTCCAATTTTTTGACCTTGCACTTGCATCATAGCCGTCCATTTCAGCCCTTAATTGGGTACACAACGGTGGACCTCCACAACTTCACTGTGCGGCCGATATACGAAAGGACAGCTTTTTCGGCGAAGTTAAAGAGCAAAACACGTGCAAGATTTTGAAATATTCACACCGGCTCATCTAAGATAGCATAAAGGGCATGTTTGGATTCAGTGTATAGCGTCTGACAGTAGGTCCTGTGTATTATTTATGGGACTTATAAACTTTTTTTAAATAAAATTTTCATTAAAAATGGGTCTTATTGTATTATTCATGTAAGAACCAAGTATGAGATTTCTGGGTCTTAAATTGCTTGGGCTCACAATTTATTTGTAGTGAGTTTGAGGATTTCCTACTTTGGGTCGTTCTCGGCAGAGAGACTCAAAGCAACACTCAGTTTATTCTTTCTCACTTGATTGTTTTCTCTCAGTTTTTCTGAACCCCTTCTTCTCCCAAATTTCTTCTATTTATAGCCAAGGTTAGTGGGGAGATTATGATTACAGCCACCGTTAGTGCTACTGAAGGTCCAATATTATTTGGTTAAAGTGGATGTTTAGGTGAGAGGGCGGTGCAGCATTTATGGCCTTGGAACTTGGTTCCAGCTTGATCGATTATGTTCGGCAACTCAGTTTCCCGTGCATATCATGATTTTCCCGGACACGGCTCATTTGCTTGCCCGGGAAAGTTTAACCGATCACCTCTTGGAACTCAAAACCCAAAACTTGTTTTTACATTAAGGCAGTTTCAAGAAGGGCGTAGGGTAACTGGACCTTTCCGCTGGGCCTGCGCCCAAGGCCGGTATGGGCCTGGGCCCAGGGCCTGTATGGGCTTGGGCTCAAGGCCGACATGGGCTTTGGGGTCTCGATGCCGTACAATTCACATATTTAAAAATTATTTTGTTACAGTATTTTCAGTTTTCAGTTTTCAGCAATAAGTGGTATCCAAACAGACTTAAAGTCTAAAATATAACTTTTGAAATCCAAAAATTTCTCACATTAAATTATGGTTGTTCTTTCCTTAAAAAAAAAAAAAATTATGGTTGTTATAGTGTTTGTGAAAATATACAAGTTATTATAGTATACTAGCCTCTGAGCACGCGTGTTCAGAGACTCTTTTTTTTTTTTTTTTGGTAAAGGTTAATAATTTGCATTCATTATAATTTAGAAATATATATATTTTTTTTTCAAACAAATAAAAATAATAAATTTTAGAAATAAGCAATAATTGTAATTTCTTTTTTGAACGTGAATGAAAAAAAAAAATCCTAAGTTTTAGGAATTCTCTTTTTGAATTCAAAATGAAATTTGTTATTTTCTATTTATAATCTTATTTCTAAATGAACTTACCCTTCATTAATGAGGATATTTTTGAATCATATAAAAGAGTCTAGTTTAAAGAGGAAAATCTTATTATATGTAATATAGATGTAAAACAATTTTTTATGTTTTTTGATTGTAAAGTAGGAGAATGGATAATTATTAATATTGTATATGAAGAAATATGAAATTATTCCTTCTCAAAAAAAAGAAAAGAAAGAATAAGAAATTATTAAAAAATAAAAAAATTATAATTTAATGAGTTAAAGTATAAAATAGATAATTAAATTTGAGTATTTAAAAAAATGGTTAGTTAAAATAGAAAAAATAAGTTTTTATTTTAAAATGTACAATAGTTTTTGCATAAGACGGTATGAATACTGCTCAAGTAATATTAGAGATACTTGCAAATACAATTGAGTTGCCACGGCCACCTCATCAATATCTCAAGAATTTTGTCATGGATTGAGGTCACCCTGTGATACACTGTACCATTTAGCTATAATTTTTTTAAATTTTTATTTCTTTCTAAACACAACTATTTTTAAATAAAATAGATCAAAAAAAGCAAGCTAGTGGGGTAAATCAATTTCAAGTTTTCAACCGGACCCTTAGATGATTGAACGACAAAGTAATGATTCATACCTTTCATCAGTATCAAATGATCGAATTCATTTCAAGTGTACGGATATGATCTTGTTCCTTTCATAGTAAGCTTTGAAAAGGATGTTTAAGTTTGATGGTCTAATTCAATTCAAGTTGGCTCTAGACTGAATATTTTGCCAATGACATGCATCTCCCACTAGATCTTCGTGGTGGGTAGGATAATATAGATTGTGATGGCAGGATATATTATACATAGTTATGTACCACTTGTTACATAGTTATGTACCACTTGCCCACATAAGCCACAGTGGAAATTGTGGAATCCTAATGGTTTCATATCATATTCTTTTGGGCCCGGTTTACGAGTATCGAATGTCTATATGCAACCTAATTGTGTTTTATTTGGATTATAATTTGACCTGATACAAAAGTGCTCTGGTTTTTACTAAAAGATTTTCTAAGGTTTAATCCATAAATGTAGGCAAATTGTTGAATCACGTATGTAAATATTGTCTTGTGCGAATATTTTTTCTTTGATGCATATTTTTTTTCTCTATTTTTGCATCTCACAGATTTGAGAATTTTATGTATATTTCCTATATCAAAGACGTTGATCAAGGTTAAGTATTTTTATTGCAATTAAATGTTATCTATCTTTTGAAGTCAAGCTCTGTTAAATGGATATTTAATTATTAACCTATTATCCATTTGAAGCTAGTAGATAAATGATTCTAATTTTGCACATTGGTGTGTTTTATTTTTTGGTATAGATAAGATAATATTTAAAATATTGTTGTTTGCTGTTATGATGATTGTTTTTTACCATCACATCAAAACACGAACGAGTTATAAATTCTTTTATTTAACGACAAAACACTTTGTTGATTGACGGCAAAACATGTTTTTCTGACCTATAGCCGCGTTTTAAAAACGTGGCTACATAACCTTTTTTTTGTAGTGACGACTTCAAAAAAAAAAAAAAAAAAAAAATAAAATCCATAGGTGTGTTTTTGTGTTAATCCTAACGATCATGCTGTCATTCTTGTATTAATGCAACTTTAGATTAGCTGTCTTCTCAAGTTATCTAAATTTCTTTATAAAAAAAGGGAAAAAGAAAAAGTTTATCTAAATTTTCGTAGGGTTGGAACTTGGAAGGTATGCAGATGCTGTAGTGGAAAATATTCTGTCTGGGAAAGTACCATTTGACAGTAAACATGAACCAGAATTGGGAAACCTTACTAGTAAAGGGGACTTCCAATTAAGTTGCAACCAGCCAAATAAATATGAACATGCTACCTAATCAATGAATATATATTTTTTCCCTTTATTTGAGATGAGTTTAATAAAAAATAAAATCAAGCTAGCAACATCCTCCATATATTTATATTACGCCTTCATAAAGGGACAGTGACACATACAAAATGTGAGACCCTACCATGTGGCATTACACATTTCAGTCAATGATCTAATCCAAAAAAATATTGGTAATTGGACCGTATCATAAGATTTATATATTAAAAAAACAAAGAAAATGTCTAGAAACACAAAATTTTTTACAATTTCTTGCCACAACTATAATGTGGTAAAGTGTGATTGGGGAAGAAAAAATAATTAATGGATCCACGTGTAAGTGATGGTTAACCATTCACAATTTACCACATTAAAATTGTGATAAAAAAATTATGGAATAATTTGTGGTTTTAGAAGTACTACTCTGAAATAGAAGGACGTGGGCTTCAGGCAGTAGTTGTGACTTGTGACAATAGCATGGCAAGGGAGCTAGCAATGGGTCCTATGAATATTATATAGAGATTTTACCACAAATGTGGACATTTTAAGAGTAATACATTCAATATCACCCACGGAAATGTGAGTCTCACATTAGCAGCCACGTGATATATAGCTCTTGTGTGTACAATAATCATGTGGCTTCATGTGGTGTTGGTTTTTCTTCCTGGCTTTAACTTATTGTCGAACACATGAGAGAAAAAAGAGGCATATAGAGAGACTGAACAAAGTTTATTACCATTGAAAACTCACTAATAAAACTTTTCTATTAGGGTTTGTGGGCAGTAGTGTCCTAGGAAGGTCATTATTACATTATAAATATTTTTAAATCTATTAAATAAATTTGTAATCATGTAATTTGTGGGCATTCAGTCTCCTTAATTTGTAATCATGTAAATGTAGCACATGAATTCGAATACTAGCACTTAAATAAGGGCTACCTGCTGGTTCAACACCAAAAAAGAAAGAAAAACTTAAATCTGGGCTCTTCCAATGCGATTTCTTTAATTTAGGGCATGCAATTGTTTAAACTTCAATTTTTAGTTCATTTTCACTATCAGTTTATCTACAATTCTTTAACTTAGATTATGCTAAATTTCCTTGTAGTTTTCTTTTAGTTTAATGACACCTGATTTGGTTTTCCTAGCCTAGCTGTGTTCCTGTGGAGACCTCCATCAAGAATTGAATAGTGTTTGTTAACTTTGTTGAGCAAGAAAAAGAAATGGTTGAAACAATGACTGAAATGAAGAGGCTGAAATGAAGACTTGTCAATTAGATGAGAACATTGGATTCCAAAGTCAACAGCCTACTAAAAGTTTGCTTGCACATGGAATGTCTATGTAGCCCCATACAAACTACAATAAGTAAACGTTTAGGATAAACGATTGGCTTACACCCATGATAATTCGGCAATAGAAAGGGTGATAGGCTAGTTAATTATAGTTCTAACTAAAAAAATGAACAAAATTCTTGAAAACGTAAGTAGGAATGTGAATCCAGCCCACCATCTCAATGAACCAACTTGATCCAATCCAATGCCTCAAGTGGATTAGAATTTTGTTTTGAGCCACAGGTTAGGTCAGATCTAGGTTGATGAGTTTTTTCAACATGAATGATCTAAGTTTATTTTATTACCCTTATTTTTTTATTTTTTTATTTGATTGATTTTGGATTTTGAGATTCGCTATGAAATTGGAAATTTCAAATATAATTTAGGCATATGATATGAATTGAAAGTGGTTAACTGGTTAATTGAAACTTGATATTTTTATAAGACATGAAACATGTATGCACATCCCACCATGCCAACCGGTTTGTGTTGGTTTATACACTTGTCACATGTGATGGGTTGGTTTGGGTTGAGAAATTTCTCAACCCAACAATGAGTTTAAAAAACATTCCAACCCTACCCGCAGACCCCTAAACATAATTATGGAAATAAATCTAGAATTTGTCAGATGGAAGAAAACATTGATAACTATTTTACTAATAATAGGTTTTTTTATTTTTAATTTTTTGTATTTTACATATTAGTAAAATATTAAAAACATTTAAAATCATTTTAATGACAAAATCCTAACTCTTAAAATTCAAAAAGTTACATAAAAATAAAACAATTAACAAAAGATAAATATTACCCCATATTTTCTCCAACATCAACATCAACAATGGCAATTAGTTTTCTATTATTTACATTTGAACAGTAGAACATAAATCTCAAGGAGCAAACAATTGCATAATACAAATATTTGTTTTAAGAAGTACCTAACCAAAAAAAAAAAAAAATATATATATATATATATATATATATATATAAAAGTGAAAACTATTGCTATGTTTTGTTTCATCAAGTAAACAAAACAGCAATGTTGAACTTTATTTTCCTCCTCTACGGCTCTACCTAATATGAGGAACTAGTAGCTAGCATGACAAGGTTGTAGTAATGGGTAACACAAAAAGTGATAAAATTGGTGATTAACTTGCTGCAAGCATTATTCTCTGGACATGCTTTTTAGGAAAGATGAACTCTTGGTTATCTCCCGGAGTGGTTTATCAGTGAATCTAATGATATGATAGGCTAAAGCACCAAAAATGGTCCCTATGGGTGGCCCTATAATATAAACCCAAAGTCCCTTGTATACATGCACTACAAGAGCAGGCCCAAGACTCCTGGCTGGGTTCATAGATGCCCCAGATACTGGCCTGCAATATAATCGAGTAACAAATGTCAACAAATTTTGTATGATTGATGTTAAAAAAAAAAAAAATCCAAAAGTTTCCAAGGGCCTTTTTTTTGGCATTAATAAAATGAATGGAATGGAACCCTGTGATCATAATATTATATACCACCAACTAAGTGTCTGTTTAGTTTTGGTTTAAAATTTTGAAGGATCAGATAATTGTTAATAAATTATTTTAAGAAAATTTTGATACAATTTTTATGAAAAATATAAAAAATAATCAAAACAATTACCAGTTTTTTTCTTTTCCAATAAAAAATTTATAAAAATATATCCTAAAAGCTAAAACAATGCCTTTTAAAGTACCAGTTAACTTTTTTCATTTTGTAATCATAAATGAGAATATATATAGTTTTTTTTATAACATGACTTTTCCTTCATTTTTTAAGTTATAGCTGTATTGTTGTAAAACTAATTTTTTAAGTAAAATAAATCAATGAAAATAAACTTATACGAAATAAACAATGAGAGTGGAACAATAGTTGAGCTATAATCGACAATTTTCTAAGAAATTACCCGGCAACAAGGACGTTTAGAAGTATTGTCATTCCAACAGCAATTCCTGCCAATTCTCCAATCTACAAGGAAAGAAATTGTTTCAAACTTAACCAATTAAAAATATAAACTCATTGGATGGGAAATTTTG
This sequence comes from Quercus robur, assembly GCF_932294415.1. NCBI lineage: Eukaryota > Viridiplantae > Streptophyta > Magnoliopsida > Fagales > Fagaceae > Quercus > Quercus robur. The sequence continues at coordinate 2,141,325 of NC_065534.1, read as the reverse complement.
AAAGCTATATATATATGCTACTAACTGCTCTATTGTCTGTGGCAACGCCGCAAATTACAAACATCAAAAGAAAGGAGATGATGATCTCGATAACAAGAGATTGCAAATTGGATCCAGTCGGCACTGTTCCAAAGAAATCCTCTTTATGCACAGTAAAAATACCACATAACGTAGCACTAGCAAGAATTGATCCTAAAAACTGCGCCAAGATATATAGAGGCACCTGCAAAACCAAAAACTAACCAAATTTAGCGACCATATATCTATGTGCATGGCTGTGTGTATATATATATATATATATTTATAGTTGGACTAATGGAAAGTGTCTTTGGTGATGTATAACGGGAACAAGTTTGGGAATCAATCTCTTCAAAATTAAAGTTTAGCGATAAGGTTATCTACTATATACCATTTCCAGACTTAACAAAACATGTGTATTGAATGCAACTTTTTATATAGAGTTTTTGTACATGTTTGTGTCAAGTGCTTTCCTTAAGAATCCTCAAGAAACATTGGCATAATTGAAACAAATTGTGGAAAGAGGGCATGCGTTGGAGCCATTAATGAACCCGAGAAGGTCCTGAACACTAAGGTATGGAAGGAATTGTTTTTTTTCCAGTTGAGATAATTGGAATAGACAAAAATGATGAATATTTGACCAGGGAGGAAGAGAATGAGTGGTTAGGGAAGATTTAGGGGTGAGTTAATGGTAGAAGTATATGAAGGGGAGTTGGAACTTGGAAGTCATGAGGGTTGAAAAGGCTCCGATACCAAATTAAAAGAAGATAGTGTTTTGATTTTATTAACACCCACCCACATTGTTGAGTATTGTATGTATTGTATTTATATAATTTCTTGGAGACTGAGTATTATGGTGTGGATTTGAAAACCTGCCTGTTTGAGAGGGAAACGTCTAAAGATTGAATGAGTTATAGTCACTGCTGGATTAAAGTGAGCCCCAGATATGTGGCCAAGAGAATAAATCATGACCATGACAATCAAACCCCATACTACACAAATCCCTGGAAATGTTACTGAACCGTATATCTTATTGACAACAACCGAACCACACCCAGCAAAGATTAACATGTATGTTCCAATGGCTTCAGCAATAACCTGAAGAAAAAAATAAAATAAAATAAAATTGAGAGGAATAATGAGTAAAATTTAGACAAATCCTTAAGTATGATACTTTAAGTTCTCCAATCAAATTTAACCATATAGATGCATTGATAAATGAACCATATGGTTAAATAAGATTGTCACTCAAAAAGATAATATAGTTTTTGCTGAATTGGTCAATACAACCATGTAGTTGAATATAATTGAATAATCTAAGGAATTGTACATAAGTTTAACCCTTTGCTAACCTTTTGAATGAGCTGAACCATCTCCGATGAAGAGCATATCCTATCGGTTGCGCTGCTGCCACCGGCTTTGCTTGAGGTGCTACCTCCTTCCATCTTTGTTATTTCATGTAAAGACATTCTCTTCCTATAATATCAAATGCTTCTTCTTCTTCTCTTGTATGATATAATCTTTGTTTTTTTTAAGCAGCGGATAGAATCTTAGTTTTGGCTTAAGAAATAAATTTATATATAATTATATATATACATGTCAAGTAAAGTCAGGATTGATGGTTTACCTGTTTTGAGGAGTGGTTTGCGGATGTATATATGTGCTTCTGCTTTCTCATACAATCTTGACCTCAAAACTGAAATAACTACCAGAACTGTGAAGTTTTGTTTCTTTTTATATTAACCATTAAGCAGCTAAAAGATAGGTTTTCTTTCCCATTTTAGAAAAAAACTTAAGATAGGTTTTCTTTCCCATTTTATAATTAGAAAACACTTATTAGGTTTTATTTTCCCATTTTATAGATCACGTGGCAAAAAAGAAAACAAGAGAACAAAAGACTCAGAAAACATAATAGCAACCTCGTTGCAATTTGAATACATTAATTAAACACATCAATTGAAAGCAATAAACAATTGAGAAGATTTTGCAGAAGAATAAAGAAGCTGGCCAGTGCTACTATTGCGCCTCTAGCGAGTATCTAATGCCAGGTACTTATGACGCCCTCAACAAGGCTCTTTGCTTTGGGACTCAGGAATTGTTTGTTTGATTCCCACTCCCCCCCCAAAAAAAAAAAAAAAAAAAAACTGATTCTATTTGTATTTGGCTAACTTAATTAGTAGGTTCTAAGATTTTAATTTTGTAAATTGAAGTCCAAAATTTATGTAATCCTTTCAATTCAAAGTCTCTGTCAATATTTGTCATTTCTTTCTTTCATTATAAATAGCAATAAAACAGACTATGTATGTGTTTGGATTCCACTGAAGCTGCGTCTGCATTTGTGAAGCTGCGTTTTCGTTCTTTTTTTTTTTTTTTTTTTTGTTTTCACGCGTTTTTGAGTAATGTGGTTACTGTTCATGCACTGTTCATTGAACAGTAACCGCAAATGTTGACTTTCTACAGTGAACAGTGTATATATGTATGGTTTACGGACCCACAAATTACACTTTTCAGCAACTTTTTCATTAAAAATAGGTCCCACGGTACTATTCACACATTTAAAATTATTTTGCTATAGTGTTTTCAGTTTTCAGTTTTCAGTTTCAGCAAAATAAGTTTTATCCAAACAGACTCTATGTGTTAAATATTGTATTTCACCTAGGATTTGTGTTATAAGTCAATTTGACGGTCATTGAACAAAGAGTGTAGATAAATTGATAAAGAAAGCTCTATTTAGAGAGAGAAAACTTCGCTTAGAGTGAGAAAGTTGTTGCCAAGAAACAACAATTAATTAGCAATGTGAAACACAATATTTTATCATTAGTCCCCACCTACCCTTTTGAGTCTTTGTTGCTACTTAGAATAATGAAAATAACATGAGCTTCAAATTGAAATGGTTAAGCTTAGGACTTCAATTGATTATATTAAATATCTGGATCTAATTTCAAACAAAGTATATAATCTCTGAGTCTTTATAAGTAATTTACCTGTAATATATATATATATATATATATATATATTTTTTTTTTTTCTTTCTTAAATGGGAATGGGGAGTCTCAAGTATGGTTGTCCACAAAAAGTCTATTTTTTCACGTTACAGCCAAGGAGGTCCAAGACATGGACCAACAAGGCCTAAATATATTAAAATTGAGAGAGCCCAATAATGGTTATTTAGAACCAGCCCATTATCAAGGTCCCAGGCGAATCATGTTTTGTTAAACCTGATAAGGCAGAATAAATATCTAGACTCAGTAATCAGGAGCCCAACATGCACGTAATATAAAAGGCTCAAAAGAGAACTAAATATAAGCTCAAAAGGAAATAGTAGACATTAGTATTTGGGTTTTTAAGAGGACTAGATGGGCTCCCATATTGATCAAGCCCAGAAATGTCACCCTTACTGCATTAAACTCAGTTGAGGTAGAAACCCTACAAATGTTTAATAAGAATCTGAGGCCCACAGTCACGTGAGTTTCTTCACTATTCCTGTTTATTTAGTTGACAAATGCAGATTTTGCTGCTTCAACAATACTACCATCACAATCATTTCCACAACTTACTAATTTATGTAATTGTAAATAAGAATTTGAGGTCCACAATCACGTGTGTTTCTTCACCATTCCTCCTTGGTTTATTTCATTGACAAATGAGGATTTTACTTCTTCAACAATACTACCAACACAACTATTCCCACAACTTACTGATTTATGCAATTGTAAATAGTCGACGAAAAGTGGTGAGTTGTACAAGTTAGTAATAAGAAAAAAAATGTTCAATACTTATAATCACACTAGTTAACAAATTGTAAAATTAGATATGTTATTAAGGGTGTCTTTAAATTTATTCTTAATTATGAGTTGTGGAGCTACAAATGGGAAAACTTCACTAATGTCCTGTTGGCGATGAATCATGGTTTTTATTACCTATAACATTTCAAAAAAGAATCAAAGAGAAAAGTGTACTTTTTTTTGCATAATATGCAATGGGGGGGGACCAATGGGTGATTCATATTTGCATATTTGTGACCCATGTGAGCAGGTCTATCAGTGTACATCTTCATGATTCTCAGTACACACATACATGCATCGAGGTAGGGGCTGAACTGCTTTATGGACCATCCCCCCAAAAAGCTAAGAACATTTTCTGTCCTTACCAATGTAATTTGATTTGTTTTTCACCTTCGGTTCATTCGAAGTTGATTCTGATGAATCTGATCGAGCCCACCAAGGAGTAAGGACCCACCAAAGAAAACAAGCTTAAGGGTGTCAAAATTTTGACAACTTATTACTAGAAAAAAAAAATAAAAAATATAAATAAGATATAGAATGCTTCTCAAAAAAAAAAAAAAAAAAGATATAGAATTCTCTAAACTTTAAAAATTATGGGAAGAATAGAGTGATGATACTGTACATTTTATAAAATGAGCAATTAAAATGTAAATTTTTAAACAGAAAACAAAATAATAATTTAGAAATGTATTTATTATATTGTTAATGTGACATCAATCATATTCAAACTTCAGTAAAAATCAATGTGTAAACATTTAAAAAAAAAAGAAAAGCAAATCATTAACACTTGACGTACGTCTTTAACATAATATAACGTTCTGTGTTAGAGTTTATATTACTTTTTTTTATTGGTTTATTTTTTTCAAAGAATAATTTGAACATAAAGTAAGTTATACTTAACAAAAATAAGACTCTAAAAAGTTTTATATGATCAAATGAATTAAATAAAACCAAACACGAAAAAAAAAGTTAGTATAGTGAATGTGTGTATTGGACTACTTTTAGAAAGGCAAAGGCATTATGAGCCACACATGATCCAGCCTACAGGTCAAAAAAGCATGTTAATGGCCAACCCATTCAAAGCTTCTTCTTCTTCGTCTAGGTCCAGCTGCAAGTAATGTAATGCCAATAATAAGTTGAAGCCCACACAAGTCCCACATTTTTAACGGTCAGCACTGTCTCAGCTATTTCCATTTTATTACCATATATAGGGAAAGTCTATAAAAACAACAAAAGGAAATTTAGTAACAAATTTAACACTTGCTAATATAGTAAATTGTTATAAATAAGTAAAAAAATTATGTCAATAATGAGATTAGATGAGAATCGATTAGAGGAGAATCAGTACAGACTTACTAACTCACATGAAGTAAAAAATGTTGTCAATTTTTTTTAATGTATCATAGAATTGTTTAAGAAATTAAAAATCTCAATGATGAACACAAAAGGGGCAAAAAAGAGGTTAAATCAAAGGGGGACATGGGTCTTTGACAAGATGTGATGTGTAATCCTAACTTAAAAGGTTTGATCAAACTAAGTGTGTGTACGTGTTGTCATGGTTTAGTTTGTAAAAGGAACTTCTTTTGTACTCTCTCTTTCTCTCTCTCTCTCGCTCTCAACCCACTTAATTCAATCAATGGTCCCTCCTTGCTTTGGTCCACACCCCAAGCTCATGTCCGTGGTTTAGCCTACACTGACCATGACCCCTCTCTCTCTCAGCATCAGTGCCTTGATTAGTTTTTGTATGCTTGTATTTATTCCCATCTGAACCACAGCTTAAATGATTTTTGGTCCAATCCCCCCACTTGCACTAAATTTAATATCCTAATCAAGATTATCTTATCTGAAACACGATCAAGTTTGATATTTATGTTTCTGAAATTTTTTTCCCCTGAATAAATTGTCATAATAAAATTTCATTTGAAACACGATCAAGTTTTATATATTCAATCAAAGTCCAAGCCTCTTAGCTCACATCTTGTGTATGATAAGTGTTCTAAATTGAGTTCGTGTCGATCTTGTATTTCGTTTAATACACTAGAGCCAAATGTTTTAAAATAGTCTCGTGTCAATCTTTTGTTTCGTCTAATAAATATTAAACGCAAGTCTTACCTTGTTACGATTACGACACCAGCCACTACCACACTACCATTTGATTCTGGTTTAGTCATGCAGCCACTACCACACTACCCTTTGATTCTGGTTTAGTCATGCAGTCTAATCATAAAATCACAATTGTTAACGAACGCCAATAAAATTGAAAGTGTCTTTTTCTTTTTCTTTTTCTTTTTTTGGTTTTTGGTTTTTTGAAATTTGAAATTTGATTTGAGTGACTTGGAGCTACCGTTAATTTAGATGCAAGGTCCCCATTTATGCTGGGTAATGAAGCCACGCGTACGAGGACCGTACCATTTTTTTGCCCACCATATGTTCCATTATTTATTATTATTATTATTTATTTATTTATACATTAACAATTGAAGATGGATGATTTGTCTTTCAAAAAAAAAAAAAAAAGATGGATGATTTGAATTATAGATGTCTTTATTAGATACATCAAAAAAATGCCTGTTACATTGTAATTAAACTCGGTCATTATTTATTATATTTGGGTGAAGTTAATATATATTTTTTGGGTTGATTTTTTTGCTTATTCATTTCTTTGTGTTCACATCCATTTACATGTTGATGAGAAATATATATACACACACAAGTTCAATAGTTATACGGTAAATTTGAACTCTAAATGTTTATATTGAAAATATCAGATGGAGCTGATGAGTTGACTTTTAAAATGAATCATTCAAACTTATGAGATCTAATAACTCAAATTTAAAAAAAAAAAAAATGATGATAATATAAGTTTATTTTAGTTCACTTGCAAAGAGGGAATATCCTTGCATGATACTTGAGGGTCATGATTAGTTAAGATTCAGGGTCATGACATCAAAAAATATCTTACTCTAATTATTAGACTAATGCTGATTATATATATATATATATATATATATTTGGATTCTCTCTTTATTGTCAATTTCACACTCATAAATTTCAGGCAAAAAAAAAAAAAAAAAATTCACACTCATAAATAGTCGTGTCTTGTTACAGTACTCCACAACTCAGAACTCCTACGTACACATAAAATCCCATATTACTCTCCTAGATGACTGCACCTTTTCTTTGAGGGAAAAGATTTTCTTTGAACTATGTGATGGAAGGCACAAAAAGATATTTGCAATACTCTCTCTTCCTTCTTATCCTTCATTTTAACTACATTGAATTGGTGGGGGATGAACCCTGCAGGACCTTTTTGCCTGGGAAGATAAGTAGGTGACAACTAAGTTGATCTAACCTAGGGCTTATTGGCCACTGGATTTGGGTTGTTGACATAAAAGTTTGATAGACGCATCTTCTCCCCCCCATATGTTATTAAAAGAAACAAATGACCTATCATTTACTAGAAGATTGGTTGCGATTTTTTTAGTGTCAAACTTTTTTTTTTTTTTGGCTTAAAACAGGTGGGGGAGGGGGATCACGGTTTTAAAGCTCTCAGCATTGTGGGGACTGTTTTGCAGCTTTTCAAATTATTATCCATTGAATACCTTTGCAGCATATACTCTATATGCCATATAGAGTGGAAAATTGTATCCATATATTAAACCAGTTATTGTCATTCACATAGGGTCCCATTCCTTTGTACTCAAAGAAAAATTGTGAGTGAATGACTCCAAAGTCCACAGCCTCTATCAAACTTTAAACTTTAATTTTCGAAGAAGTCCCTACCTTAGTTGGATCCTATCCTCTCCAATCTTCTTCTCTCCCACCTGCAATAATAATACAAACCTTTGTTTGGCTTCAATCACTGGTTGAAACCCTAGCACCACATGACAAGGGTATGGGCATCCACATGAGTATCATCCAATGTTTCTGCCATGTGTCCTTGAAAAGTATGATTTGACAGTGCCCTCTAGTCTATGTGAAACCATGCACACATCTGTTGTAGAATATAGATATAATAACTACTGAATGTAATTAAACTTCGTGGTCCATGATCTTTATCAATTAGTCAAGTTCACTTCTCTAGCTTTGATGTGGATTGTGGTCTACACTAATAATAAATTTTTGATATATGATCGCCATTGAAAGTCCCTAGTTGAACATGATTTTTCTTCATTTAAAACAAATTCATGAAGTAAAATCTAATTAAAGATGTATTATGTCATTTAAAAGTTTGAATGAATTAACAGTCTCTATATAAATTATTAGATTAAGAAAATAAGATCTTAACTATGAAATAGACTTAGGATGCTGTTCCCATTTGTATTATAGTGTATTATGGAGAAACATTTCAAACTTTCTCCTTTTGAAATTCTTTTTACATGAAAAAACTAGTTGAAAAGAGAGATATGACAACATATATTGCACATCAATAATTCATTATTTGTAAACACTAGTTATATTGTCCTTTAAAGATTCATAAGATAATAAAAGTACAATCGTGAGCTAGCAAGAGGGAACATGGTGTCTAGGGGCACCGTAACAAACAAAATCAGTCCAAAACAAGCAAATCAAGAGCTTATCTAGCTCGATTATTATCATGAATGTAGGGAATTTGAATGAACAGAGAGTTGGACACATCAATGCATGCATGAAAAATGAGAATGAATTTTCTTAGTTGTTTTGGCGTAATAATTAACATGCCCTACCCTCTATCATTTAGCTCAAAAAAAATTAACATGCCCTACCCCCAAAGAAAATTACAATGGGAATTCCATCATGTAATTCTATTCGTGGCTAGAATGATATCAAGAAATTAAGCTAGTTGCTTTTATGAGTACACGTACGAAACATGGGTGAAGTTGCTCATAGCCTAAAAAGCTGATTGACCTTGTTTGTTCAAGCATGCCTGTTTGTTAGTGGAAATTATATGATTCTGAGATCGATAACTTTAATTTTTGTGGCCATATAATTAGTAAGCCTCCTTAATGTTATATTTCTCTCTCTCTCTCTCTCTCTCTCTCTCTCTCTCTCATTATTATTATTATTATTATTTTTTTTTTTGCCTTTTAAACTAGGATGAAAAGAATATATGACCGATTCCAATTAATCTATCGAGAATTTATATTTAACTCCAAAATTTTGAGACTAAGACTTTATTTGTTATTGTTGTTTAAGATGCATGAAGTGTGCCGTAATTGTATTATGAGGCTTAACGGGAAATGACCAAAACATGAGAGAAAGTAATAGTGAATGATAAAGATTGAAAGTTTTTTGATATGAAAATGGGTGCATGGCGTAGTCTGAGAGTTTTAAGAGTTGTTTTCTGTGAGGACTAGCTGAAGTTGCCAGGCATACTATTTACAGTTTCAAATTTTCAATGAAGGTATGTTGGCCATCCATTTGGATCCACCTAATGGGCCAAAATCTAAAGTTTCACATTATCACATTATCTAAAAAGAGCAGCTAATCCCGGTGTAGTAGAAAACTTGGGCCTTTAGGCCCATTCCTGGACACACCCGGGCCTCTGATGAAAAAAGAGGGCGGGGTTTGGGTGAGGCTAAAATTATGAATAAATTAATGCGTTTGTGATCAGTGACACAGATTATATAATAACTTTAGCATAAAAAGGTCAATCACATATAGTAAATATTTTTGGTTGACATTTTGTATTTTCATTTGGTCACAAAATACGAAGATAAAAACAGATGCAGATGAGCCAATTTTAAATACTCCGAAGTCAATTTTTTCTCTCTCTTTTTTTTTTTTTTATTAATTAAAAACAAAAAACAAAAAAACCAATGAAATCAACTACAGTACAAATGTGTTGACTTCGATGTTATTTTGAAGACAAGGTTAATCCTAAATATGTGACTGAATTAGAAGATTCCGTGAATCAGCGAAATAATAGTGGAATTGGGCAAAATTTTCAACTAATTAAGACGTGAACAGGTCCCTAATTAGTGTTGATGGCTTCAATTTTCCTGGTGAATGACTTCACTTACATAGGAAAATGTAATGATCATTCAGCGCACGTGGGGCATGAAAACCTTTTGTTGGTTTCTCCCTACAAAACCATGTGAGATCGTACCGTCCACGATGACTTGGTGTCGTAATTCACAAAGACCCATCGTTTTCTACTTGAGCATGTTGGTCTTGCCTGATTTAATGGCCGTCCTACTCTTTCCCAAGTATACATATTCACTGCCCATTTGCAATGCATTTGTCCCTAATATAGTAGTAATGTATAGCCCCTTGAATTTTGTGGAAAAAATATATTACTATGACTTGAAAAGAGGCTACGTTTTCGAGGCTAGTTTAAATTTTGCACTGCGTGTGTTCCCCTCCAATGCTACATCATACTAATGAATCGAAATCTTGGGGTTGACAATTAGCCCACCAAAATGGGGTATGTGATTGATGAGATGCTATTCTTGGCTGCATGAAATGGGTCAATTAGGGCCTAAATAGTCATTTCAAGCACACCACCAATCAATTAGGGGCTTAATAGTTAATAGTCATCCAAGGTTGTTGAATTTGAACTTAAATTGGGGGACGTAATGAATATAGTTTTCATACTCAAAACATTTAACTAGGAAGTTGGGTTGAGTTAAGTCAGGTATTAACTTGTTCAAGTTTGGACTGGTTTTATTATATCAAAGTTTGGTTCTCAAATATCAAGGTTGAACAAAATCTATTAAATGATCAATTAATTTTATTATGCTTTTACTAAAAAATTTTATGTTCCTAACCTGTTTGGGTATATTGACAGTTGATATGAATATACTCAAAACTCATTCTATATCATCCACTTAGCTCAATCAAATCTTATTATCATGTGTCAAAGGCCTTGTAACTGAATTGACATCTTCCCATATACAAAATACTTTGAGGTTCACGAGGAAAATGTTCGAGTTACAGAGTTAACAACATGTTGTAATTATCTCTTAAAAAAAAAAAAAAATCTTATCATCTCATCATCTACTCATTTTGGCCATGAATTCACCAAATTGAGTCAACTCAACTAAAAAAAAAAAAAGGAATGAACAAGACCTCAATTCTACTTGGAGAAATTGCACTTTACCACTTTAAATTATACTTTATATTACACTTTGCACCATAATCTTTTCGAATGCACGTTTTGCACTTTAAATTATGACTCCTATTACACTTTACACCCTGCCATTAAGTTTGCCGTTAACTTGGATGAAAATTCAAAATTTAGGATGTAAAGTATAATGAGTATAGTTTAGGGTGGTAAAATATAATTTATATTTTGTTTTTAAAGCATTGAAAAGATGGGCAATTAGGTCTTTTCACGTAGTGTCATATTTTTTCATCCAAGTTAACAGCAAATTTAATGTCAGGATGCAAAGTGTAACAAGAGTCATAGTTTAGAGTGAAAAAAGTGCATTTGAAAAGTTTATGGTGAAAAAAGTGCACTCGAAAAGTTTATAGTATAGTGTAACATGAAGTATAGTTTAAAGTGATAGAGTGTAATTTCACCCTCTACTTGCCTAGAAGTAGAAAGTAAAAATTGATAAATTTAAAAATAGTAATTAGTTCTTAGAATCACATTAATAGTTTTATTCGATATTCCACATTTACTACAACAACAAAAAACTCAAAAATGATAATCCATCTAAAGGCAAACGGTGGGATCAAGGTATGCATTATGATGACCAAAATATAGCCTAGCTTTTCTTTTTGTCCAAAATAAATATTCTTTGACTTTGGCATCGGAGTATTTATGGCTTGCACCACTTGGTATTCTTCCTTCTTTTTTCTTTTTTTTTTTTTTTTTTTTTTTTTTTTTTTTTGTGTGTGTGTGAACAACATTGGTATTATTCTAATTGTCTTTCTTTTTTTTTTTTTTTTTGGATGGGTCTAATTGTCTTTTTAGCAGAAGTCTTTTGCCCATGTCAACCGTGCAATAAAGTAGTTTATCAGGAGCCAAATTTTAGGCTAAAATTCAATAATAATTTCATTTATACTTTACTATCTTTAGTATTCACGTACATATTAAACTGAATTTGACTTGTTGAAGTTTTCTTAAGTAATTAATAAAACAAACTTAAATTTAAGCTTGGTTCATTTAGTTGGAATAATCAGCTTAAAACAAGCACCTTAAGTAGCCAACTCAAGTTTTTCTCAAAAAAAAAAAAAAAAAAAAAAAAAAAAAAAAGAAAAAAAAAAAACAAACTCAAGTGGTTTTTTTTTTTTTTGAGAAAGCAGCAAACTCAAGTTGGTCAAGAGTAGTTTGGTTTGTTTTATATGACTAGCTTATGTTATGATTTTACCCCTAAAGTTGACTATACCCAACCAATGGAATCAAAATCCTGTGTCGCAATATATATATGATCGGTTCTGTATTTTATTTATCGTAGTTTCATGCCTTTCTATTAAAAAAAGCAATCAAAGTTGAAAAAAAAAAAAAATCACGCGTTGTATAAAGTGGAACATTCTTAATGGGAAATATAATTTTTGTTTATTGCCAATATACTTATATACCTCATACCCCACTAGATTAGATTATTAATTGGAATTGATTCTAAAGAGGGGGAAAAAAAAGATTAGTGGAATTAATCTGAAGGCCAACACCTAAACACACAAACTCAAATGAAAGTAAAGGTTGTGTAAATAACTTTGTTTGACATTCTTTTTTCCTTTCAATATGATTATCAAGCCAAGGATTTATCTATTCCATGGCTATAAAATTACTGCTCATACCTGGAAATTAGGCAACTGTTCAAAAAACAAGCATGCCAGTACAAAGTACTTTGAATGTTTTTGATGGGTTTGGAGTTTGCTAATGTATCACATTCTCCGTTACTCATTTTATACTTATAGTACCATTCTAATTTAAGTTATTATTTATACAAGACTTTCAAAATTATTAATAAAAGGCAAAGGAAGGTTTCGAGGAATCAAAGAAATACAAATGGATGTACAAAAATAAACTTAATTGTGTAATTGAAAACTCAACATTGCTGCTATAAGAATTACAAACACTTATAAAAACACCTCGCTATTCTCACAAAATTTCTAACCAGTTTCTCAAATTAATTTTAGAAAAAAAAAATACTAATATTTCTTATTGCCTCTATTGCTAAAATTATATATACATGAAATTTCGGGAGGAAAGAAAGGTCAAAGTAAGGAAGTGTATTTAATTAATTTTATTCTTTTTCTTTTTATTTGTCTGCTAACAAGCGGTCTTTCTATTTTTTCTAAAGAATGTGACATAAACAGGATATTAATCAATCAGGAAGTTATCATGACAATCTATCTAGCTAATAATGCGACAATTGAAACTTGAATGAAATATTTTCAATCTCTCTCTCTCTCTCTCAATTACTGCTTTTTGAGTCCCATGAATAAACCTTCAACAGTACGTACTCACCTTCTTTACCAACTCCAAGCATTGTCGCTTAGTGTTTGTGAGTGTTTGTTCTCAATTTGCCGAGTTTCAATAATGTAGTTAGCCTTGAGTGACCTTTTCATATAGAGAGAAGAAGGAAAACATTGAAAAATGGTACTACTACTTCGATTTTGAAATAAATTTTTGTGCTTTTCCCACCCACCTAGCCACTTTTTAAGAACAAAGTTGAGAATGAACAAAACCAGCCCACCCCATTCGATTATACCAAGGAACCAGCAAGTAGGATTTGCATTCATCATATAACCCTTTGTTTCTCTCTTTACAGATGCAATGTTTGCCATCATGATGACCCTAATTGGCAGCATACTTTTGTGAGTTTGGAGTGATGATCACATCAACTTTTGAGAGGTGTGATGGCTTGTGATCATTATGAATGAATGAGATAAAATTCGTTCAATCACGTGCCATCATTTTACAGCTAAAAAAATGAAAAGATAAGTAGGAAATAGCTGACCAGTCCAGCCCACAAGGGCCACCACCCTAGTTAGCAGTTTTAGAGTGACGAAGAGTCCTCCTCTAGTAGGGTAGGGTTAGGCTTGTGGGCGCATCAATGACCAAAAGCCTTTGGCAAAAGTAAGCATGCTGCTTTTTGACTCTGCCTTTCTGCTTTCTTATCTCATTACTTTACTTCTCTCTCAGTACCCAACCCTCTCAAAAAGCCCTTAAAAGAGAGGTTCTAAGCAAAAAAGTACAAAACCCACTCAGCAGAAAGACCATGTGCTTTCAAAAATTTTCTTTAGCCTCACCCTACATTTTTTTTTTTTTTTGTCATTTTGCTTTCTTTGCGTGAAAGTTTAAAGGAAGATTTTTTGATGAACAAAGTTTAAAGGAAGATATGTCTTTGTCTTAATGCAAAATACATCATCTTTCTATTAACAAAATGACTAATGACCCCTTTTTGATCGATAAAATTCCTAAACTAAATTACAAACCAAGAAAGAAACGACAATATCAAATAATTGCCGGATCCACGGACAATCAAAACCAACACTAACAACAAAACTAATAAAAAAATTAAAAAGAAAATTATTCCCTCCTATTCTTTCTCCTCAATTCAGTAATCAACTTTGACACTTTTTATGTGGTAGAGGGGATTTTTGAAATCCAACTTTACACGCACAACTGAATGGGAGAGAATCAGATATAATTGACCACCTTCTTGTTTTTCAAATATTTTTTTTTGGGGATTACAACTTTCTTTCCGGGATTTTCTCGCTATTGTTCCCATTTGGCTAGACGGGCATTCCTTGTTCTTCTCAAACTTTTGGAAACTAGATGAAACTTCAGGTGTTAATAGGGGCAGTGACCCTCAGATCAAGGCTTCCACCAGAGTCAGATATATCTTATCTTTGATCCAAAGTTTTGGAACTTAGCGTACTCTTTGCCCTACCATTGATTTCTGCCAGAAAATCCTCATGCAACAACAACATATTCCGGTGTGGCCAATGCTCACATGTAAAGACATAATCACATCTAGAATTCTCTTCTAAAACTCCTCCTATTTTTGCTACTACTGTAAAGTGTAAACTTCACAAACCAAGAACAATGTAGTAGACAAGAGTAATAGGTAATGCTATCAACATCCCAAAGATAACCCTGCAATATTAAATTTTGAAAATTATAAAAACATTACTTTTAAGTTTTAATCAATTATTTTAATACATCAGTAAACTTCAAATAGAAAATTACTTACGCAGTGCTAAGAATGGCTGGATGAACATTGTATTCTTTAGCAAACACAAAGGGAACAATTCCTTGTGGAAGTGCAGCCTGTTGGACCACAATTTTCATGTTAGTGAATAAAAACATTTACCCCATGGTTAAAATAGGCATCAGTGTTTGAATTACCTGAACAATTGCTATGTGTAGCAGCCTACCGCGCAAGCCAACGGCAATGGAAGCCGCGGCCATTACCGCGGGGCCGGTGAGAAATCTTACTGCCATAGCAAAAGAAGCAACCGAATTCCCACAAGCTATTATCTTGGGTTGAAGAGCCATAAACAGACCTTTCAAAGTAACAACAATTACAACCAAATCAGTACGTACCAACACCATAGCATCCCCACACAAAAAAAATGAAAATAAAAGTCCATAGACGTATCAATCATAGTCCTTAATCCCACAAAAATCAACTACCTTCACTAATTAATATGGCCCCCTCGGTAATGGGCATCTATCACAACGAATGGCCACCGACCCTGGTCCCCGAAAACGACTTCCCAGTATTGGGTCCCATATGTCGGGCGGTCAATCTCATTTATTGTACAAGATAAAATCCAAAAACTAAAATTAAAGTCATAGGAGAAGAAAAATATCGGTCCTAGTCCATATACAATGCAGTAATCCATATCTTCACAGACGGACAGGGTTAAACATCACTACCAACAATCGTGCCCACCCCGACCATAATCCATGGTGCCCCAATTGCCACGGTTCCTAAAATCTTATATTGTCGCAATTTTAATCTTAAACAACAATATTCACAAGTCTATGTATGGAAAAAAAAATTATATGGTAAAATAACGACTACTCACCTAAGCTAAACATAGCCATTCCAAGCCCAGCATCGGATAGTATGGAGATTGACTTCTCTATTATTTTTGGCATAACCACATTCCACCTTCAAAATCAAGATGAAATTCAATCAGCACACTAAAATATTTTAGTATAAATTGTATAATGTGACTGTAAATTTTAACTTACCGATAAGCGACAAGTGACCAGACAAGACCAATGAGACTGGAATAGGTGTTGGGGTTGCGGATAAGTTTACGCCACACCATGATTAATATGAGACGAGTCATAACGCTAGCTGGAGGCATTTGTTTTCCGGTAATGGTCTCTGTAGCTCCTGCAACAGATTTCGGGTGAAGCTCAGCTGTTGAACTGGACCCAAACTTGTTGAGTCCAATGGGACCCTCTTTTTCTCTCTCTTCCTCTTCTTCCTCTTCCCTCCCTGCAAACGTGAATTCCTCCGCACCCAATCCCCCCTCACTTTCCCCAATCCCTTCACAAAAAAAGAAAAAAAAAAAAAAAAGTTAACTAATTGAACAATTATTGAATTTGCTTAACTATTTTTTGGCATTAATTATTGCATTCTCGTTAGCGTACGTCATAGATATGACACTTGTCTCAGGTGTTAAATGTGAATGTATGTATGAAGTGTAAATTAACATGTATACCTTTGTTGCTTTCCGCATTGTGCGGATGATCAGCAGCAACCAACATGCGGATCTCCTTGGCGCCTTGATCGGACCGTCCAGATTGCTCCGAGGCTCCGAAGTCGGTCCCACCGAACACGTGGAGCCCACCGCCTTCGGAAACCGGAGACGTGCTGGAGCTCCACACGAACATGTGGAGCTCCTTGGCATCATGACTCGCCTTGGTATTAGCAGTACCGTTATTCGGACCTTGTGGTGGAGCTTGCTGCTGAATTTTGGTGTTTTTAGTAATAGTTGATGAGAACTCAGGGTTAGGAGCTGGATACGACGCCGTTACGGGTTGAGCTGGATAAAATCCAAATCTCGGAGAAGGAACTGTCTGAGCCGCCGTTGAAGTACAATTCTCTTCGAAGTTCGAAGTTCTCGGAGTCGGACCTCGTGAGGACTGTACGGAATACACGTCGGCGGGACCGAAACTCGAATGCCTAGGCCCCGGCGGGAAGCCTTGGCATCCCATCATGGAGTAGAAATCGGAGTTGTTGAAGTTGGAGCCTCGCGGCGTCGGATTCCGAGACGAACTCAGGCTGTAAATCTCGGCGCCGGTGAGATTCGACGGTCGAGGCGTCAATGCCGGAAGCGAACACGGACCGAGCGATCGTCTCGACGCGTTCGATTTCCTCACCGTGACGTGGAGCTTCCCGTCGTCGCCGATTTCGGCGTCGGTCTCGAGGAAATCACGGCCGTCCAACGACATGACGTCGGAGTCGACTTTGAACGACACGATCGAAGCTGCCGTTTCGGGAAACTGCTCCATGATGAGCATCTTTGCGCCGCGGTACTCGAACAAAAAGAGAAGCAGAGTGTACCAAATGATACACTGCAAAACCACGACCTGAACCATGAGAGAACCAGAGTCTTTACCGTACATAGCTATGAGCAATGGAATTCCCATAACCAAGGTGTTTGGCAACGTGGAAAGTGAGAAAATCGTTATCATCCACTCCAAGCTACCGTTCTTGGTGAAGTTGGTCCAAAAGGTCAAAACGACGAGCATGATGATTTTCTGAAGCGTGTCGGCGGCGATGAACCGGAAATTCATGGAGTACGGGTCGTTGGTGGAGATGAAGTGGAAAGAGAGGAGAGGTACGGCGAAGATGGCGACGAAGCGGTTGATTCCGGAGCACTGGTCCGGCGAGAAAATCTTCCACCACCGGACGGAACCGTAGGCTAAGATCATCGCCACGTAGAGTGGAATCACAGCCGTTAAAACTGTGTACAAGTCTTTCCAGGTGATCATCTTTAAAGCTTTTTTGCTTTTTGTTTGGATTTGTTGTTTGCAGATCTAGTGTTTGAAGGTGAGTGGCATTGGAGGTGTGAATTTGAGAAGAGTGGAAGGGCAAAATGGGAAGAAAGGGGAAAAAACCGTTAGTAGTAACTGACTCCCTTTCTATAGATAGTTCTTAGCTGTACGCTCAGCTCTGCAGCTTTCTGCAGTATTGCTTGCTTGTTTTGTGAAAACTGAAAATCTCTCTACGCACACAGATATTATATATTACGAGGAGTGTAACTTTGAGAGAATGTATATATAGGGGAGAGAGAGAAGGATATATATGAGTTGAGTGTACTGACTACGGAGTGTGAAGACGAGTTAGGAAGTAACCGCCTGATATGGTTAGGTTAACCCAAGTGGGGTTAAGTTGTACACGTGGCATTTGTCACGTGGGATGGGGTTTTCAGTGACGTGGACACCTTTAATTGTTTTTTTTCTTTTTCTTTTTCATTGTTGTGTCTACGTTGAGGACCTCTATGCCGATTTTGTGGGATGGCAATGGCTTTTTTTTACAAGCTCTATTTATTTATTTTTAAATATATATAAAAAATTAAGATTTTATAGAGATAAAAGAACATATATTCTAGCACTATTATATGTATAATAATATGAAGTGTTTAAAATTGAAAATATATGAGATAGATAGGTCCACATGAATGGTGATGCATGATTAAGGTACATGCTAAGTTTTGACCAACTGAAAAAAAAAAAAAAAAAAACAGAGAGCAGAAACTGCTGAGTGATGGTCCAAATTTTCTCTTTTTTCCCTTTCAACCTTTGAAGGCTGATCTATGAGCCGCACCAATATAATCCCCACTCTTTTAAACTTTTCTTCATGGTCCTCCAGACATGTGACTCTGATACAAATCTTGGTTCACTTTGTCTCAGTTTGGGTCCGTGAAGAAAATAATTTCAACAACCATTGAACAAATTTTTTGTACGTATATAAAGATATACTATATGTGGCGTCTCACAATAAAATTGGGTGAATTGATCAGTTCATTCTTAGCTAGAGGAGTGCGTGATTTCTGGTAGGGTATGTATGGTAATTATAACGCACTATAAATGGAATTTTGTGGATACAATAAACGAGTGTAACGGTAGAAACTAAAAAGAGGTTAAATGATATTTTTTGTTGCGAAGTTGGCGTAGAATAGACAACACAGGCCTTCTTGGATTAACAAGTGCGTCAGAAATCACAACACAAAATCAAGGGGGTGCTAGTAAAGGCCATTGGGTTGATAATGATAGAATTGCATGAAATTTAACAGGTTAAAGGAAAACGATATTCTGATTTAGACTCGAAATTTCGAGTTTCGCTTAAATATAGGTAAATTTCTTCGTTAAGATCCCGAAAATAGGGCTTTTTCTATTTATAATTGTAGGGGCACGACTCTTAAACGGCCCAACAACGACGTTGAGCTCGCGCGTGAAAGATCCCCCACAATAATATTTGTAGAGAGTGGGCTTGAAAGGCTAGCGTTGGGTCACGAGGCGTTAGTACAGACCGGACCTTAGATAAACCCAGACTAGAAAAAGGCTTTAGTTCGGATATCCAAGCCCAATAACTTTATAAATTGAGGGATTGGACTCCTCGGATCATGTCCGAGGAGCACTAGTGTTTTTCTCCGGTTACCCGTCGATGGGTTTTCCGTGGTGGAGCGCATATATTATCCGGGCATTCTCATTCCTGGAGTTTTTTTCAGGAAGTGAGATGGGGGGCCACTTCCTAATTAGTTTACATTTCCTTTTATACTGGCCTACGTTTGTTGTCCCTCGTTCACGTGTAGGGTCAGTTTTTCCAGGACTGATATTTGTCTCGTCAATCCCATCCCAGCATTGTTGGGCATGGTTAATAAAGCCTAAGAATCCGGTTCTGTTAGGTGCAATGTCATATCAATGAGGGGTATTAAGGACAATTTCCCCGAGATATTTTCTGATCTTTTAAGTTTGCTTGTATGCCACTTTCCTCAATGAGACTTTGGGTCTGCCGAGGACTAAGCTGTCCTCGGCCATATCTTCGGGCCCCTTTGGGCTTAATATTTTTGGGCTTGGGCCCTGGCCTCCTTCAGTTTGGGGTCTGTGGACTCCCCATAAGCGAGCGGGCCAAACCCACAAACTATTGGGCCCCACAATAATAATATTTGTTTTTTCTATAATAACTTTTAATTTAAAAGTCAGAATAAGATTCTGTCTTTTTTGAGATGTCTCTTAAGGACAGTATTTTCTATTTTTGGCAAAAATTTCTATTTTGCCACCTAATTACGTGACTGATGCGAATTAGGGTTCTAGGCGTTTTCCTAACTGTCCTAGATTTTCTTTTTACTATTCTCACATATTATAACCTCTAAGAGTACTTGTAGTAGTGGAACTAAAAAGCTATATAGCTATTTTAGCTCCACCAAAAACACAAAAATAAGTATACAACAGTAGAGCTAAAGCTATTAGTGGGGCCAAAGAGCTTGTGACCCTTGCCCATTTTTGCTTTAGGGCCCAAGGCTCGAGTCGAGGAGGAATATTGCCAAGGACGTACAGTGAAGGTCCAAATGACCTAGAGATATAGCCGAGGATGATTCTATCCTCGGCATCACAACGCGCTCCTGAAAGAAAGTGCAAGTGCGGTATAGGAACAGTTTAAAGAAAAGCTGAACACCTCCACATTGATGGAGAAAGGATTCCTGGACAATATGGCAACAAAGGACAAAGGAAAGGCTGTCATTACTGCAATTAAATACTCTGCGCTAGACAGAGCAATGCTTTTCAGCTTTTACAACCACCCCTAACCACTTTGGGTATGGGTTGATGGGACAAGTATCAGCCCTGGAAAACTGAGCCTACACGTGGACGCTGGAGAAAGGGTAAAGGCTAATATAAAAAGAGAAGTAAGCAATCTAGAAAAAGGGGCTGGGAAAAAGGCCAAGAACCAGAGCCTCCCAAGCCATGCCGAGGAGAAAGACTTCTCGAGCGAACATGGTTCATTTCTGTATAAGTACCATGATTAACCACCGTCCGGTGACCAAGGCCTAACCTTTTAAGCCCACGCTCTACAAATTATATTATTTGGGCCCTTAACGTATGAACCCAAAACTATTTTTGAGGTCGTTACAAATTGAGTCCTTACACTATTTTTTTTAGCTTCATTGCTACAGTGCACATCTATCTATGGATGTGTATTGTAGCTTAGAGCTAAAAATAATAATAATTTTTTATTCATTGCCCGATTAAAATATTACCTCTCTCTCTCTCAACTCTGATCATCTCTCAACTCTCACCTCTCTCTCTCAACTTCCTCTACCGTTGCCAGCCCACCCCCACGCTGCCGATCCACGCCACTGGCTTACGCTGTCGATCCACACCGCCAACCCATCTCGCCCTTACTTGGTTTTTTTTTTTTTTTTTTTTTTTTTTGCTTGTTATGGGCTGTGGTGTGGTGCTGGTTGTGGTTGTGTGGGTAGATCGGCGTCGGTGGGTGACTAGGTTTGTCGGCATTAGTGGGCTATGGCTGGGTTCGTTGGCATCGGTGGGTGGCTTGGGTGGGTTTCGTGGTGGTTAGACATGGCAAAACGGGTCAGAAAATTATGACCTGACCCGACTCGACCCAAAAAATACCTGACTCGAACTCAATTTTTTTGACCTGAAGCAAAAACGGGTTGATCCATGACCCAACTCGACTCGAATCCAAACCATTTTTTTAAAACTTTTTTTTTTGGGTTAAAAAAAGAGTAAAATTAAGACAATATTGGTTTAATTGTTTATTGTGAGTTTTAAGAAACAATTGATACATTTACATAACTGCATGCAAATTAATTGAAAGATAAATGCATGTGGTTGAACATTCTGTAATGAGTAAAGATTTTTAGATATCAAATAGCAAAGTACATGCCAAGATAATTTATAGAGTTAAAAATTGTAGACATGTGTGAGAAACATTCACAAGTGTGAAAATAGTAAAGCCAAAGTATCAAATTAGCATAAATTATGAATGCTTATACCTATTTTTTAACAATTTATGTCCAAAATAAATGGTTTTTCAAAATAAATTATGATATTTCTTAGAGTATGTGTTGCTTAACAATGATATGATATTCATAAAAAAGACCATGTATAAATAAGTAAGCGATCAAACTTTAATGTATATCTCAAATTGAAATAGAGTGTCAACCATAATTGATAATAGATTATAAAATTAATTTTCAAGATTATAAATTTCTTATATGTTTTTATTCTTTATCAAATGAGTTATCCAATAAGTCATTTGTAATTTTGTTTTATATTTTGGGATGTTGATATTGTGTAGAAATAAAACTTGTGTAATTGTTTTATTTATTTTTGTATTATTTTGTTTTAGATAGCAATGTTTGGATTTGTATAATTTTAAAGTTATTGAATAAGTATTAATAAGTTTAACTGAGTTTATTCTTGATATAAGTTGTGAATTCAAAATAATGCATTTTACATCAAGTAATTTGTTGCATAACTTTCCAAATGGCAAATACATGTTGTTTTCTTAAAAAAAAAAAAAAATCATGTGAAAATACGGGTCAACCCAACCCGACCCGATCCGCAACCCGATTGACCCGAACCTGTTTTTAACTCGCTTAAAATGACCTGTTTTTGACCCGTGACCCGTAACCCAATTGACCCGACCCGAACCCAACCTGACTTGCCTGTTTTGCCATGTCTAGTGGTGGTGGGTGTGGGTGTTGCCTGGTGGGTTTGGTGAGTGTGGGCTTGGTTGATTTTTTTTTTCTTTGTTGTGGGCTGTGGTGATGGTGGGTGTGGGCTTGGTTGATTTTTTTTTTCTTTGTTGTGGGCTGTGGTGGTGGTGGTTGTGGTTATGGTTGTGTGTGTGTGTGGTTGTGTGTAGTGGATATATTATTTTATTATAGTGAATATATTATTTAATTGTAGTAGATATCTTATTTTACTATGATGTTTATATTATTTTATTATGTTAAAAGCTAAAATAGATTTACTGCTGCAACATGTATGTAGGTAAAATAGATAAAGTAACTTTTGGTGGATATATTATTTTATTATAGTGAATATATTATTTAATTGTAGTAGATATCTTATTTTATTGTGATGTTTATATTATTTTATTGCGTTAAAAGCTAAAATAAATCCACCGCTGCAGCATGTGTGTAGGTAAAATAGATAAAGTAACTTTTGGTGGAGCTAAGGGTGCGTTTGAATTGACTTCAAACTGATTCCGGAAATGATTTTCCGGAAAATTCGGTGTTTGGCTGTCACGGAAAACGTTATTTTCCGGAAAATGATTTCCGGTTGACCATGAATTTTCCCTTTGACCACGGAAAATGATTTCTGCCTTCATTTTCACTTCAATTTACTTCCGGAAAAAGAGAGAGAGAGAGAAGAGAGAGCCCAGATCAGAGAGAGAGAGGGACGATCGCGCCGACGAGCGGCGCGATCGACGATCGCGCCGCTCGTCCGACGATCGCACCGCGCCGACGAGCGGCGCGGTGCACGATCGCGATCGTCGATCCAGCGGCGCGATCGACGATCGCGATCGACGAGCTCGATCGCGCTCGTCTCTCGTCGATCGACGATCGCAATCGACGAGCGCGATCGACGAGCGCGTTCGTCGATCGCGATCGTCGATCGACGAGCGCCGCTTGTCGGACGCTCGTCGGACGAGCGTTTCGCCGGATTTGATGTATTTTCTGGTAATGATTTTACCGAACCAAACACCAAAATTAATTTTCCGTAAAATGAATTTTGTGACAGCCAAACACATGAAAACGTTTTCCTTTCCGGAAAATAGCATTTCCGGAAAATAGAATATTTTCCGGAAATGATTTTACGCGAACCAAACACACCCTAAATAGCTAAATTTTTAGCTCCACTGCAATGGATGCTCTAAGGTAGTCCAGTTTTCAGATTTATAAAAAATACAGACTTTATCTATTTCTCTCTAATGGATTCTAGAACCTTATCATCTTGTGGATTCAATGGATCCCTTGTGGATTTGAGGTTTTCATTCAAAAGCTAGCATGTTTAGGTTCTTTTCCCATTCAGAAAGTAACACATTTGTTTTCTTATAACTTCCGTGACATCAAAAGTCCTTACCAAAAAACTTTATTTGAGAGAGAGAGACAGAGACAGAGAGAGAATTAATTAATTACCAAAAGGAAAAAACACTTTGAGAATACCTCTAATCCAATAAGAAAAATACACCATATAGAGAAACGTTTTACAATCTAGTTCATAGCCATGATTGTCTACTTTGTAGATAAACTTATTGATACGATCCCACATTAGCTACTTTCTGTATGAAACCCTTCTTTCACGAACCTCGTCCATAATCATGATTAGACCTTCTAACCGACTCTAGGGACCCTCATTGAAAGTTTGATCTCTGCAACAATAGCACTAGGATGGAACTTTAGTGGTTTCAAACTCATTGAATAGATACAACCTATAGGAATATATCTTTTTGTATTGGCAGGTTCATTAAGATGGAGGGTAGGACATTCTCTCTAAATAGCACATGGTTTCTAACTTGTCAACCACTTTAAAAGTCATACATATAAGAGTCTTTATATAGTAGATTTGATAGGTTTTAAAGAGCAAATTATCAATTTAATTAAAAACACACCACAATACCAAATCCACAATTTTCAATCGAGTAGTGACCAAAGAGTTGTCGAAAATCCTATTTCGATTGATCAAGAAGCAATTGAAAGCTTAAGTCGAATCCTTGAGTTCAATCGATCGACAGTTGATTGAATGGTAGTTGAAACATGACATATTGTCTTCTTGAATTGATTCTAAACAAACTAATCTTGGATATTTCAATAACAAATATAGACTCAATGATTATTATATTTTCATGAATTTGCTAATCTAAAACTTAACAAAATTCAAAATAATTCAAATTAATAATCAACTTATTTTCAAATTTCTTAAGTCCCATTGTAAATATACGGCTTTGCTATAATGTATTGTCAAAAGTAAATAAAAGATGCAATCCTTTATATTTTTGGTTCTGTGGATATAGGTTTTAGTCACCAAACCACATTAATCTCTTTCATTTTTCCTTTTTCATCTTTTTCTTGATGTTCCATAATATTTTAAATTTTCACTACACACCAAAAGAAAATTAGGGTGTTGAAAGTGATGGTTAGCAATCCTTGGTAGCCTTCCATTTTATTTGTCCTAAATACATCACAAACTAATCAAATTTTATTTCTCATATACTATCTAGTTATATTCCATGACTAAAAGTTTTATCTAATCAATATTTTCTATCTTTCTTCCTTTCATTCTCTCACTCTCTTGGAATAGGCAAGATTCATTCTCGAATCCCTTGTCATTAACAAAATATTTTATCAACTGAGCTAATTTTCATCCATTACTTATTACAATTTCTAGAGACCATACGTAAGAGGAATAATAACAAATTAGGTCCCATTTCACTCATTTAAGGACTGCTAAAGCAAAGTGTTGATGGATTAAACAATTTATCGATTATTTAATCGCATATGAAAATATCACATTGTACCTTGGTACTTTTTTCTGACTAGATAACTTTGAAGAACGCACTTTCTGACATCAATCACTTAAGATGCTTCATGATTGATGATAATTGCCACAATATAAACATGTTATTTGCCATGCTTCATTTATCGAACTACTTCAGTACTGGGCATGGGAATGATTCTTAACTGGAATCAAGAAACACTATCTTGCATTTTTAAAAAAGCAATCACTGGAAAAATGGTAAATTTTTTTTTTTTTTTTTTTTGAGAATGAAAAATGGTAAAATTAAGTGTTCATAATCGAGAAAATTTAGTTCAGAAGAGTAATATGGTTGAATTCTGTGTTCATATAAAATTTTATCAGACTCCACCTGCCATAATACAGGCAAAAATAAAAGATTTCTTATAACAATAATCCATTACTTAGTGACAGAAGTTTTAACTTTTGCATTTAAAATGAAGCATTTTGCAGTGATATAATATATGGAATAATGGAAAATGTAATTACATTATTTTAGAACCCTTAGATAAAATTAGCTTATCAATTTTTTATTCAACGCAGACAATAGTACCATGCATGTTGGCACATCATTTTTGTGGCCGGGAAAGCTGGAACTACCTAGGAATTTTTTTTCTTCTCACTTTACCTAATATTCTTTAACTTCTATTTATGAGTAGTATTTCTGTCACACTTCATCTCCTTTACTTGCAGCTACATATACAAGTCCTTATCTTCTTCAATCTTCCACACCCACCTCCATTACCCATTTCCTCTTCCAACTCACCTTTTTGAACACTATCTTGTACGTACTTGTATTCCTTTTTGAATTAAAATCTTCAATTCTTCTTTTACTCTCTTATAATCATGGAGTTCTTTGGAAAGATTTTCCTTCCTATGACAGTGACATAATATAAAAAGGGTCAAATTAATGTCATCAAAGAAAGTAGGATGAGAGGGAATCAAAGCTTGCAAAAGATTCAAAAGGAATATATAAAATCTCATATAGATCATTGTTCATGCATCTGTTTAATTGAGATTGTTACGTCTAACGAATTGAATCCCATTTGCTTATAGGTGTAAAATATTGTTTAGAAAAGAGTATAGAGGATCAGTATGAGTCATATTCATGTTGACTAATATGGAAAACTATAATTATTCATTGTTGCGTACGTAGAAGAAAAACCTTTTGTGATCCCTTGTACTCTCTCACTAATTTTAGCCTCAAATTTCTATGCGGCTAATAGCTGAACACCATGGGATTATGACTAAACTGATAATCAAATAAAATTCCACGTTCGTTTTTTTTTTTTTTTTTTTTTACTGTCATCATGTGAGAAATGAGAAAGGTACTCATTGCGAATCTCTTTACGTGAGACATGCTAGTGCGGAACAAATCAAGATGAATGTAGAAATAGCATTTTTTTTTTAATTTAAATTTTAAAAGTGACTAATCTTAATGATATTTTGACAATATCATGCATATGGAGATGATAATAAGGCCCACATTATAACTAAGAATCACTTCTACGCTATTTCACCATCATTACAAGTATAAAATAATGAGAATTTTGTTTATTATGATCCATCAATGAAGTCATACTTAGTTTGCAACTACTAAAACTATTGTGAATCTTCCTTCTCTAATCTAGGAAGATCAATAGTGACAAAACATGTGAGGCAAAGGGAATGTGCTTTAGTTGATTATTGACTAACCATATACAGATTAATCCTAAAAGCTGGTTGCTAAAGCAAAGAGGGAACCATTGAGAGCTAATTATTTAGATGATCCATACCGAAAGGAATAATAGAATATGGAAGTTCTTGAGTAATAAACATCAGTCACATTCAAATGACTAAAATATCAGTCTCCTTGGCCCTGCATGATTGAAAATATGTTATCAAATCAAACAAAAGAAGCATCTTTTGGCAGTGAGGGTTACCCACCATGAAATTCCTCCTAACTAAAAAAATTTAATAATAACAACAATAATAAAAGAAACTTTCTTTTGGACCACAGTTAAGACTATACAGGCAATCCCCAACAAACCTACTGTAACTTATAAATAAAATATATATACCATGTTAATCAATGATTTCTTTTTCTCACACATGCAGACACAAATCATTAAAAATGGGGAATTCAAACTTAAGTTTTCTTAACAAGTATAGCATTTCTAGCTATATATCATATTGTGTTAAACTAAATTGTTCCACAACTCATTGAGTAATTTCTACCAGAGATTAAAAAGAAGAATAACAAAAGGTTATTTAAATACAAACAATACATTTTACTTCTTATTCAGGCTGATGCACCAAATTACTATAGCATCTATAAGACATTTTGTCATTCATATAAAGCAATTGCGATGAGTGCATAGCTGCTTTGTGGGTCTATATATAGACCCTATACTCTATGGATTGAACATTTGAACTTCAAAAGCCAACTTCACCTCAAACTAGCTACAAGCATAGACATGTTTCTATCCACCGACGGGGTTCAATTGTACCTGATCGCCTAAAGCATAGAGGACCCCAAAGACTAATGTATTGGCAATGCACATGGATATGCAAGCCTCAAGGCACTACACACGTGCACATCTATAAGCACACACGTGTAGGCCTGTAACTAAGCAAAAAGACATAGAGGACCAACCCCACCATTGCTGTTTCTCCAAAATAATCTTCCACTCTCTTTAGGAACCAAGAATCCCTTAGTTTTGCTGCCACTACTATTTCTAACCATTTAGTGCCCACTTCGTGCCCCATCTCCTACCACCCAAGAAATAAAACTGAAGATGATAAAATATTGGGCATGATGGGCTTACCTTAATGGGCCTGACGGATTGGGTCTCTTGGGCCTGCGTAAGTATGGTCCCAGCTTTGAAGGCCCATCACTACTGACGCAGCAAGGGCCCATGGTCCGGTAATGAGAATCCTTGCTCACCACGTTTGGAAGAATTGGGAGTAGAGTCCCACATTGAAAAGATGTGGGAACCAAAAAGGGAAAGTCAACCCCTTATCACTATAAAAGGCGTAATACCCACAGAAATCGAGGTATGCTTTATGAACCCTCTCTAACGCACTAAGTAAAAACAAAGGAATTCTAACTTGACCGTCGGAGAGCCTTCGGCCGGCACCACACCGGTGCTTCTCTGAAGGATTCTTTTGTTTGTTTCGTCGTGCAGGTTCGAGTCGAGCCGCGAGTGCGGTGTGACCCATTGGTGACGGTTATCGACGTCATCAGTTGGCGCCGTCTGTGGGGACTGCATAACATTCCTAGACAAAAGAGTTACATGGTACTCACGCGCTCGATGGCAACCACTAATGACGTCCACGAAGAAGCCCCTACGACTGCCCTCGAGAGACAGGTCAAGACGCTCGCCGCAGCCGTGGAGCGCCTCACCAAGCGAAACCACGACCTGGTAGAGCAGCTGAATCAAAAGAGTGCGGCGGTGAATAGCCAGGGAGATCAAGAAGGGAACAGTGCGGAGAGGAGAAATAATGACGGACCGCAGGAGAGCAACGCACCGAGCAAACAAGTGCGACGGGACACTAGCATCCCTTCAGTGACGGATACAGCTCCACAACCCATCATCGCGGAAATGCAGGCGATGAAGGAGCAGATGGAAGTGCTGATGAACGCTCTCAAGGGGCGAGTGTCCAGTGACCTTGACGACCTTGTCAACCGGACCGACTCGCCATTTACGGCGTCCGTCAATTCCTTCCCCCTGCCGAGCAAGTTCCGCATGCCGAGTATGGACAGTTATGACGGAATAAGGGACCCTCTCGATCACCTGGAGACCTTCAAAACCCTGATGCACCTCCAGGGAGTGGCAGACGCAATTATGTGTAGGGCATTCCCTACAACCCTGAAGGGCGCGGCGAGGATTTGGTTCAGCCGACTAACACCAAACTCCATCGGCACCTTCAAGGAGCTGAGCGCTCAGTTCACTACACACTTCATTGGAGGACATCGGTACAAGAAATCCACGGCTTGTCTGATGAACATCAAGCAGAGAGAGGAGGAGACGTTACGGGCCTACATATCACGCTTCAATAAAGAAGCGCTCTCGATTGACGAAGCCGACGACAAAATATTGGTGGCCGCGTTCACAAACGGGCTGAAGGGGGGTAAGTTTTTGTTCTCCCTATATAAAAACGACCCAAAGACCATGTCAGAGGTGCTTTACAGGGCCACCAAGTACATGAACGCTGAAGACGCACTGTTAGCCCGAGAAGACAGACCCAAGAAAAGGGACAGACAAGAGGACCCCCGACAGGACCAGGGGCGGAAGAGAGGACGGATGGGAGATCGAAGGGAGGAGAGACGCCCAAAACCAATGGGCGGAAGGTTCACAAGTTTCACTCCGTTGACCGCCCCGATAGACCAAGTCCTAATGCAGATTAAGGACGAAGGATCCCTGACGTTTCCGGGAAAGCTGAAGAGTGATCCCAACAAAAGGTCCAGAGACAAATATTGCCGCTTCCACCGTGACCATGGTCACGACACGGCCGACTGCTATGATTTGAAGCAACAAATCGAAACCCTTATCCGACAAGGGAAATTGAAGAAGTTCGTCAGTAAGGAGAGAACGGATCAACCCCCACAAGAACAACACCCCCGCCGAGAGAACGAGCGACCAAGGCCCCCACTGGGGGACATAAGGATGATAATTGGAGGAACAGGTGCGGCCGGATCGTCAAAAAAGGCTCGCAAAACATATCTTCGGATGGTACAAAATGTTCAATTGGCAGGCACAGTGCCGAAGATGGCAAGAAGGGAAGGCCCTATTATCGGGTTCTCGGAAGAGGATGCGAGACGCCTACACCATCCACACGACGATGCCCTCGTCGTCACCTTGCGGGCAGGCGACTACAACATCCACCGAGTGTTGGTCGACAACGGTAGCTCGGCCGACATCTTGTATTATCCGGCGTTCCAACAAATGAGGATTGATAGGGAGCTGCTGATACCGACAAACGCCCCACTCGTTGGTTTCGGAGGGAGTAGGATATTCCCTTTGGGCGCAGTCACGTTGTCGGTGACAGTAGGAGATTACCCTCAACAAATCACCAAGGACGTAACATTCTTAGTGGTCGATTGCTCGTCAGCCTACAACGCTATTATTGGACGACCAACGCTCAACTCCTGGAAGGCGGCAACATCAACTTACCACCTGATGATCAAGTTCCCAACGGAGTATGGGGTAGGAGAGCTACGCGGAAGTCAAATTGCCGCACGAGAATGCTACGTAGCTATGATGGAGGTGGAAGACCAGATCCAGGCCTTGAACATAGAAGAACACCGAACGACGGCAGAACCTACTGAGAAGCTAGAGGAGATAGTTCTCGACAGTTCCAATTCAGATCGAACTACCAGGATCGGAACGCTTGCCAAACCCGCAATCCGTCAAGAGCTCGTAGCTTTCTTGAGGAGCAATAAGGATGTGTTCGCTTGGAGCCATGACGATATGCCAGGAATCGATCCCTCGGTCATGGTACATAAGTTGAATGTGTTGCCCTCGTTCCCACCCGTCCGACAAAAGAAGAGAGTATTCGCCCCGGAACGAGACCAAGCAATAGCGGAAGAGGTCCGCAAACTCCAAGATGCAAGCTTCATCAGGGAAGTCTACTACCCCGATTGGCTGGCGAATGTGGTAATGGTGAAGAAAACGAGTGGCAAATGGCGGATGTGCGTGGACTTCACCGATCTTAACAAAGCATGCCCCAAAGATAGCTATCCCCTTCCAAGGGTTGACATCCTAGTGGACTCGACGGCTCAACACCAATTGCTAAGCTTCATGGATGCTTTCTCGGGTTATAACCAGATCCGCATGCACGAGGACGACCAGGAGAAGACTTCGTTTGTAACCAGTCAAGGTCTCTTCTGTTACAAAGTAATGCCATTCGGTCTGAAGAATGCAGGGGCAACATACCAGAGACTAATGAACAAGATGTTCGCACAGCAAATCGGGAGGAACGTCCAAGTTTATGTCGATGACATGCTGGTGAAGAGCCGGAAGGAGGAAGACCATTTGGAAGATCTCAAGGAAACATTCGGCACGCTCCGATCCTACAACATGAAGCTCAATCCGGGAAAGTGCGCGTTTGGTGTAACGGCCGGAAAATTCCTAGGATTCATGGTATCTCAAAGGGGGATCGAAGCTAACCCGGACAAAATCCGAGCCATAATGGAGATGGCCCCCCCGAGAAACGTGAAGGAAGTACAGAGCCTTAACGGCAAGGTAGCGGCATTGAATAGATTCGTGTCGAGAGCGACGGACAAATGTTTACCTTTCTTCCGAACATTGAAAAGGTCATTCGAGTGGACGGACGAGTGTCAACGAGCATTCGAGGAGTTAAAAACCTATCTATCTTCACCACCTCTACTGAGCCCCTCGCAACCAGGTGAAGAGCTCTTCCTCTATTTGGCCGTCTCCACTGTGGCCGTCAGCGCGGCCTTAATCAGAGAGGAGGACAGGACACAGAAGCCCGTGTACTACGCCAGCCGGGCGCTCCGCGGTGCCGAGGAAAGATACCAACCTATGGAGAAACTCGCTTTTGCGTTGGTCACGGCGGCTCGCAAGCTCAAGCCCTACTTTCAAGCCCATACCGTGAACGTAATGACCGACAAGCCCTTGCGAAGGGCACTAAGTAATCCTGAGGCCGCAGGTCGACTGACGCTGTGGGCAATTGAATTGAGTGAGTTTGACATCAAATACCGTCCACGTGTGGCAATTAAAGGACAAGCTGTAGCCGACTTCATAGCAGAGTTTACGCATGACGCGGACAAGGGGGCGGAAGAACCCCCCCAGTGGAACATCTACACCGACGGATCATCCAATAAGCGAGTTGGAGGAGCCGGCATAATATTGCTGTCACCTGAAGGAGACGAGATTGAATCTATGGTCCGTCTCGACTTCCCCATTACCAACAACGAAGCAGAATACGAAGCGGTAGCAGCAGGACTCGACCTAGTCAAAGCCGCCGGAGCTGAAAGTGTGGTCGTGCATTGCGACTCTCAAGTGGTGACCAATCAAGTAAACGGAGATTACGAATGCAAAGGGGAAAGGTTGAAGAGATATCTTGATCAAGTGAGGGCTAGAGTCGACGGGCTAAAAGCAATATTCGTCCAGATCCCCAGGGGAGACAATGAGCCCGCTGATCGGCTAGCCAAAGCCGCTTCAGCAGAGCATATGATAACACCGGGTAATGTGCTTTCCTTCGTTCAAATCTTTCCGCTAATAGACCCCGACAACATGCAGGAGATACGCTCCGAAAGAAACTGGACTACGCAGATAACTTCATACCTAAAGGATGGGATATTGCCTGAAGAGAAGGAGGCAGCGAGAAAGTTAAAAGTCCGAGCGGCAAGGTTCGTCTTGATAAAAGACATCCTTTACAAGAGAGGTTTCTCCCGTCCTTACCTAAGATGTCTCGGGGTTGAAGAGGCAGACTACGTGATGAGGGAAGTACACGAAGGAATATGCGGGAATCATTCTGGATCGCGGTCGTTGGTGCACAAATTGCTACGAGCTGGGTATTACTGGCCGACCATGCAAAAGGATGCTGAGTCCTACGTTAAAAAATGCGACAAATGCCAGAGGTTCAGCAATTTTATCGGACAGCCAGCTGAAGAGCTAACCCCCATAACGGCTCCATGGCCGTTCGCTCAGTGGGGACTGGACATCATGGGACCTTTCCCAACGGCGATAAGGCAGCTAAAGTTCTTGGTAGTGGGCATTGACTACTTCACGAAATGGGTAGAAGCGGAAGCCTTGGCCACCATTACAGAAAAGAACATTAGAAGTTTTGTCTGGCGGAACATAGTATGTAGGTTTGGTATTCCTAGAGTCCTTGTCTCAGATAACGGGAGGCAGTTCGATAACGGCCCCTTCCGTGATTTCTGCTCACAGCTAGGAATAAAAAACCACTACTCATCCCCCGCCCATCCTCAGGCTAACGGTCAGGTTGAGGTCACAAACCGATCCCTGCTAAAGATTATCAAGACTCGGCTCGAGGGGGCAAAGGGCATATGGCCAGAAGAACTGCCAAGCATACTGTGGGCATATAGGACAACGGCGAGGACTCCGACAGGAGAGACACCGTTTCGACTAACCTACGGGAGCGAGGCAGTCATCCCAGCGGAAGTTGGGCTCACAAGCTACAGGGTTCACAACCACGACGAGGGAAGGAATGACGAATCCATGAGGCTACAGCTGGACCTTATAGATGAGGTCAGGTCGGCAGCAGAACAGAGGATCGCTAGATACCAGGATCGCATGTCCAGACATTTCAACTCCCGGGTCCGACAAAGAAGCTTCCAAGTTGGAGACCTCGTACTCAGGAGGGTCATGGGTACAACTAGAGACCCTACACAGGGAAAACTCGGCCCCAACTGGGAAGGACCTTACAGAGTTACGTCGTGGAAAAGGAAGGGAACATACCACCTGGAGACTGTAGACGGAGAAAAGCTGCCGCATCCGTGGAATGCTGAGCACTTGAGGAAATACTACCAGTGATAACGACACGATAACCAGTTTTTCTTTTAAGACTTTTTGACATTATTAACTTTTCCATCAACTGTTTAACTATTTTTGCTACAATCTTGTCGTGCCTTTTTAAGCCCGGGGGGGCAGGCACTTTTCCTTTACACATTTCTATCAACTTTGATTTTCTACTTGAATGCCGTTACAATTGCCCACAAAGTAACGGAGTTCCACCAAATGTGCGGATGTGAAATATAGGTCCACAAAGTGGACGGACGGATCACTAAGGTGATGAAACATTAGTCCACAAAGTGGACGGATCACTACGGTGATGAAACGTAAGTCCACAAAGTGGACGGATCACTACGGTGATGAAACGTAAGTCCACAAAGTGGACGGATCACCAAGGTGATGAAACGTAAGTCCACAAAGTGGACGGATCACTACGGTGATGAAACGTAAGTCCACAAAGTGGACGGATCACCAAGGTGATGAAACGTAAGTCCACAAAGTGGACGGATCACTACGGTGATGAAACGTAAGTCCACAAAGTGGACGGATCACTACGGTGATGAAACGTAAGTCCACAAAGTGGACGGATAACTAAGGTGATGAAACATTAGTCCACAAAGTGGACGGATCACTACGGTGATGAAACGTAAGTCCACAAAGTGGACGGATCACTACGGTGATGAAACGTAAGTCCACAAAGTGGACGGATCACCAAGGTAATGAAACGTAAGTCCACAAAGTGGACGGATCACTACGGTGATGAAACGTAAGTCCACAAAGTGGACGGATCACTAAGGTGATGAAACGTAAGTCCACAAAGTGGACGGATCACTAAGGTGATGAAATATAGGTCCACAAAGTGGACGGATCACTAAGGTGAAGAAATATAGGTCCACACAGTGGACGGACTATCCCACAGGGATAATAAAAGAGCAAGTACGCAAAGTGGACGGACCACTGGCAACGTTAATTTTTATAAGTCCGTTCAAAAGTGTCATACAACACCACAGAATGAACGGATCCTCAATTGTAAGTGCTCAATAAAAAAAAAAAAATAATAAGTCCTCAATACGGACGGACAAACAAAATATTCTCACAAAAAATCCTTCCCCAAGAAGGGAGACGGAGCTTTAGACAAAATACTAAACAATTGTAAAAAGCATATCTTAACATTAAGCAAAAAGCCCCCAAAGGCAAATGTTTAATACAATTAAAAAAGAAGGACGGATTGTTCACAAAATAAAGTACATATGCATCAATCTTTCTTTTCTTCAGTAACCGGGACATCCTTCGACGGGGCGGAATCTCCGTCTCCTTGAGTAGCACCGTCGCCAAAAAGGTCCTCCGTATTTTCTGAGGCGACGGGGAGGGCAGAAGTCTGGGCTTGATCTTCAAGTTTGACCATCGTCAAATCCAGCTCTGGATAAGCCTTCTTGACTTGACGGAGAGAGTCATCAAAGCCTTGAAGGAAGGAGTCCGACAGCTCGCCCAAACAGGTTTCCGAGCATCGATACTCCTCGACGGCTGCCTCTTTCGCCTGACGGATCTCAGCTTTGAGTTGCTTGATCTCCGCCTCTTTATTCTCTATGGCCGTCAGCGCAGCGGCCGTCTTCTCCTCCATCTCCTTCCTCACCTTCTCAGAGAGCTCCAGCTTCCTCTCCATCTTGGTCCTCCATTGATGGAGTTGTCCGAGCTCTTCCTCCGTCTGCTCTGCCTTCGCGCGAACCCGGTCCAAGGCACTCTCACGGTTGAGACACCGGTCCAGTAGACCCTTCATCATGACCAAGGACTGCGAGTAGAAAAGAGACCGTCACATAATGTAAATAAAAAAAAAGGAGAAAAAAAAGAAAAGTATAAAAACTTATTTGACATAGCCAACCTGAGCGACGGCAAAGAGGCCCGTCTCCCCCATGGCCTCCGTCGAATGGTTTCCCAGGTCTTCGTAGTCTTCTGCCGTGATGATGGACGACAGTTTCTCCAATGCATACTTAGAGTCATCACGAAGAAGGGAAGGAGGTCTCTCTTGCTTACCGTCTGGGACCGTCATCAATCCCTTGCCCTTTCCCTGCTTCGCTGGGGTGACGGCCTTGTTACCCTCAGCCATTAAGCCAACCACAGGTTCAAGAGAGACCTTTGGCTGCTTAAAGGGACGGTCGGATTTTACCGTCAGTTTCCTTTTAGGGACTGAAGCTGATGCCTTAGGAACCTCCTCGCCGGATTCCCTCTTCTTGACGGCTTGGGACTTGATCAAAGCTCTCCTCTTTGCGTCATCCATCTCTGCAAATAATGACGGATGAAATTAAAACAAAATAAAGCAAAGTAAATGACCAAGTAAAGTTGACGGGCTTACGTTTGTGAACTCGCTCGTCGTATCTTATCGCTTCTTGGGTGGGCTCAGGACCGTCGCAGTACCAATGTATGGTCCTCGGGTTCACCAACTTCGCCCAAGTCCTTTCCTCCGGCGTAGTCTTCTTGCAAACCTTTTCAAGGAAGCTAAACTCCTCGAGGCTGACTTGTGGGCGCCGTCTACCTGCAAAGAAAGATGATCAAGATATACACATATAACTGGACGGATATTAAAAGCAACACAAAATTTAGACGGATGCATACGTGTCTGATTTATAACTGCCCAAGTTGTGTCGACGGGCATGAACTCCGTCTCCCCTGGATGGTTCATCCATCTGTCACCCTCCAGGAAGAAGTACCGACTCTTCCAGTCTCTATTTGAGTCTGGGGTCTCAAAGATCACCTTCAACAAGGGGCTCCGACTGGCAAAACTGTACATCCCCCTTGATCCAGAAATCTCGTCTGGACGGTAACAGTGAAGAAATTCACGGACCGTCAATTTCCTCTCCCCGTTTGACATTGCACCGTAAAGAATCTCCATGGCTATGAAGACCCTCCAGGCGTTAGGGGATATCTGGGTGACGGACAACCCCAGATACTGCAAGAGTTCCCTATGAAGGGTAGAAAGCGGGAATCGAAGTCCAGCCTTCAATGCCTGGTCGTACACTCCTACACCGTCTACCCCTTCGTAATAACACTTCTCCGACACATATGGTAGACGGATGGAGACATAGTCTGGGATTTGGAAGTTGGTCCTGAAGGTGCTGAAATGTCTCTCCCTGATGACGGATGTAAACCTATGAACAGTCCACTCTGGCAACATGATGAACTGCCTTAGTCCATCAGCGCCTACAACGGACTCCAGTTGTTTATCCCCGTCATCATCGGAACCTTCTACTTCGACTATCTCCACATCCTCATTTGTTGAGGATGAAGAGGAGGCAGACGGACTCCTACTTTCGCCGGGGCTCTCTTGGTCTTTATGACCGGACGGGTATACATCCTCGTATTCCGTCCCATCACGAACCACCGACTGGTTACTTGACGCACTAGACATTTCCTACAATTGACAATAAAACCTAAGACCGACGGGTTTGAAAGTGTTGACGGATATGAAAAGCCTAACAACAATGCATGGACGAGAATGTAACTTGACTATAGTGAATTAGAAGCACTTACCGAACTTAGCAGAGGATAGGTGACGGTTGGTGTAGTTAGCAGGTATTCGTCCTCGACGGATTGCACAGATAAGGTTGACGGCTTTTCTCTGACAGGGTTGACGGCTTCGCTCTGACAAGTGTTTTCTGAGTGAAAATTGAAAAATGAAAGAGTGAGGCGCCTTATATATATAGGAAGTGCACGGAAGACGAAGCGACGCTTCGATCCTATACAACGACCATTCAGAGAGTGACACGTGGCATGCTTAATAAATGCTGACAACCTGTCAGTACGTACCAACAGATTTGTACCCGCCATGTATCCGTCAACTTGATAATTCTTCCTTTGACGGGTTGATCCAGCTGGGACCGTCGTTCTATTTTGCATGAATCCGTCATAGCCATATGTAAGAACCGTCACCCCACTGATCCTTTGACCTTAAAGGTGACGGATCATTGGGGTGAAGGGGGCAACTGAAGATGATAAAATATTGGGCATGATGGGCTTACCTTAATGGGCCTGACGGATTGGGTCTCTTGGGCCTGCGTAAGTATGGTCCCAGCTTTGAAGGCCCATCACTACTGACGCAGCAAGGGCCCATGGTCCGGTAATGAGAATCCTTGCTCACCACGTTTGGAAGAATTGGGAGTAGAGTCCCACATTGAAAAGATGTGGGAACCAAAAAGGGAAAGTCAACCCCTTATCACTATAAAAGGCGTAATACCCACAGAAATCGAGGTATGCTTTATGAACCCTCTCTAACGCACTAAGTAAAAACAAAGGAATTCTAACTTGACCGTCGGAGAGCCTTCGGCCGGCACCACACCGGTGCTTCTCTGAAGGATTCTTTTGTTTGTTTCGTCGTGCAGGTTCGAGTCGAGCCGCGAGTGCGGTGTGACCCATTGGTGACGGTTATCGACGTCATCAAAAACGATTAAAAAAAATAGGCTGATCCCATTTTATAGCTGAAAATCCTTAGGGAAATATGTTATAAATGACCAAAATTGAGTGCCCATTCATATCGGGAATTAAGGATCAAAGTAAGTAAACGTGGCATGGCACAAAAAAAGTGATGTACAATCGGTAGATTTTGCTTGATTCTTAAAAAGTGAAAGTGGACAATAGAGTTGAGAAGTACTGCTATTATTAGATTAAAGAAGAGGATGATTGAGATGCAGGAAAAGGAAAAAGTTAGATTATAGGTCCCAAGTTGAGTGTTTCGAAGTGGCTCTCTTTATTGCAATTAGTACATAGTAAGAAGAGTTAAAGATAACGGGGGAGTCAAAAGAGGTGAACCTGTCGGCCCATTAGGCCTCTCCCCCACCCTCACCAGTCACCACCACCACCGTTCTCTCAAGCTCACCATGCTGCTGGAGCCACCAACCCCATAAATCCCTTTTCCAAAGCAACTAGAAACTAGTTGGTGTCATCATGTTAACTTGGTTTGTAAAGTATTTTAGAAACTTTTTATGTGAAAAGAAAAAATAAATTAATTGTTTTGACAGATTTTTATATGGATTAATGGGTGTCCCTTGGGAAATTATTAATAAACTATATTAAAAATGTTTTAAAATCACTTTCATGAAAAATATAAAAAACAGTTAGAAAAATTAATTATTTTATTCATTTTCCTATAAAATGTTTCTAAAAATAGTTTCAAAACCAACAATGTGCTTATGGGAAAATTATTAGATATTCTCGGAATATCATAAATGCGTACTTCTCCCTCTCACATGAATGGTAGTCCCACCATAAATTTAATTAGTGGGACCCATCATTTATGTGAGAGGATGGAGTACGTATTTATGGTATTCCGAGAATACACAATAATTTCTCATGATGCTGCTTAGGACATTTGTTAACATTTCCCTTTTTATATTTCTAATTAGAGTGGTGACAAAATTTTCTTAAAATAATTTATTAATAATTGTCTCAAGGGTACCCGTTAACAGAACTCGATTATTTTATCAAATTGTAGTCATTATGCATGATAGCTGTTGGGATCTTTTTGTGACCGGTACACTTGTTGCATTTTGATATATGTCGGAGGGTAGATCTAGATTTGCTTAGGAAGTGGAGTTTGAAATTCATGGTCATCCGATGGCTACTACCACTGTGTTTGCTCTTAGACTATGAAATAACATAAGGAGTAGGTGAAATAAAATTATAAAGGGTGTAAGAGGATCCTAAAATTTAGTGATATGGAGTGTAAGAGCTTTTCTATATATGAAGATAAAGTAAGCAAGAAATAAACACGTACGTGTAACTTAAATATAACAAAGAAAATTGCTTATAACGTACAAGACTTATCTTATACTCTAGTTGTTTGGCTTGCCTTTGAATTAGAGACACATATTACAAGTAGGATTCAACGGGGTGATAGTTACCCAAGAAGATTTAGAAACGTTAATATTGGCACATTGATCTTGAAATGAGCCATATATATGACTTTTGTTAGAATTTTGAGATTGCAAGTGTGAGATACCTGCCATGGTAGAGATGGAAAGCAATTAGCAACTACATATTGAGGTATTCAGCCAAGGTGGAAGGTGTTTAGGAATGGCACCCTAAGGAATTCGACAAAGAATGATATTAAGTGTTTTGTAGTAATGACACCATATATGGAGCATTCAGCTGCACACCCTACGGCAATTAACAGCACATC
This sequence comes from Quercus robur, assembly GCF_932294415.1. Classification (NCBI taxonomy): domain Eukaryota; kingdom Viridiplantae; phylum Streptophyta; class Magnoliopsida; order Fagales; family Fagaceae; genus Quercus; species Quercus robur. The sequence continues at coordinate 2,101,419 of NC_065534.1, read as the reverse complement.
ATGAGACATTCAACAATACTAGATAGGCAAGTAGTCATCAATAAGTGTGAGATGTTATAAGATGTTGAAGTTCGCTTATATTTGTTATTAGGCCATTAAGTTGGAGGCCTTATGGGCGTAGTGGAGTGTAGTGAAGCTACGATTTGGATTGTGTCCAGTGCACCAGTTACATTGGACATGTTAGAATGTGGACACGTCTATGTTCGTAGAGCAAAACACATTGTTGTAACTTTTTTTTTTTTTTTTTTTAATAATATACATGATGTATAATCCGTCAAAAAAGTGTTTTCAACGATATGACTCATAATAGACTCGCTGTTTGTATTAAACATAAAACATTTGCATGTCTCCATTTTGAATTATGTTATAATAACTTTTAAAGATGGTGGGTCTTTTCCCCTCTTTAGGAAAACAATGGTCTAATAACAAATCTACTTTTCATGTGATTAATGAATCTAATAAGATAGGTCAATTGAACATTAATTAGAGCCACACCATTCACTCCTTTTTCATCTACTTTCTTGCACTTTTTAATTACCTCTTTTCATGGAGGATAAGTGCCAATTCAAATCCACATTCTTGGTAGCGTACAAAATCTTTTTCGAGAATCTAGCATAGGAGCGGAGCTCATGCTAGTGGTGTTGGCTTGTTGTTATGAAGGTCCTTATGAAAGAATGTGGTACGGTTTATAAATCAAAATGCATATGTGACTCATCAAAAGTGTGAATATGAAAATAGTTAGTCTTATGTTAGAAGTGTGATATGCGAATAGTACAGTCTGTTTCTCTCAAATTATAAACTCATGAGTTGATTTATCTAGGAAAACAAAGTATTGCATAGTAAACATCATAACATAAAAGTCCTAAGCTCATATCTCAAGTTTCTTGTATTTTGCATCGAAGGGAGATTCTAATTCGACCAAAAAAAAAAAGTAGGCAAGGGTTTGGTAAGGTGATCAGCTCAATCATATTGTTATATAGGCTCTTTTTTTCAGGTCAAAAACACTAGCTAATCAATCACTTTCTAACCCAAATGAAATTGATTTTGTCATGTAAATGTTAAATCCAACAATATAACTCTACTTCAGGTCAAACTCCAATAAAAATAAATAACAATAATCTTCTTTTTTAGGTCGGATTTAATTAGGTTCTGATATTCGGTGCCTAAACCCGCAGGTGGGGCCTTCATTTGTTAAACCAAGGTCAACATTTGATTAGCCCCTTTTTCGAATTTCTTGAGATTTCCCAAATAATTGAAGTTATGAGTAAATTCTAGCTTCCTTTATTTTTTTTTAAGGTCCAATTAATAGATGCCTTTAAGACATTTATTAATAGATCATTATAGAAAATTTTTAATAGTATTTTTATGAGAAATATAATAAGTTGGCAAAAAAATTAAAAAAAATTTCTTTTCACATAAAAATTTTTAAAATTATTTTTTAAACCAATGCGCATAGAACATGTGTTAACTTTTTCATTTTTTTAATATTAAATTTTCTTGATTTGTCTCTTATAGTCTTACTAGGTAAAAATCTTTAAACCAAGCAAAACTTATCAAACTTCAATTCAACTTAACTGATACACACATCTGAGGAAGTAGGAACGGCATGATCATGTGGAATGAGATGATGCCCAGTTTCACATGCATCTTAATGTGGACATGTAAACCACCATTGTCTATTGCACACGTGAATACAAGGTTGACCTAATCTCTCAGGGCCATGACCATGATAAAGATAGGTTATCGTAACAAGATATATATTATTAAGATTGGTAATTGATTAATAATGATAATTATTATTATTTTGATAATTAATTAATTTCATTGGTACCAACGAAGTTTTACAGGAATTAGGTTTCGTGCTTGTGGGGTTGTCTTTAATATACATAAATACTAGTATAGTATAATATAAGTTATTTATTATAAACCCAAAGCCAACCATGTGAAAGAACATTCTTTTGTTTTGAAATGGTGTCACTCATTCTCATTCCTCAGCTCTTGTTATTCTCACAATGCCCTTTCTTATCTTTCTCTCTCTCTCTTTTTCTTTAACAATTTATGAAGGGTCGTGCTAACGGGTGCCCTTAGGATAATGATTAACAATTTATTTTAAGAAAGTTTTAACACCACTTTTATGGTGAATGGAAAAAAGCTATCAAAATATTAATTGTTTTTTTTTTCTTTTCCCATAAAAACTTTACTTAAATGAATTATTAACCATTACCCTAAAGACATCCGTTAACATTTCTCATTTCGAAAATACAACTAAGAACATTTTATCTCATTATCTCTTTGGAATTTGAATTTCCATCAAAGTATATATCATTAAGATCTAGTAGTACATTGTGATAAAAAACGGGTGAGGAAAAAAAAGAAAAAGGAGAGGGACATATTTAATGGTGCTTGGAGACATGTTGAGTTAATGTTTAGACATATTTTAGGTTGGAAAAGACCTTTCGTGGCAAAATTTTCTGACTATGTCTACAAAGCATGTGTCTACAAGACCATCCATTTGGAATAAAGCTTAGCTACTAGCTGGTGAGACTTGAGAGGTCCATATATATATGTGATATGGTTCAGTGCTTTAGTGAATTTATTCTACATGTTGGGTTGAGAGGGAGTGTAAATTAAATGTCCAACAAAGGGATCCATTGTGTTTAAAGTCCTGAAATGACAAAAAGATTTGTATTTGTCTACTATGCTTTATTGCTTTGGTCTTGAAAAAAAAAGAAAAGCTTATCACATTAATGCAACGTAGACAGATTTCAAGGTAGGTTTTTTTTTTTTTTTTTTTTTTTTTTTTTTTTTTCCAAAGACAACTATATATTGAACAAAATTGTATTAAAATCAGTTAATCACCTCCTTAATTATCATGAATAAACGGAAATGGAAGGCTCTATGACTTGGGTGACGCACAAGTGTCACTGGCACTGGTTTATAATTGCTGAATCACATCATTCACACACATTCTAAGCCATGTGCTAAACTTCTAAAATCACACTTTTTTTTCTTCCCTTTTTTTTACTTGTGAAAGGTGAATATTATTGAAAACATAAACATAATTTATGGAAACATACAAACGACCAATTAAGGAACCAAAACCAGCAAGTACCTACACTCCATAACAACGCAAACCAACACACACTCAAGAACATACTCACTACAAACATTAGACACTAAAACACACAATAACTAAAACCCGCAACAATGAGACATGAAACCAAGACTAGATGCATCAAGCTCATGTCAAATTACAAACACTGAAACACGTACGGGGTGGAGAGAAACCCATAGTGTCCCAAAAAAGACATTGCAAAAGGAAAGCGGGGCATTTGTCAATTTTCATAGTTTTATATTTTTGTGTCTTTTCTCTACCCAAAACCATATTCACATCCTCTTTTTATCTCACGATCTATTATTGTCAAGAGTCTTGTAATTTAATTGGTATCTCTTAGTGTTTTTAGGACAAAGTTTTGTTCCAAACTTATTTGGAGCTATCTTTTATAGCTTACTACGTGACAGTTTATAAAACTATTTTTATATATTATTTAAATAAATCACATGACTCATTAAAAAAAATCAATATAACTAAAATTATATTAAACTCTTCAACTACCATATAGTAGGTTAGAGGAAAATAACTTAAATTTGGTTTGGAACCCATCTGTTTCCTTCTACAGAGACTTATATGGTTCAAATTCTCTCTTTCTCATTATAACAATTGAATTATCACTGATGAGCTATTGTTACATAAACTAGTTCCAACACAAAAAAATATATATATATAAAAAAATATGGTCTTATAACTATTAAAAAAAAAATGCTGTATTGACAATCTGTTAGTACATATGGATTCATTATCCAAATAAAAATGTTATTTTACACAACTTTTCACCTTAATTAACTAATTGTAAAACAAGTTGTGCAAATTTTGGTGTGTCTAACATTTGGTTCATAAAGTAAGCTAAACATACGTCCTGACTAGGACAGTAGAACTCATGACATCTACGATCTAGCTAGGCCACTTGAATTCCTCATACTATCAATATGTACCTTACAATCCATATAGAGAATATTGTGTTTCACTGTTTCTGTACATAGGAGGTATATTGGATTTTCAAAGGCCTAACAAAAGTTTTCTTCCTGGAAAAACTGAAATACCAGGTCAAATTATTATGAGGTGATTTGCAAAGCCCTATAAGAAAGGATGAAATATGTCAAAGTAGATTAGCTCTGCTTAATTGGTTGCTAAATGCTAACTCTAAATTTGTAATTAAACCATTGAAGGATAATGCCAAAGTTTATGCCCTACAACTAATCAAAGAAGTGATGTAGTGCAACTTGATTTGAGTATGTCCTACATGTATTCCATCATTTGTGAGTTTGGTCCTTGTCTCGAGACAGGATCAAAGAGTGTTCCCTTGGGTTTATGCCAAATGAGAGGACATCTTTCACATTTCTTAGCTGTTCTTAAACCCCCAAATATGAGTTTTATGAAGAAATGTTTTGTCCAGTTTCAGTTTTCTTGATATTGGGCTTCTCATCACAACAGCTCATGATTTTACAAGAATTCAAGTAGGGCATGCTATGCATATACAACTTACTAACACATATTGTTGGCAGAAAACTGACCGACATTGTTGTGATTTCCCCAATTCGATACAACTCATTTGTAACATAAATAGATGGAAACACAAGCCAACAACTCCTATGATTCCATGGCCAATTCTTCCCTTCCTCAAATTAGATATGAACACATGGCCATTGGCTTTGATGAAAACTTATTGAACCGACTGATTTAGCTTAAATTAATAATAAATCATTTTCCCATAATTTATTATTAAAAAAATCGCTAAAATAGTTTAACTAATTGGCTTAAGGCACCAAGATTTAGGCTCTAATAAGTTCATATTCTAGAGCTTTCTAGACAAAGGACATCATAAATGATCACAAATTGACATCCCTAACTATATACTTAATGCTGGTACAATACAATAAAAATTGCAAGAGAAATATAGAAATTATGACAAAATTTATTTGTAGATCTCAAGTTCTCAACACAATTGAACTAGAGTTTATGTATCTTGCTCTCTTTAAGGATATTTAAGCCCTCTCGATTGGCAAAGCTCAACTCTTAACTTGTCTCCTCCAAAATATAGCCTAGTAATGTTGCTTGGCACAAACCAACCCTTCACCCATACCTCATCTTTTCACCCTTCCCTTGCGTGTGGCTTGATCTATTTTCTCATATATTACATTTAAGCCCTATAAGTCACTAAACTTATAAATTAATATGGATTATCTCTTCTTATCAATGTAAGATTCCAAATTTAACTAAAATACTAAGAGAAATGCTACATCTGCAACATTTTCACAACAATCAAGTTGTTATTAATTATTACTTGTTAGCAAAAAAAATAATTTTAGTGATAAACCCAAATTAAAACTAATAACAGTTTGTTACCTAAAATTTATTGTGAAAATGTACATATTATGAATGTATCATTTTTCAAATACTAACTCATTAACTACACATAGCTCCAACAGTTTCACACTTGATTTGCCAACTTACCATTTAATTAATTATCTCAAAATTATAAGAATTTCTTATAATTTTGACATAATTTAAGCACATATTCCATTTTGCTCACTCCTCTGTGACTTGAAAAACCTGACCAATGGGACCCCATGGGTTTGCGCAGATTTGGAGCTCATTGGATAACCCCTCCAAAATCCAAATAATTTGGGCTGAACTCACATATAATTTAGCTCGTGCTTCTGAGTTCTCTGAGTGCCTTTAAACTTTCGGCCCTTTTATGAACAAACACTGGGCCTGCCAATTAATCACTGGTACATTTTATTGTGCTAGAAATAAAATTTTTCATTTTCTTAAAGGCCCGTGGGATTTAAAACTTTTTGTTTAGTGCGTCAAGAAACTTTATCTTTTTTTTTTTTTTGGTTCAAGAAACTTTATCTATTAGACTTAGTTGATATATTACTTTGAATCAAAATCTAATTTCACAGTTTTTAAAGGATGAAAGGGGACTACTTTCTATTATGTATAATTGTTAAAATTATGTGGTTAAATAATTAAATTTATTATTTTTCAATAGTTTAAGTTTTTGGGAGTTTGATCACTGTCTCCTTCACTCTACTTCATATTTAAAAATCTCATGTGTTGGACTTTACCTATTAAAAGGGAGTTTGAGTCCACCCGTGAGAAAGAGTGTTAGAATTATATGGTTAAATGACTATTATTTTCTAGTAACTTAAACGTTTTGGAGAATCCACAATTTAACAATAATAAACCTTATGAGAATTTGAGGGATATATGTGAAAGCTTGGAAAGTCAATTCAGAATGAAAAGTAATCCTTCATAAGAAGAAGAAAAAAAAAAGCGCATGCACTATCATATCCCAATTTCCAGTTTCAGATCTTCATCCTATACCACATCAAAGCCCTAACTAGTTTTGCTTAAATATACAAACATATATTTAAGAGCTACGATCCAAAAAATATAGAGACAGATACAGAGGCGCAAGTTTGGGCTACGTTCTGAACTTTGAAGGGCCATTTGTGAGAAGTCTGTACCCAATGCAGAGGTTATTAACGGCCTCGCAACTACAGGAGCAGGTCAGCAGAGGCCCAAGGTAAATAGCTGATAGCTAGGCTATAAATCTATGGGCCATGCCCAAATGTTTAAGATTCTGATAATAAAAAAACACACATTTTAAAGATGGAGACTTAGAGATGTGAATGATGCCAGGAATTCAGACGAAAATTAGTGAACTTAGAACCACCCCTTCTTGTAAAGCTCATTAATGGAATTTTTTTCCCCCTACTTAAAAAAAAAAAAAAAAAAAAAAAAAAAAAAAATTGCAATAAGAGTATAAGACAATGAGAAATCTAAAGGGTAATGAAGCTTCGTTTTGGTATAGTTTATTTTACTTAAAATAGGTTAGACAAAAATACAATTTATACTTAAGTTTTAAAAAAATTATTATACATAACCAAATAAATTAAATACATCCCAAAAAAAAAAAAACTAGAGATCCATAAAGTGGATGGGACCTCATCCAACTCACTAGTTGACCACTTTCAGTTCAAGTAGGGTTGTTTAATTCTAATTATTAGGGTCGCTTTATATATCTCATATTACTTTAGGATCAATTCTTTGTAATATACAATCTAATCTTTTTGTTTAAAAAAAAAAAAAAACTAATTGCATAATAATCATTAACCCACGAATCCCATGGGATCTCTCAAATTTGCTTTGTACAATGACGAAGACGAAGTTCCATTAGACTATAAAAGTGACGTGACTGATATAGGTAAAGTGGTGACAAGCATTTATCTGAACTACAATTTCAAAGCACAGAAAAATAATGCACACCGTATATATATAGCCACTATAACCAAATCCGAACCCTGTCCCATTATACCTTATATTATTATTTGCAACTTGCAACTTTTTTTATTTTCCCCTTTTCTCTTTGGCCTTGGCCATGTCGGTTGTTGACATGATAAAATATTAGATTTTGATTCTATATGGTCCCAGATTATTGACTAACTTGTTATAACATTTCCAACTTGCAATCTTTCTCATTAGTTTCCTAGGTAAACATGCAAACATGACCAACACAACAGAAAAAACACCCCCAATTAAAAGTATCTATATAGGAATTGATATTAAACAACATTCCATAGACACATTTTTTTTTCTTGTAAACTACTATGAACATTATCTAATCTAATCTTTTCCTTTTTTTTTTTTTTTTTCTTTTTTTCTTTTTCACTTAAATGGGTCATTACACATGATAATAACCGCCTAACAAGCCGCCGGAGATTGCCGGGATTGAAGGGTGGACGTTGTCACTTTGGTAGACATTGTGGTGGTGGCGGTGGTGATGGCAGTCTTGATAGGACCTTTTTCGAGATTAGTGGTGGTCACGCGCTCGCAACGAGGGCACATTGTCAGAGTGGATGCTGGGAGGGGCTCACAACTATGGGGAGAGATTACTGTAGGTGGGCCCACTTTCATGGCCCTCAGCTCCTCAACCTCTCTTTGAAGCCTCCGATTCTGCTCTGTCAATGACCCAAACCATCTCTTCAAGTACTCACATTCCATCTCTGTTTGTTTTAGCTTGCTCCTGTTCAAATCACAATGTCTAATTTAGTTAATTATATATATGCATGTGTTATTTTTGCATGCTTTCAAGTTGCCATTGCACAAAAATATCTTGTTCTTCTCTTCTTGTGTGTGGCCTATGTCTACACTCTTTTTAATTTAGTGGATAATGTTTTTGTTTTTGTTTTTTTTTTTTGAAAGAAGAGAATTCAAACTCAAGTTCTCTTATAAGGAAGTATTGGATAATGTTTTTTTTTGGTTTGAAATAAGCGAAAGAAGGGAATTGGAACTCAAATTCTCCTAAGTATTGGATAATGCTATTGAACTACAAGGTGTATAATAAATCTTGGAATCAAAAAGTTTAGGTGCTTATGCTTATGGAGGTAGTACTTTTCAGAATTCAGAATCATCTATAATCTGGTTTTTCCTCAGTGATTTTTTTACCCTCGTGATTACTGAGTGATCAAAGTGTAATTAATGTTCTTACCATCCATGCATGCGTAGGGCACAAAAGGAAGAAAATTTGGTCAATTAATTTTCAATGTTTCAAAGGTAAAAATAAGTGCATCAATTTCCCATTTTAAAAAAAGAAGTGCAACAATTTCTTCTATAATAACAATTACTACTGGTACTAGCTAGTATCATAATAAAGTAAAGCGCATAATATTGTTCTAAAACATCTTGATTCATAAACAGTTTCAACTGATCTATTATTATGCTTAAGAAATGGCAATTTAATATTCAATTAATAATAATAAATAAAAGAAAAGAAACTGCAATTTCCCCAATTGCCACAACTACAAGAAACAAAATGAAGATAATTAAGAAAGTAGTAGATATAACGTAGTTATTACTATGTACAAACTAATTAAAGATCTTTAATTGGCATCCTCTAGAGGATACCATTGCTTTTATTGGCATCAATTCGATAATTTAGCACACGTTACACGTAATGTCTAATTACATAAATGCATGGCTAGTCCAAAAGCATAACTAGTCAAAGTTGCACTTATTAGAGTGAAGCACACGAGGAAGAAGAACTTATGGACCTCAATGTACTGATCCTTATAATAAATAGAGTGCTATCATTATTATTTATACTTTGGACAACCATCATTATATTGATGCACAAAGATGAGCTCATGAGATAACCATATCATTAATTGCTCATAATTTTGCTGAGCTATCTTTTTTCTCTCTTTTTAAAAAAATAAAAATAAAATGAAAATTAAGCTGCTGAGATAATTATCAAGTATCTATGGGAATTGGTAGGATTATTAATAATAATAATATTATTATTATTATTTTGGTCTACGGTTGCAAAGTGCAAACCCCACCAACTCCATCATTTTCTATTAGTATTTACCCGATTGCCAAAAACAGTGTGTTGCAACATTATTTTTGACAATAACTGGCAAGTTATGCCCAACCATTCAATCCCAACAGCTACTATATCTGAAAAAGATATTAGCTTAACTAACGCAAAAGGATTTCATTTCTCAAAATAATTTTATATAATTCCTATTATTTCATCATTAATGTAACTATTCCGCATTTAGATTTTCACAAACCATGTGTTGGAAGTATTTCCAACTTGAGGTACATCCTGGATTAATTGTAGTAGTTCTAATTCTTTATTAATCATGAATTCTTTTTCTTTTTTTTTAACTGCAAAACCATGTATGGATATTTGCCTAATCCATATTGATGTTTTTCTTCCTAATTGTACATATAAAATTCAAGTATAGAATTTTTTTTTTTTTTTCCTCTTAAAAGTACTAATTTATACATATTGGTGGGTCGTCAACTCACCACTTTACCTTCCACTTCCGGCACTTCTTACAAAAAGAGAAAATGTTATTTGAACTAGAACTCAATAACAAAATGAAGACAGTTTTGTGTTAGCTCTTTCCTTATAGGTAAGATGTGAACAACTCATTTGACAAAATTTATTGTGTGCAAATTTTTCTGACCCTCTCCTTAAAGAGGAGGAAAGATACCATTTAGCTACAAAGACTTAGATAAACCATTACGTACGTATCACATAAATTTTTCTATGATATATATATATATATTTTTTTATAACAAATTTTTCTATGATATCTATATATATATATATATAGGTCCACATATATATATACTTTGACGATCGATCATAAAAAGTACCTATATTATTTTCCAGTAAAATGACAAAAGCAGCCCCATACGAATCAGTATGGTTATATTCTGTTACATGTATTATGTGTTTGAAGAAAATCTTATGCCAAAAAATGGATCGCTTTCCACTTTATAAAGAGTACGAGTTATACGGGTTAGAAATTTAGAATCGGATTCAGATTATATACTCTGTAATATTATTATTCTGTCAACCTTAAATATCTATGACTATTCCCAACCACCAACAAAGAACCATAGCATTGAATTTCAACTAAAGCATATATTTAGGGTACAGTACCTGGCCCTACGGTTCTGAAACCACACCTCCACTTGCCGTGGCCTCAGCTTCAACTGCATAGCCAAAGCCTCTTTTTGTTTCTGCACAACAAAAACTCCTAAAGAGTTAATAAACTTCGGCAACATATTTTCATATAACCATTACATAGGAGAGAGACTCTTATAATCCCATAAATAAAACAAAAAGGCAATTACGAGACGAGACCTGTTAACAATTATCTCATTCATCTGATATATGTATTTTCGTGGTCTCATAACCGTGGGACCCACACGATTTGAGGGGATCACGAATATTTCAGTGGAATGAAATAAGTTCTCAAAACTTTTATACGAAGTCCTAGTCTTGCACCTCTTCATTTTATTTTTGTATTTACCAATAAGAAAGAAAACAAAGAGAGGTTTACAGGGTTTAGGGTGTGGTTTTGTCTGAAACTTTCTTCAAGGAGACGAGATTGTTCCTTAGTGAGACGAAGTTTCTTGCGAGGAGGGCCTCCGTTGCTGCTTTCTTCTTCATCATCTATGTTCATCGTGATCCAATCTTCTTCAGCACCTATTGATGGTACTTGGTTTATGTCCAAGTCCCTCACTGCAAAAAAAAATGATCAGTAAATAATAACCCCCTTCACTTTTTATTTAACATTGTTATTGTTCACCAAATTTTTACAAAAAAATAAAAATTTGTATAAATCAACCACATATTTATACAACACGAATCTTTCTTTATGCCATGGGATATGAAAGAAAGAAAATTCATGTGATCATGATTCATGCACCATAAAAACTCCAAAAATATGAATTATTGAAAGGAGAAACCGATATCTGATTGGCATAGCAATAATATTGTGTAAATAAAGCTCAAAGAAGATCAGATAAACTTGCCAAACAAAGAGAGATATGAAAGAAACAGAAACGAAATGAATAATTAAAGTAACAAAGTTTGTAACTTACCAGATGAAGATGAAGCAAAGCCAGGCATAGATATGGTCAATTCCAAAGCAGATGAGCTAGAAGGCAAAACAGCCATGAAACTTGTACAACAAATAAGAATTCGAAGAAGAAGAAGAAGAAGATTTTGGCAAAGGGAAAAGGTAAAGTTTCACCAAAAAAAAAAAAAAAAGCCCAATAGAAGACACAAATGGAAACAGAAGAAGATGATGAAATGGAGAGAAAAAGGTTAAGATATAAAGGTCAAATAAATAGAGAGGAGCATGGAAAAAGACGGATACTGAGGTTGGGTGTGTTTTTTTTATTTTTTTTATTTTTTGTGTGTTTTGTAATAGGAGTTGGTTTAGGGTTTTTGACTATGGTCGTCAAGTCAAAGGTTGTGACCCGTCTGATTTTGGACACGTGTTATACTGATGATAAGGCTCAGTGTGGGAGAAAAACCAGCAGATTTTCCTGTTTAGAGAGGGGCCTCAGTCTTGTGTTGTCGGTTCTAAGGTCAGCTGGTGATATGATTGGGAGCTTAGACTAGGCCTCAAGCCCTCCTCCTACACCTACAACATTTTTTATTCTTTTTTATTTTTAATGTCCCACATAAATTCTTTTATAAAAATATTAAGATTTTCTTTTTCTTTTTAATTAAGAAAACGTAACTCATGCAATGAACAAACACATCTTTCTTTTTATATTATGGGGTCCACATCTCATGATAGGAAGATACATGTATTGGATACAGATAATATTTATTTAAATAAAATGTTAACAAAGTGTCTTTAGGACATTGGTTAGCCATTCATTTTAAGAAAGTTTTGACGTAACTTTTATGAGAAATGAAAAAAGTTGTCAAAATATTAATTTTTTTTTTCTATAAAAACTTTCTTTAACTGAATTATTAATCAATACCCTAAAAGCATTCGTTGGCATGACACTTTATTTAAATATGTTATGTTTATCACGGTATATAAATATTATATGATTGTGCAGTCTACATATTCTAACAAAGAAGATACATGAATGAATCCTATGCAAATAATTATTGTTAAAAAAAAAATAGTAAATGTCGTTCTTAACTTGCTAATTTGACTTTTTAGTACATGATTTTGTCTGGGTCTTTGATAATTTGACTTGAGATTATTTCATGTGTTCATGACCTGAAATTAAGAGGAAGAAACCACTGTGGCTATGGAAACATGAGGTTCATGTGGGGAGGTTGGGTAGTAATAAATGCATAGATACTGAGGAATTGAATGCTATTTTACCTGCAACTGCAAGCAGGTACAAAGGAATTGTAAAGCCTCTTTGCATTTATAGAAGGAAAGAAAGAAAGACATCATTTCTGAACAGTTTGGACTGGACTCATTTATGTAGGATGGGCATGCTTGTGTGTGGAGACCTTTGTTACTCCCTTTACAAACTGTACCAATCATTTTGTACCATATTTTTGAATCATGGTGGTGTTGCCATTTTAGTGAAAAAAGGCTATTGTCTCTGACAGGATGGGAAATTTAAAATCCCAACACTTTATGAAACACCATATGGCATGTCAGTTAGCTATAGCTTACTGCAAAAGTTTAAAATGGTTATTGAAAAACGAGGACTTCGAAGTTTGTTTCATAAGGAAAAAGTAGACAAAAACTCCCACGATTTATCTGTAGAATCCTCAAGTTTTTAATATAGTACTTAAATCTCTTTGGTATTGTTTTATGCATAAGTCGTTAAATTTTTGTTAAAAAAAACAATTAGTTGTTCATGTAATGACATGTATTTGTAGTCATTAATAATTACATTCAAAATAAAACAATACCACACGTGAGTTTTGTGATATATATAATAAAAAATCTTAAATTGTTGTATTACAAAATTAACGATTTACACATGTATAGGATTAGGTTTTACGCTCAAAATATTTGGAAAAAAATGCACAAATTTTGTGTATGTTATTTTTTTTTCCTCTGTTTTCATTATTGAAAGGGATAAGTCTTTCTTTTTATTTTTTTAACGTGTGCTAGGAATAAGTCTACCATTTGTTTTTTTTCAGACTAATATGCATAGGAGAGTTTAGAGGGCACAAAATTTGTCTAGATGTGGATTCCCTTTCGTAAAAGGCGAAAAATAAAGTGCTCAATTCACGGCTTCGTCTCCTTAAACATAGACCTAGAAGTGGTCAAATTTGACTAGACTCATAACAGCAATCGAATTGAAAGGTCTGAGTCAGTCTGCCCTTTCAATAGATTGAATGCATATTAACCAATATCAACCCCCAGACCCAGTAGTAAACAGGGTTGGTTCAAAGTTAAGAAACCACCAAATTTGCTTACCAAATACTACTACCAAAGGCACCAAGTAAAGAGAGAGAGAGTGCTGACAAACTTGGAATACTTTATCTAGACTTTTTGTTGCACCAATATTTACGATTCTATAATCTATATACAACTTTGAACATCAACATTTTAAACTAATTATTGAAGAAAAAAGCTGCCATACATAGACATCCACAAATTCGGTCCAAATAGGCACGCCAATTAAGTCCACGTGCTTAGTCTTAAACTCTTAATTAACACTTGCTACCACTGATTTGCTTTCCTTCTTGCCAACTAATCTCAACGAAACTCTTAATTATTAGCACTAGAACGATTCAAAACCAACCTTTATGTCCAATTGGTATCCTAAAAAATTTTGGACTACCTCTATTTCAATTTCTGATTAGCGCAGTCACCAACATGTACTTCCTTTTAGTAATTAAAAAAAAATATTCACATTTTGTTTTCATAATTATTGATGTAATAAGTTTTTATTGAAGCGACATTATTTTTACACGACTTCATTATTGACAGTATGTTTATTATTATAAATTACGCCATGTCACTTTAACCATTGTGAAGAATATTACGAAAAAAAAATTGTCTTTGAATATATATACATATTTTTTTTAAATGAGATTTTCTAACCTCTCTCACAAATTTCAAACTTAAAAGGAGATTAGCAAAGGAAAAGTGTGTCTCTATGCTCATATTGACTGCGTCCACACCTCTCTTACATAATATAAATTATACATGTGAAATAAAGAAGTATAGAAAGGGCTATTATGATGTGGAAATAAAAGTTCCCTCAGTGAATGCTACAAATAAGGAGCAATTATCTTTATATAGATATAATTGGGATGTGGTGGGTCTTAATTCAAATGTTACATAGAAAAGAATATTAAGAAAAAAAGATAGCTCAATATTATTATCTATTTGCATTTCTCAAAAAACTCAAACTTTTCCACATAAGCAATTGTTCTTTTCTTTTAGTACAAAGGAAATCAAAAGGATAAATTTCAATCAATAGAATTCTCATAAATGGAACACATTTTTGAGACCACAAAGTTGTTTAGGAGACCAAGTTCAATGCATAAGTTGCCTTATAGCTGGTGCAATTAATTGTGCATGAGGACTTCCTGCTTTAGCTAAGCTTTAGCCCACTTAACAATTTATTTCTTCTTAAATCTATTGTATAAGAGCGCAATAATTGTTTCCCTAAATTTTCATCACAAATTCACAGTAGTCTTTTTTACCTCTTAAACTTTATTCAATCACAAAGTTTGAAAAAAATGATGAAGTTTCACCCATATCATAGAGGTTATTCTTTCAATATATAATGATTATGGTGGACACAAACCCTTGAGAGAGAGAGAGAGAGTTATATTGGATATGAAACAGGTATGTTGCTCAACAGATTTAGGAAAAAAAAAACGAAAAAGGTATAAACCTGAATTTTATACACTTCCTTTTCTTTTTATTTTTCAAGATAGAAAATTTATCATTGAAAACGTATTACTTCATTCCAACCAATGATATCATGTAAATTTCAAAGGTCAAAAGAATTAATTGTATTCATTAAAAAAAAAAATCCTCTGAAAAAGTAATAGGTCTTTGATCATAACAATTGATTATTGACCTATACATCCAATAAAATCACAAGAAGCTTTCGCATTTGACTATATGATGCCATTAGAAAAGGAAATGCAAACCACGAGCAAATGATTTCACACTTATAGTAAAAGTTCTAGCACGACTTGACAACCTAAAAAATCCATTCATTTTGCAAATGGCCAAGAAAGAAAAGAAAAGAAAAATCTTGTGATTTGCATAATTAATCTAAGCATTTATATTATATTCTCAAATGATCTCACCCATTTGTGGTAATCGAATTAGATGCGTAAACAATGACAAAGTCACATTATTTCTAAGAAAAAATGAAAAAGACGGAATCAAAGTAGAAGGAAAAGATTTTTTCCGAGGCAAAAGAAAATGAAAATTTTCAAAATTGGCGTGGAAAAGCCGTAATGCTTGTGAAAGGGTGAGGTGGTCTCTTCCTGTTTCTGGGTTCTTGTGGTCATAAATAACGCAATTGCACACGGCCGGACACAACTTTCAATAGGAAATTTATGGCAAAAGCGTGGGACTGTGGGGCCAAGTTTGATGATTAGGTTAGGGACAACACATGGAACATCAAAACTGGTAGACCCCACTGTTGATGATTGGGTAGGGAACCATATTGGGACCCACTGTGTCTGCTTGTCCTTCCTTTGCCTTTGCTGATTGGGTAGTCCATGAGCATTCAGTGTCTTGCTATCTCAGTGGATTACATGTTGGGCCCATCGAACCCCCCTGAATTCCCCAATTCCAAAGTGGGATTTCTGGTTTTTTCTATCTGTCGGTAAACAATGTTGTTTAATTTTAAAAAACTCTCTAAAAAGTGAGACAATCACTCCTTCTTTGATTAGGTTTCTTCTTTCTTTTTTTTTTTCTTTTTTTTTTTAAGCTTTAATTAAGGGGGGAAAAAAGGAGAGAAAGTGATAACAATTGATTAGGATTTCTGTTACATGCGTGAATTGTTGTTTTTCACTGTAGACTGTAGAGTTTTTTGGTAATATATACCAAACAATGTACCTGAAATTAGTCAGATCTTGTTGAACATGTCTCTTTGTTTGATAATAATAGAGAATTATCTTTTTCTCAAATCCTGCTATTTCTATATAAACAAATTAGATAGTGTCTGAACAAGTTTGGGCAAGAGTGACTTGTTCTATTGGGAAGCGTAAACTTCAATCCATGAGTTAAATAACATGTGCCATCACTCTCATCTTATTCTAACTTGATAATAATAATAATAATAATAATAATCTGTGAAGGTTGCCAATTTCACGAGCAACCCAGCTTTGTATCGAAAAATAGGAAGGAGACAGTAATAAAGCGGGAATTACCATGATGGACTGTCATTTTAACTTGCTACTATAATTGTTCACCGTCATGAACTAGAATAATAACGCATGAATGATTACACATGTTATACAAACTAAACAATGATAGTAAAGACACTGGAATTTTTTTAGAAACTTAAAGAATTAGTACATAGGAAGGAGACAGTAATAATTGAACAAGAAAAAACCATGGTAATACTTAGTCAAGAGCTAAGATACCCCTTTTTCTTTGTTCTCATATTTTAAAAAATTTACTCATGCACTCAAGGGCTAAAACTCCAAATCTCACCCACCACACCTTGGAGGATGGATATACTACTTGGGCCAAGGCAAATGTTTATTATGATAAAACCCTAAATAAAGCTTAATTTTATGGTGGTGTCCAAGTCACAATTTCAGTGCAAAAAGTGTGTGTATGTTTGTGTCTAATAACAAGCGTATTAGTATTTACCTTAATTTTATAGGTCTGCATGCCTAAGAGCATTTACATTGGGAATGACATATGTCATATGTAGGGAAAATTTAACATAAAAGCTCAAAACCCCCCACACATCCGGACTTGTAAAAGCTAACTATTGCAAAAAAATTTGCAATAGTACTACAGTGCAATTTTAAAGGTAGAATCACACTATAGCTCAATTCTTAAAAAAAAAAAAAAAAAAAAAAAAAAAAAAAAAAAAAAAAAAAAAACCTAATGTTTTATTCACTTACTTTATCAATTCCTCTCTCTCTCTCACCGGGTTTTTGGGTTTTGGGTTTTTGTTTTTATTTGGCTTTCGGAATATATTATTTTATTGTATAGAAATATTATTTTAATGCATTGTATTGTAAAATAACAATTAAGATGCTGAAAGTATTGTAAAATGGTATGGTATAATTGATAAAGTAACTTTTTGAGATGGTAAAATAAGATGTAATAGAATTTTGGGACGCGAATGCTCTAATAGAAGCACAAAGCTGTTATCGCTATTAATTTCTTATAATCCACATTACTTAGTGGTACATATCCTATTGTAAGAGAGAACTCACCCAGTGTACTATATCTCTCTTTTATATAAATGCGAGTCTCATTTTGTGAAACCCACATCCGATGCATTGAATCATTTAACATAAGAGAGAGGCTTTCAATTTTAAAATGTAATAAGTTGAAATGGAACACTGTAGAGGCTCCTATATTCAGCAGGGGATGGTGAATAATGATATAACTTGCACGATTAGAAAAATTGACCTTTTCTCAAAAAAAAGAAAAAAAAAGAAAATTGACCTATAAGAATGACATTGAAAGTTTCTAGCAATTTAATTGAATACACCTCCAAAAGTAAGAGAATCAATCTGATAAATGCTTGACATATTTTACTTCTAGTTTTCTAATTCTTAACACTATTGAGTTGAATAATGGATTGAGTTCCAGTTGAACTTCCTACATAGTCAAGCTGGTATTGTGTTGAAAATATTAACCTAGTACACATTTAGCACTGGTTGAGTTAGACTACCACATTTTTATTCCCAACTGACCTGAGCAGTTGCTTGCAAGGTTCTGAACATACGAACAAAAAAGTCCGCATTTATTATCAGTCCAAAATGAATCAAAACCACTTGGAAACATTTAGAAATTTGTGATGCAGTTCCAGTTAAGTAAAGATAAGAATTTCATGACCCTTACGAGTTTCAAATAGTTTTCCTTTACAAAATCAAAGTAACTCTCAATAGCTAAGCAAAGATAAGAATTTCATGACCCTTACAAATTTCAAATAGTTTTCCTTTACAAGATCGAAGTAACTTCCAATTGCACATATTTTCCAACTGAGAGAGTTGAGTTCTTGTACAACTAGAAAAAAAAATAAAAAGGAAATAGAAAAGGAAAAAACCGAATAGTATAATACTAAAGATGGTATGAAAACCATCATTACAGTGCTTTACATGGAAGCATCAAGCTTGTAGAATAACCATATCATACAAAACATACAGCTGCAGACGCAATTATAATTTCAAAAAAAGAGGCCAACATACCGTGAAACATCTTCAGCATGGACTAGACAAATTTGCAAAATTTTACGATTCAATCACCCAGAAGACAAAGAGGCTGTCTCATACTAAGCTCTGCTTTGAGTGTGGGGAATTGTTCCAAATCATGAGAAGCACCTAAAATTTTCTGCATTGAACAAACATAGCTTGTGTTATACAGGTCAATTCCCAAAGCACCAACCATGCAAAACAGGTTTACAAAAGTGAAACAGATTCCGTTCAAGCACTCTTTATCACATCAGGGCATTTGCCACCAATTTGGCTTTTCAAAGAAAGACAGCACTATTACTATGACTTTCGATGAAAAATTATCCAGAAACTCATCCAATTCCTAAAACAAACCATTACGCCAACCTTGGGACAGCTAAAAAAGAAAGCCCAACAATGGCACAAAACACCATTTTCAGGAACAATAGCTAATGAAAAATACAAACTAATCAACTTTATTTGCCCCAAACATTGGAGTTCCAATCCCCAAACTCGAAGGCCATCACATCAGCGGAAGCCCACTAGAGTCCAATGGTCACCCCCATCAGGTGGCACCTTGTATGATATCATGCCTCTGTAAATGTCCCAATAATTCTATTGCTCCCTAGAAGAGTCCTAGGAACTAGGTGAGATAGGAAACCAGTCAAAGGAGTGATATAATCTAGCCAAGTGTCAATCTGAACTCATTCATGCTAAGTGTCGCTCCTTTACCTAATGAGCAACTTCCATTCTGATTAGGAAACCTTTTAGATGTGGGCATTATCAAAGGAACGCGCAGCCAGTTAAGTGCCAAAAGTGGACACAAAAGACATGACTAGCCAGGTGAAAGTAGCAAAAAGAACCAATTTTAGACCCCATAAGACGTACCAAATTAACAGCTTGCACAAATTTGGGGAACCAATTTGCATTTTGGCCTTTTAGATTTATGGATATGGGTTGTAGCCAGCCATTTGTTTATATTAAGGTCTCCTATGTTATCAGGCTTTCTATTGGTAAGTTTTTAGATACTTAGGGGGTATCTGGTACATGTACTTAAAAACATGTGTTTTGTTGTTTGAAAATATGTGTGGAAATATATGTGGGTGAAAAAGTGTGTGGAAATACATGTAATGTTGTTTAAAAATTGAAAACATGTGTTTGA
The DNA here is from genome assembly GCF_932294415.1 of Quercus robur. Lineage (NCBI taxonomy): Eukaryota > Viridiplantae > Streptophyta > Magnoliopsida > Fagales > Fagaceae > Quercus > Quercus robur. The sequence continues at coordinate 2,081,496 of NC_065534.1, read as the reverse complement.
GTTGCCACACCAAACAGGGATTTGGGCTTAGTAGTCAAAGGCCATGGAGCCAAATGTAGGGTTAGAAATACTTAAAGGTTTTTTATATTGATATAATGCTTTTGATTGAATAGTGAATAAGCTATACAAGAATTTTGCAACTATGCTCTTGAGGTTTGTGTTATGAAAACTCTCTGATGCTTAAGAAAATTAGGTATGATGCCTAGCCTTGTTTTCTTTTCTTCATAATTATCAGCACCTCATCTAGCCTTCAAACATTACAATCCGACCTTGATCTCTCACTGTCAGAGCCTTAAAATCCATAAAATAAAAAACCTAGCGCAAAGCACCTTTAGCCTCCAAACACAAAACTAGATCTGCTACAACTCCTGATTTACCATTGACAGTCCTGAATCAGATATGCTATTCTTCCATTTCTCACCTATTTTAAGCTCCAAAACATATACATCTTGTTATTCCACAATTAAACCATACCTACACATTATTTTCCTGCTTTTTCCACCAAAATCCCTAATCCAAAAATCCCCAATTCCCCTCAAACACCTACTGCCAAACAAAATCCTGCAACTTAAAGTTCTGTTTCCAGCCACTCTTTGCCTTCAAGATTCACCCTTTCCAAACCCCAATCAGTTGTTATGACCAGTACATCCAACCCCTTAAATCGTCCCTCACGTGCAACCACTGAAACCCTTCAAGAAACTGGCCAAAGGACATTTGCTGTGGTCCTACTTAGTTTGGTATTAGAACCCCTTGTCCTACATAAAGAAGGCCATACATCCCAAGTACTTCAAATCAGTTGTTATGACCAGTGCTGATTTCCAAACCCAAATTAGTTGTTATGACCAGTACATCCAACCCCTTAAATCATCCCTTACGTGCAACCACTGAAACCCTTCAAGAAACTGGCCAAAGGACATTTGCTGTGGTCCTACTCTGTTTGGTATTAGAGCCCCTTGTCCTAAAACAAGAAGGCCATACATCCCAAGTACTTCAGATCAGATACACATATCTTGTTCCTTTCCTAAGTGGTTTAGGCAACAAATTTTTGATACTTCTTATAATACACAAGGCATGCCAGTGTGTTATAGGGCACAAGTGCGTTACCAATGTTAGTAATCACCTCAAAAGAAATTAGCATTAACCAAATCATTACACAAAAAAAACAATCTGCAATCCAGATAGATAACTCTAATTGTAGGCCACCTGAGTTCCTAACACTAGAATAGTAAAAATTATACTTGGAAAATAATTATTAAAAAAAAAAGGCTATCAAGACCGTTGTATATTTGTAGCAATGAAAAATATGAAAAGGGGTTAAAGAAATAATTTACCAGTGCAGCAAGATGTGCATCTTGTAAAATATTCCCATCTATTTCCAATCGGGCAATGGGGAACTCTGGAAGATGACCTGACTGTTTCTTACCAAGCAAATCACCAGGTCCACGTAAAAGGAGGTCCACATTTGCCAAGTAAAAACCATCTGACGATTTCCCTAGAACCTTCAACCGGTTTAGGCCACTGGTGGTAGATGCTAACAATATACACTTAGACTTTCTCTCTCCACGTCCAACTCGTCCTCTAAGTTGATGAAGCTGAGCTATACCGAACCTTTCAGCATTCATGACAACCATCATAGATGCGTCTGGAACATCAACACCAATCTCAATTACTTGTGTGGAAAGTAGTATACGTGTTTCTCCAGATCTGAACCGTCTCAATGCTTCCTCTTTCTCATCACTCTTCATTTTTCCATGTAACAACCCACAGCTGTATCCCTGAAACCTATGAGATATAACTTCAAGATCTGCAGACGCAGCACGAAGCTGGGGCAGCTGTTCAGATGGTTCAATGACTGGATACACAAGATACACTTTCCCTTCTACTTCTAATTCATCCAGCATCATCTGTTACAAGCAAAACAAAGTAATTAAGAAAACATTACTGCTACTTTAGCATCCATTGATGACCGGCCTTTATTTGAGAACAATGAACCTTTAAAATCCTACAGATGTATATGCAGAAATTTCCCCGCCAAAAGGAAAAAAAAAAAAAGCATATATGCAAGCACACATTTTAGCCTTGTGCCTGTGTCCCATGTCTAGACTTTCCAGAAATGTGATCAACAGCTCATACCCATCTCTCTCTCTCAAATTTCTCACAGTCTTGTGAATTATACTTGTCCCAGCAATTAGTATACCAGAATTAACTTTAATGTCCTATGCTGATGCCTCTTTGACTCTCCTTATTCAACTCTTCTTTATCTCTCAGTTTCATAAAACCTTATACTCCTTTTTACATAATTTATGCTCCATACAAAAACAATTTAATGACAAAAGACTAATAACAAATTGTTGATTGCAGATGAGCACTTGGTGATGTGAGCATCTTATGATTGGTTTAACTTTAACCCATGCTAGTTTAGGGTAGAACTAGGTGAGTTTCTTCCAAGCCTTTTGACAGTAAAAAGCGAAGTGAGAATGAGAGAGGGAAGTAAACAAGTCTCATATATATGAGGGGGATTTTTCAATATAAACAATATTAAACAAAAAGGAAATAAAATGGTTCATAACAATGAGAAAACTGAATCCCATTTACATATTCTTCTTGTCACATCCTGCAGAATCCTTTTTTTGATAAGTAAAAATAATACAAATAAGTGAGTGCTGTAGACTGTAGTTTGTTGGTTGGTCCCGGCGAGGCCCAAACTCGTGACCTTCAGCTCATAAGACCAACACTCTAACCAACTGAGCTTCCTTTTAAAAACAAAAGATGGCAGCAAGTCTTTTACTTCTGAAAGGGATACATTTTTGTTTGAACTAAAAGCAGATATTCTTACTTATATTCCTTAAATGAGAACATTTCGAAGTCCAATACAAAGAATTTCTTGTTTGCATTGATGGCTTTAATTTGTTTCAAATATTAAATAATCATGCCTTAACTTGAGAACCACAAAAGATAAGAAATGATTTTGTACTTTAGATCATTCATGGCAAGAAAGACCATTACCTTGTACACATTCTCAAAGCCATCGTCATTTCCTTCGATAATGAAAGTTTCAACTGGTATTCTTCCAGGAGGTAGGTCAGTTATCTGTTAAAAATAAACCAACAAATTGCGGTTAGCAAAAGACAAAATGTTTAACAAACAAATTGTAAAAACTCAGGATCAAATAGCTAAATGTGCAGCCAATTTTTTTAAAATATGAATTACAAAAGACTTTCCAGTACCTTGATGGATTTTTATTGGTCAGTTTACAAACACACCTAGTGAGTTTTGAACTCATGACCTTCCCCTCCACCTTTCTTAGGTGGGGAGGAGGTGTCATTTGAGCTAGAGCTCAATGGCCACATCTTGATGTAAGTTTTAATTCCAGAAAACATCAAAATCAAATTGATCTACTATGCAGGCATCCCTCTATATCATAAATATCAGGATATACAACGCCCCTCCTAAATGCCTCCTAAAAAGAAGAGGCTCAAGACCATCCCACTCACCCTTTTCCAATTAAATGCTCCTCAATCACCAAGTGCTTATTAATATAACCAAAAGCTATGCAGCCTAATACACGATATACATTTTATAACATCAAAACAACCAAAAATTATTTTGGGGGGGATTTTTGGAGGAGTGGGACATAAAAAGAATTTGAAAAGATATATGCTGAAAAATTGTTCAAATTACACATAAAAGATTCAGGAAGATCATAACAAGATATGGATTATGCCAATCAAAAAAAAAAAGACATGGGATCATGGAAAACACAAACTGTAACTTAAGATGGCCAACAATACATACTTGTGTCAGGGACATATCCCCATATAAAGCCAGAGCAAGTGTCCTAGGGATAGGAGTGGCTGACATGGCAAGAACATGGGGTGCCATATATTCATCACCTTTTGAGGGCCCATCTAAGTTATTAGCTCCCATTCTTGAACTTTCAGAGTTATAATATAACTGCAGGGAGTAGCTGTCTCAATCAACTCAACTTAGAGAATGAATTGCAGAACAGATTGGAGCCATAAGTTTCAATAGCTACAGCATCAATGCTAGAAAAGAAAAAAAAAAATACAAACTAAAAATTATTTCAGCAGATGGAAATGCTAGAAACAGCTAAAGCATGCATTAGAAATGTGCATATAATGTTGATTAGGCAAAACATAAAAGCTTATCCAATCTTATATTCTAGGGAAATAAAAGAGTGGCAGCTTTTCCACTTGGACTAATAGCCACAATCAGGGTTTACAAAATAATCTTATTGATTGAGATTCTGGATGCTGAGGTCTTTATCAACAAAGTTTTTGAAATGTTAGTATCGGTATTACTACTTTTATTATTCTTATTATTATTCTTATTCTTATTATTATTATTATTATTATTATTATTATTATTATTATTATTACTTTTATATTGGTAAGCTACACATGCAACCCATGGATCTTGAACCAAAGACCTTACTCTCCATCCCATTATTAAGGGAGGAGGAAGTGCCATTTGGGTTATAGCTCATTGGTCCTATACCCCTTATTTATGGGAGCAATAAATGCCATATGGTTGGAAGACTATTTATCTTCTGTGAACAATATGACAAATGCTTATAGAACATAAAGGTATAGATGAAAATAATATCAATGAGAACACAACCATTTCAAGGATATTTTCAACGCTTCATGAAGATGTAAAAATTATTAACAAAATGTAGAGATATTCTACATTCAACAGTACTTCAATGCCACTAAGAACATGTAAAATCAACAAATGTATTTCTTTATGAGCAAATGATTACAGAAGTCTCACTCTCTCAATCAACTCCCCCAAAGATTATATGCCCTTCAACAAATGTACCAGACACATTTCTTAAGGACATTAAAATAAAATAAAAACGACTCCAGGGCCAGCCTGAACCTCTTCTGGCCACCACTCCCACTTACCTAAGCCACCAACCTCCACCAAAATCAGCTCATAAATTATTTACTAAGTGCCTTTTTTACTTAGTATAGCAACCTCCACTTATCTACAAGCAAAGTAGCCCATTGCATGTCCTATTATGTGATTATAAGTACCAATTATTTTCAGAAAGGTTATCCCCAGCCAGCTACTATTAGGAAGAATCTCACAGTTTCTTTTCCTTATTGATAATTTCCTCCTCTAAAATTTCAGGCCCCCACCGCCAAGCAAATATTTGAATTAGCAGGTAGAATGACAAAGAGCACGAAAGCTACAACAAAGCGGAGCTTTTATTGCAATGAACTCCTTCTGGCAAAAGATTAAGAGGACAGAGTAAAGATTTTATTTTATTTTTTTTTTTTTTTTTTTTGTATTTTGAGAAATAGTGGTCGGAAACACACACACACACACACAAAAACTAAGCTACTAACTGAGACTTGAAAGATGGAAAATCTATAATGTTAGTACAATACCTAAGATATTAATCACTTTTGTATAGGACATATTAAAGTGGTATCATAAAAAATTATACAGCAAACTACACGTGCACTATTATCTGTTGGAAATATCCATAATTTTAGTAGTATGGCAAAGACATCAGCCACTTTTGCATAATGATAGCTTAAGGGTGGAGTACTGCCCCACAATCAGACAATGAAAATTAAGATAAAAAAATTGGACTGGACAATGTTCTGGCACGTGTAAAATTAGAACTTAAGTGAGATGTTATGGTGAATAAGTGGATATGCAAAGAAAGATAGGGTTCCAAATGAGGAAATTCACTTAAAGATAGAGGTAGCTCCAGTTGATAAAAAAATGAGTCGCTTGAGATAGTTTGGTCATGTGCAAATAAGAGCAAAAGATAGGATTTAAAATGAGAAAATTCACTTAAAGATGAGGTAGCTCTTGTTAACATCTCACAACTTAATAAGGAGCAATTTGATTCAAGTCGAGGGAACCACCTTACTGTTAAACCTTCCTCTCTGGATCACACCAAAGCGATGTTGTTCATCCACCACTGCAATGCGTAAAGCAGAGAACTCCACTTTTTCAGCTATTAGACTGTGGGTACCAATGACCAATGAGATATTTCCAGTTTGAAGACCCTGCCAACCCATAGTTTTAATTATAGGAATCTCAAAAGATTTTTATTTTATACATAAAAGAAAGGGTAACACAAAAGAGCTATATGAGAAATGCATGCCTCACGAATCATCCGTGATTGTTTTGATGGGGTAGAGCCAGTGAGCAGCGCTACTGAAGGTTTACATTCTACCTCCTCCATTTTCTCGAGTAGATTAAGCAAGTGTTCATAATGCTGGATAGCAAGCAACTCAGATGGAACCATGAAAGCTCCCTACACAGAAGATAAAGTATTCCTAATGATAGTTAACTATCACAGATTAGAACAAATATAAAACAATTGAAAACCATATAATTTGTAAAAAGTAATCAATATAAAAATACAACAAATAAAATCTCTTTTTTTTTTTTTACAAGTAATAACAAAATAAAATCTTTACAGTGACTAACCTGATATCCAGAGCCAATAACTTCCATGCATGCCAAAAAAGCTACCACAGTTTTCCCACATCCAACGTCACCCTGAAAGAAGTATCACAACTTACTATCAGATGAGAACCCTTTCAGCTTTTTACGGTCTCAGTTGCATGTGTCATGCAGGTCACAGAAAAATCTATCTCAACTCAATGCTAATAATATCTTTTCATAAAGAACTAGAAGAGGGAGTTTTTTTTTTTTTTTTTTTTAATAATTTTAAAAGGCAGTAATTTGCAGACCTAGCTTGCAAAAGCTTGCAGGGCTACTAGGAAATCAGCAGTTAATGAAGAAGGGAAACAGACAAGTTATTATCCAAGTCAATAAAAAAATTGCCCGTAAGTCAGCATGCTTGATACAAAGGCACCATCTTGAACCCACGGCCTCAACCTCCAACCATTTATTATGGGAGAAGAAAGTGCTAGTTGATATATAGCTCATTGGCAACTAAAGGAAGATTACTAGATGAAAGAACATAATCCAAGTTGAAATAAAGTAACAGGAAAGCGGAGGATTTGCAACATACATCACTGACTCTTTCGTATAGCTTTACATAAAACAAGAAGACAAAAATCCTTGCTTAATATTTTATCCAAATGGATACCACCAACTCATCATTGGTCCTGACATGGAAAGAATGTATTGATATATATTGTAACCAAACAAATTCCAGTGACATAAGGGAGAAGGTTCTTAAGTAAGTCAATTTTCAAGATCGACACATCAAAACTACAAGAACAGCATTTGTACATCTTTAAAGTAGCACATGAGCCTAAAAACAATTACAAATGAGATGCAGATATATTGATAATGAAAGAGCAGCAATATTGAATGCAAAACCTGCAACAGCCGGTTCATAGGGATTGGCCGCTTTAGATCCCAAATAATTTCTGAAACAGCATTTAACTGACTAGAAGTAAGTGAATACGGAAGAGCCTTCAAAAACTTCTTGGTGAGACTGGACCATTCTTCCATATAAACAGAATTTAATTCAGGTTTTCTATACCTATCCAGCAAGCCATCTTTCTCTATTTTTGTACCAAGACCTTCAAGCATTTGGTATAAGCGTCCCAACTGACCAAGAGCGATGGTTTGGTTAGTCTGAGTTTTACATGTGACCAACACTTACCAGCAAAGCATAATCACTACCAGCATCAATAATTCCAAAGGGGAATTCAGATATGAATCCATAAACAACATGATTCAGTATGAAACTATCAAGTAACTAGTGACCCGCAAAATAGTTGCAAGCAGCTATTAGGTAATAAGCTCCATGATACAAGAACAACATTCTCATTTGAAATTAGAAGTTTTCATTCAAAAAATCATAAACAACATGATTCATTATGACACTATCAAGTAACTAGTGACCTGCACTAGTTGCAAGCAGCTATTAGGCAATGAGCCCCATAAAAAAGGACAGCATTCTCATTTGAAATTAGAAGTTCTCACTGAAAAAAATAATATTCCTTTCTGAAAAGAATAAAATTTGTTGCAACAACAGCACAAGTACGAAAACAAATATTTAATTTCCAGAAGTTTTAGCCGTAAAGGAACACCAGTGCATTACAGAAGCACAAGAATAAGCTCATAATGATGAGTCATGTGCATTGTGCATGCAATACCATTGAACAGTTTGAGGGTGTCAAAATTGAATACGGAGGCTCTACAGAAAGAACAACAATTGAGATAACAAGAAAAATATTTGAATAACTGATTGATGAAAGATATGGCATCAGATTTATAAATTAAAATAAGAGAGAGAGATGAATGTGTACCCAACCACAAATAGATAAGAAACTAGCTTCATAAAGAGAGCAATGGCCAATAAGAAGATATTACATTATCACCTTAACAGTAGGAGGAAAAATCTACAATAATTAGCAATAAATTTTGAACAAAGAGCAATATATTGTGAATAAAGGTCACCTGCAAATAAAAGAACTCATCAAATATAAGCCTTTTGCGTGCCAAATCAGCCTCATTTATATTCTTCGGTTGGTGAATCCCAATATATGCCTGCATTGTTTAAAAAAGGATATTATTTCCTCTCCGCTGAACATATGCAACTGAGAACAAATTAAAGTCAATGTTAACATAGGATGATTTGGAGTTAGAATCCATGGCCAATCAATCCTTTTTTTTCATTTGGGGACCTGTATGGCATGTTAGAGCTCCTCATGTAACTTTTTTTTTTATATGGACTATAGATTACCAATTATCCCAAAAGTTTAAGTTGTTAGGAAATGATGATTTTAACTCGGAATGAATTTAATCCTTTAACCATTATTCTCACTCCCCTTGACATGTGGGCCCAAACTCCCCCTTAATATGCGGGGCCCAACATGTGGGATTTTTTAACTCTAACTATCTAAAAGACAGGGTTCAAAGTCAAATTGAGGACCACTTGCTTTGAAACCATGATAAATTATCGATTGTCTCAAAGGTTAAGTTGTTAGGAAAACTCAGGATAATTTTGAATCATTTAACCCTAATTCTAACAACAATTAAATTAAGATTTTAACAACAGATAATTTGAGGAAAAGAGGTATCATTATTACGGATTGGTGTAGTATGTGTAAGTTTGATGGGGAGACCATAGGGGTATCATTATCACCTATTTTTACACAGTGACATAGCTAGAGAGCTATTGGATTTTATATTGTGCCTAAAGGAATGAGTTAGGTGATGCCTAGGGTGTCCCTTTGTCACATCCTGCATACTTGGGCTTTGCAAATTTTATCGATAAATCTTATTTCTTTCTTATCAAAAAATTAAAACTCCAATTCTTTGAGTGCATTAATCATAAATATACAAGGACTCCTTGTACTAGCAACATTAGGATTCCTAATTTGACTAGTAAAGTAAAACCAACTAGGTAATAAAAGACTAAAAGAGTCTTGTAGGTCAGTGGCATTGATTGGTCTCCTTTATGAGGAGAACTAGGGTTGGAACTTGGAATCCCCCTCCCCCACTTGTTGTAACAATTTAATTATTATAATATAAGACTAACTTAGACTCTAATGAAATAATCCTAATATACTTAAAATATCCTAAAATATTCTACACTCAACTAAATTCCCAAACTACCCTTAATGCTAGGATGCATGGACATTTTATTTAGGGTGTCGTACCTGTATTGTATCCGTGTTGTAATGGTATCCTATTTGTTGTATCAAGTTATAATTTTTCAAAAATTGCTATTGTCGCCATATCATACTCGTACCCATACCTGTGTCCATGCATCCTAGCCTTAATGTGCAGAAGTTTCAAAAATTACAATTCTACCCTGAATACAAAACTAACCATAAGTTGTAAATAAAACCCAAATTAAAAACCGTTTAACCATATAATACTTACAACTAGAGCTTAAAACCATAAAATTTTTGTTACAAATGAACTTCACACATTTTTTTCCATGGTTGTATCAATTTAGCCACAACTTACCATGTTAATTTCAGAATTAAAAGCGGATGAAGAAAAAACATTTTCAATTGTGTAATTAAAGCAGTGAATGACCACGATATCGCTTATGAATAAACAAGTATGCATTATGAAACAACTGGAAGTATAGACTTACATCATGAAGGGTTAACAGTTTGAAGTCCTGAGTAATATCTTTAGGAATAGGATCAATATTGACAGGCAAGGCTTGTAAAGCTCTGGAAAAAATCAAAATAATCATTTTATATATCAAGGGAAAGAGTGTTTACAGACAGATAATCAACCAATTCTATACTCGAAGGAAATAATAAAAAACAAACAAAACAATAACAATGATAAAACTTAGCTCCCAATGATAAACCACGAATGTCATTACAGCTAAATCACCAAATTGAGGTCAACCCCTAGCCCTTTAGGTCAAAAGAATAGAGTATGTCTCAAGAAAAAAGGGGCGGGGACAGGGTGGACACCTAGACATTTAACCAATATTACAACTCAAAGGAGGTTATTCCTTCTTCAAAGGCCTAGAAAGGTTCCTCATATTTACCTAAAACTTCGATCACTTTCAGGTGAACAAATGTACATCCAATATTGAAAGGTTCAAGAAATCATTTACCAACTCTTGAAATGAAACTTATCAGTTCTCAGTACATTAAAAAAGAATCAACCTATTATAAAAATAAAAAATAAAAAATAAAGGGAAAGATGTACACCATCACACTAAACAATTTTGCTTCATACAACTCAGTTATCTAATATAAGAGTGTCTTATCCACACCCGTAATCATAAAAAGAGCTGACTTTTCATTTCCAGACACAGCACACAAAACAGTTACTTTTCAATGCAGAAACAAATTCATTGGACTAAGATAGCTTCCCACAAGGAATTTTACAAAAGAATAGATATAACAAGAAAAGGAAAGTTAAAGGGAAATTTTAATCATAAGCAACTACTGGAAATTGTGCATGAAAGGATCAAACACAGCAAGCAATAAGGTAAGAGACTTTGAAGTGTTAGTTTCAATGACTAATTAAGCATCTGAGTAAAGGGGGAAATATTAGATCCAAGGTTACCCTGCCAAAGGGTGTAGCAATGATCAATAACTACATTTAAAACTATTAAAAGGTAGGAGGAACCAACCTTGCAATAGTGTCTCTTAGAAAAATTGGATTTATGCCTCCTTTTGAGGGGTATATGGGATATGGCCTCCCTTTTGCCTGAAAAGACGAATCTTGTTCTTCTTGTATCACATCAATATTGTATTCTCTCATTTCAAAATGACCTTCAGAACGCATAGACCTCACCTATACTAAAAGGCGACATTTAAGTACAAGGCTTACATATACTAAAACAAACTATAATGGAATGCTCATAGATGAGAAAATAAATCTTGGCATGTAGATTGTAAATAGAAACTATTCTTTATTTCATCAAGACAAAGTCTAACCCCCTACTGTCATTATCTGGTCCATCACACCAACAGATGTGCTAATTAATCAAACCGCAAATAAATTAACTACAAGTAGAGCAAATCATACTTGAGCTACAAATTTAAGAAAAAAGATGAGAAACTAAACTAAACTAAATTTTGAAACCAGAATTGATTAGGCTGGAAAATCCCAAAGAGCCCCCACTACAAATTTGAACTAATGGTACTACTAGCCTGACACTCTGGACAATCAAACCTGTGGGATTTGTTTGAAGCATTCTAAGTTTTGGAAATTGACCATGTAGGTCAAGCTTTCTATATGCACATCCATTTCTCACAACTTTCAGGGATTACCTTCATTTTTTGGATTGGTACACAACTTTCTGTTTTGATAAATAAGTAAATTTTATTAATTAAAAGATAAAAGACACCACACAGTATATGGGATATATAATATATGTGAATCAATGAATGAGAAAAGTACAACTATCAATAAAATTCAACAAGCTAGAGCCAGAATGACCACCCAAAGTAGTCATCCATCCAAACAGATTATGTAAAAACATGAGCTTCACATCCACCATAGAATGTTCCAAGCCTTAGGATGTTCGGCTATTCCGCTCCTTCCACATGATACAAAGAGGGGTGGCATTCCAAATATCCCTTATGCCGTACCTAGCAAACTGCCCTTTCCAACGCATCAATATATTAGGCATAACCCACTGCACCCCAAACAAACAAAGAAAAAAGGACCATAGCTCTCTAGCTATTTGACAATGCAGCAATAAGTATCAACAGAGCCCCCATCTTGTTTACACAAATACAACCAATTCATAATTAGAACTCCCCATCTTCATAAATTATCAATAGTAAGAATATTCCCCAAGGCTGCAATCCAAGCAAAGAAAGCCACTTTGGTAGGCACTTTAACTTTCCAAATACTCTTTCCGACAAGACATGACCATCTGCCAATGCCACCTTGATGCTCCTCAAAAATAACAATAATGCATGAATTTTTTTTTTTTTTTTATACAGGTAAGATAAAGTTTCATTAAAAAAAGACTACTTCATGGAAAAGAACATGAGGTCGCCAAAAACATACAGTAAAGACTCAAAACTATGTACAAGAACAAAGGGAATATATAAATTGAGAATCGCTAGATGTGAGTCCCCAAGCCCAAGACCAATCAAATAAAGACCCTGTAAATGACGCAAGAAGCTGCTCCCCTGAGCTCTCCACATCCTCAAAAGTGCGCCTATTCCTCTCCCTCCAGATACACCACATCATTTTCCCTATGATTCCTGGTTTTTAATTAGAGCTTAGCTTCAACACTAAGAGAGAACATGCATCAATACCTCTTAGGGTATGTTTGGTTGGGGGAAAACTTGAACGATGGAAGAAGGGAATAAAGTTTTCCCTTGCTTGGTGGGGTGGAAATGAAGAAGGCTGGAGAGGCAGTTAAATGGAGTTTTTCACCTACGCACACCAAAAACCATCCCCCAAATTAGGCAAAAAACTTGGGGAGAAAAGCATGCATGAAAAAAAGTTTCGATTTCATGCCTTTAGTCCCCATTTAATTCAGTGTAAAACATGTTCTTGAAATGTATTTAGAATTTTTGGGCATTTGATCCAGCTGAAAATGTTGGTCCAGCCGAAAACAATTTTGGTTTGACCAGGAAAAAAGGCGTGGGGTGTAAAACAATTTCTCCCAAGACATCACGACCCCCCTCTCCCCCCAAAAAAAATCTGTCACAAGTTGCAACACCCAGAGACCCACCTAACAACCCTTGCTCCTCTCCCACACAACAACTTCCGCTACCACGTTTCCAGATCTGCTTCTCTGTCTCCTTCATTCTGCTTGTCCCAATTTTGCAATCAATCTTTTTCTTTTTCTTTTTCTATTATTAATTTCTACATGTTTTTTAATGATACTCTTTTTTAATGATACTCTGATTGTAATATTTTCAATTTGACTCAAAATTTTTGGCATAGAAAGCATTGAGGTAATAATTTTATTAGAACAATTTATTATATGCTGACATCAGTTTAATCTATTGTTGGTTGGTATTGTTATTAGAATTTTTTTAATTAGTGGTATTGTTATTGTTATTTTCTTAACACCAACTATATAATTGCTTTTACAATCACCCACCATCGAGGAAAATAACTTTCCTAATACAACTAAACAAATTGTTTATTATATTATTGGCTAAGGAGGGGGAGGGGGAGGGGGAGGTAAGACCTATCCCAAGTGCCAAGAAGGCAACCTTGAAAAAGATATGCCCACTAACCCCACAGAGCTAGGTACTGCCCCACTGAAATGTGTAGCAGTATTCAAAACCAAGCATTGAGCAATGAGAATGACAGTTTAAGTAGATCAAAATAATTAACAGCAGTTATATTCATTCTTAAAACAATGTACAATGTCTCACACAAAGCATTTAGATCAAATATTGAAGATTTATTAGAATGTTTTCCTTTCCTCAAGGTATGACTCTTACTACAGAACTATAAAACAGAAATTGATAACAAGACCAATCAAAACACATCAAAGAACAACAAAAGCAACTCAACAACTGAGTATCTCAAGACTCTCACCTTACCACTAACGCAAACAATCTCTCCCTCTTTATGCTTCGCTTCAATACTTTTAAGAAAAGGCTGAAAAGTAAAACGACTACCACGAAAAAATTTCTTCAGATGCAAATAAATTGTCTTCTTTTCCTTACTACCAACATCATCAGCTGTATGCTCAGGATTTGATTGATTTTCTGCAATCTCACAGCCTACAACCACCTCAAGAAATGAAAAAGAATAACTAGCTCTTATTCCCCTGCAGAAAGAACGGTAAGTGTTATCCTTATCCTCAAAACAAATAAAACATAAAACATGAAAAATCATCTCGCTATAGGTTCTCTACAGTTACTATTACCAATCCTATAAGAATAAATGCAAATAAAATGGTTGCACTTGCATATCTTGTTGATGTGCTAAAGCTTCAGTACTCAGTTCCATAAGACCATATTACAAGAATTTAGTACACAACATATTATGTTAAAAAAATCTTCTCTTTTGAATAAAAATTTTCAGTTATTTATTAAAAATAACATTTTTCAGTTACTTATCAATATATATATATGTGTGTGTGTGTGTGTGTGTGTAAAAAGATCAAACAGTAAAATAAATAAATAATGGAATGAAAAATAGGTCAATGTTGATGTGGAGATAAAAGAGTTGTTTTACATGAAAAAAAGACTCAATTGCATACAAGTGGACAATTTGGACTGTAGAGAAAAGGTTGGGCTTCTAAAGGATTCATCGGATCAAACTTGCCTCTCTTTGGAATCACTTTGTTTTCATGGTGCAATGGCAAGTTCCCTCTGCCCAAGTGATATGGTGCAGGTTTGAGTTCTGGAATTAGCCTCTCAAAAAATTATGGGCAAGACTGCCAACGAACCACCTCTCCCAGGCCTCAGAACCGAGAACCTTGTGCACTAGGTATGCTAAAACCCACAATTTCATTTTCTATTTTAAAGAATCAAATATTATCCCAAAAAATAAAAAGGAAATTAATACTTCACTATAATATGCTAAAATGCATTTAAAAAGACAGTTTTAACTTTTAATGACCGATTCCATAAATCCAAAAAACAGGTGTTAAATTACTGATTGTCTCAAAAGCTTAAACTATTGGAAAATAGTAAATTTAATCATTTAACCACTTAATTCTAAGACTCCCCTCACGTGTGGGCTCAAACTACATTTTAATAGGAGAGGCCCAACGCATGGGATTTTAAATGGGAAGTAAAGTGGAGGAGACAGGGATTAAACTTAGGACCTTTTGCTCTAATTCTATGTTAAATTACCGATTAATCCAAAAACTTAAGACATAGGAAAATGGAAAATTTAATCATTTAACCACTTAATTCTAACAAGAACAGTATACCAGATATAAAGACACATCAAATCATAGTAAATGTGAATGTTAAAACTAGTCATAGAACACAACCAAAATAGGGCACGCATACAACAATGATAAAAAAAAAAAAAGGCTGAATATAACAATGAGAAAACTAAATATGCTGGTTTTATAAAACTTATATAACTGATTGGTAAATCTTTTAGACACTAAATTCTACTCACTGTCCCTTAGAGTCAACTAGCCAAATCTTTTTTCTTTGTCTTTTTTAGATGTTATCACTTTTTATGAGTATAGCTTCTATTACGTCATTTAGAATACATACCACTATCCATTGATCTCATACACCCATATTATATATCATCACTTAATACATCATAATATTATGCTCTCCCTTCTACAAGCAATTAGAACTCTTACAATGGCCTCATCACATCAGCTGTTGTTTTCTGAAATATCATTTTTTTTCTGATATATCTTGGCATTGCTTTCACTAGGAGCCATGAGCAACTTTTACAATTTATCTCACATGGAGTAGATCAAAAAAATTTGTTGGCACCTTGCATCACCCCCATGCCAAGGCAGGTGGCACCTGGAGTGCCTATGATAACACTAACTAAAATATCTCTCAGATGTAGCTGAAAAAGGTCACCAATTGAACACTTTGAAAGAAAAAGAAATACTTCACCAAAAGAGAAATTACATCCAAGATATACAATTCAATTTTTTGGGGGGAAAAGGATTAATTACCTTGAAGATAAAATTTTTCCAATGAAAATTAGGTATTGTCCATCATCAATTCCAGTCTGTGCATTCTGTAAATCAGCATAAGTTCGAGGAAAATGATGCAGCAATTTCCGCAACTACATGGAAACCAAAAAAAAAAAAAATATATAGTGTGAGCCCATGCCTACTCGCAAACTATAAAAAACCTAGGTCTTCGCTTTTAGATAGTCTGCAAAAGAGCCCACCGTGTGAAAACCACAGTTATCCAGCTGACCACAGTGCCTCTTACTTAATCCAGGTATGCAATTGATAGAACTGTTAAGAAATGACTCAATGGAGGCAGCATTTACTGGTGATTCAGGCCCCACTTTGTTAGAAGATTCCTCCCCAGAGACTAGATCATCTGATTTTTGTAAAGTTTCTAAAGCCATAGGCGGAGGAGATAAAGGCTTACGAGAGTCCTTTTCTCCTTTTGATGAAGTTGTTACAATCAGACTGCCAGACAGCAAACGCCATGTTTCACTAGAACCCTCTTGAACCCACTCCGCATCAACAAGATTAGGGACAAATCCTTCACAATTTTGGGCAGCTAAAGGATTACTCATCTCAGAGCAATGTGCGGTCTCATTATACAATTCTACCTTAGGAGACCTACCCAAGATGATGGATGGAAACCTTTTACATGCCAAGGAAACATCGACTTCATCCTTTGCATCTTTATGATTCATACCAGTTTGCTTTTTAGCACTTCCATTATCAATTGAATCATGAAGACTATCATAATCCATCATAGCAGATACCTATAACAAAACAAATTGCAGTATATAAAGAGTTAACTTGGAAAAGGCAGTTACGGAATGCCCAAAGCAGAGCAAAAGAACAAACTGGGGCACACTAGGTGAAACAAACGGTCATCACATTCTTTACTAAGCCCATTCTGAAATGCTTTGCAAAAGAGTATAAAGAAATCTTTCAAATGACAACATAACAGACTGGCAAAACTCAAAAAAGCCCACGTATGCATTTGAATAAATTTTCCTCTGCAAGATTCACTATATTTCCATATGGACATTTGTTATTCAATTTCCCCATAAGATGCCTTAGTTGTAGCCTAATAGTGCTTCTCCTCCCCTATGAGGAAGTCTTGGGTTCAATTTGTCCGGGATGTGGATTACATTAACAATCTTAGCGTGCCCATCCATGGTCTTAACACATGTTCCATACTCTGGACTTCTCAGTGAACAATTTACTAGGTATTCTTCATAGATTCAAAACAAACTCAAGTCCAACAATTAGTTGCATGTTACCACTATAAACAAAATGAACACCAGTCCCATTCTTTTTAAAACATCAAAACTACTTCAAATGCACCTGTAAAGTACTGGAATTGGGCACGAACACCAAGAGCTAAACAAAAAACCAGAAAAAATATTAAAGAAATAAAATACATAAAGGGCACAAGTCATAACTGTACATGACATGAAAACCCATTGACAGACACCAGAACAAAACATCATTGCAAATGGTGGGTAGAATAAATTTGCCAAAGACCCTGGCCAACAGCCAAGTCAGGTGGATATGCTCAATAATCAGATGAAATGAGTGATAGCTTAATTATCAGCCATAACCTAGAGAAGCTCACTGGTACAATTCAGGAAAAGCCATTTGTACAAATGTCATCTATATCAGTTTTTGTGAAAACGTATGGAAAGATGAACCTTTGGTTTTCATTTAAATACACAAAGCAATTACATTCTTCATATAAGCATATTTATCATGTAAAATTTCCTTTCTGATGAAAATGCATGATAAAGTAAATTTATAATGTTCAAATAATAGATTGTATCCAATATGTATGCATAAAATCTACCTTTTCAAGATATTTTGATCTATCTGCGATTCTTATTCTTGCTAGTTCCGCCAATAGATGTCCCGCTAATTCATGCTTTTGTCGAGAACATAGTTTTGATATTTTAGAGAGGACAAATTTATTAAACCTGCAACAAGAAAATGCCATTGAAATAATGCCTACAATCTTCCCATGCTTATTGATAATGAAGTACATTACCTCATTTTTCTACCCAAAGCATTCCGGTATCCTCTCTCAGCTTCAAAAACAATTGCGCTTCTCAATCCTTTCCCATAGTAGCACTAGAAAATGAAACTTTTATCTTTAAGTAAATTTAGAAATGTCAAATTTACAATACAAAATTTAGTAAAAAGATAATGAGATTTCAAAATAAGGCCAACATAATCAAGCCACAAAACCCAAGCTTGGTTGAGTTGCATATAGTTGCCTCAAAAGCCCAAATGTAAAATTATGGATACATGATTGAATTCACCATCTCCTAATAGCTCAAGCCTTTGGGAAAATTGGTAATTTATCATGGGATCAAAGCAAGTTGTCTCGAGTTTGAATCTTGTCTCCACTCTATCTCCCATTTAAAAACTTTAAAAACCCACGTTTTGAGTCTCACTAATTGAAGGGGACCCTAGGCCCACACTTGAGAGGCAGTATTAAAATTCTAGTTAAATGATTAAATTCTCCATTTTGTAACAACTTAAACTTTTAGGAGAATTGGTACTTTATCCATTAACAATTGATATGCTTTGGAGTATGAACATTTCTAAGAAACAATAGGAAAAGAACTGAGTAGTGACTACTATGCATTAATTGTGAAGCTAAGAAGCACGGACCCTGACACGGGTACTACATGGTAACACGAGCAATTTCCTAAAAAATTATAACATAGACACGGATATGATACGGATACGACATAAGTACAGCACCCTAAATAAAGTGTCCATGCTTCCTAGTTGTGAAGGAGCAAAGCCAAAAACTTACAAGTATAGAAACAACAACATGAATTCCATGCACATCTCAAAAGACATAACCCAATTAAATTCAATGTAGTTATGCGTTTGAATTTAATTGGTCTTAGAGAGTATAACATTGTTTATGCTTCATTGTTCAAATTTTTTAATTGGGGAACCTCCTAAGGATTTGCGCTAAAAATAAAGCGAGTTTAAGTCATAGCCGATGAAAAGGATAAACAAAAATAGGTGTTAGTGTTTTACCAGGCCACATGATTGCACGATTGATAGTGTGAGTACCATCACTGCATGAACAGGACATGCCTAAATAACATCAACGTTGATTAAACCTGAAAAACAAGATACATAATAGTAACACTCAGTTAATTGACTCAGGTAGTAAATGAATTTCAATTTTCTTGAGCAGAATCACAGAGATTTTTTGAAATTCACAAGTGATAATTTAGCAAAACCCTGATTCTTTCATTGAAATATTGGAGAAAAGGAAATTGCAAAGTACCTTTGATATTTACCCACTGGTTTTTGGAGAAAAAGCTGAGAGAGCGGAGAGTGGAGAGTGAGAGAGTTTGAGAAAGCAAAAGATGATGAACCTCGAGAGGCGGGAGACGTTAAAAAAAATATAGCCCAATAACTTTCCACGTCTCGTCAATGCCCGACTTAAATACTCCAATCTCCGGTCTCCAATTCTTCCTTTGTCCTTTTAAACGAAGTTTTTAATTTAATAATAAAAAATTTAAAAGAAGTTGTAAGGTTTTCAATTAATTTAGTTTTTTTTTTTTTTAAGGAATTAATTAATTTACAAATTTGTACTTATAAGTATTTTACTGTTGATTTGATTAATCAAAATTCATAACTTAGGGTGTTTTTTAATATAACATTTGAGAGTCATGATATTTTAAGAGTCTTCTAACTTAACTGATATTTTATTCAAATTTCCTCTAAAAAAAAAAATGCCTTAGAATAGTGAGTACTTAACTACTCTTTCCAAAAAAAAAAAAAAAATGTAGAAATATCTAAAACTCACTTTTTGTTGTTTGGGACTTAGGAATCTCAATTGAAAAAATATAGGAAGAAAGGAAATTAAAATAAGCTTAGAGATACAATTCGGTCATTTAAACTTTAAAGATGGTATTTGTCCCCACTTGATTGAGTTTGGTAGTGGGTTCCAAGCAAATCACCTAGTATATACAACTGAGCTTGGATTTTACAAGTTAGAAAATACTATGAATTTGTCTCTAATGTTGTGCAAACTATGTACAAACTTTAAAAACCTTTGAATATGTATAATTAACTTAATACGGATGATTAATTGTGAACAATGAAGAGTTTCCTTTCAAAACCCACACTTGAAAGGTCACTTTGGTTGATACAAGTCCTCTAAATTGTTGCCTTGGTTATTAGTAACCATTAAAGACTTAAAATTATCTTTATTCCCTCTTTTTTTTTTTTAATTATGCAAAAAAAAAAAAAAAACACATTCTGCAATCATTTTGCTTAATCAAGAATGACATCACTTTAGCAAGGAGTGCCAATTACACATGGCAAAATGGGCTGGTCAGATTGAGTCAATCAAGTTGCGAGTTAAAAACGGGTTATTTTAAGCGGGTTAAAAATGGGTTCAGATTAGTCGGGTCGGGTTAACCTGTATTTTTCAAATGAATTTTTTTTTTTTTTATAAAGAAAATAACATGTATTTGCCATTTGGAAAGTCATGTAACAAATTACTTGATGTAAAATGAATTACTTTGAATTCACCACTTATATCAAGAATAAACTACACTTATTAATACTTATTCAATAATTTTAAAATTATACAAATCCTAACATTGCTATCTAAACAAAAAACACAAAGATAAGTAAAACAAATACACAAGTTTTATTTCTACACAATATCAACATCCCAAAATATAAAACAAAATTACAAATGACTTATTGGATAATTCATTTGACAAAGAATAAAAAATAATATAAGAAATTTACAATTTTGAAAATTAATTTTATAATCTATTGTTAATTGTGGTTGGCACTCTATTTCAATTTGAGTTATACATTAAAGTTTGATTATTTACTGATTTATACATGGTCTCTTTTATGAATATCATATCATTATTAAGCAACACACTCTAAGAAATATTATAATTTATTTTGAAAAACTGTTTATTTTGGACATAAATTGATAAAAAAATAGGTTGAAGCATTCATAATTTATGTTAATTTGATACTTTGGCCTCACTATTTTCACACTTGTGAATGTTTCTCACACATGTCTACAATTTTAAATCTATATTTTTAACTGTACTATAACCATATTATCTTGGCATGTACTTTGCTATTTGATATCTAAAAATCTTTACTCATTACAGAATGCTCAACCATTCATCTTTCAATTAATTTGTATGTAATGTAAATGTCTCAATTGATTCTTTAAAGTTCACAACAAACAATTAAACAAATATTGTCTTAATTTTATTATTTTTTTTACCAAATAAAAAAGTTTTAAAAAATTGTTTGGGTTCGGGTTGGGTCGAGTCAGGTTGACCCACAAAAAACATGGGTCGGGTCACTGGTCAACCTGTTTTTACTTCAGGTCAAAACAATTGGGTTCGGGTCAGATATTTTTTCGGTCGGGTCGGTCGGTAAAAAAATTCTGACCTGTTTTGCCATGTCTAGTGCCAGTCAAGTAAACCATAAGAACTCGCTTGAGCAAGCTCAATTGAAGTGCTAAGTCCTCTGTTTGCCAAATTAGGAACCTTATTTACTATCAACATTGTTTCTCAACTCATTCCTCACTTAAGCAAGGGCCTTTGCTCAATAGATTTATGGAGCTTGCTCGAAGATACTTCAATTCTCTCCCCCTCCTTGAACCATTCTTATACCACTAAAGTAGGATTACTCACAAGTTACAAACTACACATATATATATATATATACATATACACAATAACTATAATTTAAGCTCTTTATGTTTTGATTCCTTAACAAGAAAAGAAATTTATATGGTCATCTATTAATAGGGGGTAATTGGTAAATATGAAAAATTAGATATGAACTCATCAACCTGCCTAAACCTAATGGGAAAAATGCATGGGTTAAAAGGGAATTCTCTGCCCTTTTCTTCTTTTAACTTAAATGATAGGTTAAAAGGGAATTCCAATTCATGGGAAGATAGGTTTACCTGAGACCCAATTCAACTAAAAAATGAGTTGAATGTTGGTTTGACCATTTGACTTTGACATATTAAAACACAAATTTGTCCAAATTTTATGAGAATTAGTTTAGCACAAGCTCCCTTTTCTAGCTATATTTGTTCAGCTTATTTGAATTGAAAGGTTGCAAACAATATCAAGCTAATATACAACCCAATAATTGTATTTGTTATTGTTGTTGTTGTACATAAATGTTGGCACCATACAATATGCATTGAATTTGAAGCAAAAAGATGCATATTTTATGGCTATATCATATAATTATATTGAGTTGTGATGTACCTTTGTGTTAAAATCTATTTCCCTCTCCCCTGTGTGTGTATGTTTGTTTCTCAAAAAAAAAAAAAATTATATTGAGTCATTGTATTGGTGCGTATCTTTCAATTAATAAACATGTGAATTTTCCCCCAAAAAAAATAAAATAAACATGTGAATTTATCACACTTTAATGTAAATATAATATATATATATATATATAGGCTTACAAAATGTATATAAGTTTTATTTATTTTTTAAATGCACTTTTTTTTTTGAGAAACTTAAATGCACCTTTTGTCTTCTTTATCTTTATCAATTTTGTTTGATTGTATAATTTCTATTATATACTTATTTTTTGGTTTGGCCTATTTGACCTTTTTTGTTCAAGGGAGTCGTTCCTATAATTTATTAAAGAGTTCAAATTTAGTAAGAATGTGGTATAAATCTCATATTTTACACCATTCAATAAGAGATTGTCATATTGACATTTTACTTAAAATTTAATACACTCTACTATACCTTATAACAGATTTGGTTGGATTTATATATGGGTATTAGAATTAATTAGATATGATTGTGCTTATTTTTAAATATGTGATTAGATGTTGTAGCATACTAGGATTGGAAAGAAGTTTTACACCACATCCTTTACGGAATTTAATCTCTATATTAAAAAATGCAAATACTAAGTTAGTCATCTTTGAAGAGCACTAAAAAAGGGTAAAACCTCCTGTTGAGACGAAATTTAATGCTTAAAAAAAAAAAAAAAAAAAACCCTCTAAAGGCACAATATTGAAAGAAATTAATTAATTTAAGACCTTCGCCATAACACATCGGCCTCAACTTATATCAGTATGAGACCTTTTGAGACGACATGATTTGGCCGTTAATAGCAAAAGCCCTAGTGATAGCCTTCCGTCTTCATTTAGCTACACTATAAATATCCGCATAATTCTTCCATAACCTTCATAACTCACACAGCGCCACTTTGCGTCTCACACACCTCTTGTTATCTAAGTTGCACAGCTTTAGCTTTAGCTCAGGATTAGTGTTTATAATCTACAAAAATTCATTGCCTTTGTTACATATACAAGCTTATGCCATGCCAAGCCAAGCAAAGCAAAGGGCCAAGGCAAATAGGGGAGAGCAATACAATTGGCTCTGAAATAAACTTGTGGGTTCTCCACAGGCTGCCCTGCCAATCTGGCCCTATACATAAAAATATGGCATCATAGTACGGGTTTTGTGCTTTGATGGGTTTATCTGGGATTTGAATCTTTGGTTTTCAAGCCTAAGCTTCTTTCCCAAATACCCATCTTCTCTTTTTTCACAAACCCGCCTCCAATCGCCATTACATTACTTCTTCCAAATGATCTGCATTTTTTTTTTTCAATTGCAACCACATTTTTATCTTGGGATGTTTTTATTTGTTTATGAGTTTTTTTGGTTTTTTTTCAAAACTAGTAAGATTATGCTGACAAAAGAATACATGGATTGAGGATCTACAGGTTATTACAAAATTTTAGGATAATAGTTGTTGTAATTTATTTATTCATTACTTTCAACCTTCTCTGTCTGTTGTTGTTCATGGGACTCTATTATTTGCACCAATTATTGGGAGTTGAGATTTTATTCTGAATTGGATCCACGTTTAGATTTGTAATAATTAAAATGAGTTATGAAATGGATTTGATTTTAAATGGAGAAGTTGTTCGAAGTTTGTAGTGGACACTAAATTATTTGTTTGATTGTCTAGAAGTTAGGCATATAATGCACAGCTGGGTTTTGATTTTCCATGAAGGTCATAGAATGAGATCTAAGTCAAGGTTCAATAACTGGTATTTGCAACCCATGTTCACCAAGATTTGAATCACTAATTGATACGAGTACAATAAGAAGGGTTTGAATTTGAGTAACAGAATTCACAATAAATGTAAATCCCAGATATCTGATTGCAAATCCAACTTATCAAAAAGGGAAAAGTCTGTGGACAAATCCACCTTTTCACCATAGCCAAACAACCCCCTCTTCAAAGTCCAATTTCTTATAATTGCCTGAGAATTCACTGTCTGGTCTCAATAGGCACAAGATGCCCAGCTCCATAAACCGCAACATGACTCAAATTCCCCCATTTCTGCACATACCCAGCAAGCTCTCCATTCAATGCCCAAACTTTCCTCTCAGCCATCAACAACTCACCAAGCACATCACACCTCACTGTCTTCACTAATTAACACTTAAAACCACCTATCGAAAAGAAAAAAAAAACTTAAAACCACAGTATCCCTCAAATCATATTGCCCTTGATACAACTATACTTTGTTCTTCTTCACCAACAATTCCACCTTGTATTTTACATTCTTCATGAAATCATTGTGCAATGCAGCCATCACTGCATAGCTTATAAATCATTGACACGTTCACTCCCAAAGCCTTCTTCACCTCCTTTTTTTGCAGAAACTTTGATAGCAATACAGTACTGTATGGAACTTTCTTACTAATGTCATTCGAAGTTGCCAATCCTGTCATGCTTTGCAACATATCCAAGACCCTTATTTTAGCATTTGCTGCTGCTCTCCAATTCCCCATTTTGGTTAGCTTAACTGCATCCCATTGTGATTGTGCTTTCTCCAACTCACTTTTTTGCCTCTCATAGATCAAACCAGAATGATACTCATTCATAGCATGAGTGGCAACCTGTATCACAGGATCTGTCAGCCCATTACCTATAGCAAAACCGGCTAAGTTCAAGCGCTTTGACACTGGAAGGATGGATTTTTCTTCAAAATATAGTACCTTGTTGCTGAAACATTCTTCCCTGTATAACTCTCACCTGCAAAATACAATGGACAGTATAAACAGCAGGTCTAATTTAACAATGGAAGTGATTGCTGCAAAAAGATGCTTGGCTACCGAATATTGGTTTTTCGTGATTTCTTTCAAGTGTTGAGGCAATGCTAATAGGATTGTCAAGGAAAAGAAGGATGAATATGTGGTTCCAAGAACCTGGATTCTGTTCAAGTGCAAGGGGTTTGGAGCTGGCAATATTGTCATTGACTTTTCAAGTTCCATTAACACATTATCAACTATCAATCTATATTACAGATTTTTTTTTTTTTTTTTTTTTAATTGGATCTGTATTACAGATTGATAATGTGCGATCATTGATCCTGGTAAGTCTATCTAACAAAGCCAATAGCTTGTCATTCTAATAATGAAGTCCAAGGATCAAAACCTCCTCTCCCAAGAATTGAATTATTAAATTTTTTTTTTAAATTAAATAAATAAATTAGAGATAAGATTGTATTTGTCTATCAATTATCTCTCCCAAATCATGTAGAAATGGAAGTTTTTGTAGACAATACAACATTATTAATACAAAAAACAGAGATAAAATGCTTCTTTTTTTCCTAACAATAAAACTGTAATTTATTCACTTGTTGGTAGCATGACTTATAAAGTCAAAGTATACTATTTTAAATACTTTAATCAAGGGTGCCTTTTTAAAAAAAAAAAGTAAGCTTAGATCAATATAAATCTCACAAGTATTTTATTCAGTCAATTACTTACCAAAATAGTAAAACTATTACCAAAAACATAAAAATTGATATCATATTAACAATATAATGAATATTTTTCTTTTCACTCATGTTAAAAAAAAAGATTTGTTGTAAAAAGTTTTTTTTTACAAAGTTAATACGTCAATTCGTAAGAATTACGTAATAAAATTTATTGTATTCCTAAAATTAATCTTTACTCATTAGATGCACTATATGTCAAAAATGGACCTCCTTATAACAAGGCTCATGCATGTGTGTATTCACCTACTCCTGTTCTTATTCAAGCCACATCTAAAACCTACTTGTTTGGTGAACTAAATAATAATTTAGTAGAGTATAATAGTATATATTATATGGTAATAGTCAATGAAAAATTGCCCATTTAATGCAAGGCATGTTCAATGTATTGGAGTTTTTTTTTTTATTTGGTTGTTTGATCATGCCCTGGAAAAATCTGTTTCACCGCATTTCGTTGACTACAGTGCTTGATGAGGGGAGGAATTATGTCCAGTAGAGGGTATATGCATTGAGCTGGGTGTCTCACAGCATGTGGACCTCATAGCTATGTGTGTCTAATCAACTGTGAGACAATGAATGCATATAATCACTGCAAGAGATACCTAGTCTCTTTTATTTTATGGGAGAAAGTTACAGATAAGAAGAATAAGGTTTGGGGGGGAGAGGGGGGGGGGGGGGGGGGGTATAAAAAGTGGTGGGATTAATAAGTGATACAAATTCGTGCTTGACATCTTACCTTGATCATTACAAGAACCATACAACAAGAAGAAATTGATCAACAAATTTACAGAAATGTAATGACCAATCTTTTTTTTTCATAACCAAATTATGTGACCCAACAATTAATCCCTGTCCAAAATTCACAATAGAACCCAAGAAATTTGTTTATAATTCCTACTTTACAGGAGCAGAAAAATGTTATGACACAAACTCCTTTTCCTCGTGGCTGAACAGCGTCCTCTCTAAAATCCAATCTTCCATCATTGCTTGAGAACTAACTGCTTCATCAGTAGGCACAAGATGCCCAGCTCCTAAAACCACAACATGACTCAAATTCCCCCATTTCTGCACATACCCTGCTAGCTCTCCATTCACTCTCCAAACCTTCCTATTTGCCATCAAAAACTGGTTAAGCCCTTCCCACTTGATTGTCTTAACCCAAGCCTCAGTTGAAAGCACACTGTCTCTCAAATCAAAATGGCCTTGATATAATAGTACCTTGCTCTTCTTCACCAAAAATTCTACCATGAACTTCACACTCTTCATGAAATCATCATGCAAAGCAGTTGCCACATCATTGCTGTACAAATCATAAATCTTTGAAGTATTCAATCCCAAAGCCTTCCTCACCTCTTTTGTCCTTAAAAATGCAAAAACCATTTCTGTTTTATAAGGTGCTTGCTTACTAAAATCATGCAAAGTAGCCAACCCTGTCATTCCTTGCAACATTCGCAACACTTTGCTTCTAGCATTTGTTGCTAATCTCCACTTCCTCATTTTGGTCAGTTTAATGGCTTCCCATTGTGCTTTCTCCAACACACTTTTCTGCCTCTCATTGATCAAACCAGAATAGTAAGCATGAGTAGCATGAGTAGCAACCTGTGTAATAGGGTCTGTCAACCCGTTTCCTATAGCAACTCCACCTAAGTTCACTTGCTGTGACACTGGCAAGTTAGCATTTGCTTTCAAGATATAGTACCCAATTGCTGGAACATACTTCCCAGCATAGCTCTCACCAGCAAAATACAATGGACGAGACTTGAACAACAAGGGGTCTAATTCAATAAACGAAGTAATGGCAGCAAAAAGATGCTTGGCAACAGAAAGTTGGTCCCTTGGGATTTCTTTAGGTGTCATGGCTATACTAAACCCGGCTCCAATTGGATTATCGAGGAAAAGAAGTCCAAATTTTCGATTCCAAGAACCTATGAAAATAATGGTTAAATGATTAAATTCATATTTTCTTACTTTTAGAACTAGTACAAATTTATGTATAGCATGTAGTTTGAGTTTGAATCTTGTCTCTACCCTACCTCACGTTTAAAAAGTTAAAAATCCGGGGCAATAGTCGAGTGTTAGAACAATGGTTAAATGAAAATTCGCAATTTATTAGTAGCTTAAGCATGTTTTTGGGACAGTCAATAATTTGTACCTGGATTTGGTTCAAGTGCAATGGTTTCAGAGCTGAAAGTCTTACGAGATGTGACACGCCAAGGGCCAAGCTCAAAAAAGTTGCCAACCATGGAGGAGCAGCCAGGGCCACCCTGGAGCCATATAATAAGTGGAGTTTTGGAGAATGGTGAGATGGGGTTCTGAGCTTCATAGAAGGCATAAAAAATAGCAGAAGAGGTGGTTGGATTGACTGAGAGGTAGCCTGTTTTGGTGGGGAGAGCTTCAGTGGGAAAGAGAGGAGTTGGAGTTGGTGATAACAAGGTTGGAATGTGATGGAAGAAGGAGATGAGGACAAGTAAGAAGGATATGAGAAGGAGGAGCTTGAAGAATAACTTGCAGCTTCTTGACTTCATTAGAATAATTAAGCAGTGAGCTTCCATAATATGTCAACAACTCTTTTGTAGTTTCGTTTATAGTCATAGATATATAACATATTAGCGTTGATTTGTACGAGAAATAGAGAGGCAACATTGTAATTCATTGGATAACTAATCCGCTTATTCCAAAGTTCATGTAAACTCAGTTTTATATAAAGAAATATAATATTATATGATGATTGTCATTGAATTATAATTTATAAGATGCAAGACCTGTTCTTTGTATTTGCATTTGGAAGTTTGGTTTGATTAATCAAACTTTCCATGACAGCTTTTGTAGACGTTTCAACTTAATACAATAATACGCATATGATATAGAACCTATGAGAAAAGATCAAAAGACCACAAATATTTAACAAAAAATGACTGGCATGATCATAAAAGATTTCACAATTAAGAAACAGGACTAAGTCTGTTCATACATAAAAATGTGATATTTTATGCGTCATTCTTGACCTTCATTGGAAGGTGATTAGGACTACACCTTTATTAAAGAGCTACTATTTGGTTCTCATGGAAGGATATAAACTAATATTTCAAATTGTGATAGAGTAGTTATTATTTCCATCTCGTCTAGCCTCAATCCATTTGGTTGAAGATAGAGATGCCTAAACGCTTCTCACTTTTGCCTACTTGTTATTTTGATTTCTTGTTTGCATCAATAATAATATTTATTCCGAAAAACAAAAGGAGTTTAAATGGTTTCCTTCAACAGATTATTAAATACCATATCTTATTGCTAAGCCTTTGGCACACTAATCAATTTGATTAAGAAAGTACCTACCCAAGCTACCGCATATAAAAAAATGCCTGTAGACAACCTTTACAAGTTACAATAGCCATGTCAAGGGTAGACTTGGATCGGATATTCAATGCCATGTTTCTTGTTTCTAAATGGTGCTATGGTTTGGATGAGAGAGAGTACCAAGTTGGACTTAATATATATAATTCTTTTTTTCCCCTAATTATGTGATTTTAAATTATGATACCTGTGATGGGTAAAATGTTTTGGAGGATGAATCACATTTAAAATTCTAACCGAGCAACACTATTAACTAGATCTTAACTTTTAGGATTCAATCCTAGCAAATAAAAATAGACCTGCTTTCTAGATTTCTGATTAATCATGAGAGTTGATAGAAGGTACTTTGAAGATAATGTTAATTTTAAAGTTTTTTTTTT
This sequence comes from Quercus robur, assembly GCF_932294415.1. Lineage (NCBI taxonomy): Eukaryota > Viridiplantae > Streptophyta > Magnoliopsida > Fagales > Fagaceae > Quercus > Quercus robur. The sequence continues at coordinate 2,051,867 of NC_065534.1, read as the reverse complement.
TTAATTTTTTAATTTTTTATGCTTTTAGGAAAAATATATTTGGAATTGCAATGATGAACATGTATCTCTTTCTCTAGATTATGATAATATATATAGGTTTTTTGATATTAAACGGGTATTTTAGGGATTTTAACAAAAATTTCATTAAACCTAAATTCATTCCCTCTCATTCCTTCCAATTTTGAGGGGAACAAAAAATTGAGGTTTTGAGGGAAAAGGAAGGAATGAGCATTCCCTCCTAATCATTCCATTCCCTCCTACTTAAACTCCCAAACAAGGGAATAGACATTCCATTCCCTCCGTTAAAACTCCCAAACAAGGGGAGGGAATGGAATAACCGAAAATTGGTTTGAGCAATAACCGAAAATTGTAGCAGACAAAAGAAAAAGCAAGACCAGCAGCAACAGCTTCACTCTGCAGAGAACGGACAATAGAATGATAACTATATTTTTTTACGGCTGAATGAGAAAAAAATGGCTGATATTAAACGGGTATTTTAGGGATTTTAACAAAAATTTCATTAAACCTAAATTCATTCCCTCTCATTCCTTCCAATTTTGAGGGGAACAAAAAATTGAGGTTTTGAGGGAAAAGGGAGGAATGAGCATTCCCTCCTAATCATTCCATTCCCTCCTACTTAAACTCCCAAACAAGGGAATAGACATTCCATTCCCTCCGTTAAAACTCCCAAATAAGGGGAGGGAAGAATATTCTAAAAATATTCCATTGATTCCATTCCATTTCATTCCCTCCTTCCAAACGGAGCCTTATGCTCAGGGGCGGAGGTATGCCCCCCCCAATTTTTGAAATTTTTAAAAATATATATACAATTATTTTAATGTTTCAAAATTCAGTCTACAAAAAAAAGAGTTGCCCCCCCCAAATATTTGAATTAGTTCAATAATGTTCTTAAAAAAAATAATTGGTCTAATAGTTATAGAGATATAACTTAATTTTTCTCAATTCTATTTTTTATTGTAAAATGTGTTTTTACATCTGTTAAATATTTGATAAAATTTGACATCAAACATGTTGAATCTATCTTTTTTAACCCGTTATATGGTGATTAACAAGTTATTGACTCGTTAAAAAAAATTTGTCACTAAAACTACATATGAAATGTGTCTTTAGTTGCCACATAATGGATTAGAGTAAGGTAGTTTTGGATCATTCATGTTTTCGAAAATTTCATTAGTTCAATTGAAAGATTTTTTACTTACTTTAGTATAAAATTTGATAATTTGTATTTAAAATGTAATTTTTTAAGAACTTCACTATAAAAATGGAAAAAAATGAATTTTATTTTATGAAAGATCACCATCAAAAATAAATTTTTATCGAAAATATTAAGCTCTTTTTTTTGTTGGGTGTGTGTATATATATAACTTATCAAATAAAAAAGTGTGTGTATATGTATATGTGTGTATATATAATAAAAAAGTGCGCGTGTGTGTATATATGTGTGTGTGTGTGTGTGTGTGTGTGTGTGTGAGGGGTTGTCTTGATAAATATATTAGCGTCGCAACTTGGCCCCCCAAACAAAAATTCATGACTCTGCCCCTGCTTATGCTTGAATTTATTTGGAAAGCCTAATACACTGCACTTAAACAATTGTACTTAAGTTTTACCATTTTTTAAAGTACAACTCTTATAAACAACCCTTTTTTTTTAATGTTAGAAACATTAGGAGGTGCTACCATTTCAAAAGGTTGAAAAATAAGCTAATACCAAACAGGTGAGAATTTGATTATCCAGATAGTTTTTGCCTATTGATACTAACAAAAAGCATAGAGTAACATAGGAATCAAAATCTATGAAAATTAATTAGACTCAATAACCACCTCTATTGTGTATTGGTACCATTAATTGCTAATGTATTAACAAAATGTATAGACTATAGAGTAACCCATGAATCAAAATCTATGGAAAATCAACAGACTCATAAACCACCTCCTTTGTGTGCGGGTACCATTAATTACTAATTCATAATCTATATATATATATATATATATAAAACCGAAGCTTTTGAAGTTCCCACAATTTTCCACGTCAGCACAGTATTAAAAAAAAAAAAAACTTTTTAATACTAAAAAAAAAACCGGCATTATCAAAAAGGAAAAAAAAAAAAAAACACCCAAAAATTTCAAACCGGCATTATCAAAAAGGAAAAAAAAAACACCCAATCTCTTCTTCTTCACACAGTCCCATCTCCATCTTCAAACGCCCCACAATTTTCCACGTCAGCACAATATTAAAAAAAAAAAAAAACTTTTTAAGACTAAAAAAAAAACACCCAAAAATTTTCAAACCGGCATTATCAAAAAGGAAAAAAAAAAAAACACCCAAAAATTTCAAACCGGCATTATCAAAAAGGAAAAAAAAAAAAAACACCAAAAATTTCAAACCGGCATTATCAAAAAGGAAAAAAAAAAACACCCAAAATTTTCAAACTGGCATTATCAAAAAGGAAAAAAAAAACACCCAATCTCTTCTTCTTCACACAGTCCCATCTCCATCTTCAAACGCACAATTTCCTCCATGCCTCTCTCTACATACACGTTCCCCTGCCTCCAATCTTTGTCCCTTCTCTACCTTCAAACCCTTAAACTATAGTCCGCAGGCGCCAGCCACCTACTCCTTTAGTGGCAGAAAGTTTTTGATTTTGAGACTTTACCATCTGACCAGATTCTCTCCGCAAACATTACCGGTAAGTTTTTATTTTGTTCTATAATTTGGGATGTTAAATATGATTTAGGGTTTGTTTTTGGTTGTTAAATATGATTTAGGGTTTCATTCTTGGTTTTTAAATATGATTTGAGAGAATTTAGTTGAATTCAAGGCGACAACCCTCCTAAACATTATTAGACAAGAAGAGAATAGTTTTTTATGGAATCATATTTGCTGCCTCTTATTGCTTGAGCCATAGCTTAAATACAATTATGACAAATTCATTTAAAGCTATTAAAGATGTGTGTTTGAGACTTATTAAGTTTTGTTACAAGGTGAATATTTTATATCAATATCTATTTGTTAGCATGTGTTTAAAAATTTTAGGATAAATGAGTTAGACTATAATTTGTTATTTTTTGCTTTCCAAATTACAAGTAGTGATATATCCTGTTAAATTGGCATTGCATTCTTCTTTTTTATAATAAATAAAAAAATTGAAAAAATTTGTTCTTCCATTGGACCTTTAAAGCTTTCAATTTGAAACTTTTGTTGTGAAAAATAACTGGTAGTAATGTTTGTGGCAGATTCGAATTTAGGATTGAGGTCAATCTCAATGCCATGGTTAGTTTTCTATATCGTATGTACTTTGCGTATAGTTTATTGTTTATGATGCTTTGTTTACTCACCTATTTAGAGTAATGTTCATGTTACAGACACATCTAAGAATTTGGAAGCCCATTTTGAAGAATGCTAGCACTCTAGCAGAGAAGTTCTCCTTGGAAGTCACACAAGATCTATGTTTATTTGTACTCCCTCAAATAGCAGCATAATTAGGTAGGATTTCTTACGATTTGTGTTATCATTGTTGCTAGGTTGAAAGTATTCTATGATATATGCAGATAGCTAATTACTGATTAATAAGCCTACAAGTTGCGTGAGAACTTATTTGGAAATATATGGTAATGGTGGAAGCATTTTTTAGATAGAAATTATGGGAAAATTTTGCTAATAATAATAGATAATTTTTCTGGGCGGTGATTGTTTAATGCAAATTGTTGGGATGGGTTTTAGGGCCAAGAAAGTTGAGAGTTATGGACACAAACTTGAGTTATGCAAGGTTACATGTATTGGTAGAACTGGTTGCGTGTTTAAGTTTGGAATAGGTGTGTATCATAGTGTTTACTAATTGAATTTGAGACATTAACATTAACTTGGCATTTGTTTAGAGAAATTAAACAACTACATGAAAGATTATGTGTTTTGTATGTTTGCTTTTGTTTACTGTGTGTCTTAATATGGATGCAAGTGGGATAATAAATTTGTGCTGTCCTACTAGGCAAGAAGCAAAGGCAACCATGAGATTTCAAAGGGTGATTGGAGATGATAATTTAAATGGAAGTTTTAGCTAGATGACACGACTAACAATTCCTATTAAGAAGAGTATTTAGTAAACCGTATATCAATGATATGTTATAAATGACTAAGTTTGGTTATATATATAGCAAAAAATTGTAAAAGAGTCATGAAGGTAAAATTGAAAAGCTACATACTGATGCTTTTGTAATTACTTATTTCAAATTCAAACCGGTTTCAAATATATAGTTTGTGGTTTAGAGCATTTTTTGTTTTCACTAATTGTGTTTTGCTTCCATGTACCTGTTTTTAAAATACATGTAAACTTGGTCAAATATTAATTTTTATGCCTTACAGGGAGGAGTACATAAATTTGATTTTGGAAGATGTTGGAAAAGTCAATATCAAGAGGGAGAGCAAAAAACTTTAGGTGGGTTCATTTTCTTATTTTCCTTTACTTTTAATCTCAAAAATGTGCATACTCTAAATGTGGTACATCTATTTTGTTATTTGTCGATTACATATAATAAAAAAAATGTACAGTGTAGATTCTTCTTAAGAGACGCAACACAACAGTCACCTCTCTCTCTCTCTCTCTCTCTCTCAATAGTGGAAATAATGATTTCAGAAATTGTGTAAATTGGCATTATGTTGCCTTTTTAATCCCATTGAGGTCTAGCATTCTTTGTTTACTGACAATGTTAGAATTTAGATACATCTTGGACATCAAGAACGATTAATGTAATTTATGAAAGATATTTGATTGAATGAGTATGGAATTAACTATATTCGTGTAATTAATTGTATTGGAGTGTACTTATATCAGTTATATATTTTCTAAATATGATCTCATGATATCTCATTGTATGTGATAGATTTTATTACTTTGTAAATGATAGATTTTATTGGTTTGGTATATAATTTATATCATGATATGTATATATATATATATATAGTTATATATTTTCTAAATATGATCTCATGATATCTCATTGTATGTGATAGATTTTATTACTTTGTAAATGATAGATTTTATTGGTTTGGTATATAATTTATATCATGATATATATATATATATATATTTTTTTTCATATTAAGTTATTAATAGCTTTCCCGTGCATCGCCCGGGTTAGCGACTAGTAAAAACTATAAAGGAACCCATGAATTAAAATTAACAGACAATAAACAATGACCGCTAAACCACCTCATCTCTTGACAAGTTTGGTTACATAATCTTCAAGTATATAGCAAGAAATAGAAAAACAGAAGAAATCTTTTGAGTGCAATAAAAGCTTGTGCATGCGCGAACTCACTCAACACTACCAAAAGCAGGTGAACATCACGTACAACAAAGTCGTAAAAGAAAAAAAAAAAGAGTTTTGTTGAAAGACGGATAGTCCTCAAAGCTAACATATTGCCCTAAGGCAAATGGAAGATGGTTGAATGGTTGAAGCTCTATCATGCCTAAGGACAGGTCTTATCCCCTTGTAGAACAAAGGAGAAGCAGCAAGTATGTAATGCAGGCCCCTTTACTCTTCAGTATCCATTACTACTTTCAACATTTTTGCATGAAAATAGGCCAACATGCTGCTGCCCTTCTCTTATATTCATGTTTCTTTCCTATATATCCTGCATAATTAACTCATGCAAGTATGCATATAACAAAACAAAACAAATAGAAAGAGAAAAAAAATGAGCAAGGAGAATAAACAAGTAACAAAGAGTAAAATCTATCGTTTCGACAAGTTACAATGCTTGCTGGATTACATAAAAAAACTGATTTTCCACAGAGCAACATTATTCCTTTTCATAAAAGGCTGAGAGCACATATTCCTTGGTCGCGACAACAGCCATTAAGAACTGAACAAAGGCTGAGAGCACCAAATCCTAGCTCAAAACATCAACCGTTAAAAAAAACTGGGCTGAGAGTACCAAATCCTTGCTAGCAATATCAGCCATTAACAAAAAGAAAAAAAGAATGAAAGCACCGAATCAAACAGTAGCCATTAACAAGCTGAGTGCACAAAGTTTCAGGTCATAAAATAGCACTTGTCACAATAAACAACTAAAGCTGGACGAGCTTGATCCAAGTTGTAAAACAATCATATATTACAGAGAACAGCTAATGCTGAAGCTTTTTCGTACAAACTTAAAATATGAAAGATTTTTAAATCAAAATACATTATTAACTAAATACCTAACAAGCCCAACCCTGCATGGGAGTGTGTTTGGGAGAGAGAGGAGTGTTTGATCTATTTTGGGTTTTGTTGTTGATAAAAAATGTGTTAGAGTAACGTCTGAAAGGGAGGTGGGTTACGGAGTAATAACGGAGGGAAGTATAGGTGGGTAAAGTGTCAAAAATGAAACCACGGGTGGATAAGTTAAATTCGAGCTAAACCACAGATGAGCAAACTGTAATTGTCCCTAAATTTTTTTTAGAGATAGATAGTGTATCAACTATCAAGAGATATTCTTCTAAAAAAACCTATCAAGAGAGATTTTCTATTAAAAAATGGACAAAGTTTAGTTACAAAATTAGTTGTAGCCTTAGGTTACAAACTTACTTAATATCTTTTTATTGGATGTGAATTTTGACAAATCCACCATTGGATTACATCTTCTTTTTATATCCTCCATACTTGTAAAATTTCAAGAAAATTAAAGATCAATAGCTATGTCATCAATAAATTTTTTAAATTGCAAGTTTTTGTAATTTAAAATTATGCACAAAATATAAGCTTATAGATCATATAGTAAATGATATCCGATTGACACAAAATTTAACATGTGTATTAAGGGCATAAAGAACATGCAATTCAACGGTTAGATTTTCAAAATATGTTGTAGTATTTATTTTATTGAGTAAGTTTGTAGTCTTAAGCTACAACCAATTTGTAACTAAACTTTGTCCTTAAAAAACTGCATTAGGATAATTTGTTGCAATAACTTAAATTGAACTAATCATTGCAATAACTTAATACCAATTATTTTTGCAATTTATTGCAATGAAAATTTCAAAGTAGTAGCTTATTGCAATGAAGATACCATTACAATAACTAAATATTAATTATTTTACAATCTATTACAATTACAAACATGAAACAATTATCAATTACAACGAATATATCGTTGCAATAACCAAGCTTGGATTCGAAGATGGGTTTGGTTTGTTTGCAATGTTGTAATGCAAACGAATCTTGGATTGTGGTGTTTTGATCTGTGTCAGGTGGGCTTGATTTACTTTTGAAGATGGCGTGGGAGCCATTAGAATGAGAACCAAGAAGAAATTTCAAGATTGAGTTTAAAGAAGACTCCAAGAGAGACAAATAATTCTGTGTGTGTGTTAGATCTAGGTTTGTGTTCTTGTTCAAGACACACTTAGATCTCAATTCATGTGATTTTTTGTTTTTAATTTTTTACATTTAGTTAACTTATTGCAATGGGACACTTGTTGCAATAACTTAAATTAAACAAATCATTGTAATGACTTGATACCAATTATTTTTGCATTAGGATAATTTGTTGCAATAACTTAAATTGAACTAATCATTACAATAACTTGATACCAATTATTTTTCCAATCTATTGCAATGAAAATTTCAAAGTAATAGCTTATTGCAATGAAGATACCATTACAATAACTAAATATTAATTATTTTACAATCTATTGCAATTACAAACATGAAACAATTATCAATTACATCGAATATATCGTTGCAATAACGAAGCTTGGATTCGAAGATGGGTTTGGTTTGTTTGCATTGTTGTAATGCAAACGAAGCTTGGATTGTGGTGTTTTGATCTGTGTCGGGTGGGCTTGATTTACTTTTGAAGATGGCGTGGGAGCCATTAAAATGAGAACTAAGAAGAAATTTCAAGATTGAGTTTAAAGAAGACTCCAAGAGAGACAAATAATTATGTGTGTGTGTTAGATCTGGGTTTGCGTTCTTGTTCAAGACACACTTAGATCTCAATTCATGTGATTTTTTGTTTTTAATTTTTTTCATTTAGTTAACTTATTGCAATGGGATAACTTGTTGCAATAACTTAAATTAAACAAATCAAAATAGCGCCATAATGGCTTTCAATCCTCCTCCTAGCCATTATTCTTATGCAGTAGTTATCGCTAAGACCCAAGTTGTGGAAATTCCATATGATCCAGTTTCTCCTACACCATTAGACAATGCCCAGGGGAAATAATGGAAAGACAATTTGAAAGCAGATTTTGCTTTTCTGAGGGAGGGTAGGAAGGAAATTACAAGACTATTGTGAGTGTAAAAAATGAGCAGGTCATTTTCAATAAAAGGCAATGTTCTATCAATACATATGTTTGGCAAAATGCTAGGTCATATGCCAAAAGGGTAGAGACAAATTGGAAGGTTGTATAACTTGCAGGTCTCCCCGACCTTCAACTGCCAAGGCAGCCTCAGCTGCTATGTACTCTGTCAAGGCAATAAATCAGACAAACCTTTTAGTTTCTTGTTCTTCTCTAAAAGTAGTATAATTAAGCAGGGAGGACCAGAGGTTCTGGAATTCAACGTGATGAGCTCAAGACAAAGTCATGCGTGCTTGAATAATTTCATGCTGATCCAATGGAAATATACAGCAACCACAAGGACAGAAAGAGTCAAGGGCACTAAGAAGCAGTAATACCTAACACAAAACATATGAAATTTTTTCAAAATAGTGAATCATTGCAGAACAAAATGCTAAACAAGCCCATTATATTTGATAGCCTTTACATAACTAAATTCAATTGAACATAAAAACAACCAAAAATTAATGACACCCAGTAAGCCATTGGGAAAGCCAACACAACAAGCATTGGAAAAATTGAAATTTGAGCATTGCTTGCTTGTCCAAATCAAGGAATCTCATGCAGATTCAAGATAACAAGTAAAAATGACATCTGGGTCTAAAAGCTTAACCTAAAGAAAATAGAAAGAGACATTTAGAACTCCTTGCAGCTAAGAAAAAGCTCAATATATTATATATAACAGCCTTTATATAAGTAATTCAATTCAACAAAAAAAAAGAAGTTGAAACTTCAGCATTGCTTGTCCAAATCAAGGAATGTCATGCAGATTGAAGATAACAAGTAAAAAGGAGACTTGGGTCTAATAGCTTGAAAAAAAAAAGTAAAAATAGAATGAGAGTGAGACTGGTGTGAGGGAAGGAAGGTAATCACCAGTCGTTTTGGATGGAGGAAATTAGAGCTTTATGCGATGGAGGAAGAGCTTGGATATAACGGCGGCGAAGAGAAATCCCACGAAGAAGACTGAACCGATTGTGACAAAGAAACAGCCCCACAATTGTGACGAGGAACTTGAAGAAAGAAGAAGAAGAAGAAGAGGGGGATCTCATGTTATTGACGATGGAGCTTTGGAATCAGCAACTTTCATATGTTTGAGACACACACACAGATGGGAGTTGGGTTGGGTCCTTCAACCGAGTCCAGCCCACTATGTGTTAAGATTGATTCAAAGCCCAATTAACTTTTGTTTTGTTTTGTTTTTTTATTTATTTGTTTAATGTTTTTATTTTTCACTAATACTGTAATTAGGGCTGTCCAAAACCATCTGGTGACCCGACCCACCCAGAGAACCCGACCAAAACCGATCCGACATCGGCCGACCTGACTACTCCGACAGTCGGCAGTGAATCTTCTCCACCAAAAATCGACTCCGACAGGTCAGTTTCGGTTTCTCTCCCCCCAAAACCTAAAAAACCCGAACCAACTGGCGAAAAACCTAGATTTCGGCAAAAAAATTCTAGATTCCGGTGAAAAATTTCCAAATCTCGACAAAAAAAACCCAGATTCGGGCGATATTTCACGTAGATTTGAATAGATTTTGACCGGATCTAGCGAAATCTCATTGAATCTGATGAGATTACCATCAAATATGGTGAAATCTCATAGATTATGATGAGATTTTCGCCGGATCTGGGTTTTTCTCACTTTTTCTCACAGTTTCCTCGCACTTTTTCTCGCCGTTTTCTTAGATCTATGATGCCGACTAACCCGTCCACCACCCATTGAAGTTTGATCGACCCGACCTGTTTACTCCGGCAGTCGGCAACGGTTGAGTTTTTCCAAAAGTCATTAGGCGTCTATTTTTAAAAAATTTAAATTTTAATTAAAAGTCATTCATTTTAAAAGTCTACTCTAATTAAAAGTCTATTTTAAAAATTTTAAAGTCATTCATTTAACTAAAAGATAGGAGTATTTTAAAGAGTCTAAAAATTTGTGTGAGGGTATTTTAGAACGCAAAATATTGAAACCCAAACTGGGAATCCTATTATTAATAGTATATATATATATAAAGAGAGAGAGAGAGAGAGAGAGAGAGAGAGAGGAAGGGGTGGGAGCTAAGGATTTTTGCCATGAAGTGATTGACACCTAGGCTCACCCGAGTCCCACATCGCCTAAGTAACCCTCCCACTCATGGCCGCTCCAGAAGCTTATAAACCATGAGTGGGAGGGTTACTTAGGCGATGTGGGACTTGGGTGAGCCTAGGTGTCAATCACTTCATGGCAAAAGTCCTTAGCTCCCACCCCTTCGTGACAAAACCGTGAGGGACTGGCTCCCCAAAGCGGACAAAAACTGCTTAATGCAGGATGTGCTGAGTAGTGGTACACTCATGGCCGCTCCAGAAGCTTATAAACCATGAGTGGGAGGGTTACTTAGGCGATGTGGGACTCGGGTGAGCCTAGGTGTCAATCACTTCATGGCAAAAATCCTTCGCTCCTACCCCTTCGTGACAAAACCGTGAGGGACTGGCTCCCCAAAGCGGACAAAAACTGCTTAATGCAGGAAGTGTTCCCACAATTTTCATACCGAAGTTTCACTTTAGAGTAAAGACATCCACCCATGAGGTTCAATTTTATTTTGTTATTAATTATTATAAAAAAATTACCAAGTTTAAAATGTTTTTTTTTTTTTTTGAAGAAAGATATTAGACATCATAAAGTTAAACTTTTTAAACTTATGTGGCGTTGGATTGTTCTTTATTACATATTCCATATATATATATTTTTTTTAACAAAGATATTAGATATCATAAAGTTAGACTTTTTTTTTTGGGACTGAAATCATAAAGTTAAACTTATGTGGCGTTGGATTGTTCTTTATTACATATTCCATAGGTATGGCTTAGGTATGTTTTTCTTACAATAAGTGGGGTAAAGTGATTTAAATCTAAATTTTCTCCATAAAAACTAGAAGATGCCACTAAGACACGGATTCATAGATTGAATCTAATTCCATCTTTATGTTGTGCCTTCATGTAGAACCAAACTATTAAAGTGTTTTTTCTTATTTTAATAAACCATGCATTTACTCTGTTTATATATAATAATAAAAACTGCGCATTTACTCAAAAAAATTGCAGTATCAAATGCATGTACTCAATATTAAGTCATTAAAATTAGGTATTAAAAAAAAACATCATTAATTTTTTTTTTTTTTTTTGACTGAAATGGTAGAATCATTAAAAATATTTAGAATACTTGTAAATGTCATTATTGAGTACTCATAAGACAAGCTGATTTTTGTCAAGTATTGAATGCTTAGGTTTGAATTAATAACAAATAAAAAATGTTCAAGCTTGTCTTGAACATAAATCAAGCTTGTTTGAGCTTGAGCTCATCAAAAGGTTCAAAAGCTTGAGCTTGGCTTGATTCATTAGTCAAGTTGATCTCGAGTTTAAACTCAAGCTCAATATCAAGCTCTTGAACTCGATATCCAAAACAAGTACGTTATCAAACTCATTTAGTTTGGAGGACTATAGGTCTAAACTTCCAATTAATTAAAGGCTTAGTAAAATAAAGTTTATTTTTCAAGCTCATACCAAGCTTGTTACTAAGCTTATGAATTAACCTAAGCTTGGCTTGTATTTTATCAAACATTATTGTTCATCACAATAGTTAGGCCCTTTTGGATATACACCACTGTAAGTTTCTTTAAAAAACTTTCTCCCCTCTCCCCGTGTGTGTGTGTGAAAAATACTTAGTATTCTCAAAAAAAAAAAAAGGGTTAATCCCACATTGGAAAATGAGTGTGAGTTAAAGAGGTTTAAAGTCTATACTGTATATCCAAGTGTTAGGCCCTTTTGGAAATACATCACTGTAAGTTTTTTAAAAAAACCTTCTCCCCTCTCTCCATGTATGTGTGTTAAAAATACTTAGTATTCTAAAAAAAAAAAAAAAAAAAAAAAATCTATTCATGAACAATATTTTATGGAGTCCTATTGGTCACAATCTTGTTCAAGCTCAAACTTGACTTGTTTATAAACAAACAAAAATAAATTAATTTTTTATTTAATTAAGTTGTTTATGAATGACTTGATTTATTTACACCCTAAATTTCTCACAAAGCAAATGAGAAAAATCTTGTCTTGTTTTTTGTCACTCACAAGGGACACAAAACATTGTTGTCTTCCCACTAAAACCCAAACAAAACCCCACTCTCCTCCTTTGAGGTTTTAAAAAATTAACATTTTCCCCCCATTTGTTTATATTAGTAATGAAATATTCTAAATTTTTATAAGAATCATTTTACAAAAGTTTAACTATTGTTAGTAAAAAAAAAACTGATAAATTTAGAATAAAAATGTAAAATTTATCGTAAAGGAACTAAACTCAGAAAATAAATTTAGAATAAAACTGTCTGAATTTTTAATATATATATACATTAACAATAGTTTTTGACAATTTATCAGTTTTTTTAATATATATAAATTTTTAATAGGAGTTAAAGTTGTGTTTTATATATATATTAAAAATTCATATATATTAAAAATTGACAAGTTTAACTCCTACTAATACATGAATTTTTAATATATATAAATTTTTATAAGAATTTTTAATAGTATAGATATTAAGAAATGTCAATTGAGTTATGAGACTTTTGACAATTTATGATTAGTTAAATAAGTAAGGAACTAGTTCAGTTTTAAAATTCAATAGAATTTTGGAAGAGTTTACGTTTTAGATCATGATATATGATCTTAATTCGATTATACATTTTTAAACTATTAAAAAATACCTTTTTTTTTAACAAAATGATTATAATTTCTATACAAAAATTACATACACTCAAAAGATTTACAAAAGACAGATTTTTTTACTTTCATAATAATTATCATATATATATATATATATATATATATATATATTAAAATTTTCTGTACATTGCACGAGCTATTGATTAGTAATAACATTAGTGTGATAGATTAAAAATAATAATAATAAAATTAGTTTCATAGCTCTATCGAAACAAAGGCCATTAAGCTCTAACCCGTTGGTACTGGGCCACCTTGTAAGGTATCAGACCCAATTAGGAATCAAGGGCCCAAGAGGGAAATTTGGGCCCCAACCCGATTTGCTTAGATATCATCGGGATATGATCTACGTACACACGTGTACATATTTAATTGGATAATGGATTGTGGGCCCCACAAAATTCAAACTTACTACTATTATATTTTGTTTCAGGAGCGCGTAAACAGAACGTGAATGGTACAAAACAAAATTAAAGAAACAAACTCAAAACAAAAACAAAAAAAGGGCCTTTACATTTTTCTCTCTCTCTCTTTGCTTCAACTCCCTCTACTGTCACTGATTTTTCAAAATAGTTTTTCACAAAGCACTGACAAAACAGAGCACACTCGTTCTCGTTCTTTCACTCAAAAACGCTGTCGTTTTTCTACTCCGCTGGTGGTTCTTGATTCTCAGGCGCTCTTTCAACATCTTTTGAAGGACTCCAGATTTCTCTGTGGTGAGTATATCTCATTTCTCTCTTTACTTTAAATCTTGTTTTTCTTTTCTGTGAAAATGTTTTCTGTTCGGTTTTTCAATTCCAGGTGATTTTTTGTTGCGATAGTTAAATACAAGAAATCAGTTTTCCTCTTTTCACTTTCTATTTTTGTAAATAGCGATCCATTGGATTTAGGATATTGGAAAAATCTTATAACTAATTTCATTTTGTATGAGGAATTTGAATTTGATTTTATGATTTCTGGAAATTTCAAGATTAGGTTGCGTAGTCTACGTGTGATTGAGAATCGCCGAATTTAGAATTCCTTAGAGAGAAATTGATTTCAAGAAACTAGGTTTCATTCTTGCAAGTATTTTTTTTTTTAATTGATATCGTAAGCTGTTTGTTTAATTTTTTGCACAGTGGAGAGTAGTAAAAGGCGAAGATGATTCGAACATCTGCAGTCACTCCGCTGACTAAGATTCGAAGGACACTTTCGTCCACCCCGGGCGGTTCAAAATTTCGGGAGGAGAAAATATTAGTCACTGTCAGGATGAGGCCGCTGAGCCGAAAGGAACAAGCAATGTATGATCTCATTGCGTGGGATTGCGTGGATGAGCATAGTATTGTGTTCAACAACCCCAATCACGAGCGCCCTGCAACCACATACACCTTTGGTATATATATATATATATATATATGCTGTTATATCTAAATTGACTAATTTTTTTTAAAATGTTCTTGTTGAATTTTGTTGACTAGGAAATATTCTTATGCGCTCATTAATGTACACAAAATGTCCATAATTTCACATGCGTTGTCCACATTTTTTACGTATGTCCACACTCAACACATAAATGAAATGAGATTTTTGTTTGCTTTCTGTTATTCAAATGTGACAGATAAAGTTTTTAGTCCTACTTGCTCGAATCAGAAGGTTTATGAAGAAGGTGCTAAGGATGTGGCTCTATCTGCACTTACTGGAATTAATGGTAACTGCAGCTGCAGCTTATCTAGCGAGCAACTTGTAATTTTAATTATGTTTCTCAAGTGATAACTGGTTCTTTTGGCCGATTTTAAGTACTTTCCCACCTTTTTTTCAGCAACAATTTTCGCATATGGGCAGACTAGCAGTGGCAAGACTTATACCATGAGAGGAATCACAGAAAATGCTATTAAGGATATCTATGAACATATCAGAAATGTAAGTTCTTCTGGGACCCCCTTTGTATTGAAAAATACCATAAATAATTACACACTTGTAAATCAAGCTGAAACATACTATCTTCTGAAGGACAAACATGCATGTTAAATCTCATAGCTTACTATTATGTATAATCTTGTACTATCTTATGATTTTTCAAGTTGAGTTTATATCTGTGCCCCCCCCCCCCCTGTGTAAAATTATTTCAATCTCGCAGCACCAGGAGAGGGATTTTGTTGTGAGGGTTTCTGCTTTAGAGATCTACAATGAGACTGTTGTTGACCTTTTGAATCGTGAATCTGGTTCCCTTCGGCTTTTGGATGATCATGAGGTACCTGCCCATGAAGAAGTTTTTAGAAAGATTCATTATGTGTTTGCTGTAACCCTTAATTTCTGTCTTTTTTTTTTGTTTTTTCATTTTCTAAAACACAGAAGAAAGGTACTGTTGTGGAAAAACTTGTTGAAGAGGTTGTTAAGGATGGCCAACATTTGCAGCATTTAATTCGAATTTGTGAAGGTAATCTATGAATCTAAGCAAATTATATGCTATAAGATTTTTAGGAGGGATAATATAATTTTAGTTTGTTTTTGTATTTTAAAACGAAAACTTAAATATTTACTGGAATTGACTAATTTGAATCTTGCTTTGTTAGCTAACAAAACTACTTAAAGTGTATAATATCAACTAGCTTTTTTATCTCCTTATATATATTAAATGAATCTAAATGTGTAAAGAAAGATAAAGCCTACTACATTTGATGATGATAAATTACCACTTATCCCAACATCTTAAACTATTAGGAAATGGTGAATAATCATTTAATCATAATTCTACCACTCCCCTTGCCTTCTTAATAAGTGGGGCCCAACACGTTTGAATTTTTTTTTAAATAAAATAAATGGGAGGTAGAGTAGAGATAGGATTCAAACTTAAGTTCACCTGCTTTGATACTATTATAAATTACTGCTTGTTTCAAAAGTTTAAGTTATTAGGAAATGGTAAGTTTAAATATTTAGCCATTATTGCATCTTCTTTAATGTTCTATGTGCTCTTATGGTAAGAAAAATTTGTTGGTGCAGCTCAAAGGCAGGTGGGAGAAACTGCTCTAAATGATAAAAGCTCAAGATCACATCAGATAATAAGGCTGGTATATAGAGTTAATTAATTCCTTGTATGAGTTTTTTTCCCAATATAAATTATCATGCATATGTTGTTAAACTTTTAAGTACAAAATGACAATACCTTAATCATCAATTTTCTTTTCCTCCTTTTTTTGGGGGTGAAGGGGTTGGGGAAGGGGGGAGGGGGGATTGAGGGGGTGCTAACTCTGTTTATTCTCTATTTTTGTTTTTTAGCCTTAATTTTAAACTTCACATATGCTAATCAGTAGTGTAGTAGGCATTATTTTGACTTGGATTTTCTTACCTTATTTGGCTTCTCTCAATTTTCTAGTTTTCTTGTGATGGAGTAGGTTGTTCCCCCATTCTTCTGTTCTTTATCAGGATTATATTTATATGAGTATCAAGTTTAGATATATCCTTCTCGCTTTCTTAGGTTACAGATACAATCCATCATCTTTTTATTTGCGTTTATGATGATGCACTATTGTTACGGTTTACATGTTCATGCATAAGGCTGGAATTTTCATTTTTTGGCTTTCAGACTGTACAGAGTAGCCTTCGGGAAAGTTCTGGATGCGTAAAGTCCTTCATAGCAAGTTTGGTACGTATGTCTGCTTCCCCTCATTTTGGCTTCCTGTTAGTAAAGAATTGTTCTGTTATGTTGATTGGAGTTCTTAAACTATACAGAATCTTGTGGATCTTGCTGAAAGTGAACGTGCCTCCCAAACAAATGCAGATGGCACAAGATTGAAGGAAGGCAAACACATCAACCGTAGCTTGTTGACACTGACAAAAGTGATCAGGAAGCTAAGGTAAGCAACTGCAAATGCTGAAGAGCACCACCATTTAATACATCTAGAACTTCCAATTTTCTAAGTTTGTTTTAGTGCTATATTGTCACATTCCCAATATAAAATTATTGGTGATTAAACTAGAGATGGTTGAAAATCTGTTCAAATGAATGACTTAGTAGCAGGTTCTGATGAATGAATCTATACAGGCTTTGTAAAATGAGATATTAAGTAAATTTTATATATAAGTATCTTAATATTTGTCTTCTTCAATGAGCTCTAGCTCATATCACATCTCCTCCTCTCTTGTAAGATTAAGGTGGGGGGGGTGAGGTTAAGGGTTTCAATACCTAATGGTTGTGTGTAACTAAACAATAAGAAAAAAGTATTCATCTTGACAGATGGAAAATGTTGGAACCGTAAATGAACTGCCTTTTATTATTTATCTTATGTTTTTTTTTTTCAGCGAAGGCAAAAGGAGTGGTCACATACCATACAGGGATTCAAAGCTTACACGAATACTGCAGTCTTCACTTGGGGGAAATGCTCGTACAGCCATTATTTGTACCATGAGTCCTGCTATAAGTCATGTGGAGCAAACAAGGAATACACTCTCATTTGCAACTAGTGCAAAGGAAGTTACCAATAATGCCCAAGTAAACATGGTATGATAATCCAATATTTTAGTTGGTGAAAATTATATTATATTCGTTTCAAGCACACAATATTCACTGATATCAATTATAGTTAATACTTCTCTGTACTGAATGTCTAGCGGTTAAATGTTTTATACTAATATTGTCATAAGGGAGTGCTTTTCTATAAAAGCCAGCAGAAGCTCTTCATTGCTTTTGTATTGATCTAAGTTTAATGCTGATAAAGTTGTTAGAAACTATAATTCAGGCTGATATACTTTTCTAGAAGGTAGGATCTTGTCTATAAGAAATAAAGCAATTAAGCTCATATTTTGCATTCAAGGAGGGGCACTTAGGGGGACATTTTTTAATATGAATGTGCATGTGTGTCCATTTATATGTAGGTGCACATGCATCAATAGTTACTTTTTGGGCATTTCTTGCAGTCATTGCAGACAACGTTTTCCTGTTTCTTTTCAGCCCATCATGAATAATTTTGCACTAATTATACTGAGAAGGAAAAAAAAAAGATTGCAAATATTTTTTTTGTGACCTCTGTAGCTCCTTCTTTTCCAAGGAATCACTTACCATGACATACCCAAGTAATGACTTATTTAATGTCATGTCAGTTGCATAACCTGTGTGCAATGGGGTTCCTTTTTTTAAAGTTTGCTTATAATGACACCATAACAATGTAAGGCTATATTAATCTTATCCACCTAAATGTAGATATAAAAAGAAACACAAGGATATTTTATATATCTTTTTTTATGCATTTATGCATGTGTATATGTAATTGTAGATCTTTCATTGTGTTGATACATTGTATGCATGACTTACAAAATACCTGAAACAATAAATACAGCTCAAGTTGCTACTGGATTTTCTGTTTAGGTTGTTTCAGACAAGCGACTCCGGAAGGATTTGCAGAAGGAAGTGGCTAGGCTTGAAGCAAAGCTACGAAGTCCCGAGTCTTCTTCATCTTCATGTTTGAAGTCCTTACTATTGGAGAAGGACCTAAAAATACAGCAGGTATGCTTGTTTCTTGACTAATTAATAATTTGGAACTTCCATAACCATAAATTTATTTAAGTTAAATACGTTTCCAGTCAATCACTATATACGTATGTCTTAAATGACATGGCTAAATTGTGCTATTTTTTTAGCCACTGAGATTTTGTGAGTCTTACCTTCTGGTAAATGGCTTCATAAAAATGCAATTCCAATGAACTTTACTCAAGGGCTACAGCTACTTGCATCCTCTTTCCCCTTTAAACACTTGGCTACATATAAATTTGACATGCACTAAGATATACGACAGCTTAATGTTTACGACATTGTGTTATTTACATTGTTGCTGTTGACTGTTGAGTTGGGCTTGGGCCTAATGACTTTGGTTCTTAGGCATCTACTTGATCAATATGTTTTATATGCTATTATTCTTTTTATCAAGCAAAAAGACAAAAGAAAAAAGAGGCAAAGTTGTTTGCATGATTTGAAAAATGAAAAAGGGAAGGGGTGGGGTGGGGTGGGGTGAGCCGGTGAGGGGCATTTTCTCAATCTCTATGTATGTTTAACTGTGAAGAAAAATCTGTTCTGTAGATGGAGAGGGAGATGGAAGAGCTAAAGCGACAGAGAGACCTTGTAGAGTACCAACTTGAAGAAGAGAGAAAATCACACAAGGCACAAAAGGTCCATGGCGATCACTATTAAATGTTTATGGTTATATTTTTGTCTTTGACTCATTTAAGTGTTTGCCTAAATCACATAACACTTTCAGGGTTTGGACCAATGTGGGCCTTCTTGTCAAGTTGTTAGGTGTCTTTCTTTTCCTGATGAAGATCAATCGGCTTCTGGTAAAACTACACCAGTAACTAGACCAAGAAATGCAGTTGGAAGGGAGGCAATGGTGAGGCAATCTGCTACTTCAACGGATCCATCCATGCTTGTGCATGAAATAAGAAAGCTTGAGCAACGGCAGAGGCAGCTTGGTGAGGAAGCAAATCGGGCGCTTGAAGTACTGCATAAGGAGGTTTCTTCCCATAGAATAGGGAGTCAAGAAACTGGTGAAACTATTGCGAAGCTGTTGTCTGAAATAAAGGACATGCAAGCAATTAGCTTCATTCCTGAAGAAATTGTTATTGGAGAGAAGACCAACCTGATGGAAGAAATAACCCGATTGAAGACTCAAGGAAGCACCATTGAATCTTTAGAAAAGAAGCTTGAGAGTGTTCAGGAATCTATACATCAGCTGGTTTCATCTTTCGCAAGTAGCAAGGAGACTCCTGAGTGCAAGACCCAATCCAAAAAGAAAAAATTTCTTCCTTTTGCTGTCAGCAACAATGCAAACATGCAAAATATAATTCGATCCCCTTGCTCACCTTTGTCCACTTCTCGTAAAATGGAATACGAGTTGGAGAACAAAGTCCCTGAGAATAAAGATGCTTTGCCAAGTAGTGATACATTGCCCAGGCCATTTCAAGCAACTCCAGTAAAGGACAGACCTCCTGATTCACAGCAATCAAATTCAGTTAACGTGAAGAAAATGCAGAGGATGTTTAAGAATGCTGCCGAGGAGAACATACGGAGCATTAGAGCCTATGTTACTGAGTTAAAAGAACGGGTAGCAAAGCTTCAATACCAAAAGCAGCTTCTCGTTTGCCAGGTAAGAACCATTTATATGGCCCAAAGTTCCTTGTATCTTTCTTCACAATTTAACTTCTTATTCGACCAGCATGGTCTAGTTTCTATTTCATGGATTAAGAGTAATTGAGCTATGCTACTCACCATTTTATCAATTAGGCATTCAGTTCTGGTTTTTAAGAAAATTATGGAAATGTTTATTTTTCTTGGCTTGGCTTGTCCCCCTTATTTTCTTGACTTGGCTTGGCTTGTCCCCCTTATTTTCTTTTAAAGGAAATTGCCTCTTCAAATAATCTATGCATTATAATTCCATGTCCCAAAACCTGCATGGATTATCATCCATGCTGGACACCATCAGACTTGTGTTCTGATCCCTCATAGCTTCAAGTGCATGAAGATGAATTTAACATCTACACCCCAATCTTCCCCATGGATGATTGGGTTTTGCTTCCAGTGTTTATGTGTAATGAATATTAAAGATATTCGATCACTATTTCTTCCTCCTTCAGGGGTAGTTGCTTAAAGCATCTTCTCAAAAAAAAAAAAAAAAAACCAATTGCTTAAAGCATTAACAATAATTGATTTTGCCGATCACTTTTTTATGTCTATCAGTGGAATATAGAATACCAAAACAGTAATTTTGATTAGTATTTCAAATCACTTTTTAATACCGGAATGTGAAATTTAAGTTGTAATTTTTCTATTTTGTTGAACAACACAAAGAATGCTGGTATCTTCAATTTAATTCACTTTCATTTCATTTATTGATTTAGGTATTGGAGCTAGAGACTGTGGCTGGAACCGATGAGCCCAATATAATTGATCAGAGTCCATCAAAGCCATGGAAGTTAAAGTTTGAGGATGAGAGAAAGCAAATTGTAATGTTGTGGCATTTGTGCCATGTCTCACTTATTCACCGCACTCAATTTTTTCTATTATTCAAGGGAGACCCTGCTGATGAGATATACATGGAGGTTGAACTCAGAAGGTTGACATGGTTGGAGCAGCACTTTGCAGAGCTTGGCAATGCAAGTCCTGCACTTTTAGGTGATGAACCTGCAGGCTCTGTTTCAGCGAGGTATTTTATGCATTCATAGTAGTTCCAACAGTATTTTGTTTCACAATAACATTGATTTAGACCAACCTATGATTGATGCAAGTAGGCAATATCACGTTAACACAATTAATTTCTCATGACTTGTGTTAATAATTATGTTTGTTGGTGTTGAATGTGCAGTGTCAAGGCTCTTAAGCAAGAAAGGGAATATCTAGCTAAGAGGGTGAGTTCTAAACTAACAGCAGATGAGATAGAATCCCTTAACTCAAAATGGGAAATTCCTTCGGGTGGAAAACAAAGGAGATTACAATTGGTGAACAAGTTGTGGACAAACCCTTATGACATGGAGCACATTATAGAGAGTGCTGAAATAGTTGCAAAATTGGTTGGCTTCTGCGAAGAATCCGGTGAACAGAGTAAGGAGATGTTTGAGCTAAGCTTTGCAAACCCTTTCGATAAGAAGTCATGGATGGGTTGGAATTTGATATCGAATCTGTTAAATCTATAACAAAACACTTGTAGTTCTACTACATTTAAATTCTCTATTACATTGATCTAGAAGCAAATTTTGCCATGCAAGCTGTGCATGATATGTACCTAGATAGGTGAGTAAGGGGCTGTTTGGATTGGCAAATTCCATAACTCAATTCTTTGTTTCTATAATTCATAACTCAAAAATGGTGGGACCAATAACAAAAAGGTTGTTTGGCAAACAATAACTTTGTTTTCATCACTCAATTCTCTAATTTTTGAGTTTTGAGTTATGGCTGTTTTCAGTTTCTATAACTCATAACTCAATAGCAATAGTGTAATTAAATACACATATTTTCCGGATAACAACTTATATATTTATCTATTTATTTTCTTTTTGCACCAATAGTTTTCTTTTCCTAGTTAACTATCATTTTATATATATATATATATATTAAAAATTCAGACAGTTTTATTCTAAATTTATTTTCTGAGTTTATTTCCTTTACGATAAATTTTACATTTTTATTCTAAATTTATCAGTTTTTTTTTTACTAACAATAGTTAAACTTTTGTAAAATGATTCTTATAAAAATTTAGAATATTTCATTGCTAATATAAACAAATGGGGGGGAAAATGTTAATTTTTTAAAACCTCAAAGGAGGAGAGTGGGGTTTTGTTTGGGTTTTAGTGGGAAGAGCACAATGTTTTGTGTCCCTTGTGAGTGACACAAAACAAGACAAGATTTTTCTCATTTGCTTTGTGAGAAATTTAGGGTGTAAATAAATCAAGTCATTCATAAACAACTTAATTAAATAAAAAATTAATTTATTTTTGTTTGTTTATAAACAAGTCAAGTTTGAGCTTGAACAAGATTGTGACCAATAGGACTCCATAAAATATTGTTCATGAATAGATTTTTTTTTTTTTTTGGAGAATACTAAGTATTTTTAACACACATACATGGAGAGAGGGGAGAAGGTTTTTTTAAAAAACTTACAGTGATGTATTTCCAAAAGGGCCTAACACTTGGATATACAGTATAGACTTTAAACCTCTTTAACTCACACTCATTTTCCAATGTGGGATTAACCCTTTTTTTTTTTTTTTTTGAGAATACTAAGTATTTTTTACACACACACACGGGGAGAGGGGAGAAAGTTTTTTAAAGAAACTTACAGTGGTGTATATCCAAAAGGGCCTAACTATTGTGATGAACAATAATGTTTGATAAAATACAAGCCAAGCTTAGGTTAATTCATAAGCTTAGTAACAAGCTTGGTATGAGCTTGAAAAATAAACTTTATTTTACTAAGCCTTTAATTAATTGGAAGTTTAGACCTATAGTCCTCCAAACTAAATGAGTTTGATAACGTACTTGTTTTGGATATCGAGTTCAAGAGCTTGATTTTGAGCTTGAGTTTAAACTCGAGATCAACTTGACTAATGAATCAAGCCAAGCTCAAGCTTTTGAACCTTTTGATGAGCTCAAGCTCAAACAAGCTTGATTTATGTTCAAGACAAGCTTGAACATTTTTTATTTGTTATTAATTCAAACCTAAGCATTCAATACTTGACAAAAATCAGCTTGTCTTATGAGTACTCAATAATGACATTTACTAGTATTCTAAATATTTTTAATGATTCTACCATTTCAGTCAAAAAAAAAAAAAAAAATTTAATGATGTTTTTTTTTTAATTCCTAATTTTAATGACTTAATATTGAGTACATGCATTTGATACTGCAATTTTTTTGATTAAATGCGCAGTTTTTATTATTATATATAAACAGAGTAAATGCATGGTTTATTAAAATAAGAAAAAACACTTTAATAGTTTGGTTCTACATGAAGGCACAACATAAAGATGGAATTAGATTCAACCTATGAATCTGTGTCTTAGTGGCATCTTCTAGTTTTTATGGAGAAAATTTAGATTTAAATCACTTTACCCCACTTATTGTAAGAAAAACATACCTAAGCCATACCTATGGAATATGTAATAAAGAACAATCCAACGCCACATAAGTTTAACTTTATGATTTCAGTCCAAAAAAAAGAGTCTAACTTTATGATGTCTAATATCTTTGTTAAAAAAAAATATATATGGAATATGTAATAAAGAACAATCCAACGCCACATAAGTTTAAAAAGTTTAACTTTATGATGTCTAATATCTTTCTTAAAAAAAAAAAAAAACATTTTAAACTTGGTAATTTTTTATAATAATTAATAACAAAATATAATTGAACCTCATGGGTGGATGTCTTTACTCTAAAGTGAAACTTCGGTATGAAAATTGTGGGAACACTTCCTGCATTAAGCAGTTTTTGTCCGCTTTGGAGAGCCAGTCCCTCACGGTTTTGTCACAAAGGGGTAGGAGCTAAGGATTTTTGCCATGAAGTGATTGACACCTAGGCTCACCCGAGTCCCACATCGCCTAAGTAACCCTCCCACTCATGGTTTATAAGCTTCTGGAGCGGCCATGAGTGGGAGGGTTACTTAGGCGATGTGAGACTCGGGTGAGCCTAGGTGTCAATCACTTCATGGCAAAAATCCTTAGCTCCCACCCCTTCCTCTCTCTCTCTCTCTCTCTCTCTCTCTCTCTCTCTCTTTATATATATATACTATTAATAATAGGATTCCCAGTTTGGGTTTCAATATTTTGCGTTCTAAAATACCCTCACACAAATTTTTAAACTCTTTAAAATACTCCTATCTTTTAGTTAAATGAATGACTTTAAAATTTTTAAAATAGACTTTTAATTAGAGTAGACTTTTAAAATGAATGACTTTTAATTAAAATTTAAAATTTTTTAAAATAGACGCCTAATGACTTTTGGAAAAACTCAACCGTTGCTGATTGCCGGAGTAAACAGGTCGGGCGGATCAAACTTCAATGGGTGGTGGACGGGTTAGTCGGCATCATAGATCTAAGAAAATGGCGAGAAAAAGTGCGAGGAAACTGTGAGAAAAAGTGATAAAAACCCAGATCCGGCGAAAATCACATCAGAATCTATGAGATTTCGCCAGATTAGATGGTAATCTCATCAGATTCAATGAGATTTCGCTAGATCCGGTCAAAATCTATTCAAATCTACGTGAAATATCGCTACCCGTTCAAATCTATTCAAATCAGATTCAATGATAGTTAAATGGTTCTTACCTGGCAAACGAGAAGCTGCTTTTGGTATTGAAGCTTTGCTACCCGTTCTTTTAACTCAGTAACATAGGCTCTAATGCTCCGTATGTTCTCCTCGGCAGCATTCTTAAACATCCTCTGCATTTTCTTCATGTTAACTGAATTTGATTGCTGTGAATCAGGAGGTCTGTCCTTTACTGGAGTTGCTTGAAATGGCCTGGGCAATGTATCACTACTTGGCAAAGCATCTTTATTCTCAGGGACTTTGTTCTCCAACTCGTATTCCATTTTACGAGAAGTGGACAAAGGTGAGCAAGGGGATCGAATTATATTTTGCATGTTTGCATTGTTGCTGACAGCAAAAGGAAGAAATTTTTTCTTTTTGGATTGGGTCTTGCACTCAGGAGTCTCCTTGCTACTTGCGAAAGATGAAACCAGCTGATGTATAGATTCCTGAACACTCTCAAGCTTCTTTTCTAAAGATTCAATGGTGCTTCCTTGAGTCTTCAATCGGGTTATTTCTTCCATCAGGTTGGTCTTCTCTCCAATAACAATTTCTTCAGGAATGAAGCTAATTGCTTGCATGTCCTTTATTTCAGACAACAGCTTCGCAATAGTTTCACCAGTTTCTTGACTCCCTATTCTATGGGAAGAAACCTCCTTATGCAGTACTTCAAGCGCCCGATTTGCTTCCTCACCAAGCTGCCTCTGCCGTTGCTCAAGCTTTCTTATTTCATGCACAAGCATGGATGGATCCGTTGAAGTAGCAGATTGCCTCACCATTGCCTCCCTTCCAACTGCATTTCTTGGTCTAGTTACTGGTGTAGTTTTACCAGAAGCCGATTGATCTTCATCAGGAAAAGAAAGACACCTAACAACTTGACAAGAAGGCCCACATTGGTCCAAACCCTGAAAGTGTTATGTGATTTAGGCAAACACTTAAATGAGTCAAAGACAAAAATATAACCATAAACATTTAATAGTGATCGCCATGGACCTTTTGTGCCTTGTGTGATTTTCTCTCTTCTTCAAGTTGGTACTCTACAAGGTCTCTCTGTCGCTTTAGCTCTTCCATCTCCCTCTCCATCTACAGAACAGATTTTTCTTCACAGTTAAACATACATAGAGATTGAGAAAATGCCCCTCACCGGCTCACCCCACCCCACCCCACCCCTTCCCTTTTTCATTTTTCAAATCATGCAAACAACTTTGCCTCTTTTTTCTTTTGTCTTTTTGCTTGATAAAAAGAATAATAGCATATAAAACATATTGATCAAGTAGATGCCTAAGAACCAAAGTCATTAGGCCCAAGCCCAACTCAACAGTCAACAGCAACAATGTAAATAACACAATGTCGTAAACATTAAGCTGTCGTATATCTTAGTGCATGTCAAATTTATATGTAGCCAAGTGTTTAAAGGGGAAAGAGGATGCAAGTAGCTGTAGCCCTTGAGTAAAGTTCATTGGAATTGCATTTTTATGAAGCCATTTACCAGAAGGTAAGACTCACAAAATCTCAGTGGCTAAAAAAATAGCACAATTTAGCCATGTCATTTAAGACATACGTATATAGTGATTGACTGGAAACGTATTTAACTTAAATAAATTTATGGTTATGGAAGTTCCAAATTATTAATTAGTCAAGAAACAAGCATACCTGCTGTATTTTTAGGTCCTTCTCCAATAGTAAGGACTTCAAACATGAAGATGAAGAAGACTCGGGACTTCGTAGCTTTGCTTCAAGCCTAGCCACTTCCTTCTGCAAATCCTTCCGGAGTCGCTTGTCTGAAACAACCTAAACAGAAAATCCAGTAGCAACTTGAGCTGTATTTATTGTTTCAGGTATTTTGTAAGTCATGCATACAATGTATCAACACAATGAAAGATCTACAATTACATATACACATGCATAAATGCATAAAAAAAGATATATAAAATATCCTTGTGTTTCTTTTTATATCTACATTTAGGTGGATAAGATTAATATAGCCTTACATTGTTATGGTGTCATTATAAGCAAACTTTAAAAAAAGGAACCCCATTGCACACAGGTTATGCAACTGACATGACATTAAATAAGTCATTACTTGGGTATGTCATGGTAAGTGATTCCTTGGAAAAGAAGGAGCTACAGAGGTCACAAAAAAAATATTTGCAATCTTTTTTTTTTCCTTCTCAGTATAATTAGTGCAAAATTATTCATGATGGGCTGAAAAGAAACAGGAAAACGTTGTCTGCAATGACTGCAAGAAATGCCCAAAAAGTAACTATTGATGCATGTGCACCTACATATAAATGGACACACATGCACATTCATATTAAAAAATGTCCCCCTAAGTGCCCCTCCTTGAATGCAAAATATGAGCTTAATTGCTTTATTTCTTATAGACAAGATCCTACCTTCTAGAAAAGTATATCAGCCTGAATTATAGTTTCTAACAACTTTATCAGCATTAAACTTAGATCAATACAAAAGCAATGAAGAGCTTCTGCTGGCTTTTATAGAAAAGCACTCCCTTATGACAATATTAGTATAAAACATTTAACCGCTAGACATTCAGTACAGAGAAGTATTAACTATAATTGATATCAGTGAATATTGTGTGCTTGAAACGAATATAATATAATTTTCACCAACTAAAATATTGGATTATCATACCATGTTTACTTGGGCATTATTGGTAACTTCCTTTGCACTAGTTGCAAATGAGAGTGTATTCCTTGTTTGCTCCACATGACTTATAGCAGGACTCATGGTACAAATAATGGCTGTACGAGCATTTCCCCCAAGTGAAGACTGCAGTATTCGTGTAAGCTTTGAATCCCTGTATGGTATGTGACCACTCCTTTTGCCTTCGCTGAAAAAAAAAAACATAAGATAAATAATAAAAGGCAGTTCATTTACGGTTCCAACATTTTCCATCTGTCAAGATGAATACTTTTTTCTTATTGTTTAGTTACACACAACCATTAGGTATTGAAACCCTTAACCTCACCCCCCCCACCTTAATCTTACAAGAGAGGAGGAGATGTGATATGAGCTAGAGCTCATTGAAGAAGACAAATATTAAGATACTTATATATAAAATTTACTTAATATCTCATTTTACAAAGCCTGTATAGATTCATTCATCAGAACCTGCTACTAAGTCATTCATTTGAACAGATTTTCAACCATCTCTAGTTTAATCACCAATAATTTTATATTGGGAATGTGACAATATAGCACTAAAACAAACTTAGAAAATTGGAAGTTCTAGATGTATTAAATGGTGGTGCTCTTCAGCATTTGCAGTTGCTTACCTTAGCTTCCTGATCACTTTTGTCAGTGTCAACAAGCTACGGTTGATGTGTTTGCCTTCCTTCAATCTTGTGCCATCTGCATTTGTTTGGGAGGCACGTTCACTTTCAGCAAGATCCACAAGATTCTGTATAGTTTAAGAACTCCAATCAACATAACAGAACAATTCTTTACTAACAGGAAGCCAAAATGAGGGGAAGCAGACATACGTACCAAACTTGCTATGAAGGACTTTACGCATCCAGAACTTTCCCGAAGGCTACTCTGTACAGTCTGAAAGCCAAAAAATGAAAATTCCAGCCTTATGCATGAACATGTAAACCGTAACAATAGTGCATCATCATAAACGCAAATAAAAAGATGATGGATTGTATCTGTAACCTAAGAAAGCGAGAAGGATATATCTAAACTTGATACTCATATAAATATAATCCTGATAAAGAACAGAAGAATGGGGGAACAACCTACTCCATCACAAGAAAACTAGAAAATTGAGAGAAGCCAAATAAGGTAAGAAAATCCAAGTCAAAATAATGCCTACTACACTACTGATTAGCATATGTGAAGTTTAAAATTAAGGCTAAAAAACAAAAATAGAGAATAAACAGAGTTAGCACCCCCTCAATCCCCCCTCCCCACTTCCCCAACCCCTTCACCCCCAAAAAAAGGAGGAAAAGAAAATTGATGATTAAGGTATTGTCATTTTGTACTTAAAAGTTTAACAACATATGCATGATAATTTATATTGGGAAAAAAACTCATACAAGGAATTAATTAACTCTATATACCAGCCTTATTATCTGATGTGATCTTGAGCTTTTATCATTTAGAGCAGTTTCTCCCACCTGCCTTTGAGCTGCACCAACAAATTTTTCTTACCATAAGAGCACATAGAACATTAAAGAAGATGCAATAATGGCTAAATATTTAAACTTACCATTTCCTAATAACTTAAACTTTTGAAACAAGCAGTAATTTATAATAGTATCAAAGCAGGTGAACTTAAGTTTGAATCCTATCTCTACTCTACCTCCCATTTATTTTATTTAAAAAAAAATTCAAACGTGTTGGGCCCCACTTATTAAGAAGGCAAGGGGAGTGGTAGAATTATGATTAAATGATTATTCACCATTTCCTAATAGTTTAAGATGTTGGGATAAGTGGTAATTTATCATCATCAAATGTAGTAGGCTTTATCTTTCTTTACACATTTAGATTCATTTAATATATATAAGGAGATAAAAAAGCTAGTTGATATTATACACTTTAAGTAGTTTTGTTAGCTAACAAAGCAAGATTCAAATTAGTCAATTCCAGTAAATATTTAAGTTTTCGTTTTAAAATACAAAAACAAACTAAAATTATATTATCCCTCCTAAAAATCTTATAGCATATAATTTGCTTAGATTCATAGATTACCTTCACAAATTCGAATTAAATGCTGCAAATGTTGGCCATCCTTAACAACCTCTTCAACAAGTTTTTCCACAACAGTACCTTTCTTCTGTGTTTTAGAAAATGAAAAAACAAAAAAAAAAGACAGAAATTAAGGGTTACAGCAAACACATAATGAATCTTTCTAAAAACTTCTTCATGGGCAGGTACCTCATGATCATCCAAAAGCCGAAGGGAACCAGATTCACGATTCAAAAGGTCAACAACAGTCTCATTGTAGATCTCTAAAGCAGAAACCCTCACAACAAAATCCCTCTCCTGGTGCTGCGAGATTGAAATAATTTTACACAGGGGGGGGGGGGGCACAGATATAAACTCAACTTGAAAAATCATAAGATAGTACAAGATTATACATAATAGTAAGCTATGAGATTTAACATGCATGTTTGTCCTTCAGAAGATAGTATGTTTCAGCTTGATTTACAAGTGTGTAATTATTTATGGTATTTTTCAATACAAAGGGGGTCCCAGAAGAACTTACATTTCTGATATGTTCATAGATATCCTTAATAGCATTTTCTGTGATTCCTCTCATGGTATAAGTCTTGCCACTGCTAGTCTGCCCATATGCGAAAATTGTTGCTGAAAAAAAGGTGGGAAAGTACTTAAAATCGGCCAAAAGAACCAGTTATCACTTGAGAAACATAATTAAAATTACAAGTTGCTCGCTAGATAAGCTGCAGCTGCAGTTACCATTAATTCCAGTAAGTGCAGATAGAGCCACATCCTTAGCACCTTCTTCATAAACCTTCTGATTCGAGCAAGTAGGACTAAAAACTTTATCTGTCACATTTGAATAACAGAAAGCAAACAAAAATCTCATTTCATTTATGTGTTGAGTGTGGACATACGTAAAAAATGTGGACAACGCATGTGAAATTATGGACATTTTGTGTACATTAATGAGCGCATAAGAATATTTCCTAGTCAACAAAATTCAACAAGAACATTTTAAAAAAAATTAGTCAATTTAGATATAACAGCATATATATATATATATATATATACCAAAGGTGTATGTGGTTGCAGGGCGCTCGTGATTGGGGTTGTTGAACACAATACTATGCTCATCCACGCAATCCCACGCAATGAGATCATACATTGCTTGTTCCTTTCGGCTCAGCGGCCTCATCCTGACAGTGACTAATATTTTCTCCTCCCGAAATTTTGAACCGCCCGGGGTGGACGAAAGTGTCCTTCGAATCTTAGTCAGCGGAGTGACTGCAGATGTTCGAATCATCTTCGCCTTTTACTACTCTCCACTGTGCAAAAAATTAAACAAACAGCTTACGATATCAATTAAAAAAAAAAATACTTGCAAGAATGAAACCTAGTTTCTTGAAATCAATTTCT
Source organism: Quercus robur (assembly GCF_932294415.1). NCBI lineage: Eukaryota > Viridiplantae > Streptophyta > Magnoliopsida > Fagales > Fagaceae > Quercus > Quercus robur. The sequence goes on along the minus strand of NC_065534.1, from coordinate 2,020,912 downwards.
CTCTAAGGAATTCTAAATTCGGCGATTCTCAATCACACGTAGACTACGCAACCTAATCTTGAAATTTCCAGAAATCATAAAATCAAATTCAAATTCCTCATACAAAATGAAATTAGTTATAAGATTTTTCCAATATCCTAAATCCAATGGATCGCTATTTACAAAAATAGAAAGTGAAAAGAGGAAAACTGATTTCTTGTATTTAACTATCGCAACAAAAAATCACCTGGAATTGAAAAACCGAACAGAAAACATTTTCACAGAAAAGAAAAACAAGATTTAAAGTAAAGAGAGAAATGAGATATACTCACCACAGAGAAATCTGGAGTCCTTCAAAAGATGTTGAAAGAGCGCCTGAGAATCAAGAACCACCAGCGGAGTAGAAAAACGACAGCGTTTTTGAGTGAAAGAACGAGAACGAGTGTGCTCTGTTTTGTCAGTGCTTTGTGAAAAACTATTTTGAAAAATCAGTGACAGTAGAGGGAGTTGAAGCAAAGAGAGAGAGAGAAAAATGTAAAGGCCCTTTTTTTGTTTTTGTTTTGAGTTTGTTTCTTTAATTTTGTTTTGTACCATTCACGTTCTGTTTACGCGCTCCTGAAACAAAATATAATAGTAGTAAGTTTGAATTTTGTGGGGCCCACAATCCATTATCCAATTAAATATGTACACGTGTGTACGTAGATCATATCCCGATGATATCTAAGCAAATCGGGTTGGGGCCCAAATTTCCCTCTTGGGCCCTTGATTCCTAATTGGGTCTGATACCTTACAAGGTGGCCCAGTACCAACGGGTTAGAGCTTAATGGCCTTTGTTTCGATAGAGCTATGAAACTAATTTTATTATTATTATTTTTAATCTATCACACTAATGTTATTACTAATCAATAGCTCGTGCAATGTACAGAAAATTTTAATATATATATATATATATATATATATATATATGATAATTATTATGAAAGTAAAAAAATCTGTCTTTTGTAAATCTTTTGAGTGTATGTAATTTTTGTATAGAAATTATAATCATTTTGTTAAAAAAAAAGGTATTTTTTAATAGTTTAAAAATGTATAATCGAATTAAGATCATATATCATGATCTAAAACGTAAACTCTTCCAAAATTCTATTGAATTTTAAAACTGAACTAGTTCCTTACTTATTTAACTAATCATAAATTGTCAAAAGTCTCATAACTCAATTGACATTTCTTAATATCTATACTATTAAAAATTCTTATAAAAATTTATATATATTAAAAATTCATGTATTAGTAGGAGTTAAACTTGTCAATTTTTAATATATATGAATTTTTAATATATATATAAAACACAACTTTAACTCCTATTAAAAATTTATATATATTAAAAAAACTGATAAATTGTCAAAAACTATTGTTAATGTATATATATATTAAAAATTCAGACAGTTTTATTCTAAATTTATTTTCTGAGTTTAGTTCCTTTACGATAAATTTTACATTTTTATTCTAAATTTATCAGTTTTTTTTTTACTAACAATAGTTAAACTTTTGTAAAATGATTCTTATAAAAATTTAGAATATTTCATTACTAATATAAACAAATGGGGGGAAAATGTTAATTTTTTAAAACCTCAAAGGAGGAGAGTGGGGTTTTGTTTGGGTTTTAGTGGGAAGACAACAATGTTTTGTGTCCCTTGTGAGTGACAAAAAACAAGACAAGATTTTTCTCATTTGCTTTGTGAGAAATTTAGGGTGTAAATAAATCAAGTCATTCATAAACAACTTAATTAAATAAAAAATTAATTTATTTTTGTTTGTTTATAAACAAGTCAAGTTTGAGCTTGAACAAGATTGTGACCAATAGGACTCCATAAAATATTGTTCATGAATAGATTTTTTTTTTTTTTTTTTTTTTTTAGAATACTAAGTATTTTTAACACACATACATGGAGAGAGGGGAGAAGGTTTTTTTAAAAAACTTACAGTGATGTATTTCCAAAAGGGCCTAACACTTGGATATACAGTATAGACTTTAAACCTCTTTAACTCACACTCATTTTCCAATGTGGGATTAACCCTTTTTTTTTTTTTGAGAATACTAAGTATTTTTCACACACACACACGGGGAGAGGGGAGAAAGTTTTTTAAAGAAACTTACAGTGGTGTATATCCAAAAGGGCCTAACTATTGTGATGAACAATAATGTTTGATAAAATACAAGCCAAGCTTAGGTTAATTCATAAGCTTAGTAACAAGCTTGGTATGAGCTTGAAAAATAAACTTTATTTTACTAAGCCTTTAATTAATTGGAAGTTTAGACCTATAGTCCTCCAAACTAAATGAGTTTGATAACGTACTTGTTTTGGATATCGAGTTCAAGAGCTTGATATTGAGCTTGAGTTTAAACTCGAGATCAACTTGACTAATGAATCAAGCCAAGCTCAAGCTTTTGAACCTTTTGATGAGCTCAAGCTCAAACAAGCTTGATTTATGTTCAAGACAAGCTTGAACATTTTTTATTTGTTATTAATTCAAACCTAAGCATTCAATACTTGACAAAAATCAGCTTGTCTTATGAGTACTCAATAATGACATTTACAAGTATTCTAAATATTTTTAATGATTCTACCATTTCAGTCAAAAAAAAAAAAAAAAATTAATGATGTTTTTTTTTAATACCTAATTTTAATGACTTAATATTGAGTACATGCATTTGATACTGCAATTTTTTTGAGTAAATGCGCAGTTTTTATTATTATATATAAACAGAGTAAATGCATGGTTTATTAAAATAAGAAAAAACACTTTAATAGTTTGGTTCTACATGAAGGCACAACATAAAGATGGAATTAGATTCAATCTATGAATCCGTGTCTTAGTGGCATCTTCTAGTTTTTATGGAGAAAATTTAGATTTAAATCACTTTACCCCACTTATTGTAAGAAAAACATACCTAAGCCATACCTATGGAATATGTAATAAAGAACAATCCAACGCCACATAAGTTTAACTTTATGATTTCAGTCCCAAAAAAAAAAGTCTAACTTTATGATATCTAATATCTTTGTTAAAAAAAATATATATATATGGAATATGTAATAAAGAACAATCCAACGCCACATAAGTTTAAAAAGTTTAACTTTATGATGTCTAATATCTTTCTTCAAAAAAAAAAAAAAACATTTTAAACTTGGTAATTTTTTTATAATAATTAATAACAAAATAAAATTGAACCTCATGGGTGGATGTCTTTACTCTAAAGTGAAACTTCGGTATGAAAATTGTGGGAACACTTCCTGCATTAAGCAGTTTTTGTCCGCTTTGGGGAGCCAGTCCCTCACGGTTTTGTCACGAAGGGGTAGGAGCGAAGGATTTTTGCCATGAAGTGATTGACACCTAGGCTCACCCGAGTCCCACATCGCCTAAGTAACCCTCCCACTCATGGTTTATAAGCTTCTGGAGCGGCCATGAGTGTACCACTACTCAGCACATCCTGCATTAAGCAGTTTTTGTCCGCTTTGGGGAGCCAGTCCCTCACGGTTTTGTCACGAAGGGGTGGGAGCTAAGGACTTTTGCCATGAAGTGATTGACACCTAGGCTCACCCAAGTCCCACATCGCCTAAGTAACCCTCCCACTCATGGTTTATAAGCTTCTGGAGCGGCCATGAGTGGGAGGGTTACTTAGGCGATGTGGGACTCGGGTGAGCCTAGGTGTCAATCACTTCATGGCAAAAATCCTTAGCTCCCACCCCTTCCTCTCTCTCTCTCTCTCTCTCTCTCTCTCTCTTTATATATATATATACTATTAATAATAGGATTCCCAGTTTGGGTTTCAATATTTTGCGTTCTAAAATACCCTCACACAAATTTTTAGACTCTTTAAAATACTCCTATCTTTTAGTTAAATGAATGACTTTAAAATTTTTAAAATAGACTTTTAATTAGAGTAGACTTTTAAAATGAATGACTTTTAATTAAAATTTAAATTTTTTAAAAATAGACGCCTAATGACTTTTGGAAAAACTCAACCGTTGCCGACTGCCGGAGTAAACAGGTCGGGTCGATCAAACTTCAATGGGTGGTGGACGGGTTAGTCGGCATCATAGATCTAAGAAAACGGCGAGAAAAAGTGCGAGGAAACTGTGAGAAAAAGTGAGAAAAACCCAGATCCGGCGAAAATCTCATCATAATCTATGAGATTTCACCATATTTGATGGTAATCTCATCAGATTCAATGAGATTTCGCTAGATCCGGTCAAAATCTATTCAAATCTACGTGAAATATCGCCCGAATCTGGGTTTTTTTTGTCGAGATTTGGAAATTTTTCACCGGAATCTAGAATTTTTTTGCCGAAATCTAGGTTTTTCGCCAGTTGGTTCGGGTTTTTTAGGTTTTGGGGGGAGAGAAACCGAAACTGACCTGTCGGAGTCGATTTTTGGTGGAGAAGATTCACTGCCGACTGTCGGAGTAGTCAGGTCGGCCGATGTCGGATCGGTTTTGGTCGGGTTCTCTGGGTGGGTCGGGTCACCAGATGGTTTTGGACAGCCCTAATTACAGTATTAGTGAAAAATAAAAACATTAAACAAATAAATAAAAAAACAAAACAAAACAAAAGTTAATTGGGCTTTGAATCAATCTTAACACATAGTGGGCTGGACTCGGTTGAAGGACCCAACCCAACTCCCATCTGTGTGTGTGTCTCAAACATATGAAAGTTGCTGATTCCAAAGCTCCATCGTCAATAACATGAGATCCCCCTCTTCTTCTTCTTCTTCTTTCTTCAAGTTCCTCGTCACAATTGTGGGGCTGTTTCTTTGTCACAATCGGTTCAGTCTTCTTCGTGGGATTTCTCTTCGCCGCCGTTATATCCAAGCTCTTCCTCCATCGCATAAAGCTCTAATTTCCTCCATCCAAAACGACTGGTGATTACCTTCCTTCCCTCACACCAGTCTCACTCTCATTCTATTTTTACTTTTTTTTTTTCAAGCTATTAGACCCAAGTCTCCTTTTTACTTGTTATCTTCAATCTGCATGACATTCCTTGATTTGGACAAGCAATGCTGAAGTTTCAACTTCTTTTTTTTTTGTTGAATTGAATTACTTATATAAAGGCTGTTATATATAATATATTGAGCTTTTTCTTAGCTGCAAGGAGTTCTAAATGTCTCTTTCTATTTTCTTTAGGTTAAGCTTTTAGACCCAGATGTCATTTTTACTTGTTATCTTGAATCTGCATGAGATTCCTTGATTTGGACAAGCAAGCAATGCTCAAATTTCAATTTTTCCAATGCTTGTTGTGTTGGCTTTCCCAATGGCTTACTGGGTGTCATTAATTTTTGGTTGTTTTTATGTTCAATTGAATTTAGTTATGTAAAGGCTATCAAATATAATGGGCTTGTTTAGCATTTTGTTCTGCAATGATTCACTATTTTGAAAAAATTTCATATGTTTTGTGTTAGGTATTACTGCTTCTTAGTGCCCTTGACTCTTTCTGTCCTTGTGGTTGCTGTATATTTCCATTGGATCAGCATGAAATTATTCAAGCACGCATGACTTTGTCTTGAGCTCATCACGTTGAATTCCAGAACCTCTGGTCCTCCCTGCTTAATTATACTACTTTTAGAGAAGAACAAGAAACTAAAAGGTTTGTCTGATTTATTGCCTTGACAGAGTACATAGCAGCTGAGGCTGCCTTGGCAGTTGAAGGTCGGGGAGACCTGCAAGTTATACAACCTTCCAATTTGTCTCTACCCTTTTGGCATATGACCTAGCATTTTGCCAAACATATGTATTGATAGAACATTGCCTTTTATTGAAAATGACCTGCTCATTTTTTACACTCACAATAGTCTTGTAATTTCCTTCCTACCCTCCCTCAGAAAAGCAAAATCTGCTTTCAAATTGTCTTTCCATTATTTCCCCTGGGCATTGTCTAATGGTGTAGGAGAAACTGGATCATATGGAATTTCCACAACTTGGGTCTTAGCGATAACTACTGCATAAGAATAATGGCTAGGAGGAGGATTGAAAGCCATTATGGCGCTATTTAGAGTTCTGTCGTTTCTGTCTCTGTATTATGTGTAGTTGTAATTTATTGGCTTTTCACATGGAGATTGTGCATTTGGACAAACCTTATCAAGTTCAAATTAGATTGAAATTAAACCATGTTCCTTTTCACTGCCAATTTGAACTCCTCCCCTTTCCCTTCCCTTTTCTCTCAAGCATGAAACCGCGTTGATTTAATTTGGTTAGAAATTTAGAATGGAGAATAAACTGATCAAAGTATACTCATACATATAACACTATGGTTTGAAGGAAGAGGATTGGAGCTTCACTTGCTGCACCTACTTCAGAAATATAATGTTGCAACAGCATAAACAATGTTGCCAATCTACAAGTGATTGCCAGCTACCATATTAATAGAAGAGGATTGGAGCAATTCTTTCTTTATGGAGTATACTATTAGGTTAATGTGTTTAATCTACTGCCTTATTTCAGTGGAAATCAGGTTGTGGAAGAGAGCTAGTCGGTTGCAAAACTATACTCTCTCCATGTACTTAGGCTGTGACCTTTATAGCACCTTTTTGTTATATTACTCATCAAATAGAAGAAACTGCAGATTCTCCAATATAATAATTTGATTCATTGTTTCATATCAATTGATCTTGTTCATTCACTTTAATCTGATAATCTCTATGCATTTTTTTGGCACTACTATCATGTGGTGATGGGTCTTCTGTACAAATCCATATTTGTTTAACTTTGTGCATCTCAAATTCAACATTTGGTGGTTAACAAAGTTCTTACTTTAGTGGTTTTTACTGAGGGAAGCAAAGTTTCTGCATGTGAAGGGAAATATATTATTGTTTGTTACTTAACAGTTTTATATTTGGGGTTTGTTTTTCTCCTTGGATCATTATTCTATACACTTTTGTGCGCCAGAAGATCACTTTCAAATGGATCATCTAATTAATTGTGCTTGTTTTGCAAGACTGTTGTCATTTGCTTTTTTTAAAAAACCAAGCTGCTTTCCTTCTCTGACTCTATCAACTCATTTTTAAAAAACAAAATTAATTGACAATGATTTCCTCTCTTTTCCTTTGTTGTCTCTAAAGTCTTTTAGTTGGTCTTCAGGTTGGATAAGGAGGATCTGATACCAAAATTTAAATATGAAAATAAGGGTTAAGAGAGAAGTAAGAGTGTATATATATATTTATATATATATATATATATATATATATATATCATGTTTATATTATGATTACATAAATAACTTTATTAATATGCTAATATAACAAAATAACTAAAGTAAGGAAAATGACAAAGATTATGGAAGGCAATCACCCCAACAGCCCTATATAAAATGTCAGATCCCTTCCTTAGAGACCACAACAATGCTCTCTGATAGTGTGTTTCCTTTTTGTAGGTCTTCCAGAGCTCTTGCAATTGGCTCACTAATTTTCCGTACATTATCAATTGTTAATGTCGATTTTATTACAAATTTTTTTTAAATTGATGTGAGTGTGCCTTTGTGTTAGAACTCATTTCCCTCTCCCTTGTGTGTGTGTTTATTTCTCAAAAAAAAAAAAAAAACAATAAATATAATTGTTGTCATGTCAAAAACATACTTAATGAAATAATTAACTGATTTATTGTGTGTTTTTGAAAATAGATATGTAAATTTGTATGTAATAAAACGTGCAGTATCCTTAGCATCACTTTTTGGCATAAATGAAGCTGCTTTTGAGCACAAAATGATACAATATAAATCGAAAGTATAAATCGAAAGTAAATTAATCAATGATTGCATTTGTGAGATGGGTATTAGAAGAATCAAAAACCGTTCCACAGGTGACAATGATATTTATGACAAGGAAGCTGGCTGGCTTGTGAATTGAACTGTAATTTAGTTACAGCAATGGTCAATTGGAGTCCTGAATTCTTCAGGCCAAATAATTTCATTATATATTTTGGGAATCAGGAAAATGGAAGACTCAATGAGGCCCCCCTAGCCAAATTTGGGTTGGCCTGTAGCCTCAAACCAAGAAAAATTCTGTCCACATCCTCAAAGGAAAATAGTTGAAGGGCAAAAGGTTCCTAAAAGCTTAACAAAGTTTTAGTGGAGAAATGTGCATGTACTAAAAATAATAATAATTAAAAAAAAAAAAAAAAAAAAGTCCACCCAAGTCATGGCATCAATTTAAAACTCATGTTGACTCAAAATGAGATTTAAATAAACTAGTCGCTAACCCGTGTTATACACGAGAACCTACCTATTTGTGAGGTAAATTAAAATAATTTTATAAAATCTTAAATTGATTAAGAAACTACATCACTGCATGATTTGATTTTGTATAACTTCAATTTGTGTTACAATTTGATGAAGAAGTCATTGCTGGTTTCAATTTTGACACTTTACCCACCTGTGATTCCCTTCGTTAAGGCTCTGTTACCCACCTCCGTTAAAAGGAAGGTTAAATATGTATTTTTACATCATTTTTATGTCTCTCTCCTCCCAAAACATAAAACACGTAAAAATTCAAGAGAAAACAAGATCAAAATGTGCTATTGGTAAAAAATATTATGCAATTTCTTAGAACTTCAACTTGTATTTGAACTTATCATCTTAACCACAAATAAACTAATTATACATCTGAAAGCATGATAAAGTCGTATGAGAAAAATTAGATAAAAATTAAAACTCATAATCTAACTCAACAACGTTCAAATAAATCAAATCAAATCAAATCAAATCTCCTGCTCCTCATGTCCAAAAACTAGAAACCCAGAAAAGTTGAAAACCTAAAAAAGTTCAAACAACAAAAATTGAAACTCCTGATGTCCAAAAACTAGAAACCCAGAAGAGTTTAAACAACAAGAATTGAAACTCTTCTTCATGTCCAAAAACTGGAAACCTAGAAAAGTTGAAAACCCAGATCTAAATCTAAAGATCTAAAACTTAACTGGGTAAGTTTAAATGACAAGCGGAGCATCTACCTGATTGATTCGACACTCAAGTCCTTTAGAAATAATAAGCTTTTCTGACCGGTTATAAAAAAAAAAATGAAATAATGAGCTTGATGTCATCTGTGAAGTTATCCAAGAATGCGTCCAATCAGATCCAAGGCAGAGACTAACAATGAGGGACGTTGTTTCTATCTGAGTTCCTCCATCGTTGTTCGATCTGACCAAGGAGAATGTACCGCTATTCGATCTGACCTCCATCCCCTTCGAATCCAAGCCATCGCCGTTCGATCTAACCTCCATCGTCGTCTCCATCGCCGTTCGATCTTACCTCCATCCCTTTCGAATCCAAGCCATCGCCGTTCGATCTGACCTCCATCGCCCTTCGATCTGACCTCCATCGCCGTCTCCATCACCGTTCGATCTAACCTCCATCGCCATTCGATCTTACCTCCATCCCTTTCGAATCCAAGCCATCGCCGTTCAATCTAACCTCCATCGCCCTTCGATCTGACCTCCATCGCTGTCTCCATCGCCCTTCGATCTGACCTCCACCGCCGTTCGATCAAGGAGAATGCGCCGCCGTTTGATCTGTTTCAACAAATCAAGTAATTTATATTCTACTGTTCACGATGTTGTGATATTTTCTGGTGGGTTTGTTGTTTGACTTTGAAACCTTCCTCTCTCATATCTCTATTCCCTTGGTCAAGCTTTGCCGATCCTCCCCTTAGGTGCTGCCAATGTATATACAGTGGCTTTGTGTGAGTGAGATCTTGGATGTTGAAAATCAAAACTTTAGAAATTAAGTGCTGGAAATTGTTGATCCTCCTTGTTGTCATGTTGTAAATTGTGTTATGCTTTGATTTTAATAAATTTCTTAGTTCAGGCACAAAAAAATAAGTATAAGGAAGAAGACGAAGAACTCTCTCTCATAGTTTTGCTTCATTTGATTTGTATTAATTTTCTGGGTGTATCTTCTTCATGATTGTGCATGTTCTTCATGTTTGTGAATGATGAGGAACCAATATCATATTTTAATCTTGTTTTTCTCTTGTTTTTTTTGTTTTTCTTGTTTTGGGAGGAGAGAGACATAAAATGGGTGTAAAAAGACTTATTTACCCCTCTTTTTTAACAGAGGTGGGTTACGGCACATAAACGGTGACAATCACAGGTGGGTAAAGTGTCAAAATTTGAACCACAGGTAGGCACATAGAATTAGAGGTAAACCACAGGTGGGTAAAGTGTAATTATCCCAAAAAAGAAACTGGAAACTCGTAAGAAAACGCACCGTTTATATCATCACCGTTTATACCTTTGCTTGCCTCAAATGTATGTACAAGGTTCCGCCACTTTGCATTTTCCGTCAAAGTATGTTGGGACTACATTTGATCATAACCATAGCTTTGGACCAAGCAGCCTAGGAATAGGGGTGGCAAAATTGGACAAGACTGCGAACTTCACACAACACAACATAAAATTAGCAGATTATGGATTGAGAGTTAATGTGTTCGTGTCATATTCGAGTTAACACGACTGACTCGTTTAATAAACGAATTGGATTAGTGTTCAACACATAGAACCCATTTGACTCGTCTAACCCGTTTAATTAAATAACATTTTACCAATATTGTAATTAATTATTTGTGATATTGAGATATACTTTAATTTTGAATGATTATTTGTGATGCAGTTACTCATTAGTTCTAAATTTTATATTAAAAATATTTGTTTGTTTGTTCTTTAATAATTTTTTTTTTTTCATTTTGCTAAAATCTAATAAACAGATAAACATGACTAACTCAATTAATAAATGGGTCGTGTTAGAGTTAGGAATCTTGACCCGTTTAATAAACATGTCGGGTTAGTGTTGACTTATATAGTTAAATACTCATAAATTAACTTGACACGCGAACACAAATTACCACCCCTACCTAGAAAGTGATCAAGGACCTTGCTACCTTTCTTAGGATCCATTGGGCCTGGGCTAAAAAAACATCTTAATGCACATTAGGCTTGGGCTTTTAGAGGTCTATGCTTATTGCTTACCCCTCCAATAATCCATTATATAAAGATTTTCCCAAACCATATCAAACCCAAAAAAATCACAATTACTCCACACATAGCAATTTGGTCCATTACTCAATTTGTCAATTTGCTTCCTAACCTTCTAGTACTATGTCAATCTAGTCTCGGTCGTTATTTCTTAAATGGTATTGCTGACATGGCAAATTGCTAAAATAAAAAATTAATTTATTACCACATCAACGAAAACTAATTTTTTATTTTAGCCGTTAGTCATGTTAGCAATTTTCATCCATGAGACAACATCAGAGACTAAATTAACACAACACTGAAATGTTAGAAACTAAATTAACACAATTGAAATGTTATAAACCAAATTGAAATACAGTGTAAAGAATAGGGATAAAATATGTGCTAAAGAAATCGATACTATTTGTCAAGGGACTTAAGTTGAATTGACACTTTCTCATGTACAAAGTGATTACGAGTATAAGAGAAAATATAAAAATAAAAATAAAAAATGGGTACAAATCTAAAATTTAAAAATTTTGGAAGTCAAAAAAACAAAATGACCTTAAAGTGTAAATTACAATTTAATCTAGTGCTGTATTTAAATATTTATTTTTGCTGAATATCTAGTGGTATTTATTTCCAAACCTTCGAAATCACAACTGGGAATCTTCTAAGTGTTGCTTAGTGCTAACCAATAAAACACCCACCACCAAATCACATCACAGTGAATCCTCCCAAACAACTTTCCCATAACATTGAACCCTTCTCATTAATCGCATTTTCCTCTACTCTAAATCCCAACTGTGGGATTCATTTCATAAAAGGAGACAGCCAAGGAGGTAACTCGGTGAGGTTGAGTACTTAAACCAAGCACCTGAAAATATTAATGCGCACGAAGTGTTTGATTAAATGTCTCACTGATGACTGCTTGGACATTTTTGCTTTCAGGGACGATTTGTGCATCATCAATGATGAGACTATACGATGGGGTCAAAGAGATTCTGAAGATTCAGAAGTTCCGGAGAATTGTGTCTTATACCGGATTCTACTGCTTTGCAGCTCTCGTGAGCTATGCTTACACGAGTAATACGTGAGTCTAGTTCCACTTCAAACTCCTTTAACTTGGTCTTACTGCTTATGTTGTTAATGACCCTTTTTTTATTTTTGGGTGTTGCAGAACGAGAGCTGGGTATTCTAGAGCTGACCAATTCTATGCATCTTACCCAGCTGGAACCGAACTCTTAACGGACACGGCTAAGGTTTGTGAAAATAATAGTATGATTTAAGATTTGTACTCTGTTGTTTTTGTATGTGAGTCATGGTTTTTTAAAATTGATGTTACACTGTTCTTTTATCTGTGATGGTTTTATTTATTTATTGGTGGTTATATTTGAGTTTGTGATTTGTTGGTAGTTATATAAAGCCGCACTTGGCAATTGCTTTGAAGTGGAAGAGTGGGGTCCGATTGAGTATTGCATCATGGCGAAACACTTTGAGCGGCAAGGGAAATCGCCTTACGCATATCATGCAGTAAGCACTGAGTCTGCTTATCCAATAGACATGATTTTTGCATCTCTATGATAGGAATTCAGTCACTTTTGTTTATTTATAAAAACTTATTAACGGTCAACATCCATTATTGGGGCTATGTTATATATATAATCATTAAAATTGATGCCTAAAGATGTAGATTCATGAAATCTTGAAAATGTTGTTATACTATTTGATTGTATAGCTCTCATTTTCTTCAGTGATCCTGTTTTGGTGAAACTGGTATTGTACCTTCAATTGATAGGTAAAAGTTTAACATAGGCTTTGAAGTTTGTGATTACAGTCAATTTTTGAATGACTTCTTACAAATTCGGGGCTTTTCTTGTAGCTAGAATGACATCTGACAATCCTGAAATTCTCTTTGGGGTAAGTTAGTGTGACAGGGTCCCAAAGATGAGCTTTTACAATAAGGCTAACTGACAAATAAGAGTAAAATGATTCCAGGAATACTTGGGTTTGAAACTCTAGGTGTAGCTTGTGGTATTGGCTTCAAACATAGAACTAATATTAAGGAGTCACATGCTGCAATGCATCATAGCCATGCTAGATTTAGTTAAAACTTGCTAAAAATCTTTAATGCAGGAAACAGGCTACAGTATACTTAAAGATTTCATTTGCACAGTTAAGGTGTTCTTTTTGTCCAGATATTAAATGATGTCTTACTCTCCATCCCCATTTCCACCTAAACTACTTCTATTCTTCTAAGTACAATTGCCTGCCAAATATTTGAATGATTATTGTTCATGTGCACATATCATTACCTTTGAAACTTTCTTTGATGATATCATTGCTCACTACTATACATGAAACATTATAGTCATGCCTAGTGAATAAGGTCTGCATTGACTGAAACTCCAACACTGTAGTGCTCTCTGACTTCTCCTTTTTATTCCATGCTTGCAGCAATACATGGCACACCTTCTCTCTAATGGTCAACTTGATGGAAGTGGCTAAAAGGAAATTCCAATGCTCTGTTAGAAGTGTAACTGTCATAACTTTTTAGAAGTTGAATTATCTGACGCCAATTGAGTGGAATAAACAAAATGAAGATTAGTAAGTAGAAAAATATGCAACGACCTTCCTTATCCCTTTTTTGGTTATATAATAAGAACTGCTTCTATCCAGCTTCAGATATATCTCAATGTTATATGGAATGCCATTTAGAAACACCCAAGATATGGTTAAGTTTCCAATGTTGGTATCTTTAATTGCTCTGCCCAAACGCAAGATATGTGGCAAATGATGCCGTACACTATATGTTCATGGTTTATTACAAAACAATGGTAGAAATTTATATAGATAATGCATTTATACTAATGAACGAACAAGTACTAATCCAACTGGCACCCCCTACCCTTGCAAGTGTGTGTTAGAGCCTTAAAAGGTAAGGTTCCGTACTCAAGATCCATTTAATACATGTGTAACTTGCCAGTATATATACTATCTAAAAATCAAAGCCAATTTACATATACTATCTAAAAATTGAAGCGTAGCTTTTAATTTCGCTATGCTCTTGTTGAGCCACATCATCAGCCAAGTCTTTTTTTTCTTTTTCTTTTTTTGATAATATTAAATATATTAAATTGTCCAAGATTTTACTAGGAAAAAAAAATCGTCTAAGATGATGTGTAAATTCAATCAATTAATATATTTAATATTATAAAAAATTAAATCAACAAAAAAAATGGTAATGTGGCCAATGATTTAGTCCATTTTGGTCTGTTAGGTCAAATTTGGTCCAGTTCAATCCATTATATTATTTGAAGTTATATTCATTCATTGACATGCCATTAGTGGAAATAGTAATTCCCAAAAAATTAAAAACCGTAAGAGTGAAATTGTCAAGCTTATCGAATTGATCAATGGTATAGTTGAGTTGATCCTAGTGGAAATTCATAGGGAAGTTCGATAATACTTAATTCCATATCTCAGATAGAATCCTTCCATGCCCAATATAGGTCTACTCACTAATCCCCTTCGGCTTCATATAAATCATGGCAAATATGATTAACTTTTTTTATTATATTAAAAAAATAGAAGAACAAATCAGTCCACTTCTTCCTATTCGATCCATTATATTATACTAACTTGTAACTCTATGCATATGCATAAATATACTTAAAACATATACATTAAGATGCATTGTATAATTCTTACATATGTAATTTAAATATTATTAATAGTCATTCTTATTTTTTAAAAACACTTTAAAAAGTCTTGTAAGAATGTTATGAGGTAAAAAATGTAACTTGTCTATTTTTTAAATATTTTTATGTTAATTAATTCTAGACTTTTTGGTTTTTGTACATAATAACTCACTTGAATGAATATTTATAATAAGATCTCATTTGATTCCAAAATTGAGAAATAAAACTCTTTCTAAAAATAAATAATTTAGGACATGTGGCGCAAAATTGAATTTCAATTATAGAATCTAATTGGATTTTCTCTAAGTTATACCTGCTAATATATATATATATATATATATATATATATATATATATATATATGTGTGTGTGTGTGTGTGTGTTGTGGGGGGGGGGGGGGGGGGTGGCCGAGGACCAAGGAAGGGATTGTTGAACTATTAGTGTTGTTGTTGGGACATCACATGCCTGAGGAGGGAATTCACCCGAGGAGAGGAGGAGAGGAGGAGAAGAGACAAAAGATTCTTAGGAGCTTAAGGTGGGAAGGACTGGCTGAGGAGAGAGAATCATGAAGGGTAGGGGAAGTTTCCAGCAAGAAGTAGACTGTTGTCTCCGCATTAAATGGTGGGCAACAGATTTATCAGCTGCATTGATGAGAAAGTGACCTAAACAATACTGTAATTCACAACTAAGCAGCTCTTTCTACCACCTTCAGCAGATGTTTAAAGGGATAGGTGTCACGATGAGAGTTTTGTTAGGTAAAGATGGGGGGTCAAGATGTGAAGTAGGGGGTGAGTATATAAAGAAAAGAGAGTTTTCAGAGAAAGGGATCCAGAAAAAGAAGAGTAAAAAGAAGAACATTGAGAGAAGAGTGTGAACAGTGTATTTTTCTGTGTAATATTGGCCTCCTCAAGAAAACTTGTAACTAGCCATCTTCATACATAATCCATAATAATAAGACTTCCCTCCTCATTTTGATCCTCAGGCTAAGCCTTCTCTTGTTGTTCGATCCACTCTCTTACAAATATATTGATTTGGGCCCAAGTTGAACTGTACAATCTCTCTATTCTAAATGGGCTTGGGCTATTAGATTTTTGGGTTCTTACAATATATATATATAGATGACTTATAAATTTGAATTTTTTTTAGTAATAAAAAAAAGGGTCAGAAATATAAAATCATTCAAACAACTCTCTCTTCCTCTAATTTTATATATAGTGTTAGATATATGACTATATTTTTTATGATTTATTTATATTGGACTCCTCATTTTCTACTCTAAATTAACTCATTTGGCACAAAAATTAAAAAATTTCGATTAGATGAGACATGTGCCGTAAAATTAAAATCTAATTGAAATCTAATTTTTATATTGAATTAACTAACTTGGTACAAAAATTTAAAAATTTTTAGTAGATGGGACACGTGGCGCAAAATTAGACTCTAATTGAATTCCAATTTAAAATCTAATTGGATTTTCTCTCAGTTTTACCTATTGTAAGGGCGAGGTTTGGATCCTATGCCCAAAAAGGTAAAAGGTTTAAGGCTCAAAAAGCCCAATACAATGAATTTGTAGAGAGTGGGCTGTAAACTAGGCTTCAATGACTTGGACAACACTCACAATGGATTAAAGATGATAAGAAAATAGAAACGAACAAGTTTTATGCAAAATAATTCTTCCTCGGCAAAGTTCGAGGAGAGTAGTTCTTGAATATATTGCTCTTAGACTTGATTACAATTACAATTCTTGTTGCTACAGTGTATTTTCTATAGATTCCTAGATGATCCCCTCGCAATGGGGTCTTTCTTCTTTGTATGGCCTTCCTTTGCTTCATCTCCACCCTCCACGTGTAGGTCAAGTTGTTTGCTTTAATCCTTGTCTCATCAGCACCTTCCTAAAATCTTTGGAGGTAGCTGTAAGGCTGAATATCACCGTTCATGTATCACCTCCATATTAATGCGGTTAGAAAGTTAGCTACAAAGTAATTAATGCGGTGGTAGCAGCTTTCTCTTAGTATTTCTTAGCTTCTCTTCATCTTATTCCCTCCTGATGCTTATCCTTACCAATAGAATTGTCCGGAACGTTGCTCTTGATAGCAGATCAACCCCTTTGACCTCTACTTTGTTAAGCCGAGGAGGTATTTCTCCTCAGACCACCTTCCCGAACCCTCATGACCAAACTCCTTCCACCATTCACTAATTTGCACTTCCTCGCTAACGTCTATCTGTCTTCAGACTACTAAATGTCCTCGGATAGGGCCCACGACTCAATATACATTTCTGGGCCTGTCATCCCTACACCTATTTATATATATATATATATATATATAAAGATGACTAATAAACTTGAATTGTTTTTAGTTCTACAAAAAAAAAAAAAAAAAAAGGCTCATAAATATTAATCATTCAAAAATTATGTTTTTTATGGTTTATTTATATTAGACTCCTCTTTTTTTCACTAAATCAACTCGTTTGGTACAAAAATTAAACAACTTAGATTAGATAGGACGCATGTCGCAAAATTAAACTCTAATTGAAATCCAATTTTTACATTAAATTAACTCACTTGGCAAAAAAATTTAAAAACTTGGATTAGATGGGACACGTAGCACAAAATTAGACTCTAATTAAATTCCAATTTATAATTTAATTGAATTTTCTCTCAGCTTTACTTATTATTATATATATAGATTCATTGACAAGCCATTTGGACATTGGAAATGGTAATTCCCCAAAAATTACAAACCGTGAGGGTGAAATTGTCAAGATTTTCGAAATGACCAATAGTAAAATTCAGTTGATCCCAATGGAAATTCACAGGAAAGTTTGATAATACTTAATCCCATCTCTAGTTCTTGTTACATTAAATTGATATAAAATATAAATTGACATATATCAATACAACATAAGAGTATCTTCATAAATGTTTTCTTATTTTTCCTTATAAATTAAATAAGGGGCGATTGCAAGTAAAACCCTTGATCCAAGGAGAAAGACATTTTCAATGAAATTGACATTTTGAATGACAACCAACACAGCTCACCCGTTTGCACAGGTTAGGCCCAATCAAGAAAATGGATGGATTGGGGTCGTGGTTGCTCAGAAGTGGACGAGGGAATCTTTGGTAACATAAAATGCTGCTTGAATGTTACTCGGCTTCTTTTCTCATGTCACATTTTAATAGAATGACATAGTGTGTTTACTTTTTCTTAAAAGAAAATTTAATAATTAATATCTAATTTACAAATAATTTATCAGAATAATGAATAATAAGTGATATATTATATATATACACGAGAAGAAAGTTTTAAAAAAAATCTATAAACAAAATCCTTTTCAACGCATTGAATCTTCAAGTATATTATATATGTAATTTACTCTCCATAATAAAAAATTTTAATCCAATAAAATAAAATAAAATGATATTTAACACTCACCCTACACAAATTAAAGCTCATTATGAATTCTTCTCAAGAAAAAAAAAAGTTCATTATGAAGACTTACCACTCAACTATATTTATAAACACTCATTCTGTACAAATTAAAGTTCATTATAAAGACTACAACAAAAACTAATTGGTATCTTAATTTGATAATAAAGAGTTATCATCAAAAGCAGACACTATAGATTGAAACTCTCTAAAAAAAAGTTCATTATGAAGACTTTCCACTCAAACTAAAGCTAAAAAGTCTCATATGTTGAATCAAGTAGGCTTTACAAAATTAGATTAATCAATAGAGATTGGGTGTTACCCAAGACATCTCTAAAATAGATACAATTTGCCTTAAGGCCCAAAATTTAATAAATAAAAATTATTTTTAAATTATTTTACTCTTTTTGAATGTTCAACATTTTATTAATGCATTTTACTACTAAAATTAGAATTAATAGTTTTTGAGATAAATTTATCACTAAAATATATTGTTCAATAATTAAAGTCCAACATTGCCAAGAGAGACAATAACTATCTAGAATAAGATATTTATTCTAATATTAATTGTTTTGATATTTTTAGAACCAAAATTTTTAAATTGCGTTTTATAAATATATGAAAATAATTTGACAATATATTTTACACTTGCTTCTAGTCCCAAAATGCATTTAGTCAGTCCTAGGCTAGGTTCTATTTTTGCAAATTGTAAATTTGAGTGAGATTTAAAAATAATCTATTTGAAACTAAATTAAGGTATTTATTTGAAACAACACCATGTCTCACTTAATTGGGACCCACGTGCATGTCAGTGAGACATTGGGCTTATAAGCCCGTCTCACCTAATGCCTTCTCCTAAAAAATGTAGAAAATCCTAAAGAACTTAATACTTATTATACGAAAAATTAAAAAAATTAAAAATAAAAATTGCCTCAAAAGGCACAATATTTAAAGAAATTAATTTGAGACCTTCGCCATAACACATTGGCCTCAACTTATATTAGTCTGAGACCTATTGAGGCTGGGTTTGGATCCACGTCCAAGTTTTGCGTTTTGCGTTTTTTTTTTTTTTTTTTTTTTTTTTTTTTCTACACACGTTTCAGGGGACAAGCGCAACAGTAAAGTACTGTTGCGCTCTGTTTAGCCCTGTTTTTTTTACTTTTCTGTCAATCAGTGGGTTCATGCACTGTTCATGAACCCACAAATTTCATTTTTTATCAATTTTTTCATTAAAAATGGGTCCCACAGTACGATTCACACATTTAAAAATTATTTTGCTACAGTGTTTTCAGTTTTCAGTTTTCAGTTTCAGCAAAATAAGTTCTATCCAAACACACCCTGAGACGACACGATTTCGTCGTTAAAAGCAAAAGCCCTAGTGATAACCAACCGACTTCATTTGGCTACACTGTAAATATCCCTATAATTCATCCATAACCTTCACAACGTTCACACAGCGCCACTCTGCGTCTCACACGGCTCTTGTAATCAAAAATTGCACAGCTTTAGCTTTAGGATTAGTGTTTATATAATCTACCAAAATTCATTGCCTTAGTTACATACAAACTAAGCCAAGCAAAGGGCCCAGGCAAATAGGGGAGAGCAATAAAATCGGCTCTGAAATAAACTACCCCGCCTCCAATCGCCATTACATTTTTTTTTTTTTTGGGTCAGAAATGGCTACTTATATATTAGAAGCAACAAGTCTATTACAAAAAGTGTTAGCTTTATCACTAGCTAAGAGCATTAACATTGAAGAATGCTAATGCCATAACTAAGGTCTTTTTGGCATTTCATAGTTAAAAAACATTTGCATCAAAAAATGTTATACCTTACTATTACAAAATTTTTTGCAATAGTGCTACAGTACAATTCTAAACTTTAGAATTGTACTGTAGCACTATGCTAAAAAATATATATATATTTTATTCCACCCCTTAGTTGAAAAAAAGTGATGATATGAAAGAAATAATAAAGAAAGATTAAAAAAATAATATTTTAATGAAAAAGTAAAATAATAGAGTTTTTGGATGTAAGGTGTATTGTAAAATGGTATGGTATAATTGATAAAGTAGCTTTTTGGGATGGTAAAATAGGATAGAGTAGCATTCTTCAATGCTGATGCTCTAACAGATACTCCACCACAGGCAATGGTTCCACAAAAACTACAAAAGAGAAATTACGTCTAGCCCCTACTCTAGTTAAAGCATCCGCGCAACAATTTGCTTCGTGGTAGGTGTGCTCAACCCGTTTGTTGGGGATGGCTCTCAGAAGGGTCCTGTAGTCAGTCAAAAGAGGATCCATTAGCATATTGGCAGAATCATTATTCATTAGTTGGACAACACTCTTAGCATCCAATTTAACAATAAGGCTATTAAGATTGAGGTCCTTGGCCAGAATAAAACCATCTCTTAAGACCCACAACTCTACCATAAAGCTATTAGTGCAGCCAAGACTTCTAGAGAAGCCTGCAACCCAGTACTTCACCAGTGGGAACGCTATTATGCATGCACAGCCAAAGGTAGAACTAAACCCGAGGTGGTGCAGCAATCTTCCAAACCCATGACATAGCTATAGTATCCAAGTTCAAGGGTTTTAAGCCTCTTGCCAATAAATAAGCTAAAGATAGAGAGAAAGAACCATTTTTGGAGTAAGCCCAAATGAGTGAGTCTTCAACATTGGTGTCACATGAGAAAGGGGTTACTTTTAAGCTCTCCAGAATTTGATCAAGCAATACAAAGGAGCTATTTTGCAAATTCCAACCAGTGCCATTGTCAAAGCATTGATGCAACATCACTTTGTCTTCATCTCTTGAAAGTGGTCCTTCAATAAGACTTCAAAGGGTGCCATTAGGGAGCCAAAAGTTGACATGGAGGCCATTACATTACTTCCTACAAATGATCTGCAATCTTTTTTCTTTTTCTTTTTTTCAATTGTAACCACATTTTTATCTTGGGAAATTTTTATTTGTTTATGAGTTTTTTTCAAAACGAGCAAGATTATGCTGACAAAAAGAATAGATTTTATCGAGTTTGATTAGTTGAGATCCATAGTCATGTGACCAAGTTTGTTTAGTTGAGGATCTATAGCTAATTACAAATTTTAGGATAAAGGCTTAGTTGTTGTAATAGATTTATTCATAAGAGTATTAAATTTCAACCATTTCTCTGTCTCTTATAGTTAAGACTTTATTCTGAATTGGGACCACATTAGATTTGTAATAATTAAAAGGGTAATGTTAATTGGTTCTGAATTAGTCAACATTAAGATTTATAATAATTAATATTATAAGACATATAATAGGAATAGATACCATGTCCTACTTTTTGTATTTTGCTTTATACTCCACTAATAGTGGTTCGTCATGTGTATAATCTTTTTTCTATTTAAAATTTTGATTATTTTATAAGGAAAATAAAAAAGAATACACTTAAAATAAATTAGAATTATAAGCTAAAAAGTTTCTCTGAAGTTAGGGTGAGGCTCCTGCCAAAACCCTAGCCGCCTAGTAGAAGTTGTGCCTAACTCTAGGGTTTAGGCTTTTCAGTTTGTGTCAATCATACTTGTACGATTACCTTTTCAAAGTCAGTGAGTTGTCTTTCGGTTTCAACGCTTGCAACCGAGGGTTATCATGGAAGACTTGTCTGTGATGTGGAAAAAACTTTCGCTATCAGAGGAGGAGGAGAATGAGTATAGCGGTCAGATCTTTAAGACGATAGGGGGGAAGGTTTTAGCAGCCAAATTCTTTACACGTAGAGTATTGAATATGGAGGCTATAGCTCGAACATTCAAACAGTTGTGGCAGACAAAGAAGAGTTTTGAGATCAAAGATATGGGAAGTCATGTGGTTCTCTTTGTGTTTTTAGATAAGATGGATGTAAACAGGGTCCTCTTAGGAGAACCATGGAGCTACGATAAACACTTGGTTTCTCTATGTCGGATGGAGAAGACCGTTGCAGTAAAAGATTTGGTTTTCGATAAAACGTTTTTTTGGATTCAGGTCCATGACTTACCAGTGGGGGATATGAATCCAAATGCGGTTGCTGAGATCGGTAAAGTCTGTGGAGAGGTACAACCAGGACTTAGAGAGTGGGGCAATCAGGATGGAAGCACCTTCATGAGAATCAAAGTTGGGGTTAACATATCGAAACCACTTTGTCAAGGACGCAAAATCTATCATGGGGATGGGGAGATCGGCTGGGTTAGATTTAAATATGAATGCTTGCCAAATCTGTGTTATTGGTGCGGTCGGCTTACCCATAGTGACAAGGAGTGCGATGTTTGGGTGAGAAGTAAGGGCTCTCTGACTGAAAACGAAAGGCAGTATGGTGCTTGGTTACGTTTGCCAACTTTTAATATGAGGAAGTGCGCAACGATCAAGGTGGGTGGCGTAGAGGATGAGGAGGGTGGTGGTGATGTAAACGGTGATAAGTCTCATGGAGGAGTCACGAAGGAAGTAAGAACGGAGAATAATATAGAGTGGAGTGGGATGTTTGGATCAAACTGGGATCATGGTACTGAACCGAGGGAGGAGGCAGGTGGGGCTAGGGCGGTTTCGCCGACGGAGCCACCCCACGAAGTAACGGATTACGTGATTACAGGAGATGCGAAAATCTCGGAGATTATCGCGAGGAGTACGCCAGATTTCCAGGAGGTTCTGAACGGAATTGACGCTGAGATTTCAAAGTTTGAGTCTATAGTAGTGGGCTCAAGTCCAATTGGGCCCGATATGGCCTTAGTGCAATCTGAGGGCCAATCCATTAGTAATACACCCACTGGTGTAGGCTTCAATCCAAAGCTGGTTATGACGGAATCTACACAGGGCAGCGCACAGGATAACAATCATAAAACCCGTAGTTGGAAGAGATTGGTGCAGGATAGAAACCCAACTGAAACCCAGCCCGTGCCTTTTATGAAGAAAAGACTTCTACGTGATAATGAGGATAGCAGTGACGTTGTGCATGCAGGAAAAAAACTTTGTGCAAACCCCTTACCAACGGTGGTGGCTACTAAGCAGCCCCGCCGAGAGCCATGACTTGTCTAGCCTGGAACTGCCGTGGGCTTGGGAACCCACGGGCAGAGGATGAGCTTGAAGAATTTATTCGAGCACAAGATCCCCTAATTGTCTTTTTGTCCGAAACCTGGTTTGGAAAAAAGCAGTTAGAAAAACCTGCTCCGTATGTTGAAATCCAAACCACACTTACCATGGTGTTGTATGGGTGATTTTAATGAACTCTTACACATGGAAGAGAAGAGGGGTGGGCGACTTAGATCGCATGCGCAGATGCAAGCTTTCCAAGACACTTTAGACTTTTGTGGCTTCATGGACCTTGGCTTCACAGGTCCGGAATTCACCTGGTATGGCAGACGACATGGGCATTTGATTTGGGAGCGTCTTGACAGGAGAGTGGCCAACTATGATTGGCTATCTAAGTTTCCAGCTGCTACGATTCGCCACCTTCACTGCTATTCTTCTGACCATCGCCCTATTAGTCTTGTATTCAACCCCAACAATGAAGCTCAGCATTGGAGTAGACACCCATTCCGTTTTGAAGAGATGTGGTTGGTCGATAGAGGATGTAGTGATACAGTGTTGAGAGCGTGGCAATGTGATCACCAAGGGACCCCATGTTCAAGGTAACAAGAAAGCTTAAGAAATGTAAGAAAATGTTGAAGTTGTGAAGTAAGGAGCACTTTGGAAGTGTTAAGTCCCAGATTGCTAAGAAGAAAGAATTATTGTGGAAAGCGGAAGAGTTGGCTGCAAAAGGGGGAGATTATGAGTCAGTTGTCACCCTTAGACGTGAACTCAATATTCTACTTGACAAGGAAAGCCGGATGTGGAAACAAAGAGCGAGAACACAATGGTTGGCTAAAGGTGATAAGAATACAAAGTATTTTCATGCGGTGGCTACCCAAAGAAAAAGGAAAAATTTTATAAAAGGAATCCGAGATGATGAAGGGGTAGGGCAGTCAGAGGACAAGGCGGTGTTTTCATTATTTGTTGACTTCTATACTAGGTTCTTTACTTCTTCAAATGGCCATAATATTGACCGAATCTTAGAGGGTGTGAATAAGGTTGTTTCTGAGAGTATGAATGTTGAACTGTTGAAGCCTTACAGCAAAGAAGAGGTGGATAATGCTATTAAACAAATGGCACCTTTAAAAGCACCAGGTCCAGATGGGATGCCGCCCATTTTTTATCAATCTTTTTGGCAAAATGTGGGTCCAGAAGTTATTGAAGCTGTCCTCTCCTGTTTGAATTCTAGTACTCTCCTTAAATCCATAAATCACACTTTCATTACTTTAATTCCTAAGGTTTGCAATCCTGAAAGAGTCTCGGAATTTAGACCCATTAGTTTATGCAATGTGCTTTATAAAATCATTAGTAAAGTTATTGCAAATAGACTCAAACCCATCTTGAACTCTATAATTTTAGAGGCTCAAAGTGCTTTCATTGCAGATAGACTCATTACTGATAACATTCTGATAGCTTTTGAATCTTTGCACTATATGAATACACAATGTTCAGGAAGAGAGGGGTATATGGCCATAAAACTCGATATGAGCAAAGTTTATGATAGAGTGGAATAGTGTTTTTTGGAAAAAATTCTATTACGTATGGGTTTTACAGAATCATGGGTTGCAATGATAATGCAGTGTGTATCAACAGTGACTTATTCCATACTCATCAATGGAGAGCCAAAAGGCTTTATTCGGCCTTCAAGGGGATTGAGACAAGGTGATCCTCTTTCTCCCTTTCTTTTTCTGTTTTGTGCAGAGGGTCTTAATGCTCTCTTGTGTAAAGTAGCAGAGGACAAGGAAATAAAGGGTCTATCTCTTTGCCGGCAGGGTCCAAGGATTACTCTCCTGTTTTTTGCATATGATTGCCTTCTATTCTGCAGGTCTAATGCAGCTAAATGCCTAAAAATTCAGCTCCTACTTGAGTGGTATGAAGCTGCTTCAGGCCAACAGGTGAACAGGGCTAAGACAACCATTTTCTTTAGCTGAAATACTTCTGAGGAGGTTCAACAGGAGATCAAGGATCTATGCCGGCAATAAAGCACTATAACAAATATTTGGGTTTGCCATCTTTTGTGGGGAGGCAAAAAAAAGCATGCTTCAATCAAATCAAGGAGAAAATTTGGAACAAGATGCAAGGATGGAAAGAGAGACTATTATCTCAATCCGGGAAGGAAGTAATGATTAAGACTGTGATTCAATCCATCCCTCCCTATTCCATGAATGTATTCCACTTGCCACTTGGGTTGATAAAAGATATAGAATCTATGATCCGCAAATTTTGGTGGGGGAATCAAGATAATTCAAGGAAGATGCAATGGGTGAAGTGGAAGACGCTTTGCTCTTCAAAGGCTCTTGGAGGCATGGGGTTTCATGACCTTCGACAATTTAATGATGCACTACTTGGTAAATAGGTGTGGAGGCTTTGCCATAAAGAAGATACCTTGCTGTATAGAGTGTTTAAGCCAAAATATTTTCCTTCGGGTTGTATCCTTGATGCTAAGATTAATCCTCGGAGTTCCTTTGCATGGAAGAGTATAATGCAGGCAAGGGATGTTATTTGTAAGGGTGCTAGATGGCGTATAAGAGATGGCTCTACAATAGATATATGGAAGCATAGGTGGCTGGACTCTTCAGGTGGGGGAAAAATCCTATCTCCTTGGATGGATTCATCTATGGCTGTTGTGAAAGACTTGTTCATCACAGGAACGAAGATGTGGAACTCAGAACTTATTGATCAGATGTTTTACCCTTGGGAGGCAGATTGTATAAAGAGTATGCCTGTTAGTCTTTATACTGACAGGGATGCACTTATCTGGCCGTGGACCCCGGATGGCAATTACTCAGTCAAGAGTGCTTACCGGATTTTAGCAAATGAATCATTCTTATCCCAGGCTGGCTCGTTTAATCCAGAAGCTTCAAAGCCCTTGTGGAATGGTATCTGGGGGCTTAAGACCCCTAACAAAGTCAAGCACTTCCTGTGGCGAGCGTCAAATGAGTCTCTACCTACAAAGCCCAATCTCTGTGCACGACATATCCTAACAGATAATAAGTGTGGACTTTGTGAAGAGTTTCCTGAAGATGTCATTCACTGCTTATGGCTCTGTGACCATGCCAAGAGTATTTGGTTCTCGGATCAGTCCTTTTACTACCCACGTACAAGAAATTTCAAAAGCTTTGGTGACTTGGTGTCCTTCGTGTTATCGGAATTATCTTCAGGTACAGCTGCGCTCTTTTCCGTAGTAGCTTGGTGTATATGGACTAGACGTAATAGAATGAGAGAAAGGCAACTTGTGTGGGACGTTGGCGAAACAGTGAAAAAAGCGAGGGAGTTGTTGCAGGAATTTAACGACGTGCAAGACATTCCTACACGGGCTATCATCCCTCAGGTTGAAACAAAATGGCAGCCACCTGGTGTTGGGCTTTTCAAGATCAACTTCGACGGCGCTGTGTTTGAGGATAGGAAGATTGCTGGTCTGGGTATTGTCATTCGCGACGAATCTAGGATGATCATTGCGGCCCTCAGTCAGAAAATCCCTTTGCCAAGCTCGATGGACATGGTGGAAGCTTTGGCTGCTAGGCGAGCACTTATTTTCGCACAAGAGATCAGCATCTTCAAGGCCGTTGTGGAAGGGGATTCCTTGAAAGTAATACAAGCACTCAATAACCCAAAGCCCAACAGAACTCAGCTGGGCCATATTATAACTGATATCCAAAGATTAGGAGCTGGCATGCAATTTTGTAATTTCATTCATATACGTAAGGGGGGCAACAAGTTGGCCCACTCCCTGGCAAAGAGAGCCGTTTTAGCTGCTGATACAGATATGTGGTTAGAAGAACTACCACAAGACTTGATTGATGTACTTCAGTTTGATCTCTCTTACTAAAGTTGACTTACCTTTCCCTCAAAAAAAATAATAATAAAAAAAATAAAAAAGAATACATGACAAGTTTTTTTTTTTTTAAATAAAGACAAGTTGTTATTTATAAAGTATATAAAGTGCACATAAAATGTGAGACAAAATATTTGTATTCACATACTATGAACATTGTAATGTATTTCAGATATATACATTTTTTTAATAGATAGATAGTAAGAACGGATAAGTGAGTTTTGAACTACAAACAAATCACATGACCAATACAAAAGATATCATTACCATTGGAGAACCCTATAATTCAAATGCATACATTTGCTTTGAAAGGCACATCATAAAGCTAAGTACATATGTTGTCCAAAAAGCTCCCATCTTTGAATCATGAAACACTATACTGTGCTCTATCTAAAACTTTTTCTTTCCTTATATTTCCTTTGTGTATGTATGTTTGTCTGCACATCATTTGGAGGATGTAGTGCTACATAAGCAAACCATGTCACATGCAACTGAAATGAAACTTCTAGTATTTTCTTTATTCTCATCAAGATAAACCTTTACATAAAAAAGTCTTGAAACTCAACATAGCACCATGTGCAAAAGAAAATGCCTTCATCTCCATATTGTTGCGGTAGAATATCTTCTTTTTAACAATCCTCTCTAACAAGA
The DNA here is from genome assembly GCF_932294415.1 of Quercus robur. Lineage (NCBI taxonomy): Eukaryota > Viridiplantae > Streptophyta > Magnoliopsida > Fagales > Fagaceae > Quercus > Quercus robur. Next base: position 1,993,245 of record NC_065534.1, on the reverse strand, counting down.
AAACCGAAATACAAAATTTTAAGTTTTAACTACTATGCCGTGTCTATTAGTTTTTCCTTCATCGTTTAATACTATCTTGCTGGGCTTTTCAATGTAAGATTCATTCCCCTAGTATAATAAACCACACACCATGCAGATTTTATGAGAAAAATTGCAAAGAACAAAGGCATAAGGATGTGCCCATGCCATATAACAACAAATAAAAATCAGTCATACTTATTTCAGTTGAGAAACATTCAGCTTTTGTCACTAATTGCAAAAATTTGGAAGGCTGGAGCTGAAGACATCAAGGAGATTCTTGGGTAAAAATTCTGACGACCTTTGGTGATTACAACCATTTGTTTGTACACAACTTGTCAGAAGCATCAATCAAAATGGTGTTCTCTAACGATCTAATCTAACACACAAATGAAGGTGTGTTATAATAATCCTAATTACTAATCCAATCTAGTTGAAAGTACTTAACAAATGATTGCCCTTGATATGAATCTCCAATTCAATATTTCTCTAATTGTAACATTAAAAAAAAAAATTAAAACTAAATTGCACCCAAAAAAGAAATACACTAACCATGCAACTCTGTCTCTTTGTGTAATTTACAAGCAGATTATTTGTGAGCTACAGAGTTCAGGAAGAATTCCAGGATGTTTTCATATAATTCAATATTTCCCTGGTCCATATAATGCTTTCATATCATTTAACAGCTAAAAGCTAATTCAACAGTATGGAAGTTTTTGTTAAGACAACACTAAAACTAAAATCCTAGCCAAAAGAAAACCCACAATGAGTTATAGAAACTGCAACCACCCACAATTAAGGGGGGATGTTATGGGCTTAGCATGTAAAACAAAGCTATCCCATGCGCAGCTCAGAGGTAAAATTCTAATATGGTGTTCCAACTGCCTATGACAACCAATCAACCACCTCTTCATCATGCTCCACGATTGTTTCTTCCTGTGAGAAAATACAGCAGAGATCACACAACAGAGGATGCAGAGTTAGATTTCTCTGTCCCACACAACTGAAGCTTCCATTTCACACGGCCAGTAACCTTTGTCATGTCATTTTCAATAACGGATTACAGGCAACAAAAAGTGCCAGAGTGTGTGTATGTGTGCGTGTGTTATGTAATCAAAGAATACTAACCTCACAATTCTTTCCTTTAACATCCACTCACTTAGAAGCACTAATGCTAGCACTCTTCAATAGGCTGTGGGGACTATTACTTGGTTTGCTAGGGTCATGCTGCAATGCTGATGCATTTTGGTTAGTGCTTTCTGCTTTCTCAATTCCTTCTGACATTGGAGGGCTCTGAAGGGTTGCACGGGAAGCTGAAGCTGCATTACACTTCTTATTATCCCCATTTTGATTGGGTACAGAGACCCTTTCCCTGAAAGAATGAAGGGTAAACATCAGTAGGGAAAAGACAATAAAATCAAACAAACTGCATAACCATTAAAAAGATATGACATATTTTGACCAACACTTAACCTGGGCAAGGATGCATGTTTCCTTTCGAGTGCAGTACTTCTTCCACCTTTAACAAACTGCTCCTCAAGATTAGCAAATAGTCTCTTGAATCGATCAATTCCACTGGTTAACATAGAACTCATTTAGCTTGATAATGACAAGTCTTAGGACAAAACAAGGAATTTAGAAAGCAAACAGAAAAATCACCAAGCATGAAAAGTATATAATGATTTGATCAAATCAGATGATGCATAATAATCCCCATGAAGTAAAAATACAAGTTCTCTGAAGAAGCAGCAGGAATTTTTGTCATTCAAAAAAGTTGACTTTGCAGGATAATGCTAGGATTGAAATTGCAACAATACTAGTAATAAAATAAATACCCACTACACATGGCCCCATGGACTGAGTTGATTCAAGATAAGGGAACGAAAAAATGTGGAGGAAGACCAAAAATAACATTAGTAGAAGTAGTAAAAAAATATATGGCAATTAAGGAAGCAAGAAAGGGTATGATTTAGGACAGACTAAAATGACGGAAAAGAATACATGTGGCTGACCCTAACTAATCTATTGAGAATCCATAGCTGACCCCAAAAATTTGGGTCTAAGGCTTGGTTATTGTTATTGTTGCTATAGTCCCATGGCTTTAAAAGGCTAGGTGCATAAAAAACCATGTCAGAAATAGAAGGTGGACATGCAGCAATATGCCCTTTTCCTGAATTTGGGGAAGAACAAAGTACCTCATACTTTATCATGACCAATAGTGAAGAAAATAGGTAAGGTACCAAGATCCATAATAAAGCAAAACTAGCATTTTGTTGTTTTAACAGGTTATGATAGTACTTTTCAACAAGCACCTCTGATGGGAACATTTAACATACGTTACACACACACACAAACAACCACATGACTTTAACATTAGGCTCCCTCATTTTACAGTAGATTCACTCACATATAAACATGCATGTACACACCCATCATCATCAACATTAATAGTAGTAATAATACCTAGGATACATGAAGCTACTCTGATCTGCACCTTGCAGATACTCCTTAAGCATTTGCGGATGATACTCTAGAATCTGTATGCTTTAAGATTTACAACATAAGCAGATGGCAAGGAAGGAGAGAACAACCAAATCAAGATATAAAAAATAACACCACTGAAGCACTATCACCACTGTAGTCGTACCTCTCTATAAATTAGCTCTCTTACATCATCTTTTGACAATTTCCTCCTTTCAAAGTCAAACTCAAGTTTTGAAATGGGTTGTCTAGATGGTTCATGGTCCACATTCGCTAATCCGTCAAAATATGGATCAGCTAATGCCTGAAAAAGAAACAAGCATGGATATCAAGAAAAATAGATATATGATATCTAAACATATGAGAATTTTAAAATGCATCAGAAATAATCAGTTTTACTAATATCTTATCTCTTCAGCAGATGGGCGATCTTTAGGATCAAATGCAAGCAACTGCTTTAATAAATGAAGAGCCATGGGATCTGCATTGGGGAATTTTTGTGAGAAAGGAGTTGGTTGCTTTTCCCTCATGCAACTTAAATATCTCCTAGCCTTATCATTCCGAATCTGCAGGAAATACAAATAAACCAAAGGTGAGCAAACAAGAACATAATATTAAAATAAATGTACGTTGAAATTCATAGAGACAACTACTTCACAATTATGAAACAATGTTTCAAGATCTATGTAATTGTGAAAGAAGTGACTGAAAAAGACAACAAACCTTTGTAATGGATTCAGGAGGAGGGGTGCCAAGCAAATCAGTTATGATATCCAATTGATGTACCACATTTTTCCCAGGAAACAATGGTTTTCCTGTTAGCATTTCTGCAAATATACATCCTATGCTCCAAATATCAATAGCAGGGGTGTACTGCAAAAGACAGTTCATGATAACAAATTACCAAAATGTGCAGGTGATTAGTTCCATTTTTAATTCTACTCGAATATTACAGATCTAATAAAACATGGACGATGAGTATACCATACAAAATGTACAACAGACACAAATATAACGAGGTAGTGTAGAAACATAATCTTATGCACCAAATTTGTATTCACGTGCAGTAGGTAATATAGATTCTTTAAATTTCAATTGACACCATTAGTAAGATCTCATCATCCCATCCAATGCTATTAAAGGGGCCAACTTAGCACACTCAAGCACAGATATTAAGTGAGCATCGCCTCTGAATGAAGTAAGCACATGTTTTGGAATATATATGACATCATTTGAACAGAATATCTATGAAATATAACCAGAAAACTTACCTTAGAGAAAAATGAACCACAGAGTTCAGGAGCGCGGTACCATCGCGTTGCCACATAATCCTTAGAAATTATATTTTGTCAGCAAATGTACAGAATTTATAATAAATAATTAAAAAATTAAAAATCATTGAGCTTAACAACTTTTTTTTAAGTGATTTTTGGCCCCAAGGGGGAAGGAAAAGGGTAGATTCGAACTAGTGACCTCCGCTTCATCAGACGTGGTCCCTAGCCGATTGTGCTACCCCCTTGGGGTTGACACTTCACAACTTTCACAATGGAAACACCTACGGTCCAGAAAATTGTGGATGGGGCATCATCAAAAGCTGCCCGAGCAAGCCCAAAGTCACATATCTTCAGCTTGCAATCCGCATTAGCAAGTATATTTTTTGGCTTTAAATCTCGATGGAAAACATTAGCTGTGAAAAAAAAAATTTATATATATATATATATATCAGGCCATCAACTTCATTAAAACCAAAGGAAATTCTATCTTAGAACAATGAAAATGGAGGCCAACCTGTATGAATATACTTTAAAGCTCGAAGAAGCTGGTATAAGAAGAATTGAAAATGTGCAGGTGTAAGATCATCATTTGCCTTAATTACTTGGTGAAGGTCAGATTCCATCAACTCAAACACGACATAAATATCTTGAAATTCTCTTCTAGATGGAGGAAGCATTATATGTTTTATTTCTACAATATCCGGGTGTCGAAGCAGCCTAAGAAGCTTGACTTCTCTCAGAATACGTGTTGCATCAGAAACATGCTCAAAGACATCATTGATTTTCTTTATAGCTACTCTCTCTCCAGTGTGAGTATCAATTGCAGAGGCAACGACACCATAGCTTCCTTTGCCAACTACTTCTTGAATTTCATATTGACTTGCCTCACCATATTCTGTGAAAAATTCTTTGTCAAGCATGCTCTGATTAAATCAAATTTTAATTAGCAACTCTTCAAAAGCAGGTAGAAATAAAAATTGAAAGCATGAATAGAAGAAGAATATGAAATTGTATAGTTACTGCATAGCTGAAAAAATATATATATCATTAACATTTTCTGTCTAAAAAAGAAAAGGAATTACTAATTATTCCATGGATATAGAGCACATATAATACTTCGATGTGTTAAAGTCCTTCACATAGTTTCTCAGAAAATGTATTCCATAATAATGGAAATTCCTTTAATATCCTATTCAAGTTCCATGCTTGTGATGGGAATCTTGAGAAAAACGTACAGAAAATGCACAAGGACGTTCTAGAATCATTTACAGATTATACCTAGTTTTTAATTAATTACAAAGGACGTTGTAAGTTCCATAAAATATGAGCCAGAGAACATTGTCAATAACATCACATTGCTAACAAATAATTTTCTGAAATGATATCGATTTAGCAATCAAATAAATACCAGATAATAAAGTAAACCAACCATCAAAAAATCATTAATTAACCATTTAAATTAACTTATTTAATCAAAACAAAAATGTAACATAATGTTGTTGCATCAACGTCAAAACACGCACAGACATCATAGTCAAGACAAGTATCAGTTTCTTCCAAGCTAGCTACACCGACTCAACCTTGTTATGTGTTAGAGTAAATATCTCATACACATGTAAATTCATATCAAAGAATTCTACGAAATTCATTTCCCTCTAAATTTGACAGAATGATGTGGAAAACGCCGATTGATTCCCATCACAAAAAAAAAAAAAAACCAAGACAGCTTCACATCCCATAGAAAGAAATAAAATACATCCTAGAATATTAACGTGGGTGTCCAATACTCTTCGAGCACCCGACTATTCCCCCGAAAATGTGTAGTCTCGCACACATCGGCAACCTAGGACCTCATGAATCACACGAAACTGAGGAACCGTTAGATCAACCCGTCGGGGTTGTCCTTGAATGTTAACTATCAATAGGTCAATTTTTTTAACACATGAAAAATCTTCATATATGCAAATTCCACAAGCTAACACTAACAGCAGCATAATTAGATTAACGAACAAGCTTTGAAAATAACAAAAACCTCGATCGAGAACACGAAAAACTGCTCGCTCGGGCGATCTCTCTCCGTGTTCTCCAAAGACACACACAAATACAATTGATACGAATCGATCAAAGGGCTCCACGTCATATAAATACACGCATAAATTGAAATAGCGCTACACAAATTTGAGCTTTTCAACTAAAAAAGTCGGTCCAGTAAATACAGCAGAAGTAAATCTTATATATCATATAATATTGAGACGCTCTCTAAAAATGCGAGCCTTAATCATCTTATCAAAAACTATAAAGAGAAAGAGAGGGGATTGTGTGTGTGACTGACCTTGTTAGGATCGGTGGGGGCGAGCTTGTGAGCGGTCCGATCGGGGACCTTGATCGGCTTCAAACCTGAGATATCTAAGTCCACAGTGATCGTCAGCTCCTTTTGACTTTCATTCTCGGATGATATTTGTGTTTGTACGGCGTCGTTTTGGGAGTGATAATCATCATGATCGTGATCATCAACGGCAGAGGAGGATGTGGATGAAGAAGAAACAGAAGAGAGGCGTTGGAACCAGCGAACCAAGCCGGACATGATTGTAGATTAAAAAAAAAAAAAGTCTGTGACGCGCCGTATCCTATCTTTTCCCAACCAGCAATAGCTTTAGCTTTTCGTTAGTCGTTAGCTTTAGCCGCCTGTTTATCTCTGTCTCTGTCTCTGTCTCACTATGTTTTGCAGTAAAGAGCTTATCGATCGATGCCTGCTGTTTGGATTTGGCAGTTATAGGGTGGGGTTTGGTTTTTCTCCGGTGTTTTGTAGCGACCAATAATTTCGTGCCATGTCAGCATTGTGTGATGGTGTCCGTGTGGAACCCACTCTCTCCACGAATCTCTCCGTTTTTAAAGGAAAAGCAATTGAAATACCATCCCCTTTTTATATTTTATGATTGGAGGCTTAGAGCATGGCAATGATACTCGCTATTGTAGACGCAGTTGCATGGACTAAAATTTTAGTGGCAACTATTTTAGTAATGTTATTTGTATTTTTTAAAAATATGTGTGCGTGAAAAAATATATAGAAGTACGTGTAATATTGTTTAAAAACTAAAAATATGTATTTAAACACATGTAACAAACGGGTCCTGAGTTTTTAAAACAAGATTTCGTAATCTTGGCTAAAATCGTGTTTTTCCTTAGAATAAACCTCATAAATAAACTATGTTACTGTACACACAGTTGCATGGACTAAAAGTTTAGTTAAAATTGTAAAATCACATTTTTAAAACAAGATTTTGTAATTTTGACTAAAATAGTGTTTTTCATTAGAATAAATCCCATAAATAAACTATGTTAATGAACTTTATGTAGCAAATCCTTATCCAAAAATAAAAAACTGTTGATAATACATTGGATATCTTCTCAAATTAGAATAAATCTCATAAATAAACTATGTTATGTTAATAAAGTCAACATACTAAATCCTTATCCAAAAATAAAAAACTCTAATATTGAATAGTGAATGCTGATTCTTTTTTTCTTTTTCTTTTTTATGGGACTCTAGTACTGATTCTAGAAATAGTACATCGGATATCTTCTCAAAATCATAATAATAATACATTGGATATAAATTCTGGACGATCGCCTCTATCTAGTAATGTTGGAATGTTGGATTTTATACAACTATTTACCATGTGAACTAAAGCTAGGTGGAGCCCTGAAGTGCTTGTAGAGTGGATTTTACTTTGGGTTGTCTATCACATTGGATTCTTGTTCTTTAGTCAATAAGTTTTGTTTAAAGTCCAAAATTTTTCAAAACCATGGGTCATTTTGGGGGCCCATTTAATAATTTGACTTGAAGGTTATGGAGAGTGGAGACACACTGTAATAAGCCTGACTTTTGAGGAAAAGTATCTAACATCCCCAGATCTGGCTTAATCTTGTCTGCTTGTTACTTATCCCCAAAATATAAATTATAAAATATAAAAAGAAAAACCAGTCTGGTTTTAAACCTCAATGGTTTATGGTTGTTCTAATAATTTTCAGGTCTTATGTGATCCAAGAAATTATGGGTTTTAGTCTCCAAATCAACACCTTCGAATCACTCTAAATGACCCCTTTCTGTAATTACTTAGTACGTACAAAACAGGAAACTACACTCACCCCCACAAGCCAGGCCATTAGCTGAGTGTGCTATAAAATTCTTGGACACCCAGCTTAGAGCATCAGCATTAAAGAATGCTACTCTATCCTATTTTACCATCTTAAAAAGTTACTTTATCAATTATACCATACCATTTTATAATACACCCTACATCCAAAAACTCTATTATTTTACTTTTTCATTAAAATATTATTTTTTTAACCTTTCTTTATTATTTCTTTCACATCATCACTTTTTTTCAACTAAGGGTGGAATAAATTTTTTTTTTTTTTTTAGCATAGTGCTACAGTACAATTCTAAGTTCAGAATTGTACTGTAGCACTATTGCAAAATTTTTTTGCAATAGTGAGATATAGCATTTTTTGATGCAAATGTTTTTTAGCTATGAAATGCCAAAAAGGCCTTAGATATGACATTAGCATTCTTCAATGCTAATGCTCTTAAAAAGAAAGAAGCAAGAAAACTAGTCATTGTTTTCCACTTTAGAGCAACCACGTCAGTTAGTATATTTTACACTAAAAATCTATTTTTTCTATTTTATACATCAATTTTTACAAAACACTCACATCAATTTATCTATTCTATCATATTTTTTATTTAAATAATCAATTTTCTCAATTTTTTTATTATTTCTCTCAACTACCCCCTTTACATATGCGCTCTCTCTCTCTCTCTCTACCCATTTTTCTGATTTGTTACTCTCTCTATATACCCATCTCTATACCCATTTTTGAACACAGATCAACCCTCCCTAGCTCCGTTAAGCACCGATCAAACTCTCCAATCAAACCCGGTTTAGCACCGATCAAGCCATGCTTTATTCCTAGCGAAACTCTCAAACACAGATCAAACCAGTCAAGCACCGATCAAACTCTCGAACACATATCAACTCTCCGATCAAACTCAATCAAGCTCGGTCAAATCTCCCTAGCTCCGATCAGGCAAGACCAACAAGCTCCGATCAAGCAAGACCCACGAGCTTCGATCGTTCCAGTCAAGCACCGATCGTTCCACAAGCACTAATCTGTCTCTTTGTTGGTTTGTCCGTATGGGTTTGTTTGTATGTGGGTGTGTTTGTGTATCTCTGTGTTGATTTGTCTGCGTGGATGTGTTTGTGTGTGGGTGTGTTTGTGAGCATCTAAGGAAAAAGAAGATGAGGAGAGGAGAAGTTACTGAGTTCATTGTGCATGAAAAAAAAAAAAAAAAAAAAGGTGCGAACGAGAAATTAATAAGATAATATATGGACGAGCTACAATAACCATGTAAATATACACGGTTACTGTAGCAAGTGTATAAATATACACATTTTTAGAAGCACTAATATGGAGCATTTTTGAAGCAAAATATGTAAAACTGGTGTCTTTTTTTATTATACATAATTTTCATCCACTGATGTGGATGCTATTAGAATCTATTCAGCAAGATGGAAATAAGAAGCAAGAAAGAAGCTGAATCTATAAGTTGGAAAACAATTTGTCATCATCTAAATCATATTATGCAAAATTTCGGAATCGGCTATAAATCCATATAAAACTAGTCATGGTCACCCGCATATATTCCTTTTCACATTCTATTCTAAATCATATTGTGCAAATGTTTCAAAATTTATACCAACTTCACAGTGATAGTTACAGACCATGCAACAAGCTCTCAAGCCTATTCCCCCAGTTTCTTTTATACACATCTGAAAGCATCCTCATAATCAAAACCACTAAAGAGAACTACATCACAACAAAGATCTTATTGTTACAATAAAGCAACCCTCTATTTTTCAGTTCTTACTTCCATTTCCATTTACAAAGAGCAAACTTCTACTAAATCCAAATTTTAATGGGAAATTTAAGTCATGTACGGAACTCTTAGAACCAAATGATACACACCCACAACATTCACCATTTAGACGATTTACATTTTGTGGAGATTGAATTTCCACTTAAGTAAGGCTCGAAGGTTCTCATAACTTCCTCATACGTTGGCCTTTTGTAGTCCACCGCCTGTAATCAGTTTAATACCATATGTTACAAAAATTTTGAGAAAATAAATATCATTCTGAAATTGTCTATTTAAAAGAAAGTATCTGTAGCAAACCTGCTCAACAACTTCTTCTGGGCCTGCCCATTTCCATTCAGCAAATTCTGGCTCTGCTTCACCATTAGCTAGATTGATCTCACTCTCATCTTTTGTTAATCTCATAAGGAACCTGTCAAGAGTCCAAATTCATCATCAGGCAGCACAAAGTCTCGGGTTGAATACTCAGTATAAATCCATTGCCAGATAGTCTGATTATATGATTACATAAAAAGGAAATGAATCGCATCCTAATCCCTTGATCAAATAAACAAATACACACATGGACGTATATCACTGAGATAAGAGCCTGAAAACACTTTATTAGTTAGCTAGACAAACCCAAAGAAAATTATTTCAGCATTTAAAGTTGCGCCCAACCAATAATACATGATAACATGAATATTCATAACAATTGTAATTTGTAGGCAATAAGTCACTCAATATGCCGAGCATACAAACATATCATAGATGGCAACCTTAATGTAAAATTCTTAGTTATTTCAGTAACAAAGCCTCCATACAGTAATTAAACGCTCAGTTCATTACTAAAGCACCTGAGAAGCCCTTTCCACTTATTTAATAAAGAATCAGACTTTTTGGTCTAAACAGCCCCAGGAATGGTAGGCTTTGGTAAGCAAAGTTGAAACGTTAAACTCACATTAAAGTGAAGGCCACTCTTACAGTCCTAATTATGAGCTTTTTATCATGGTGAGACAAGGTAGCAGGGCACTAGTATTCAACTATTGTCAACTGACATTAGGATAGAGACAATAAGCAACAGAAAAGCCATTTATAACTTAGACCAATTATTTCATGCAAATCTTGCACAAATTCAATTCTAAACATTTGACTTGATTCTGTTGCAGGTACTAGAAGGTATATCTGAGTAAACATCTCTATCTTTCCCCATGTAATAAGTTTCCAATTCCATAACCCCTCACACAAATAAACTGGTCCAGGTGAAAGCCTGTATCTCTACTCTCTACTACCAGAAACTTAATGGAGGGAACTTTGATAACAAATTCCAGAAAAGTCAAAGCATTTATCACACATTTCTTACACTGTGAAGACCTTAGTTCCATAAATTATTCAAAAAAAAAAAAAAAAAAAACCTTTATTTATATTGTCATGCCCTCACATCCTAGATTCGGTGAATGTTCCATTATCTACATCTAAAGGAACAAGTTAACTCAAATTCCCTTCAGTCATATTATTTTGTACACATGCAAGCATTCTTAATTATCTAAAACCAAGGATGTTTTATATGAAATTCAAGTGAGAAAACATAGAAAATGCCACATCTACTTGGGAAGTAATGATTAAAACATGTTATTCCTTTTTTTTTTACCCCCCATAAAGGACTGTGTGAAGAAAGGAGACGCACCACTTTTGTGCCTGCCCATGCCATTCACCTCCCCAGAGACGATTGACTTTGGCCTTCACAGCAGGAGGGAAGTCATAAGTCAACCAATTTGGAACCTGTTATAGCAAACAACCTGAATCATTACTAAGAATAAAGTATCCTTACTTTAGTCAGCCACAATAAATAAACCTGAGTGGCAATATATTCAGACAAGCTACATCTTGTATGTTTCAAGTGCTATCCAAGAGATTCCTTAATCCTGCAGTGAAATTATACAATTCTAGTACCTTCATCAAAGTGATACCACAAAATGGTCAAAGAGTTTTCTAGAAGAAGGCACCACAATTCCATTGAGGTTGATAAATGTTTCTCTCACACAGATATTTGCATGTTCTATCTTCATTTTTTCTTAGTCCTTAATTCTTATTTTATGAAACAGGAGGAGATCCATATCTTTTGATTCTTTGATGATCCAATAAATTCATTGAATCATGTCATATGGCTTTTAATATCTCTACACTTATTTGTAAAGCTCAGAGATACAAAGAGTGAAAGAAGGAGAATAATCAGATATATGTAAAAACATTGCAAGGATGCAAGTTCCTGCACTGGAGTAAATTCAAATGAACAGAAAACTGTAGTGTAAGAAGCAACTTTTTTCCCACAAACCTCAGCCATAATTTCGGCAGACACAATTCCAGTTTCTTCTCGAAGTTCTCTAATGGCTGCTGATTTGGGTTCTTCACCATCTTCAATACCCCCCTGAGATTGAAGATCCCATAGCCATTTAAATTCAGCTGAAATATCTTGAGATTACAGGAAAATGTAGGGTAAAAATTGAGAATTTAAAACGATGCGACACAATCTATTTGAAAGTTCAAATTTTTTATAGTGGTCATCTTAAATTAGATGTAAGCCTTGATGAAAGATCCAAGATTTTCCAAAGGCAAAATAGACTTAAACTCCAAAATGACAAATCTCTCTACCCAAACACAGCAGACAATGACAGTCCATTCAACAGGTCACTTAGACAAATACTCGGTACTCTACATCAGCCCCATACTTCTGATAAAGATGTTTTACCAAGTGAGAATGTACACTAGGATAATTGCAAATGGAGAGATAAGATGTGAATAACTAGGTCAAACCAATTGGCCCAACTACCTTAGTGGCTACATTAAAATTCCTGTTGCAACAGAATTCTGTTCTTATAAGGATAAGGAATGCATTTACTCTCTGCAGTATCATCTACTAGATCTTATAAGTCATGAGGTCATAAAGATCCTTAGGAATCAAAACAGTGCCCTCCAAAGGCTGGCTATGAATCTGTATGATGTGGGTGCATTTTGTTTCTTCCCCCCTCCCCCCTTGAAGCATGTTAAGAAATGGTTTTTTTTTTTTTTTTTTTGGTAAAAAGAAATGGTATTTTAATAGCAAACAAGAGCATCTGCGCAGTATCACCTGAGGCATCTGCCATGCTCCTGGAACATTCAATCTTGAAGCCACAAAAACCTGCAAGAAAATCTCTAAAAGTTACCATCTTTACCACTTGCTCATGCAGATAAAACTCTGAAATGGAACTAAAATTACTTCAATTTGAAGATAAACAAATACATACTTTCCAAAACCTTGCTTTCCTTATTTATTTATTTTTTTTAATTAACCCAAGTTCCCACATAAATCATACATGTGGGCTACAAAATATAATGAAATATCAGAAAATTTTCCAAAACATATAGTTTGAATTTCTTGCTTCCTCTAAAACATTTAATACAATCAAGTAAAATACTCTTTTTAAGCATTGTGTTTAGTTCATCCAAATAAAAACACTAACCAACCCAACATCTATCTTTTCAACCAAACAAACTCAACCAAGTTTTCTTAGTTAATCAAGTCCAGAGACTCCAGACTATAGAATTTTCAGTCCACAGCAGTAAACACTAAAATTCTATGATTATATAAATATTTGCAGAATTTCCCATAAAATAACTTAACTTGATTTGTGTCCTAATTTCAAGAAAACCAACAAGAGGCAAAAATCACTAACAAAAAAAAAAAAAAACAGTAACCTCAAATATTTACTTACAGACACGCATAAAACAATGCTCAGTTTTGCACTTTTATAGATGCAAATCCACCATTGATCTCTTTACTAACAATTCTTCTTATGACATAAATAAACATCTAACCATAACAAAAACTAAAACCCAAAAACAAAAAAGACAGAGGTTACTTGATTATCAGGGTTGATGAGGCAAATGCCAACGTTGGGACGATAACCAGGAGGGAGACCCTCCATTGCTTATTGGTTTTTTTTTCTTTTTCTTTTTTTGGCTTTTGCTTTTGCTTTGGAGCTTGTCAGAGAGTCTGAGTGAGAGAGAGAGAGAGAGAGAGTTAGTGCTATGACTATATGAGAAATTCAACAACAAAAAAAGTGGGTTTTGAGCTGTGTGGGAAATAGTGAAGCTGACTCTAACTATAAGCCAAAAAGGTGACTCAGAGTGGGTGGAGTATTCTGGGTTGAGTATTTGCAACTCTTATCCTGCGCACCCTTCCACCCAGGATTTTTTTTTTTTTAGTACAAATCAAATAAATATGGAGGGAAATGATAGGCTCAGGGTGTTTTCACATTGTTATCATGAGCTCTACTTTGGTTGAATATTGTGTTTTAATTGGATATGACATTTATTTGAATATATACATACAGTGTTTGCTTTATAATGCTTAATCTTTAGTCTTCACCAACAAGAAAACAGATTTCTTCTTAGACAGCATCATATTTCAAAATTAGAATTTATCTCCATTATTTGATTTTGGCAAGATAGCATCATATTTCTAAAAATTTTCTTTTACAACTAACAAAGTTGACAATAACAAAGTTGACAAAAGAGTGTATAAATGTCTTACGGATTTGGAAGTTAGTAGCTACCAGCCTACCACCATTATTTATTGAGTTTCCCAATACTTCTAACAAAGTCAAGAAATATCAAACAAACAACCTAATTTCATCCGAAATCAAATTAGGATATACAGTACTTGTTGAAAATCACAAGATGTAAGTAGAATTTTACAATGAAAAAATATATATATTTGGTTATTTTCATTGTATTTATCATTGCACTTGAATGATAATTGTTTAATTGCTCTTTTCCCAACTATTTCCTTTAAAACGTGCACTATGTAACCATTTCTCCAATAGAATGGAACTTTAATGCTACATATATAATGTGCTTTGTTACTGGTTATTGTCAAGGATTAGAATACTCTAGCAATTTTATAGAGCTCCATCATGAAATTATAGATTCATATTCATCAATTTTGAAGTGATTGATTGGATTAATAATAGTCAACTTATTTTTTATGAATAATGTTATAAGCTCTAATATAATAGTTTTGAAATAGATACATAAATCCTACAAATCCTGTGGTATAATTAATTAGCCACCCAACTTACATAATTGATATATAAATAATTACAATAATAAGAAAAAGATATTCGAATCTTAATTTTTCTCATAAAAGAGAAGTGACAGTATAATTTGAATTATAATATTACGATGAATCATTTGTGGCGAAATTACATGAGATCCATGTGTTGTGAGAAATAAAAAAAAAAGGAGCGAGCCCATGATAAGGAAAATGAGGACAGGCATTGAATAGAAAAACCAAATGAAAGGAAGGCCAGTGCATGATAGCGTGCGCACGAGGATGGTGACGTAGTGAATCAGATGAACATTGGCGAGAGAAATAGATTAAGAAAAGGCAGAAAAAGCCAAATGAAGCAGAAAGTAGTGGGCGAGGGAGGCCGTTGACTTTCAGGGTGGGGAAGTGACAGAGGTAGAAGAGAGAAAAAAAGAAAAAAAAAAGTGGACCAGGTAGCATCTATTCCTGTCCATTATCATGTTCATCATGCACACTAATGACTAATCATATCATTAGAAAGAAGTAAAGTTAAACGGCATTAATGCAAAAATTAAAGAGATAAAGAGGTTATACTCTCGCATCTTTTCAGAGAGTGATTGCACTTGCAAGTTGCTTGCATGCACCAGCCAAACTTTGTTCTTTTCTTTGTATTTTTACTTTAATTGTTTCTTGGGTTGGGCACTTGGGCTAAATGCCAGATAAAGGGTTTTTTTTTTTTTTTTTTTTTTTGAGTGAATGTGAAAGCAAGTCAACTCATCTGGTCCCACACCATGAAAATTTGAAGGAAAAAGATGTATTTTTCTAATAACTCAATAATTAGAAGAATATTTTGAATCGTAAATGTTATGATTGGAAATAACCAAAAAAAAAATATATATATATATATATATATTAATTAAGTTATAAAACTCTTAATAATAATAAAAAATGTCAATCTAATTAAAAATCGTTGGCTTTTTTATTAGTAAGAAACTAATTACGCTTTTTTAACTATATTTTTGAATAAGAAGGTCAATTTAAAAAAAGTAAATGAAAAAGAACGTTTCATCATGAGCGAAAGTCATAGGTTGTGAAACTCTCTTAAAAAAAAAAAAATTTTTATTTAATTTTTTTCAAAAATCCTTTTCTCTCCAAAATGTTTTACCAAAAAGATATTAAGTTGGTTTAACAAAAAATGCATTGTATAATTTGTATTGTATGAAAGATTGTTGGATGAAATCAAAAGTGGTTCCCATGACTAAAATTTATGCCTAAATTTGTTATAATGAAAGCTTGGAGTGAAATTTAAGATATATTTAGTTTCTCCTCTAAATACTATCATATTTGAGGAGAGTTTTTTTTTTTTTTTTTTGGCTCCTAATAGGCAGATAGCGTGGGGGTTCGAAGGAGGTGATATTTGAACCATAAATATATATCACCCAAAAAAAAATTATTATTATTGAATTATAATTGAACCCTGCTCATTTATTATTTGATTAGGTATTTAAATGATATTGTAAATTCAGGTTACAGGCGAGTTATGAAAAAAATAATGATGATGATGATGATGATAATGATGATGATGATGGTGTGGGATCCATATGCATGCGTGAGTGCGTGACTTAATAAACAAGGATACACTCACAACCCCTTAAGCAATTGTCGCTAGCTTTTTTCTTGCATTATATTAAAGGAATGACAAAGTTTGGTTACAAACTTGGTTATAGCTTTAAAAATATTAATACTGTTATATATTTTGAAAATCTAACTATTGGATTACATGTTTTTATACTCTTAACACAGATGTCAAATTTTGTACCAATCAAATGTTATTTATTATACAATTCCTAAACTTATTTTTTAAGCCTAATTTTAGATTATAAAAACTTGCAATTTAAACAATATTGAGATTTTCAGGGTGAGGGGCCATGGCCCCCCAAAATTTTTGAAAATTTCTTTTTACTATATAGAAATATTTCATATTTTAATAATTAGCCCCAAAAATGGGACTTAGCCCGCCCAAATATTTGAGTTGGTTCAATAATGTTCTTTAAAAAATTGTCCAATTTGTCTAGTAGTTATAGAGAACGTATTTTTCTCAAATTCATTTTTTTGGTAAAATGTGTTATCGTATCTCTTAAAATTTTAGATCATTCATGTTTTTGAACACTTCATTATTTCAATTGAAATTTTTTTACTCACAATGGTAGACAATTTGGTAACTTATATTGAAAATGAAAATTATAAGGATTTCACTGTGGAAGATAGTGAAAGATTAATTTAATTCTATGAAACATTTAATTTTAAAATTTTCATTATAAAAGATACTAATTTCTGTGTATGTGTATAGATTTGTGTATGAAAGTTTGTATAGACTAATAAATTAGTAACACAAATCGGGCCCCCAAACAAAATTTTTTGGCTCCACCCCTAGATTGATGACATAGCTATTAATCTTTGATTTTTTTTGAAATTTTGCAAGTATAAAGAATATAAGAAGAAAATATAATTCAGTGGTAGATTTGTTAAAATTAACATATAATAAAAATATATTGAGTAAAGTTGTAACCTTAAGCTACAACCTTGGTTGTAGCCAAACTTTGTTCTTGAAGAAACATGAGAAATTAACATGATATATTTACCTTCAAGCTCTATACGACCATCAAAATTTATAATCTTATAGTGTTCTCTTTTTACCCTAGTACTTTTCAAGTTGTTCTTCAATGGGTCAAAGAAGATTCATTACTTACCAGAAAAGAGATGAAAGAAAATTAATTAATACTAATCATCTATAAAGTTGATTTTAAACATTATCACATCAAGGTGGACTTACTATACATAAGTGGCGTGATTCTTGACCATGTGGCATGGTGGATAAAAAAACTAATCCTAATCGATAGTTTCAAAGGACAATTTTATTGATTGTTGAATATCCTATAAAATTGGTCAAATAAGGCTTAGCTGGTTCAATGGACTGACCTCCCCAAAGTCAGACAAGGGTAATTAGGATGCTACTTTTATAAATGGCGATCTTAGCCAATTGTGATTTTATTAAGCATTTGGGTTTAACCAACTGGTTGGTTCTATATTTTTATTTTTGGAATGTTATAAAATATGGTATTCTTAGAAAAATCAATGAATACAATATAAATAATATTCTAATCTATCCTTTATTTTATTTTAAAAGTTAATGTATTTTTTTGAATAACTTCATTTGAGTTAATTAGGGAAAGTAGTTGTGGAAATTTATATATATATTTTTATCTGAATGACAGAGGAATTGTGACTGATATATTGGAATCTGTACCAAATGCACCTTGTTTTGTTATTTTTAATTGTAAAATGAAGGAGAAGAAATTAAGAAAACACAATGAGGAGAAAGAAAGGGATATCTGGGACCATACATAGTTATGCACAATGCTATTGGGCATGGTGGTGTTAAATCCACCCACGTGCTGCTTTATCGAGCATGCACTACGATGAATTTTGCACGAGATTTAACTCACCCCACATGCCATGCAAATGGTCAGCTGTTGACCATTTTTAATTATTCTTTCTAATTTAGCAGGTGGCAGCTTCAAGAATATTTTTTGAAAGGTCATTAAAAAGTAAAAACCTTAAATTAAATATAATTTAATAAAAATATAATTTGAATATATCTAATTATAGATAAAAAAAAAAAATCGTAAAGATATGAAGTTTTACAATTTATTTCTACGAGTTTTCATATTTTAAAATTGTTACATGATAGTTTATTATCAGCTATCATTATCTATTGTCAATGTAGCTAAGTGTAACCATTTTATTTTATTAAGTTTATATACTTTTTTTATTTTTATGCAATTTCCATTATCTATTACTCATTGTTTTTATAAAAATATTTTAATCTAAATGATAAAACTCAATTCACTTGCACTGTATTAATTATTGATCAACACAGCAACACTCATTCATACATAAATAATATATTAAGTGTCTACTTAACCAATCAAATTCTTGAACAATTACTAACTTTATAATAAAAAGTTATTATAACATGATAACAGTATACACACGTGTGACAAACCCTCTATATTTTATAATTATTAAATTATATAAAATTATATTATATTTATACTATACATGAACATATTCACATACATCACAATTCACACAAATAACATCAAAAATAATAATAATAATAATAACGCATGTATTAGACACACACACACACACACACATATATATAATGTAAATTTATAATAAAGGGAATTTATAATAAATAGAGAGACACTTACAACTCACAAATATTCACTCTTTAATTTTAGAAATAGAAGATACTGAGATAGTCAAATAGAGAAGAAAGACGAGATGAGATTCATTAAAGAGAGATTTGTGATTTGTGTTGTCATTTGATTTTGGACTAGGCTGATATGTGATTAGAGTGAGCAAGATTTAAATCAGGGTGTATAATAACATTTTTAATGGTAAATTAAACTAATAAAAAAAGTTATATACATAATTTTTTTTTTTAAAGTCAGGGGGTTCATTTGAACCCCTAGAGTAGCTCTAGCACCATCCCTGAATTGGGATATCTTCTCTGTTACTTAGCACTAAGTACTTCTTGCATTTTGGTAACGGAAAAAATTTGACTCCAAACCGATTTGTTGCTATCTTAAGTGCTTTGCAGATATCCACAAATCTCTTCTATCAATAGTTTTTGATCCATAATTGAAGGATCAAAGCATTTCAAATTGTAATTTATAGCCTTGATCATGCAGCAACTGTGCACTCTAATTCCTTACCTAATAGAAAAATAATCCTTATTCTAACAAACCTAAATCCTCGCCAATATTCATGGCTCCCATAATTGTTTACCATCCTAGGACCATAGCTTCTTTAATTCTAACACTTCTTATACAAGGTATCAACTACTTTTTTTTATAACATACAAGGTATCAACTACAAGGCATGTATAATAAAGTTATTTTATGATCCCTACTTATCGTGGCACATTTGGTACACTCTAGAATAGTTATTACCTAGGAAGAGAAATGACCAACACCAATAATACAAGAAGTGGATGAATGAAATAATTTTTCATATTCATCTATTTGGTGACAACAGATGAATATAACTTTCAATATTTACTTCACAAATTAGTATAATATGAAAAGATGGTGAAATTGAATCGCATATATATTTGAAAATTTCATAAAATAAATTTATGAAATTATATCTACAATACTCTTTTAATTATTATTATTTTTTAATTTTAGAAACAATATATACAGTACTTTATGGGTCTAGAGAAAACATACCTACTCATTTTGCTTTAATTGGTCAGTTAGACCCTTGTCTACCAAATCAGGATATTATTCATGCTGAAAATTTTTATAGGAAGCTTTGCCTTGGTCCTGTGCTGCCAAAGCATCTTCAAGGATTTGTTGTTAAATGTTAATCATGCTTGAATAAGCTTGATCTTACAGTCACACCAATGCCCTCATCATCAACAACATCAAATATACCCCAACTCAACGTTATTATCTTCATTATTAGCCAGTACAACAAACCTATTATTGATCACTTCCTTGCCGGTTGGAGCAAGTGTTATTGCACTGCCATAATCTCGTACTACTATCAAACAGTTCAACAGCCATTGTGCCAGGAAATTCAGCCCCGACCATAGTGTTAGAGTTTATTAGGCCCAAGAGGCCTGGGCCCAACACCTATCTATCCTAATTCAATGTATTATAGTACGTTGAACTATCCTTCTGGTTGTGGACCTGTAGTGTACTAATATTGTGTTATTGTACTTGTGTACTTCTATCCCATTCAATGACTCAGTGTCAGGGCGGTTTTTTGGCACATAGCTACGTGCCTTTGGAGGTGTAACTTTACTAAGTCCGGATTTGTTTTGGAGAGGTCAATCCGAAACTTGACATTGGGCCGCATAGATCAATAGCTTCCGGTGTATTTTTAAACCTACAAAATAGATGAAACCAAAGTCTTAGAATTATGATAATGGTTGAAATAAATAAATAATATGCTTAGCATGATAGATTTGATTAAATGGTGAGTTGATACGTTATTATTATATTTATTAAGTGATATCTAATATTAGAAAGTGTTTAATTACGTGTCCAATGTCCAATAATGGGATGAGTCCAATAGTCCATGTCTAGTTGCGGTTCATGGTTCATGTTCAACATAATAAGGTATGTCCGACAACGGTCCATGTCCAAATAATATATGTCCAATGGTAGTTCATTGATTTATTAATATGTACGTTTATTAATGAAGTATTAGTGAGATCATGTTCATTAAATAGTGAGATGATATTAAAATAGCTTGCATCCGACAGTAAAACGATAATGAATAAAATATATTTAATAATATATGTAAGGACTCAATTTGTAACGACCCCAAACTGGTATTGGGTTCATACGTTAAAGGCCCAAACAATAAATTTGTAGAGCGTGGGTGTTCAAGAACTAGGTTAACTCTAAAAGAAAAACGATTAAACCACACGTTTATAGATGGATTAACAAAGTTATAACAATTAATTTTTTCTTTTGAAACAAGTTCAATTCTTTTGTTCTTAAGGCTTTCTTCTGAGTACTCTTTGTTTTCTGACGTTCCGATCCCCTTTTCTCAATACTTTCTTTCATGTTATATACTGCCTTCTTCATATTATCTTCACCACACACGTGTAAGTTAAGTTCAGGGGATCTCTTTCTGTCCCATTGGAATCGTCATTCCTCCTTCCACGAAGGCTATCATTGGAATTGCGACTTCCCCTGTTCTCCTCTTGAACAAAATGTCCTCCTGATGGCAATACTCTAAACCTACCTCCGGTGGAATACGATACTTCGCCCTGAAGCCCGCCATACCGGCCGGAGAGTCTACCATTTTTTCAAGCCTACCTATCCCCTCTAATCCTAGACAACGTGAAGGCAATTTGTCTAATGAAGAATAACGAAGAAAAAGCACGCACTTACGGGTAAGAAACTCGACGGAGTCTTCAAGAGAATGGCGGCAAAGGTAAGAACGGGCTGAAGGAGAAGGCTCTGAGACGTTCTGGATACTGGAGTGTTCGTCAAAAGTGAGGAATGAAAGCCTTCAAAACCTTATATACTCAGAGGGAGTTAGACAGACATACTCCCGTCTAGAGCAAATGAAACGTTGTCCACCGTTGATCCGGTCTCCAACCGTTGGATTGAAAGAGTGTAAAACCCCAAAAAGCTGCAATTACTTTCCCTCGGGTCATTAAACGCCTTCAGCATTAATGAGGCGCGTGAGGGCGCGCCCCCCACACGTGTGAAGCAGGAATCCACAACGAACTGTCCAGTAGGCATCAAAATCCCGTCTTTCCTCCTCGGACCAAGAAGAAAAAGCCGGAATTTTGAGGGGCTATTGTGGAGGTAAAATTCGCCAGTCAACGTTGGGCCATGGTACTCGTACTAAGCTCAACCATAATAGGAAGCGAAGACACGGGCAGAGGATCCCCCAGCCCAATCATGTTGGGCCGGGCTTGCTTAAGGGGCGTCCGAGGAGGAGTACCTCCTCAGACGCACCAAATGGGAGTTCGATTCACACCCTTTACATGGTGAAAGGTCATCCAAAATTAAGGGAATATGTAGGACGTTCAGGGGGCAACCATAACTGCCGCATTAAATGCAAGGAAGCTACTTTTCCAGCCGCATTAATGTGGAAAGGACAGGAGAACAGAATTATCTTGGCCAGTGCAACTCACAGAAAAGAAGGAGGATGTCCTATGGGACAGGCACTCAAGTAGAGGCCCAGATGATTAACAAGTGTAGGGTCATTATCGTTCGAAGGATGCTATATAAGAGAAGAAAATCCCCATGGCCAGAGGGAAGAAAGGAGAATAAAGAGAGGGAAGAAAGGAGAAAAAAGAGAGAAAGAGAAAGGAGTTCTGTAAACAAAGCATAAGATACAGCCCTACGAACTATTATCCCAGGAAGCTTAATGAAATATCCCCACGTTCAAATGGTTGCATGGCTTGCTTATAACTACGTTTACTCTGTCAAGACCTAGTTCTGTGACCTACTCTCTATAAATTCATTATTGAGGGTCTTTTGGGCCAGAATCGCTTGCCTGCTGGGCCTGGGCCCCAAAAATCGCCCTTACAATTTGTTTTTTGGGTTTAAAAAAAAAAAGTCTAAGATTAAAGAGTTAATTATAACCCTCATTTTTTTTTTTTTTTGGCTAGGTAAATTGTGGGGAAGGGGAGTAGGTTCGAACTCCATCCATCAATTGCCATAGAGAATGATAGTATTATTGGGCTATCAGTCAAATCTGAATAACTTATTTTCCTTCATAAAACAAACATAGTGTTTGAATAAACCTCACCTTCTTAAGGTTCTTTCCTAAGGGTTTATTGAAATCAATTATTAATTTATCTTTATCTTCTCCAAAAAAAATTATTAATTTATTTTTTAAGAAATCAAAAAGCAATCCATGGAGTTTAAAACACAGTAGACAAATACGATAATAACTAGATATAGCGGAATTTAAAAATACCTTGAAGAAAATTACAATAATAATGGTAAAGAATAATATAAACATGACATGTGTTTTAAAATGGTTAGGTATCATTGTTACTTCTGTGTTTAATTCATTTAAATTTTAAATAGTTAATTAGAAATTTTTATTGAATGTCCAAAATTAATTACAAATAAACCTATTTAGATATTCCTAAAAAAAAAAAAAAAAGTCCATTTTCTCTCTAAAGTTTCCATCCACCTATTTCATCTCCAAACAAACACACTTTAAATAAACACTATCCTATAGCTCTCTCTCAAAATAGTAAATACACTACTAAGAGCATCCATAGTAGATGTGCCAAATGCCAAATATTTGGCACATTTGGCACACCAAACACCAAAAAACCCCTTTATGAGATGTTCCAAATCTCATAATTTTTACCACATGAACAATACCGTTTTATTTTGAAATGGTACGGACAAGAATGTTAAAAAAAAAAAGTATTTTATTCATTTTTCTCTCATCCTTTTTGACTTTCTCTCTTCTCTTTCTTTCTTGGTGTTTGGTGGGAGGAGTTAATATATTATTTTAATGTGTACTAAATATTATTTTAATGTATAGAATTGAATGATAAAACATCTGATAAATAAGATGTTGTAAAATGATAAAATAATAAAAGTAGGCTTTTAAAGTGTAAAAATGACATTTTTTATAAAATATCTGTTGTGGATGCTCTAAAACTAGTAACTAATAGTACTAGACAAAATAAATAAATAAATAAAAAATTGGGAAAGATAAGAAAGAAAAGGAAAATAAAAGCGGGAGCGTAGTCATTATGCTAAACGCAAGGGAAAACGTGGGGAACAAGTGTGTGTTATTATGCTAGAAAATAAAAGGCGAGAAGCAACCAAAGTGTACCAAACTGAAACCCATTTGTCATGTTTCAGATTCTCTCTCTTTCTCTCTCTTCACTCTTTAATTAACACACAGATTCCTCTCACAAGTTACAAGCAATTAAGCAAAGCAGAGAAAGAAAGAAAAGAAAGCAAGAAAGAAAGAAAGGTAGGTAGGTTCTTCACTGCAGAGCTGGTAGTACTAATACCGTTAGGGAAATCCAAATTGATTTTGATTTTGATTTTGAATTTTGATTTCCAAAAGCAAAGCAAAGCAAAGATGGACGATGAAGTTGTTCAACGAGTTTTCCAAGAAGGAGGTCGCGATTACTTTCAACAACAGCCTTCGACTTCGTCTTCGTCTTCCTCTTCAATCCTCCAATCCCTCCCTCTCCACGTGGTACGCTACGCACCGAACTTTGTTTTGTTTTTTTTTGCTTTTGCTTTTGTTTTTCTTGTGCAATTGTGTTTTCTTATTTGCAAAGTTAATTTTGCTATTCAAATTTCTCGTATATATATGTGTTTGTTGTGTGAAAAGAAAGAAGGATTTCTTAATTATGACTAAATTTCTGACATAATTATTTCATTCACAACATGCATTATTTATAGGACTGAAGTTCTTAAGATTATTTAAAAAAAAATAAAAAATTAAATAATCCAAACCTTACAAGTTAACCAATTAAAAAAAAAAAACTCCTCTGAAATCATCCCTTGCAATGATTATCTGTATCTCATGCATCAGACATATGCAATATCGCTTGTGTGAGACTCACGTATTGTGAGGGATGCTGCATTTATCGGATGCATTCACCATGCCTTGTGCTCAAGGGATACTTTAGGAAATTGTCGCTTTAATTCTTCGCCTTCATTTTTGTTAGGTCAATACCCCTTAATTAGGAAAAAGTTTCATAAGAATTAATGCATAAACCCTTGTATTGCCTCTCATTGAGCTCGGCAGGTGTAAGTTTATTGATGGCCTTATTTGTTGGTAGGAAAAAAGACAGTTAAGAGATAGAGGTGAAGGCTTCTTCTCTTCGGGTGGAAGTAGTTGATGTTGATATGGAACTTGGTTTGTGAGTTTTGAGGCTTGAACTTCGACTCAAATGCTTTCCTTAAGGTTGATAGCATTAGCAACCTAGTTGATGTGAAGGCGACATCTTTCCAGAGCGACTCAATAAAATTTCATATTGCCTTTGATATTCATGAATAGTTATTGTTTGTTTAATCTAAGTATGATCACCAAAGAAATCTTCATATTACATAGGTCCATACATACGATGTAGACCATCCGTAAGATGATTACATGTAATAGGTTGTTTTTCCTTCAACGATTGATATTTTAGTTGAGCTTCACCTTCCTAGTGGTAAGTGGCCAATAGCACTTGATTCTCCATTGAAGTTTGTTGGGATTTGGAAAATTGCTTAAATTGACAAATCTAGCTTGTTGGATCTTCACTGCCATTAAAATAGGAAGTCTAGCTTAGCAAGCTTAGGTGCAACTGGGGGGAACATTAGGCCTCTATCCTCCCCAGCATTGTGAGTTCCACACCTGGACCTATTTTGATTGGTAGGGCTCTCAACTTACTCATAGACAAGACTTACCATAAGCTGGTCAAAGTGGGAGTTTAGAGATGAGAACATCTCTTGCACTTCCTTCAACAATCTCTCTTGCTCTGACTTTAAAGCACCAAGTTCAACCTTAAGGTGATTAATGCATTGCTTCTCCATCTATAATTCTAATACCAAGTTGGTTTGTTCAGCTTGGTTTGTACACTCACCTCTTCCTCTCCCTTGTCTACATATCTTGGTTGGAATTGGTGCTTAACCGGAACCTAACTACAACCAACCACCCTGTCACTCTATCTTGGAAATATCTGCACATAACTGTTTATGTGTATTCATGTAGGGTTAGTGGGTAGTCTTGTGCTTGATGCTTCTTTGCATGTTAATGTTCCCATTTTTATGCATTTAAAATTCATTTATATCGGTGTAGAAAATAATATTGTCATTTTTCAGGGAGTGTAGCTAATTGTGGTTTGTGGGAAGGGTATTTGGAATCACCCATCTGTGTGTATGTGTTTGTTTATGTTGTGGTGCTTGGCCACTTGTGTTCTTGATGCTGCTTTGTGTCTGAATCTTCCGTTTTGATGTCCATAAGTTGGGGCTGTATGGTGCAGAGAAGAGGTAGTATCAAGATAATTCACATATTAGAAATTAGGATACCTTTGTAGAATATATATATATATATATATAATGCCGTGGTTTTGTCTTGATATTGATAATTTGCTCTATTATTTTTTAATGGGCCTGGCTGATAGCTATTATTAACAAGCAGTATTTGATGAGTATGTTTACACACCACATACGTAGAAATGTGTTGAATATGCATTCTCAATGATTGCCTTGGTAATTTTCCACATCTTAAAAAAAAATAATTTTGTTACTTTGCAGTTTAATTTCTTGTGTTGCTGTCTGTAGTGTAAATGGAATTGTTTTCAAACTAAGTTATATTATGCAATCAGCATGCATTTTTCATACTTACCTTCATTGTTTTTTGATAATATAAACTTACATTCATTGTCTACCACTACCATCATGATTGCTATGATGCTTTGCAAGATTTTATTGAGAAGCCTTCTCATAACTGGTGTTGAAATGTTGCAGTCTTTCGATCATGGATATTACTTGTTAGTAAAATCTATCCAAGAACTACGAGAGAAAAAAGATGGTCTTGTTACAGTTGGCATTGGTGGTCCAAGCGGTTCTGGTAAAACAAGGTATACATGCTGTGTAATGCTTTAATATTTTATTCCCCTGCAGGTTTATGTAGAGTGAAAGCATTTTCTGTTTGTTTTATTGAATGGTTCTAATTTGTAATGTAAATCTAATGGTCCCTGAAGCTTAGCAGAAAAGGTGGCATCTGTTATTGGTTGTACAGTTGTATCCATGGAGAACTATCGTGACGGATTTGATGAAGGGAATGATCTAGATTCAATAGATTTTAATACACTAGTCCAAAATCTTGAGGTTTGCATATGCTTCTCAATTCTGTATTATGAGCTTCTATTTTTAATTATAAGATTGGATTGAATATTGTTTTTAGATTGTTTTGAATGAATATGTAAGGTTGGAATTAGCCAAAGTCTTTGAGTTGTATTTTTTATTTTTTAAAATAATTAACAAAGAATTTTAATAAGAAAAGGAAAGCTCTAAATGAGGAGCTTCCTAACGATTACAACCAAAGACAAATGATCCATAAAATCAACTAATGAAGTAGGAAAACGCAAGAAAAAGGCCTAAAGATCAACCATAAATCTCTCCACACCTTCAAAAGTGTGACAATTATGTTCTGTCCAAAGTATCCAGATAACACAATGAGAAGTCACACACCAAACATTGCTACTATTATGCCTCCCACACAACCTTTTCCAACAAAACAAAACATCAATCACCTTAGACGGCATCACCCAATGCACCCCAAATTTATAAAAATGAAGAAGAAGATGGTGACGCAGAAGATGATCCGCTATTTCCATGTTATCCTTATGCTTGCAACACCAATCAACCAATACTATATTCCTCTTTATAAGTTTGTCTATTGTCAAAATTCTATTCAATGTTGCTGCCCACACAAAAAAAAAACTTTTTTTTTGGGGGGGGGGAGGGGGGTTCTTAGTTACTTCCAAACTCATTTAAAAAAGGTTGTATCCAGTACTTAAGACTTTGTGGGGTTTGCTAAAAGTGGTTGGCAGGTAACCTTACACCCAATTTATGGTGAAGTTGATTCCCAAACTCGAACCTGCAACACTTCGCTTACGTAGAGGGCACTTGTCATTGCACAAAGGTTTTGCCTCTACTATCACTCCTCAAGTAATCATAATATGATCGAAAACTAAACACTCTTTTGCTATTTATGCTCCACCTCATATGATCATCCCCTCCAGGAAAAGAATTGTGAGAGTATAATAAGTCCCTTAGGTAATCTTCGCAATCCAATCCCAATCTTGAAAGCTGTGAGTAAATTTTAAAGTCCAAAAATGAGGACCACCGTCCCTTGTATAGCATGGCATGGAAAGCACTAATGCATCCTTATTTACAACAATAAAAAATAAGTCCAAACACATTTCCTTAAGGGATGAAAGAGGAGAACTTTTCCCAACCCCCTCTAATTTCCTTTCATAGGCTACACTGTATGGCCTACGAATAACTGAAGTAGTCCATCCATGGTGGGTCTTTTTGAATAATAGGAAAAACTTTATTGAGAGCACCCCAAACCACCTCCTTACACCTTCGAACAGAGTTCCCTTTCCAGCAATACAAATCCTCCCCAGCACTTCCAAGGCATAACCCACTGCACCACAAATAAGCATAAAATCAAGGACCAGAGCTTACTCACATACTCGCAGTGAAGGAGCAAATGATCAACCGTCTCCCCTGCCTTCTTACGCATATTACACCATTCGACCACACATACCCTTTGACTGCAAAGATAATCAATTGTCAAGATCCTACCCAGGGCTGCTGTCCAAGTAAAGAAAGCAACCTTAAGAGGAACCTTAACACTCCATCTGCTCTTCCAAGGAAAAGACATCATCCATGGTGATAACCTTTGCCCTATTCTTATGGGGAAGGAAGCAGAATTTTATTGACCCAACAGAAAAGGGGGAAAAAAAGAAGCAAAAGTTTTAATTTTAAATATATTTTTCAGGTGGACTTTGGGATGATTTGTCATGGTAAAGCATAATTTGATCATGTATCGACCAACATGTACTCTGAGTATTGCTAATGCAGTGAATATTGCGTCTAACTTTGTGTAAGGTTGGTCCTGTTTCTATGCATTGAGAAATAGTCTTCTTTGTTGATATTAGGATTTGACAAAAGGCAAAGATACTATGATCCCAGTTTTTGATTATCAACAAAAGAGACGTATTGGTTCAAAAGCAATAAAGAGTGCTTCATCTGGGGTGGTAAGCATGTATAGTAGCAGTTAATATGATTGACTACATTTGCTTTTGGGCTCATTAATCAAATTACATTTTTTTTCTAGGTTATAGTTGATGGCACGTATGCTCTGCATGCAAAATTGCGTTCTTTGCTAGATATTCGGGTTGCAGTGGTAATATTTTTTACTATGAGTAGTTATACTTTTTTTTTTTTTTTTGGGTGAGGCTTTCTAATCAGTTGTTAGTGAAAAGAGTGATATGTTCTTGTATATATATTTTTGGCTTGTCAGGTTGGTGGTGTTCATTTTAGCCTTCTTTCCAAAGTTCGGTATGATATTGGAGATTCTTGTTCGTTGGATTACCTTATTGACAGCATTTTCCCATTGTTTAGAAAGCACATTGAGCCTGACCTTCATCATGCACAGGTTGGTGTTTGTATATTTTTTTTCATCTGTGAGTTTTTACTGCTAATTCTCCCCTTGTTGTATCTATTTTACAGATTAGAATTAACAACAGTTTCGTCTCATCATTTAGAGAGGCAATCTACAAGTTGAAATGCAGAAGTGAGGTCCGTATATATTTCATACGTTGTCATTAGTTAATATTTGGCCTTTCTGTATAAATATAAATTAATGCTACTCTTTCAGTTAGATGATTGGGGTATTCAATACATTCTTCAAAAGTTCCTCTGTGTGCAATTTATTATCAGTTTCATTGTACCATAAACATTGAAATCAAACTGTTGATTCTCAATCTTAGTGAATGACAGCACACCTAGTTTTGTTTTTTGGATAGCTACAGAGGTTTGAGACAAGAAGACCAACTTTCTCCTTTTAGTTTTTTTTAGTAATGGGAAGTTTTAGTGGAATGTTATCTTGAGCAGTTGAAGGTGGGCTTATAGCAGGGTTTCATCATTCATGTTGGGGGAGGTCATGTGAAGATATTGAGATTTCTCATTTATTGCTCTTTGATGACACCATCCTACGTTGCTACTTTTTTTTCCTCGATCTTTTGTGCTCTAATTTCCAGTCAGGTATAGTGGAGGATATGATGCATTAGAGGTTATTATGATCAGGTAAATTTGATGTTTCTTTTTATTATGAATCAATCATTTAGGGGGGAAGAGAATACAAGGTTTCTTTGGAAGAGTATATGGAGGGCAACTTCTATGAAAGGTAGCAGTTCTTGGTTAGACAGTAGCATGGGGGAAAGTTTTGGCAGTGGTTAATCTTTGTAAAAAGAGATAATTTTAATAGATTGGTCTTGGCACTTCGTTTGTACACCCCTGCTCCCCCTGTCTCTCTTTTTTGGCACCTTTTGAATAAAATACATTTACTTTATATATAAACAAAAAGGATTGTTGTTGGACATGCAAGGAAAGCTGAGAAACAGTAGATAACCTTTTTTTTTTGTACATATCTTTTAGGCTACTTCATCTTTTTCATATGAAGCAGTATTCTATTTTAGAAACACTCTCTCTTGCTTATATAAAAAAGCAGTAGATCACATCTTTTACTTCACTGTTTGAGGGTGATGGGCTTCAGTAACTTGTCTTTTCTCTTTTTGGAGTTAACTTGGTAATGCCAAAGTCAATTATGGATAGTTCACTGGTGGGAAGGAAGATTTGGTTATTTTGAGAATGGTAAAATATGGATATCCATTCCGCTGTCTTATGTGGATAATTGGGAAAGGAAGGGAATAGTCGAACTTTTGAGTGTGCTCAACTTATATTGACATCATTTAAATTGTTGTTCCTGAGAGTTTTGTATGATAGGATATCTATCTCAGATGGTGTTCATTCCATTTCTTTTGTAGAGTTGAACTTTTAATTATAATTTTTTAGGAGTTGCTCTAATATACTTCTTGTGTATTAGAGCACTCTCCTCTTTCTAATAAATGATCATTTGCCTATATAAAAAATCAAACACTAAGGAAGAACACAAGAAAGTTGCTTCTACTGTGTGTTAAGGAATACATACGTGAAAGAAGGCATGAATGTATTATTTGCACGATACACTTCTTGCATGCAATGCCCTGATTTATAACTTTGCCAGGTTTATGTCTTGGTTTATCTACTTTCCATCCATCTCATAGTAATGTATTTTGCATGGTGGTTGATGAAAAACTTATGTGACCATAAGGTTTACCTGATAAATTTTATATTCCTACAATGATATGCTAGGATCACTCTGTTGTGCATCATCCCCCTCTCTTTTCATGCTTAATTAGGCTTCTCAAAATTATCTACCTTAGTTTTCCTTTTAATCTCCTGCCTCCTATTAATAACCCATTTATTCTATAGGTAAATTTTTTAGTTTAAGGTAAGGTAATATTTATTAGCCACATTATTTCACTTCAATTAATATTTTGTGACAGTTGCTAGTTGGAGACTCTGCTTATGTGTTTCAAGGAAATGAACCACAAACGGACAAGTGAGTATGTCAATGGACTGTTGTTTCTAGCTCTAGCCATTTCCTATCGTAATATTAATCTCAAAATCAGTTTCTTTTCTTTTCGTCTTTTAGAGCTTTTCTTGCAACTGAGAGTGCTAAAAACTTTATTTTGCTTTCAGTTTTATTGAGATGTACCTTAGGCCCCCTTCAGCAAGTGAGGAAGCACGGATAAATGATTGGATTAAGGTGCGACAATCTGGTATTAGATATTATCTATCACTTGGCGACCAAAGGATTGTTGACAAAATTTATATCATCAGGCCTAAAGCTGAATTTGAGGTACAGAAATATCTTCCCTTTGTTGGGATCTGGTATCAATATCTTAGTAAAAATCAGGTCACTCTCCATTATAAGAATAATTATCAGGCTTTTGTTCCTCTTTTACCAGTACTCTGTTTTGCATGTGTTTATCTACCTGCTTGAGGAATGAATCAAATATTTTAATTTCAAGATCAATGCGAACAGTAAACAGGACATTTGCTAGTGGATGTAGCACAATGTTCTACATCAACAATATTTTTTTTTTTTTTTTTTTTTTTTTTAAATTTTTTTTTTTTAAAAATAAGGAATATTCCTTTTTAGATATGAATGTAAATACATAAAGGTCAACAACCGTATATGTAAGCTTCATGGTTGAAAAGTTAAATTAGTTTTTCATTTTCTCTACAAAAAAAGAAAAAGATAAAAGGAAGAGAATAAATAATATATATTTTCCTGCTCTATCAGCTATTATATGAATAACATCAAATCCTAATCCTTAAAATCATTTTGTACCATCTTTGAAGTTTAAGAAACTCATAGAATACAAACTCTGTTGCTAATGTGAGAGTGAGACTACTGTTGCATGATATGTAACTCATTATAGTATTATGAAGTGTCACTATGCTGTTGTGCTGTGGTCCGTTAAGGTACATTACTGCTTGGAAATTGGTGCCTACATCCTTGTTTTGGAGCATTGGGTTGGAAGGGAATAAATGGGTTTTTGTGAGGATTGGAGAGCTCAAATTGGTTTCCTTAAGGCATTATGCTCCTGGCTATAAATTAGTCCTTCCTAAGGGAGTTCTGGTTTTTCATTTAATTTCATTGATGCCTAGAATTTTAAACTTTGATGGGAATTCCGTCTTTTCTTTTTTCATGTTTTTTATTCTTTGATGTTGTTCCCTTTTGTTTCTCCCTTTAGGGGTGTGCATCCAACTTACCAACCCAATGAAACTAACTCAACCCAACCCAACACCTTGGAGGTGTTGGGTTGGATTGAAATTTTATTTTGAGTTGGGTTGGGTTGGGTTTGGGTTAATAGTTTTTTCAACCCATTTAACCCAACTTGACCCACCATACATATAAGTTTAATTTATTACCTTTATTTTAATTTTTTTTAGTTTCCTTTATGTGGTATTTTAAGAATTAATTTTGATGAATTTGGAAATTTGTAATTAATTTTGGGTTGGACCCAACCCAAAATTAATTACGAATTTTGTGTTGTTTGTTTGCCACGTGCTTTTTTGTTTAGCTTTTAGCTTATTTTGATTATGTACAACTTTTTAAAACCTCTTTTTTAGATTACAAGTATAATTTAGCTACCTTTCAACAAAAAGCAATTAGCAAAAAGCCAAATAGCCGATGCCAAATGAACACATGAATTGTAATAATTTATTAAAATAATAATTAAATAATTAAATTCCTATTTTTTACCTAGCATGAAACATGAAAGCACAACCCACCAACCCAACCTCACTGATGTGGTTTGGGTTGAGTTGGTCTTTACACGTGATGGGTTGTGTTGAAATTTCTCAACTTGACAAACTTGGGCAGGTTGAAAAAATCCCTCCAACCCAATCCATGCACGCCCCAACTCCCTTTTTACTTGGGTTGTTCTCCCTTTACTTATATCTTTAAGCTGTTATACACTAATCTTAATGGTTTTTTACACTATTGTGATTTGTGACAACGTTAGACATGAATCAACCTTAGAATGAGGAGTCATGGGTTCTTTAATATCTTTAAGCTGTTGTCATAACTAAGGAAACTGTTTAAACCTCAGTTCTTAATTATTGCATCATTTGTGAATATTATCATGACTGTGGATTATAGTTCGTTGCTTAATAATTGTAGATGGTTTCTCTGAGCTGCTTTCTCCTCTTCAATGCTGGAACAGGTCGGCAGGATGACTCTAGGTGGGTTGTTAGCTTTGGGGTACACTGTGGTGGTCAGTTATAAAAGGGCATCTACGTCAGTCAATAATGACAATGTGTCACTGTCACTTGAAAACATTGATACTCTTGGCGAGACTTTCATGGTGCTGAGGGGCATGGATAGGAAAGTATGAACTTTTTCTTTATGGAGTTATCCTGCCATTTATTTCTTTATCTCTATCAACAACCCCCCCCCCCCCCCCCCACAACACACACACCCAAAAAAAAAAAAGGAAAAGAAAAGAAAAGGGTTTTATAGCATCATCATCTCATGCATATGCTTTGTTGTATATTGATAGTACTGTATTAAGAGATTTGGTAATTTTTTTCTGTCTTAAAATTTATTTTGTCAAATTTTTGGAATCTGTTATGCAGAAAAGAGAGAAGTTTTGTAAAACACTTCGGGTTCTGTTTTGTGGGAAGGCTGTTCTTTTTGTTTTTGGGGGGAGGAGAGGGGGGGGGGGGGGGAGGCATGAAAGCTATGCAGAAATGCATCTCGTAGTGCATTTCAAATTAATTTTTGAAAAGGGTAAATTTCTTAGGCACCTGGGTACTTCGGGTTAAAAACACAGCATCTTCAAGTTTGATTGAGAATTATACAGACATACTTCTTGAAATAGACCAATTGATTATTGGGGTTCATGCCCTTTGTAAATACAGAAGGAAAAGTCAAAAGAAAAAAAGATGTGGCATGGTTACCCCTTTTTATTTTATTTTAAAGATGACAGTTGCCATGAGCCTCGACTCAAATGGCACTTGCTCCTCTCACAAGTGTGAGTGGAGCGTGAGGTCATCATGTAACTTACCAATCAAAACAAAAAGGTGAACAGTTAAATCTTTTGTCTTCATTCTTGTTCTCTCTGTCACTATTTAAATCCAATGATAGGTTAGGATTTTCAGAATACTCTTTTTTCTCTGTGACTCAAAGAGAAGTTCTATGGTTTTATTTAAGTGGTTCTAAGATGAATTATTTTTCTTCTTTGTCAGTAAGCTAAAAGCTTCTTTTTCCCCCCACAAAATTTAGGTCCCCAATACTTGTATGCACACTCTTCTTTCTCTAATTGTGAAATTCCTGATGAAATTGGGACATATAAAAGTTAAAGGTTCTTGATCTATAGAGGGCAATTTTATAACTGGGATGTTGTTTTTTCTTTTGTCTCTTTTGGCTCCCCCGGCCCCTGGGGGGTGTTAAGGAATTTGTAGGTTCTTACTCTTGATTTTATAGGATATAATCAGAATGGACATTGGAAAAATGTGGTTAATTCTATAATGTCACGTGGCTGCTTTCCAATAGTGTTATTCGCAGTCATGGGCCCCTAGTACATTTTTGGTTCTGCTATCTGCATGGTATTTTGTTTATTGTATGGCGGTATTTGTATGCATGTTGCATGGCATTTGTGAATTCTGAAGATGTTATTTCTATTGTACAAATTTTTTTACAGTTTGCTTGGTTTTCTTCTTTTGCAGACGGTTGGAGAGAAAGCATTGGGAATGGGTATCAATGGACCTTGGATCACTAAATCATATTTGGAATTGATTCTTGAGAGAAAAGGTTGGGAGCTGGAATCTTGTTTTTTATTTTTTGTTTTTTGCCTGTGTTTGTGGTGATGGTTCGCATCTTCTATCCTTTAGTTTTTTAATGGTCCATGTGAAGTGTCACTTAGGCAAAAGGGCTACACAATAAGAGGTAGTCCTCCCACATCCCTTAAAATCCATGGAGATTGGATTCAATTCTAGCTCTTGTGGTATTGATGCCAGGAGAGTTTCCTAGCTAAGCTTGCTGGCATCTTTATCCTCATCCTTTTTTCTTTTGATTTTTCAGATTCTTTATTTCTGATGTGCCCTAAGAGCTTTGTGTTTTTGGATTAAATCTTGTGTACTTGGGCTGAACCCCTTTTGGCATCTTTTCAGTTTGATATGTTATCTTATTTATCAATAGAAAAAAGAAAAAAAAGCATGTGTTGTTTGTGTTCTTCTTTTCTTTTATTTTTTTCATGGTCTGGTTTATGTCATTGTTATTATTGTTTCCAAAAGCTAACTTCACTTGCAGGTGTACCTCGCCTTAATTCACCACCACCTTTGCTTAATACATCTCCAACTAGTAATCAAGAGCGGGTGGTTGTTACACCAAGGCCAATTCGTGTTACTACAAACATTGTCACTCCCCTTGAAGATATAGCTCAGCCATGGACTCGATCACCAACTAAATCTAAAATGGAACCTGTACTAGCGACATGGCATTTCATCTCGTCAAATCCTCTCCACCCTAATAGCTCAGTTGTAGGTAAGTGTACTTGGCTTAGGGAATGTCTTCATTCACTTCTTAATATGTCTGTTTCAGTGATTTTTTCCTGGGTTTGCTGTTATTAAATGTTATGTTATAGACTTCTCTCATGAAGCAACCACAGATCCTGCCTCTTTCAGGGATACCATAAAGCTTGCTCCAATGCCTGATTCATGTGACTTGGATAGAGGATTGCTTCTCTCCGTTCAAGCAATACAGGTATGGATTATTTTATAACTTGATAGAATTTTGTTGTGGTGACTCCTATGTCTCCTCATCTAAGAAGCTTATCAGTATATTAAGCTGGATCCAAACTTTACACTTGTGTTTGAAAATCTTTTCAGGCTTTGTTGGAGAATAAAGGTCTCCCGGTTATAGTTGGAATTGGTAATTCTGGCTTTATTGATGTTCTCTCTCTTTCTCCTTGTGTTTTACTTTGTGCTTGTCAGCTATAACACCCTTTCAAAAGTAGCTTGGTTGGCAGTTTAAATGTGGTTAGTAGAAGTGTGTGAACTGACCTGCTTAATTGCTCAGTTGAGTTTCTGTTAAAAAATAAGTCTCTAACCAGAAAATAAGTCCATGAATAACATAGGTTCAATGATGACTAATAATGTCTGTGGAACCAGTTATGATATTATGAGCCAATTTGTTTGACTGGTAATACCTCTTCTAGTCGTGTTTACTTTAATTAGTTTGAGATCGAATGGGCATGCCAGTACATGGGTCCACTCATTTTTATTTACCATGCTTTGGAGCGCTTGCTTTGGGGTAGAGCCTAGATGAAACTTCAATATATACAATGACAATGGCCAAGTAAATTACTTAAACATCTGTGTAAGTTTTCCTGGATGTGTTGTTCCATTTTTTTCCCCAGTACTTGCTGGGAAGATGACTGGAAGGCTAGGTCAGTTGTTAATGTACAGTTAAGAGCATATATGATCCTTAGGAGATTTTATTGATTAATGTGATATCCCATGCCCTAGGAAATTAATAAGCAATCATATTCTTATTCATTCAACAAAGGAAGTGATAATTCAGCGGAATTTACTCTCTTTACACAGCTCATGTGTTTGGGTAGATCCCCTTTAATCTTTTAATGAAATTATTTACTTATCCAAAAAAAAAGTGATAAATCAGATGAATGTTATTTTTTGTGTATTTTCTTACAATGGGAGATGACACTAAGACTGGAGAGGGCAAAGAGAATGTTAAGATTGAAACTAAAGTGGGTATCAAAAATATTTTGAGCCCTGATATCTTAATGAGGTGTACTTAGGAAGTGTTTTGCAAATTTTGATTTTTTTATTATTTATTTTTATGTTTATTTACTTTGGGAAGGGTTGCAAGATCAAACAAGGTAACAGGAAAATGAAGCCTTGTTTTCCTTTATATGAATAGCAAGTTTTTGTATTTAAATATGCAAGTATTCTATGTGCATCTGTATAACTCATCTTGAAGAGTGTGGTTCTTTGGTGTCTCAAATTACTTAAGCTCTAAGATGGTTTCTTACTATGTTTCTGCTGTTGTCACTATGTTGCAGGGGGGCCAAGTGGTTCTGGAAAGACTAGTTTGGCTCATAAAATGGCAAATATTGTTGGTTGTGAAGTAGTTTCCCTTGAAAGCTATTATAAATCTGAACAAGTAAAGGATTTTAAGTATGATGACTTCAGCTCTCTTGATCTATCTTTGCTTTCAAAGGTAAGGCGTCGATCATATTCATCAATCTGTTTAAACTAGGGCTTAGTGAGATTCCAAGTCCATTTAGCTTACTTGAGATATGATATGTTAAAACATCATATGAAGCAGCTGGTTTATATGGTCAAGTTTGTGACTCTGTCAAACTACTTATCTGTTTTTGTCCCTAATTTATCACCAAGAAATAGTAATGCAAGAGTTTTTCTTATTTCTGGTTCATGAAATTGGATTGTGCCGTTGCTTGTGCTTTCTTCTCAGCCTGTCATGCCAAGATTTCATTATGTACTCCAAAATGTTCAGTTTTTTTTTTTTTTTTTTTTTTTTTTTTTTTTTTTTTTTTTTTTTTAGGCAACAAAAAAATTTTATTAAGAAAAAAATAGCCAACCCGAGTACATTGAGGACGTACTGTGGGGGCAAAAATTAAGAACCAAAATTACAATGATCAAGTAAAACAGGAAGGGAAAAACAAGAAAAATGCGACAGAGTCACACTCCAAGCAAGAAGAGTATGTAAGAAAAAAGACTTAATATCTAGCAAGGACTGCTCACATCCCTCAAAGCATCTAGTATTTGTTTCACTCCAAATACACCATATCAAGTAATGCGGCACAAGTCTCCAAAAACCTATATTGCGATGTCGCCCGCATTTACCTTGCCAAGACTCAAAAAAATCAAATACCAAATGCGGCATAACCCAATGAAGTCCAAACAAACAAAACACCAAAGACCACAGCTCAAAAGCTATGGGGCAATAAAGTAGAAGATGATCTACCGACTCCCCACACTTTTTACACACACCTCTTACACATATAACACCAATCAAGAACAATAATACGCCTTTTGCAAATGTTATCAGTTGTAAGAATCTTACCTAACAAAGCTGACCATGAAAAGAAAGCCACCCTTGGACGGACCTTCGATTGCCACACCAACCTCCAAGGGAAAGAAAGAGTAGGAGGGTAGAAAGAAGGATAGAAACCTCTAATCTCAAAACCTCTACTCCTTGCTGGCTTCCAACAAACCTTATTAGGGCTAACCCCCTGCACTTTCGAAGAATAAACAATGTCCATAAACCAATCAAAAGAATCTTCCTCCCAATCTTGGGGTGAATGACGAAAATAAAAATTCCAATGAATCTTCCCACCAGACTAACACATATCCTCCAGCACTGATGAGTCTTCAGTTCTACTAAGGCAGTAAAGATTTGGAAAAGCCTCTTTGAGGGTACAATCCCCACACCACACATGCTTCCAAAACTTCACTCTAGTACCATCATCTACATCATACTGTAGGAATTTAGAGAAGTTCAGCCAGCCACTTCTAATAAACCTCTAGAGGCTAACCCCATACGCACTTGTCACCTTTTTCATGTGCCAACCACCCAAACATTCCCATATTTCGCCTCTATAACCCTCCTCCATAACGCATCTGTCTCTAAACCATACCTCCACAACCACTTGCCCTAATTGTTCAATTTTACAGTTAAATGTGTCTGGCCATGCCTTAAACCTCTTTTTTTTTCCTTCTTTTTAAGATGTCATTTGTTTTTCAAGAAAATTTACATGTTGTTGAGTAGGGAAGCAAGGATAAAGTTGAATTTTTTTTTTTTTTGGGTGGGGGGGGGGGGGGGTGGGGGGGGTGTTTCACTTAGAAGACTGTATCCTTGTGTAGAAAACCACAGGTCCATTAGTTGGGGCTTATCGTGGCCTCTTATGTGCTTATGCCTTTAAAAAGTTGAAGCTGCAAGGTCACAGGCTTTTTGCCACTCTTGTGAAGTGGCTTGGGTCTTTTAATGCAGCTTTTGAGAACTGGCTTCGGGGTTGCTTCTCAAAGCAGCTTTAGGTTCTCGTATTAATGTAATTTTTGAAGTTCTAAGTTGCCCTTAGCCCATTTGAAAAATCAGGACAATTCCTATTTATAAACCCTTAGATCTTCTCATTTCTCCCATTTTCTTTACAGTTTGAAATTTCCCTTAGCCCGTGCTGCACGTTTTTAAATCATCAGCTTTAAAAATGCTACAACAAGAAACTTTTAAGAAGCCACAACTCTTCTTAACCCCCCCTTCCCTTCCATCAGCATCTATCCATGATGTTGTGGCCCTAAGGTTTTACCTGCTTTGCTTTCCCATGTGCCTGTTGCTGCATTCTTTATGCCATATGCCTACTGTCCATTGATTTTTTTTTTTAAAAAAAAAAAATGATAATTTGGCATCATGTAAATAATGTTTTCCATAATTTCATGAATCTTTGAAGATTTATTCATTGACAATGCCTCCCCCCTCTTTTGAATTGTCAACATACAACTCTCCATCCCATTTTGCTAGGGGAGGAAGTGCCATTTTATCTAGAGCTCATTAGCAATATGATTTTTGTGTGTTTCTAATGCTCAAATGGCTTATCTGGAGTAAGATATAATTTTAAAAGATTTTGGAAAGAATAATGGCAACATACTTGAATATCAATTAATTTATGTTCTGGTGCCTGCCAGAAATTTCTCTCATGGTTGTGTTAGCATTCTTATGGTTCACTGGCAGAATATTGGTGACATAAGAAATGGTCGAAGAACAAAAGTACCCATATTTGACTTGGAGACTGGTGCTCGGAGTGGCTTCAAGGAACTTGAAGTTTCCGAAGATTGTGGAGTGGTATGTTATCAAACTCATTGTAGACTGTTCACGGTAGTGGTATCTTAATGTTACTCTGTGTGTGTGTTTGTTAGTGCAGTTCATTCTGTGAGTTGGCATGAATATCATAAGGGATTCAGTTTATCAGGAGCTTAAGGCTGCCTGTATAAGCTACCTTATCTGACTTGAAGGTTTATGTTCATCAGATATAGATAAGAACTTTTATTTTTATTTTAAACTACTAATGCATAAAGATAGAGATGACAAGAAAGGAAGGGTGCAAGTTTCTCTTCAAAGCCTTTTGACATTAAAAGAAGAGAGAATAGAAACTGACTGTATTGGAGCACCGAATGGTCTTCCTTGCTTCTTGATCATGAAAGATACAAACAAATATAAAGAGGAAGCAGAAAACAGCAGAAAGACTGAAAGAAAAGGCAAGCAAGAGATAGTGATAAGAGTGCAGAAGTAAATAGGGAAGGCCATTTCAGGGGCAAGTAGTTTCCGTTTTGGAATCAACATTACCATATTAACGCCCACCCCACATGATTCAAAACGTAAAATATGATTTTTTTTCTTATTCACTTGTGGTCCCATATCAGATAGCTTTCAAGGATTTGTGAATTTTGTGGTTTCTCCTTTTCAATATAGTTGCTTCCAATTTTCCTGTGCTTCTGATTAATTGTGTCCACGTTAGTATATGAAGAAGCTATCTGAGGGTGTGAAGAAGGCATAAAATGTCCTTGAGGGAAGATGGTTTTGCTTTGTACTTTTCTAGCCATAATATTGCTGGTCAAACAATTTTTCTGCAGGAGAATCATTGTCTAATACGTGTCACAGTTTTCAGTTTTGGTCTAGATATTTGATATTGCTTAAATTGAAATCCTTAAGTAGAAGTTTAAAAATTATGGAGTTATGCTAGTTTATCTTGTTTTGATTTCTCTTTCAACAAGAAAATCTTATTTGTTTAATTTGAACAGATCATTTTTGAAGGGGTTTACGCATTGCATCCTGATATCCGAAAATCGCTTGACTTTTGGATTGCTGTTGTAAGGATGACTCACCACTCCATCTTTGAGGCTTTGTTTGCCATGTATTCTTAATCTGTTTTCTCATCGTCTAAAGTATTTTGATGTGCAAACTAGCTAACTCCTCTTTTTGCAAAAACAGGTTGGAGGTGTTCATTCACATTTGATTTCTCGAGTTCAAAGGGATAAAAGTAGAGTGGGGTGTTTTATGTCGCAAAATGAGATCATGATGACGGTGTTTCCCATGTTCCAGCAGTACATTGAACCACATCTTGTTCATGCACATGTTAGTAGATTTGGAACCATCTGCTAAAGCTTTTTTATTCTAGTCTGGTGTTGTAAGTATAAGGAGTATATTAATTTTAGCTTTTCTTTTGAGTCTGATTTGTTTTATATTTCAAGCTTCTTAACAATAATTCCACTGATTCTATTTGGAAGAACTTATTTGTAATATATAAGATATTGACAAGGACAATATTTATAGTAGTCACATATTTTACCTTGAAAAATTGTAGTGCAGATTGCCCAAATTTTCTTTGTGGGGAAACAAATTTTTACTGGTCTTTGGGGGAAATAAAATCATGTTAGCTCTGGACCAATCTTTGACAGTAACACACTTCACTTTGTAGTGCTAATTTGTGAGTTTTGAGAGCTGAATTTGCTGCTACACCATGTTGCAGCTCAAAATTCGAAATGACTTTGATCCTGTGCTTTCCCCTGAGAGCTCATTGTTTGTATTGAAGAGTAATAAACAAGTAAGTGTTTGTTTTTGTATTGTTTTTGGGTGGCTTGACCTTAGTATTGTTTGCCCCTGACAGGCTTCTGTTGTTTCCAATCAACAACAGGTGGCTTATCAAGATATTTTGAAGATTCTCGATTCAGAAAAGTTCTGCAGTTCTGTTCAGAATTTTATTGACATATATTTGAGGATTCCTGGAATTCCCACTAATGGGCAGTTGACAGAGAGCGACTGCATAAGGGTCAGAATATGTGAGGGCAGATTTGCATTGCTTATTCGGGAGGTTTGTAGTGAGATAAATTTATTATTTTTACCATAATGTTAGATTTACTTCCTTTGAAATTATTGTGAATGTACAGCTCTTATTTTCTTGTGAATTACATTTGTTAGCCTATAAGAGAAGGGAACTTCATCATTCAACCTAAAGTAGATTTTGACATCAGCATTAGTACAGTTGCTGGTCTTCTTAACCTTGGGTAAGCCACATATTTAAGTTTGCGCAGTCTTGTCTTTTTCTACTAATTATTGTGACAAAAATCATCATATGTGGGTACACTCAATTCACTAATGGGATTAATTAATTCTTCTATGATGCACTAGAAGTTTTAAAATTTATACCCTTGGACAATTTACCTAATCCTATGATAACAAAAGGGTTCTATGCATTTTTTAGTTCTTTGTACTGTGGATGATGTTATTAATTT
Source organism: Quercus robur (assembly GCF_932294415.1). Taxonomy (NCBI): domain Eukaryota; kingdom Viridiplantae; phylum Streptophyta; class Magnoliopsida; order Fagales; family Fagaceae; genus Quercus; species Quercus robur. The sequence continues at coordinate 1,950,447 of NC_065534.1, read as the reverse complement.
TTTGGCATTTTGAAGGTAATAGCATAAATTAGTAGGGATGGATAATTGCACTTGATGATCCTTACAGTGCATTTGGATGCACTGTTGAGTGGTGGAAAGGAATGAAAGGGAGTGGTGGAATTGATAGTTCTCTTGTTTGGAGTTTAAAATTTGGGCTTGGAGGGCTGGTTCCATTCTGATCCCCTATAAATATTCCACTCAAAAGTGGGTGAAGCATTTTACTCCCCTCATTCATTAAGGAAAAATTACATTTTTAGCCATATTTCTTTAAAACATAAATAAAATATAAGGACGTAATAGTAATATACATTTCTTTCTTTTCCATTCCTTTTAAAAAAAAAAAATTCCCAGACACTACCAAAAAGAAAAATCTCATTTGTTCATTCAATTCCTATTTTATAAATTCCTAAACACGCTACCATAAAGAAAAACCTCATTTCTTTCTATTCCACATTCCTTTTTTTAATAAATTCCCAACATGGTCATAGTAACCTAGGCATATGAGGATGGGTTGAGTGGTGTGTAAAGACTTGTTAAGCCAAGAGAGAAGTAAAATATAATTTTCTAGTGCATCAAGAGTGAAGATTAGCTATAGAGAAGGATTAGGTAATTAAAGGTGTCCTGACAACCCCACTTTCCCAACCCCCAAAAAAAGGGTGAAAGATCTACTTCTATTGAGAGCTTAGGTTTAAGACACTCTTGATTAGATGAAAAGACCATCATCACAGAAATTAGGGTGTCTGAAGCTACAATTGCTTCAACATTTGAAATATCGATCAGCTTTAAGATCACGTGGTGTTCACTATTCTGTTGGGGTTTGGAAATGTATGGGAAATGACTCTGTACCCCAGTTGATGAAGTCATCAGTCTGAAAACTACAAACCTGTCTTTGTTTTTAACTGCAGTATGTGTTAAATATATACTTCATGACACAATTTTTCCTATGAGTTTTTACTATTTTTAATTCTTGTTCATGCCTTGTAGCTGATAGATTCATATATTTGTGTGTGTGGGTGTGTTTGTGTGTTTATGTGTTTCTTATGGCTGTTATACATTTGTATTTGAAACATAATGTTACCTGTTGTGATGTCAGGTATCAAGCTGTAGCTTATATAGAAGCATCTGCATATATATACCAAGACGGAAAGGTCAGATTAAATTCTAGGAGGTTACTTTGTGCTGAAATACATGTTCTTGGGTGAAGTTTGCCTGTGTTGAAACAATAAGCTGTTTTTTTTTTTTCCAAACACTTTTGTCTCCTTATTTCACCACTGGGATTTCACTCATTCCAATTTTTCTTTTTCAATTTGATTCCCTTAATTTCTTATAATTCTAAAACATTGTTCATGCAGCTTAATTATATATCATAAGGGAAAAAATATGCAATTTCCATGCAGTTTGTGATTTCTGGATAGTTATTAATCTGTGGTACATTGAAATTGTGTGATAGCAATATTACTCCGAGTTTATTCTTACTTATTTCCAGTGCATTACTGAATTTTTTTGGTTATTTAAATGTGATGTGTGCATTTGTTATGGTGTGTCCTGGGCTATATGCACACTGTTACTGCTAACTACTAAGGAAAGTTTAATGATATTCTTAGTTGAAAATAGACCTTGCAGAAGCTGACAAATAGAGCTTTAAACACCAAAGGCCATGGTCTGGAGTAGCCTGATAGATCCCTTAACCTTCTGTCTCTGCCTTGCTTAGTGCTCATGTAATTCATTGTTTGCATTCTATTTTCATTTGGAAACTTGATTTATTGGTTAGGAAATGTTTTGTTTGTTTATTCTTTTAAACACAATGGAGATTTTCCTATTGAAGGAAAATATTTTCTACGTGGGTAAATGTTTACTTGATGGTATGGGCAAGGGGAGAAATTTTCAATTGCCTTCTATATTCTATTATGAATTTAGCAATGGTCTACTCTCTTTTTTTTTTTTCTTAAACCAAAAAAAAAAAAAAAAAAAAAAAAAAACTATGTTCTACTCTTGTTTTAAACCAAACTAAATTCAGCCTATTAGCAATGGTCCTTCTGTTCCCAGTATGACCCTGCAAAATAGCATCTAATTTGGTTGTATATTTGATTCCTTGTTTAGATCTTTCCAGTATGCAGGAATATAGGGTTGTTCTTTCTGTTTTCTGAACTTAAAGCAAATGTTGACCTAAATTACCTAATTTACTGATCTTAATTATAAAGGACATCCTTGTTTAGCATTTGATGGATGGTATGATGTAATCTAAATGATTCATAGCTCCTGCTCTTGATGAACTGATAATGGTAAAGCATGATTTTTTCTGATAATAATACTAATAATATTGTCCCTGATTCATTGTTGATATACCAAAAGTTTTTGTTAGTCATTCATTATCTCATGCCATTTTCTTTTATTGATTTACCATTAAAGTTTTACGCTGTTTTTTATGTTGGCCTTAAAATCTATCTAATTTCCTTCTAGATCCTAATTGAGGTTGATCATCTACAAGATGCCCCTAGTCCTTACCTACAAATCAAGGGTGTTAATAAAGAGGCCGTGGCAGCTGCTGGTTCAATGCTTAAACTAGATGGCTCATATACTACTAAGGTTTTTCCTCTATTATTTTCATACAAGTATAATGATTGAGTGCTTGCATAGCCACCAGCCTGCCAAATATATTAATAGTCACCAGAAACCACTTGTTTGTCTATGCTGACTGAATTAATTGATTGTACTTGTAGAGTTATCTTCAAATAATTTTGGAAGGATTACCAGCAATGGAAAGAAGTTCCACTGGAATTTACCCTCAACAAGCCGCTAGGCTGCAGGAACTTGTGGAATTTATTCAATCTCAGGTATTTCACTGCTGACTAAACGGCGATGACAGCCAATTACCTTTGAAATCTAAATAAAATATAATAATCTTGGTTGAATTTAGGACCCCATCAGATACTTTTTACATAGCTTTCGTCTGTACTGTAATCCTGAGATGTGCATATCTCCAAAAATATGGGAATTAGTGAAACCCCCCAACCTGCACCGAGCCCCCCAATGCCTCATCCCTTTCCTAAATCTTGAAAAAAAAGAAAGAATATATTTGATTGTCTGGAAGAACAAATATTGTACTTGTTGCATTTCTAGTCATTAGTTGAAATGACATTGTGGAACCAACAGGGCAGTAGTTCAGCTTCAGAATCCTCACCTTGTAGGGAGGTACCTCCAATGGAAGGGATTCTTGAAGAGATGCAGATGAGGATTAAAAGGCTTGAGCGGTGGCACACCATCAATACAGTTAAGTCCAATATCTTTTGGGAAATTGTCTTACTTTTAAACCACCTGAATTATTCTTATTTATTCACTTACATCCAATCTTAATATATATTGCTGCAGGTGCTTTGGACATTCTTGATGTCTGCTCTTGTTGGTTATTCACTCTACCAAAGGAAGCGTCAGTGACTCAGTAATCTTGTTGGTTATTAACTTGCAAACGGTCTGTGCGGTCTCCAAACAGCCTTAGTCCCCCTTCCATTGATGCCAATTAATTTTTTGAAATTGTGAGTCTTAAAGAATCTTCCCAACTAGTCTAGGATCAATTTAAATCAATATAAACTTGAATTTTACATTTACGAGCGTATTGTTTAGTTTCTCCCTTCGTGGGAGTAAATCTAATTACAGGAAATGAGAAAAACAGATTAGGAATATAAGAGTACATAGTTGTTTTGTTCTTTGCTCCTCTTAATTTCACATGCTTTAACTAAAACTGGATGGTTCATTTGTTCAAATGCAAGAAGTATTTGTTTGCTAATAATGACTGATTAATAATACTCTTTAGTTCACCCATTGTAGCTGTAACCGTTGAAAACTATCATGCCCTTTATCTTTGTCATTACGTCTGAAGGCAGACAGTATTGTGTAATGAAAAAATGACCAAATCTGTTGGACTGGTTGAATGAAGGGATTTGTCACATGACTTTGCAAAGGGATTTCTACGTTAATAATAACAACAAAACTATTGCTAATGCTTGGAATGAGGGAAAATTAATACATTGAGAGCAATTCTCCCTTCTCTCATGAGTTATTTTACTATGAATTTTGAGTAATAGATTTTTCTATGAATTTAATGAATTTTGAGTGGGCGTTAGAGCATTGAGAGGACCTTTCCCTAGTACGAGAGGACCGGGAAGGACGCACCTCTGGGATTATGAGCTGTCCCGTAATAAAACCAGTTGTTGTTGATACTTTCTAACTCGATTATTTCTCAATAATTGTTGTACTTCACAAGTCACATTAATTTGTTGACCGGCAATATCTTCACCCTTAACTACCAGAGCGTGTTTTACTAAGAATTTAATTTGTGAGGCTTGTTATTATATGAGAGAAGGTATTTTTCACCTTGAAAATGACGTGTACCTAAAAAAAATTTGAGGTTTAGAAAAGTATATTTCAAAATAATGAGATTTCAAAATGAGATTCCAAATAACCACTAATCTTTGTACCCATCGATTGAGTGTACAGCATATCATGAATTTCACGGATCCAAGAATTATGACATGAGACATTAAAGTAAATAACGGATCTAGTTTGCATGCAACTTTTATCATCTTATTCTTCTGGAGGGAGTCATTACTATAGCAATACCATCACCAAAGGTTTGAATAAAATCACGATCTGAACTCGAAAGCAGCATTAAGGGTAATTTCCAAAGTGCATCATATTACAGAATCAAACAACATTTTTGAAATGCACATTATTTTTGTAACCTCTAGCTAAGGATTCCTTGACTCATCATAAAATACACAACAACGGCAAGTAAAAGGACGAGTACAATGGCCCACAAGCTCAATCCTCCTGAAAAATTGAAATTAAAAACATTAAAAAAAAACAACACCAAGAAATGAAAGGAAATCCCAAGTCAACACAAGATAAATTAAAATGTAGAAAAAAGAGTTGAAGGTATCTTGTGTATTAGATAAATGTATCTTGTCCCTCTCACAAAATGTTGGTCCCACATAATTGTGGGGCTTACATTTTGTGAGAGAAAAGATGCATACATCCGATTCATCGTAGAAATTAAGTTTTCCAACCAATACCCTTTGAGAGTGTATTTTGCTTTCAATAATCTTTCACAAGTGTTTTGCTTATGAGCCCTTCAGGAAATGAGACTCCTCTATCCCCTTTAGGTATAGAGGTCCTGAATATTTTTTAGTTTCTAACTCTGTAAAAGACCTAGAAGTCAAATTTATTTGGGGTTCATTATGCTTTGAGTCCTCGCACAGCTCACTTGTACCCAATGAGAGCTCAGTCAGGTTTTATCAACAGTGTTAAAGATGAGAATAAAATAACATAGAGAAGCGGAAGAAAAAAAGAGAGAAGAACACGAGGGATTACATGGTTCGGCCAACAGCCTACATCCACGGGATAAAGCCTAGCTCTTATCTATACCTTATTAAGGGTTCACTGTAATCGTTGACTTGTGTATATATACCTTATTAAGGGTTCACTGTAATTGTTGACTTGAGTATACAATAAAATGTAGCCGATAGGGCTCTATCCCGTGGATGTAGGCTATTGGCAGAACCACGTAATACCTCATATCCTTTTCTCTTTCTTGCTTCTGCTTCTTTATATTATTTTATTCTCATCTTTAATATAGTATTAGAGCCACTTTCCTGTGGCCAATTGCTTTTGTAGTGTTATCGGTGGTTGTTGGTAGGTCTTGGTGGTTGTGGTTGCTAGTGGTTGTTCTCAGCTTGTTGTCTCGTTGCCGTTGCCAGTGGCTGTTCATTGTTGTTGTTGGTTGTGGTGGTGGTGGTGTTGTGGATCCAACCTGAAGGAACAACTCTGACCCAAGATCCAAATTTGACCCGTAACACAGCTTGGTAAATCTCGGTGGTTGGCCTCTATTTTTGTTCTCGGTGGATCGGTGGTGGTTTCTAACCATCCTCCACTGATCTCAGTTGTTTCTGTTGTTCTCAGACGTTTCTCGGTGGATTTTTTGTTGTTGTAGGATGTTGTTTTCGGCATTTCCGATAAGTCTTGGCAAATCTAGTCATGGAGGTTGCTCGCTGGAGATTGCAGTGGCTTTTCTGGTGGTCTCAGGGTGGTTCTCTCAATGGTTGCTGGCTGTTGTTGTCACCAAAGTTGTTGGTTGCCACCACTATGGTCGCTGGCGAGTTCTGAGGCTACCAACATGGTTGTTGGTCAAAGTTGACAAGGAATACCCTTGTTCGGTTCAAGGCTTAAGTATTCCCTTTCCAAGATAAGGATAACTCAATCTTGTAAAGGAATAAAACTTGTTTGATGGATAAGGGGTTGTTCGGGTACAAGTATTTGGCTATTCCCTATCTTGGATAGGATAAAAAGTTATTTGGCAAATACCTTTTTTTGTTTGGGTATAGTTTCTGCCTCTCCCTTATCCATGATAAGGAAAACCTAGCCCCTATAAAACCTCTAATTGGTTACCTATTTGGTATTGAAGAACTTCAGCCAATTCATCTCAGGTTTTTGGTTGGTTCCCTTAAGTTTTGGCCAGTTCATATCATTTTTCAGCCTCTTAAAGCAAGTTGGCACTTTGTAGAAGTTGTTTAAAGTTTATTTATTACAAGCTGGACCTGTATGACTTTATGCTCCAGCTTGAGGGGGAGTGTTAAATGATATTGAGTTGATGTAATGGCTCAAGAGGCCTAGTTATGTTGTAAGCCCATGTAGGGCTAATCCAAGCTTTTAGCCTCTATATATACTCTGTTAAGGGTTCAAGGTAATCGTTAAATTGAGTAAACAATAAAGAGATATGTAGCCACGAAGACTTTATCCTATGGATGTAGGCCGTTGGCCAAACCAAGTAATCCCTGGTGTTCTCTCTTTCTTGCATTTGCTTTGGGGTGGTCATCGGATCTCGTAGGTTGTTTGTCATAGTCAACACATTTTGTGTTGCTAGTGGCTTTTTCTTGGCTATGGTTAATCTCAAAGGTTGGCTTTTGTTTTTTTGTTCTCGGCAGCAGTCTGTTGAGGGTTACCAAAAACCTCCTCCAATCTCGGAGGTTGTTTTAGTTCTAAGTGATGGTCATTAGATCTCAGAGGTTCTTCGTCAGATCTCACTTGTTTTTTGTTGTTCTCGGTATCTTGGCATGTGTCAAATTACCAGCTGTCCCAAACGCTTAAACTGTTAGAAAATGATGAATTTAATAATAATTCTAATACTCCCTCTCACAAATGGGCCTAAACTCCCACTTAATAAGTGGGTTTAACACGAGAGATTTTTAACATTTTAAATGGGAGGTATAGCAAAGTTAGGTATCAAATTTAAGATTTCTTGCTCTGATACTATGTTAAATTATCAATTGTCCCAACAAAAAAGTTTAGAGGGTAAATGGCAGTTTGTCCATTGCCAACCCAACCCAACCCAGCCCAACAGAAAATCTAGGGAGGCATGTACCAGTTTTATCCTCTTCCTCGAATAGTGTTACTCTTGCACTTGAGTCCAGGGAAATAGAAGCCAAAGCCCTGCATTCAGAGTTTAGATGCTTCACTGTCAAATCAATTAAAGGAAAAGTTGCAGCATTATTGTTATTAAGAAGCAAAATGCAGATTTTTTTTTTTTACAACCTTGAGTCATGTGCGAATGAAAGTGCAGTTACAAAGCCAAGGTGTGCTTTCCTAACAATTGTCTGAACCTGCTTACTGGATGAATTTAAAATAAAAATGTCTCCTTGAGTTGTCCCACTGCATGTCAACCAATCAAAGGGAGGAAAAGTTAAGTGTTCAAGAAGATGCATTGTATGAGCATGAACAGTAAATATTGTAATGGAAGAAAAAAAGTTTTCTTTTTCAGAAATAAAGGAAATCCTTTCCACAAAGGATTGGACCAAGCAAGTTAATTTTAGCCATTTCAAGACTGGAAACAGGTGTTGATTATTGAAAAGAAAGGCTGAACTTGAAGGCAGCAACAGCTGCTGTCATAATTTTCCTTAAGCCAATGGTCTTAGAAACCAAACCATTGCAAAATGTCTTCAAATGCATTTAAATTATATTCTTTCTCAAGTCTTGACCAGTGACTGAGAGATCAGAGATTCTCTACGGTAGATTACTCTAGAAGGGAGAATTGTTGGAGATAAAAAGCACAATCACATACATAAAAGATACAAAACTTAAAAAATAAAACCATGAGGGAGGTGAAAATTCATCTCCTTGAGCACTTGAAACTAGCCAATCAAGTTTTTACCAGGCAAGGAGCTTTCCATCTGGTGAAACACTAAAGGCGGAAATTGTGTCACGAACTACAGTCTTTGATCCCATCCTTTTCCATGTTTTTGTATCCCATGTTACAATGCTTCCACCTTTACCTGTGTAGAATAATAATCACAATGGTCAGCTCATGAAACGGTACTGTAACTTCTTTTAGAAACTGGTCTGATTTTCACCTGTCACTGCAGCAATATATAGGACCTGATTCATATCATTACTCTCAGAAAATCTACAAAAGCAGAAAACCTCATCCTGTATGTTAACAAATCTTATTAGTTCAACCAGATGCTAGAAGAATTATCAAATCAAATCAAAGGAAAAGCACTAAGACTTTTAAAAGATGTACTAATATTATATCTGTGAGATACACACTAATATAAAATCATATGCAAGAAAAATAAAATATTTCAATAATATATAACTGGAATTAAACAATAAAAAAGATAGTAAAAACTAAAGAACAGAAGTTACTTTTAAATTACATGGCACATATCATCATTTAAAATAAAGTTTCTATCAAATACAAAAATTATAATGCAATAGATTATTACTAGTTCTAATATACGAACTAGTATACTTACACTATGCTACATGGCAAAAACATGTCATATAATATGTCTTTTTATATTGAACCACATAATGCAAGCACAATGTGTAAGACCCTTTTTTTTGTTAGTAAAATAAAATAAAATAATTTTTTTTGTACATTTAAAAAAAATTAAAAGCAAACTGAATTTTTTTTCAAAATTTTTATAAACTTTTGATAATAGTGTAGAGGGAGAGAGAGAGAGAGAGAGAGAGTCCACTTGGTGTGACCATAGCATGTTGTAACTTTTATTTTATAGTATATCTAGCATATGATATTCTGATTTCTACATACATTTAGCCAGTAGGTTAGCCAACTCATTATTTTTGAAGTTTTTAATAATACAATCCTCTTCTGCTTGTTGATATTTAATAACCATACAATTGAAAATTAAACTGCATTGCATGTTAAAACCATCAAACAAATCTACTTGACTAGATGCAGTTGTCAACTTAGAAAGCCAAGTATCATTCTAATTCAACTAGAGTTCAGAATAAAAAGATTTTCCCTCATGACGGAATTTTAATTAATTGCTCACATTTTCCTTTGACAGTGAAGTTACGGCTATTTTGGAAGTTACATCCCAAACCTTAGCAGGACCACTATTTCCCAAGGAGACAAGGTATTTCCCATCAGGGCTGCAAGACAACAAAGCCAGTGTATCAGTATAAGCTCTTCATTACAAATAAAAGAGGTAACACGTACAAATTCCCCTTTTCCTTTTTTTGGATATGCAATTTAAGAGTAATATTTCAAGTGCATGCTATCAACCTGAAATCTACATCCTTCACAGATTTATGAGCACCGGCTTTATCGAGAATAACTTCCATGCTAGGCCACTCGATGACCTTTAAATTTCCATCCTGTAGTGCACAAAATTCAGATAGTCATATGGCATCTTACATCTGCATAGGGGCGGAGCCAAGGGGGGTCGAGGGGGGGGCACTTGCCCCGCCTGGCCCCACCAAAAAAATCTATTAATATTTCTTCTATTATATTATATAATACAATAAATGCATTTAAAAATTATACAAATAAATAGTTAATAAATAGGATGGTTTTTTAAACCAAAACCAAAACCCTTCTGATATAACATTTTTATAATTACAATTTCAAAATGATTTTTTATGTAAATAAAACCCTAATAGATAAATAATATAACGAATATGTTATTTTATTTTGAATTTTCTTGCATTCAAATATTGCTTAATATACACATGAATGAATTATTATTTTGAAAATTGATCTCAAATACTATATATATATATATGTGTGTGTTCACTTGCACATGCATAAATGTGATTTCAAATGTAATTTTTGCCCCCCCCTCAAGTCAGATCTTGGCTCCACCACTGCATCTGCATGAACCAAGACACATTTGGAAAAGAGATTCAGCAATGGCATAGATGGAGCATGAGTTAACTTCATTAAACAACACACAAAACTCATTGCTTGAATAGATGTTGATCATCAGAAAAGAAAACCAGAGAATTGATCATGCTGGGGGTAAAATATTACAAAAAAGAAAATATATTAGTTGTACAAGGCAAAATTATATTCTGATTTGGTCATTGAAAATTTGAAATGACTACAATGTATTTTCTAACAAAAGTTTGAACTTGTAAAATTCAAACACAACCAACACATACAACTTACACATAAAAATTGTAATTAGACATCTGTAAAAAAACATCCATGCTAATTCCTGTCCAACACCTCAATGTTATGCAGCAAACAAGTAGTCTAGAAAATGTGAAAGACGATACTACCTCACCACCAGCAGCAAGTGCAGAACCCTCATTGTTAAACTTTAATGCTAACTGCTGTCCAACATCTTCCAACCGGGTGAGCACTTTATCAGACAGATTTAGAACTAATTTTTTAATTTCCTCGCTCTTTTCTTCATCTATTACATACAATCTGCATTAAAAATGCTCGATTAATGGTTTAATTTATAAAACTCAGGCACATCTTTAAAAAAGTTGAGTTCCTTCACCTTTATGCTATGGGATACACTGATATGGTACATCTTTGTAAGTTACAAAACTTAGTTTAGAACACTGATTTTAATTGCAACAAATGCAATTCATTCTATTATTTATTTATTTTTGATAAGTTCATTCTATTATTTATTACTACAGATATATTATTCATTCTCAATAATTCTGATGATTGGTGAGTTTACAAAGGCAAAAACATGAGAAGATGAATACTTGCAACTCTTGGGGAATGAACAAACGACACCATCTCCGCGTGGGTGAACTGCCATTCTATATGGCAAATCAGAGGCAGTTACAAACTTAGACACCTGAAAATCAAAGAGAGAGACAATTTATGCATAAATTCAGAATGCTATCTCAAAAGCTTGGCACTAAGGGCATGTATGGTAAACTGTAATAGATCCTGTAATGTAATAGTTATTCCAAAAAAATTACAATGCAATTGTTTGGTTGTGCTTTTATTACAAGTAATAGTTATTCCTTAGGAATAGCTATTCTTTTAAACGAAGAACAACTATTCCTTAGCAAAATTTTGTAACAGTTAATCCTTAACTTGTGTAATAGCTATAAAAATGAAAATTCCTAAAAACACAAGCAAAACAGCTGCTCAGCCTCTCTCTCTCTCTCCCTGTCCCTAATTCACAACTTTCTTTTTCATGCTTTGTTATTCACTACAATTATAGCTCTTCTTCAATTTTCTCCTCCACCATTATTCTCATCGTTGGTTCTGTAATCATTTTTATTTATTCTCACTATTGGTTCTGTATTCAATGACATCACAGTGATATGAAAAGACATGCTAGATTATACAATTTGGTTTTGATATTTTTTTTAAATGATAAATAATTTAAAAAATATATAATATTATTTTAATATTTTGAGTAGAAACTAGCATATTGTTGTAAGATGTGATCCATTTTTATTTTATTTTATTTTTTTATGTTTATGAAACTATTAATTTTGAAAAAACAATATTAATGATATAATTTGTTTCAGTATTTTTTTTAATAAGTAAAATGTTTAACGCAAGAAATAATATTTTCAGTACATATGTAACAAAATACTAAGTCTTAAGTCTGATTCACAAAAAGTGTGTATATATATACATATAATATAACTTTTTAAAAATGGTAGTTTATTAAGTTTGATAAAAATATGATGGCATTCTACCACCTCCTAATCCTAGAATACATATTTAGGTCTCTGTTCATGTGTTATCACCAAACAAATGAATAGAAATAGCTATTCCATTTTCTTATATTCCTCGTAATAAAGATTCTTATTACATTGTAATAGTTATTACCTAAGATGCACAAATACTTCATTTAGAGTGCTATACCCTTGTCATATCAGTGTGTACCCATGTCATATTGGTGTCGTACCAGCTGTTTCATATTATAATTTTTCAAAAATTGCTCATGTAACAGTGTCGTGCCCGTGCCCGTGCCCATGTCCGTGCTTCTTAGATTATTACCTTGAAAACCTATCAGACAAACGCTTCATTTGAGGTGCCGTACCCATGTCAGACACGGGACATTTCTGCAAGCATGTCCCAACTGTTTCTTTTTTTCTTTTCTTCTCTCTTTTTTTGAGAAACTGCAGGAGCGACACTTATCTATTATTTCTTAGTTTATATTCTAATTTCTAAAAAATATATTGAATAATTAATCCAATTCCCGCCATGCCGTTTCCTAAAATTTTCAAAAATTATCTGTGTCCGTGTTAAACTTTGAACTGCGATTTGACCTAACCCTAATTGCAATTTGATACTAACAATTACTACTGATCCTCGAATTCAACAAAAGCCCTAAATCTATGTAAATAAATAAATAAATTTCAGAAACGGAAAATTGAAATTGAAATCGAAATCAGAATAATAAGAAATTGTATTACAGGAAGATTGGAAAGGGACTTGGCAGTGAAATCGAATTCGACGAGAAGGACAGCGTTTGGGATACCACTCCGACCCTCGCCGCCACCGCCGGCCAAAACGATGTAGCTCTTCTGAGCCGATTTTGATTTTGCGTTGGAAACTTCATCGCTGGTGGATGGACCTGGATCTGGATCTGGATCTAGAAGTTTGTACCAAACCCAAGCGGCCGCATACAAAGGCAGACCGTATTTCTGAAAGTTGCGAGTAAGAGGCACAATCCTGATCTTCTTCCTCGGCATTTCAAACATATACGCTACAAATTCTTTTTCCCACAACTGTTACATGATTTACCTTCAAAGTGGTCAGTCTGCGTAAGGCGTAAGGAGGAGTAATTATATCTAGGGATATGCTCACAAAGTCCGAAAAAATGGCGGATAATAATTTTTTTTTCTTTTTTATCTACGTGTACAGGTGTTTGTTGGTGCAGTGTAAAGTTTGATTTAGGGTGAGTTTGGTTCAATTTTTTGTAAAAGTGCATAATAAAAAAGTGAAGTTTTTAAAAAGTGTATAATGAAAAAGTGTATTTTCAAAAAGCTGAATGTTTGGTAAAAGTTGTTAAAAAGTATTTTTTGAAAAAACTGAGTGTTTGACTAGTACTTATAAAAGTTGCAGTTTGAAGGATAAATTACCAAAAAGGACAATGTATATATAAGAACATCTCCAGCAGGTTAGACAAATTTTTGTACTGTTTGGACAATCAACAGTGACATATATCTTTTGCCTACCCACTTTTTTAATTTTTATTTCGTAATCAAATTTATTCTTTTTTAATATTTATTTATTCTTTTTCTATTCATTCTCAACAATTATATTTTCAACAAAAAGTGTTACATCCACAATATTTTTTGCAATACTTTCACAAGAATTATAACAAAATCTTATATGGAAAGTTGTTACTAGTTCTAATTTGAATCCACCACTGAAATTATATTTTTACTCACCAATATTAGTTAATTACTTAAAATTTATTGTGAAAATATTGTGGTAATATTTTTAAATTGTGATTTCTAATTTTTTGCCCTTCTTTCATCATACGTTTGCTTTTTCTTTTCTTTTTTCTCTTGCATTTTGTTCACCACACACGTATACCATTGTCCAGTAGTACATCCTCTCCTTTTTCTTTTTCTTTACTTCCACTTTCCAGAAGCTCTCTCATTCTTTCTTCTTCTTTTTTTCCTTTACTTCCACTTGATTCCAGAAGCTCTCCGACTCTCTCATTTTCTACTTTTTTTTTTTTTTTACTTGATTCCATAAATTCTCTAGCTCTCTCTGTGATACTTGATTCCATAATCTTGCTTGCTTTTTTGGTGTCATTATCTTCAAAGTTCAAACACACACAGACACGCATGGAGAGAGGAGAAATTGTCTTTGCTCCACCACACCGCCACCGCTGCTCCTCCTCCTCACTGCGGAGTGCATGCAACCAAGGGTCATATCGGTTTTTTTTTTTTTTTCTTGATCATTTATTGTTGTTCTATTTTTTTTTTTTTTTTTTAATTCTTGATTTGCTGTTGTTGTTTTGATTTTAGATTTGTTGTTTAAATTATATCAGTTTTATGAGAGCAAGAATTTTTTTGTTTTTATTGTTGTGGTTTGATTAATTTTAAGATTATGTTTTTGAGTTTGTATTTTGATTATGCTTGAGATGGGAGGCGTGAGAGGAGCTTCGTGCAAAGGGAGAGCAGAGAGATGAGATGAGGGGCGAGAGGCTTCAGGCGTGAGAGAATTGGAATATTTATGGGTATTTTCGTAATTCACCATCAGCCCAACAGTAACAGTTCAAACGCGCATGCGCGTTTTGATTTATGGACCTCCTGCGGTCCATAAATATTGCGCGTTTTGAACGCATTTTTTGCCTAGGCCCAAAATGCAACTTTTATCAAAAAGTTGCGTTTTGGGCTGAGCCAAACGCAATTTTTCTTCAGCTTTTTGTAATATGGGCATATTCAGCTCCTAAAAGTGCAAACAAACGCACACGTAAGTATTTACAGCATCACAGCATATGTTCTATAAAAAAAAATGTCATTTGGACAAATTAAAAGTCTACTTTATTATTTTATCACAACATTTTACAACATCTCATTTATCATATATTTTATTATTCAATTCTATACATTAAAATAATATTTACTACATATTAAAATAATATATTAACTCCTCCCACCAAACACCAAGAAAGAAAGAGAAATGAGAAAGTAAAAAAGGATGAGAGAAAAATGAATAAAAAACTTTTTTTTTTTAGCATTCTTGTCTGTACTGTTCCAAAATGGAACGGTACTATTCACATGTGGCAAAAATTATGAGATTTGGAACATCTCATAAAGGCGGTTTTTTAGTGTTTGATGTGCCAAATATTTGGCAGTTGACACATCTGCTGTGGATGAAGTGTGTTTCATATATATAATATACATTTAAATTATGTTAGAATAGAATTTCTATTTGGTAAAAAAAAATTTAGTCAAAAATAAAAAATAAAAACTTTTTTTCAACAATTAAAAAAAAATCAGAATATTACAAATTTTACCGTTTTACTTTTGCATTTATTTATAGGGCTCGTTATCGAATGGAAAATAGCCTTAGCTAAGGTTGAGTTTTATGTATTTTTAATTAACTTAATTAATAGGGTAAATTCTACTAATATACCCTAAAGTTTGGGCTAATACCAATCAAGTTCAAGACTTTTTAAAACTAGTCAATTTAATTTTTAAACAATTAGTTATTTAAAAAAAAAAACTATTTTAGGGATTAAGTTGACTTTAGGGACCAAATTAATTAGTTTTGAAAAGTTTTGGATCTATTTAGTATTAGCCCAAATCTCAGGTTATTTTAATGAAATTTACTCTAATTAATAAAATCTTTTATCCTCGAATAATAGATATGATGTTCAAACTCGATTTACACTATAAACTAATTGATGTCTTAACTTGATAATAAAAATAAAAATTATCAAGAATATAACAATTGTCTCTAGTATTACTGCCCTTAAATATAAAAATTTCCCAGAGTAATGTTACAACAATTTTTTCATAATTTGTTGGGTGGTAAATTGTGTCATCACTTTTATATAGATTGACTTGCAATTATATATCTCATTTTAACGGTTGGAAAATTTTTTTTATGTATTCCTAAGTTTGCATTTGCATTTGGCATTTTTTTCCCTAAGATTTTTTATTTATGTATAGTGTTTTAAAACTTTAAATTTTTTTATGGTATAACAATATTTTTATCCACTTTCAACAAACTAACTGCTAACCCGTGCAATGCAAGGTGAAAGCTATTTGATGAGTTTCGAAGAAAATATCATTTTATTTGAATTCAATGCATAATAAATGCATAAAATGCTTATAAATAGGAGATGATATTAATAATATACTATATATTGCAAGTCAATTAAAGAGTCTCCCATGACAATACTGAAATTAAAATGAAATAAAATCTAAAACAACATTGAACAAAGTGAATAAAATGTATATTTCATTAATCGTATAAGATCTAACTCCATATTGATGAACAACACTAATTTTAAAAGCATTAACAATTATAACTTTCATTCCTCTTAGGGAATTTTTTTTTTTTTTTTGAGAAACAAACACACACACAGGGGAAATGGAAATGAGTTCTAACATAAAGATACATCACAACTCCACTCAAAAGCCATAGTAACTTTTAAGGGATAGGGGAAAAAAATTGATATAAGAGTCTCCAAATCATTCTATTATCCTAAAATTGATGTACGTTAGTTTTATAGAAATGGAAAAATTTAGGTACAAAGTTTAGGTGTTGTTCATTAGGTTTTTCTCCTAACATTCAATTATGTAGCTGTTAGCTGTACTTAATTAAAAATACATTTACATCACATGAGAAAAAAACTGCATAACTGAATTTTAAGAGGAAAACTTAAAAAACAAAATTAAAGTATTGTACTTCAGTTTTGTCTCTATAGAAATCCACTAAGAAAGACCCCATGGATTTCTGAATCCTAATCTTGGACTATCCGAATGAAAAAGGGATTGATTGGCCTTGATTTGTCATGGGCTCTATCTTCTAACTCCAAATCATCTGTGTTGAAGTTGACTTTAATTTGTTCTCTATTACATATATTCAGTGGGGAGAAAAAAATATCCTTTTTTAAACAATGCAGACATGTATTGGGATTCACCAGTCGAAGAATATAATATGATGAGTTGGCACGCAAAATGCTTATATTAGATGAGTTCTTTTATTTGCACTTGCAGGTGACCTCTATTCATAACAAATTGCTCTTTATTTATAGTTTATTGCAAATTATTGTAGATTTTTTCTCCCACCGTTAAAAGGTGGTAATTGAGACCTACTCAAATTCAATTCCCATAACTCATTTCTTTAACTCTATTTTTTCATTCACTTAAAACTAAAATTTGTTTGGTTTCATTTCTTGGTCTCTATAACTCAAAATTTTGCATAAAATAGTGGGACCCATTTACTGTGTTGGGTCAAACAGATAATTGCCTACCCGCATGCCCCTTTTCTTTCTTCCTTCTCTTTCGATTCTTCACCATTATTCGAAGAATCCAAGTTATTCACACCACCAACAACACCATCATCGTTCAAACCAAGCAGGAAATTTATCGACAGTAGGTCTGAAAACCCTCTGTTAAGCAAACCCAACCCATTCAACATGTTCAAAAATCAGTCTTCAGACTTGGTCGAGTTGTAGGTTTTTT
Organism: Quercus robur; assembly: GCF_932294415.1. NCBI lineage: Eukaryota > Viridiplantae > Streptophyta > Magnoliopsida > Fagales > Fagaceae > Quercus > Quercus robur. The sequence goes on along the minus strand of NC_065534.1, from coordinate 1,933,002 downwards.
TTCTAGATAGATATATGCGTGGATGAACATGGTGGAGTGGGTCTGAAGTAGAAAGAAAGAAAGAAAAAGAAAGAAGAAGAAGAAGAAGAGGAGGAGAAAAAAAAAAGCCATTGGTGGTGGAGTGGGTTTGAAGGAGAAAGAAAGAAAGAAAAAGAAAGAAAGAAGAAGAAAAAGAAGAAAAAGAGAAAAAGCCGTTGGAACTCTAAAGAAGAAAGAAAGAAGAAGAAGAAGAAGAGAAAAAGTCGTTGGAACTTTGAAGAAGAAAGAAAGAAAGAAGGGTGTGACTTGATAGAGACAAGTCAGGAGAATGGGTCCCATAAGTTTGGTTTTTTTACAACTTTGCCATTATAACTCATATTCCATAATCCGAAAATGCCAAAAAATTTTATATTTTCAGTTTTCATCACTCAAATTCAAATTTTTGAGTTTTGAGTAATGAGAACTTAACTCAAGAATTTATCCAAACAAACTATAACTCAGTGGGCCCAACATTTTTTGAGTTTTGGGTGATGAAAATTGAGTTATATAACTTAATTTTTACCATTCTAAACACCCTCTGAATGGCTGTTTGAATTTCAAAAAATGCTCACTCATCACTCATCACTCAGATATCATCACTCTATAACTCATCACTTATCACTAAAAATATCACAATTTCCCAAGGTGGCATTTTTGACACTTGTTTTCAACTTTGATAACTCAAAAATTTTTACTTTTTGTGGGACCCATGGATTGACTTGGTGTAGCTTTTACTTCTTATTTCTTTTTTCTTTTTTCCCTTCAACCCCCAATACCCAAACTCACCGAACCCAGTGAAAAGGAAAGAAGAAGAAGAAGAAGACCAGACCCAGCGTGAAAGGGAAAAAAAAGAAAAAGAAAAAGAAAAAGAAAATCCAAACCTAGAAACCCAATGTGAAAAGGAAAGAAAAGAAGAAAAAAAAGAAGAAGAAGAAGAAGAAGAAGAAGAAGACCAGACCTAGCGTGAAAGGAAAAAAAAAGAAAAAAGAAAAAGACAACGCGTGTTGGAGAGAGCAAAAGGTCTGATCGGATTTGACTATTCTCTGACTGTGGGTCCCTTAAATATGTGTGTATTTACCAAAATGCCATCATAACTTTATTTCCATAACTCAAAAATACCTAAAAGTTGTTTTCAGTTTCCATAACTCCATACTGAAAAAATAAGAAAATTGAGTGATGGAAACAAAAAATGAAAACAAATCTAAACAAACCAAACAGCTGTAGAACCCTCCAGTTTTGAGTATGGGTGATGAAAACAAAGTGATGGGTGATGGAAAACACTAAATCCAAACAGCTCCTGAGGTTTCCAACGTCTATAAGAATAAAGGCAAAAGAAAAATAAGCATCAAGGACAATGTGATTTTCGACATCCAAAAAAGTAAAATGAAAGTCAAGGATGATGCAATAATAAATCAGGTACAAATTACTGCAACATCTACTTTAACTTAATTAGATTGTTTTTATTTTTATTTTTTTTTTAATTTTAAAAAAGTTTGGTAATTAAATGACAGGCTTTCAAGTCCTAAGCTGAAATCGACAATTTCACATACATATATAGAGCTATGTAATATTATCACAAGGTAGGTTCAAATATATCATTCCACAACTATATGCTTGATTTGTATTATACTTATCATTGTGTTGTGTACGTTTTAAAGTGTCTATTAATAACACAAAAACAACACTTTTTTATATTTTGAAAATAGGCACGTGGCAAATGATGTTGGAAAGCAATTAGAATGGGGAATACAAAACATTGCTTCACCAACTTCTCCACCATAGCATGCCTAATCTTATGTAGTAAATTATTGTGAGGGGGTAAAAGACTAATAGGCCCTCGTAGATGTCTATATTGGGCCAGGGGCCCGGCCCAAGGAAGACCCCTCCTCGGCCATGAGAGAATCCTCCTCAGCTAGGATATAACCTAGGGTAAAAGAGGCATCAGACCACCAGTAGCGACACTCCAGATCGTCTCACAAGGCAGGAAAAGCACTAAAGTAGAAAAGATAACAGAGAAAACGAAAATGTCTAAGGAAAAGGCTGCCACTATTGCGTTCAGTGCCTTGTGCCTGATAGAGCCATACTTCTTTGACCTTACAACCACTCCCAACAACTGAAGGGAGAGGCTGATGGGACAAGTACCCACCGTAGGGACCCCATTCAGGAGAAAAAAAAACGACTATAAAAAGGAGATAAAGAGAAACAGAAAAGGGGGCCTCCCCTCCCAACGTACAAGGGAGGCCAGGAAAAGCTCCTCGGATCATGCTGATGACCAATTTCCTTTGATAAACGCGGCCCATGAGGAATATCGTGATGATCGTTGTCCACATACTAAAGCCCAGCTCTTTGACCTACTCTCTACAAATTCATTGTATCGGGCTCACTGGTCTAAGGTCCTATGCATCTTGGGCTTGGCCTGAAAAAACGTGTCCCTACAATTAGCGCTGTCTGTGGGAAGAGCTTGTGCGCTAACAAGTGTAACGGCCAGTCACGGTGGGGTCGAGCTCCTACTAGTGGGAGTCAAGGAAGACCGTTGTGGCGGTGGTACAAGCGGCATGAAAGCCTCCCCCCTATTTCCCAAAACACATCGTCGTGTCATTGCTTAGCCTCTACTCAGGCCCACGCTTCGAAGTGTTGATTACGGGGGAAGGGTTGTTCAGCGAAACGTGGTCCTAGGGGCTTCTGACGTCAAACATGTGCCCCGGGCACCTGACAAGGGGCTAACTCTCGCGGTCCTAGTAGTCCAGTCCGTTGAATCCCCTACGGAGAGAGAAGTTGATGGCCACTAGAAGCCTAAGTGCTAGACAGAACCAAGGCCTTGCATGGTCCTCAGTCTCAAGCCTATGGGGAAACTAAACACACTAGAAGCCTAAGTGCTAGATAGAACCAAGGCCTTGCATGGTTCTCGGACTCAAGCCTATGGGGAAACTAGACACACTAGAAGCCTAAGTGCTAGACAGTACCAAGGCCTTGCATGGTCCTCGGACTCAAGCCTATGGGGAAACTAGACACACTAGAAGCCTAAGTGCTAGACAGAACCAAGGCCTTGCATGGTCCTCGGACTCAAGCCTATGGGGAAACTAGACACGCTAGAAGCCTAAGTGCTAGACAAAACCAAGGCCTTGCATGGTCCTCGGACTCAAGCCTATGGGGAAACTAGTAACTTCAAGGTGGTCCTAAGTCTTAGGCAGAATGGAGGTATTGCATGGTCCTCGGACCTCCGGCCTTATGGAAACTAACACACAATGGTGCCTTTCCGTGTTTAGACCAGGTACAGTCATGCCTCGGTCCTCAGACCATACATCTAAAACAAGTTAAAGCTACGAATATCATTGGAAACGCGGAAAAGAACCCTAATACCCAGCGGCCCCCTCAGATGGTTTATTTTGGATTATACATCCTTAGGCGGTCACCCCGTTCACAATACAGAATGTGCGGCTATTATCCCGGTTAGTCTTGTATAGTTAACTTATTTAAAGTAGGCTCTGTTGTGCTCGTCGATTTCGATAAGTTCAAAGTAATAACTCTACCAACGAAGGTATCGGTTCTAAGTATGGTACGAAAGAAAAGTCACCAGCACATCCATTTACAAGATAATTATTGCAAAAGAGAAAAGATACGTAAAATGCAATAAAATCACATTTTATTGGATAAAGAGATAGTATAATATACATAAAAGGGCTTAGACAAGCTTGTAATCATAAGCTAACTAAAAAAAAAAAAAAAAGAATACACGGGGATGATAGATCCTTCAATTTTGCTCTAACAATGACTAGGCAAGACTGGGTGGCACCAGTGATGAAAGAGAAGAAGAAGTAGAAGCACCTGAGCGGCGCTAGTGATGGAAGAGAAGAAAAAGTAGAGGCACCTGGGTAGCACCAGTGATGGAAGAGAAGAAGAAGTGGAGGCACCAGGGTGGCACCAGTGATGGAAGAGAGGAAGAAGCGGGGACGCCCAATCCCCATACCTGCTCTAGCAGTAACTGAGCAAGTATTGTTCTACCAGCAATCGAGCAAGCACGGATGGTACCGTTGATGGGAAATCCAGACCCTCACGTGCATGACATACGGCACCAGATGGAGGCCCCAATGCTGTCGCACCAAAAATCTGATGCGACCTTCACCCACTTCGAATTTTGGCTGAAGGAAGAAGAGGCTCCTTTCTTGCCTTGTCGAAGAGAAAAAAGGTCTTAAGCCTTTGTCTCCCTTGTCCTGACCGGGCCATTCTGAATCTCGGAGACACCCAAGGCTTCTGAAGAGGGTTTGGTTCCTTTGCCCTCACCCTAACCATGACCATTTCACTCCCTAAGTCTCAGTCACTCTCATAGTAGGGACTTTGGGAACACTTGGGGAGTTAGAAACTTGAAAAACTCAAGGGTCTGCAAGTAAAGGTGGACTTTCTCCCTCTGCGTGTCTTATATAGGGGACGAATCTAGAGGCAATCAATTCGCCCCAAAACCCCAAGAAGGAATCATGAATGAGATCATTCCCGCTCTAGTTTCAAAGCAGTCTTCAGCCGTTGGATTAATGTCACCACGTGAAAGGGCCCTAATTAAAGCACGCCTCGTGTATCGAAACGACAGGAACGTGGCTTGGATAGGTTAGAAGAATGTCTCACAGCCAGGAACGTGCCTCGGGCAAATGAAGAGACGCTAACATTAATGGAGGGCAAGATTTGGCAAACTGTGATGGATGCCCGGTGTCACCAAAACCCTCCTCTCCGTCCGATGAGCTGGACAGCAGGATTTTGAGGGGCTATTGTGAAGGGGTAAAAGACTAATAGGCCCACGTAGATGTCTATATTGGGCCAGGGGCCCGGCCCAAGGAAGACCCCTCCTCGGCCATGGGAGAATCCTGCTCGGCTAGGATATATCCTAGGGTAAAAGAGGCAACAGACCACCAGTAGCGACACTCCAAATCGTCTCACAAGGCAGGAAAAACACTAAAGCAGAAAAGATAATAGAGAAAACGGAAACGTCTAAGGAAAAGGTTGCCACTATTGCATTCAGTGCCTTGTGCTTGACAGAGCCATACTTCTCTGACCTTACAACCACTCTCAACAACTGAAGGGAGAGGCTGATGGGACAAGTACCCACTCTAGGGACCCCATTCAGGAGAAATGAAACAATTATAAAAAGGGGATAAAGAGAAACAGAAAAGGGGGCCTCCCCTCCCAACGTACAAGGGAGGCCAGGAAAAGCTCCTCGGATCATGTCGAGGACCAATTTCCTTTGATAAACGCGGCCCATGAGGAACACCGTGATGATCGTTGTCCACACACTAAAGCCCAGCTTTTTGGGCCACTCTCTACAAATTCATTGTATCAGGCTCATTGATCTAAGGTCCCATGCATATTGGGCTTAGCCTGAAAAAACGTGTCCCTACAATTATTTTACAACTTTACCTTATGTAAATATTAAATATTTTCACATGCAATTTTTAAATAGCTTTATAATTACAATGTCATTATGCATTTTCATTTTATGTAAATCTCACGCATAAATACACAAATCTCATTGCATGTTCATTTTTCAAAATTCAATCTTGATACTAAGAATTTTTTTTTTCTTTCTTTTATTTCTTATTGTTACTTGTATTTACTTTACTTTCTCGCTTGGAAACCACAATGAGAGCGTATGCCAGTAACAACTAGAAAGATTAAAAATATATATACATATATATAAAGATCTTGTGTCCTTGGAAAGAAACAGTAGTTTTAAGGTAATTTTGAAAACGCTTTAAATAATGAGAGATGCTATGTTTACAACATTTTTACAACAAATCTTTGGTGGTTAGTTGTTATTGGTTCAAATTTTAAACTAACGCTAAGATTACTTTTTTGCTCCAACAATAATAATTAGTAACAACTTGCCACTTAGAATTTGTTGTAAGGATTCTCATGAGTTTTTAATATAGAGTCAATATTGGAAAGTGTTTTAATTTGAGCTGGGAAATGAAATACTGTTCTAAGATTACTGCTACTTTTTATTATTATTTTTTTTATACAAGATAGAAATTCTACTCTAACATAATTTGAGTGTATATACAGGGATGAAGCTAGGATTCTGATTGAGAGGGACTGGCGCTAGAGCTTAAACAAAAATCAAAATCCACTTTTATATTTCATTATGTAATTAATTATTCAATTAAACTAAAAGATAAAACTAAAGAAAAAAAGAGAGAAAAGAAAAGAAATTAAAATAAAATAAACTCACACATGGTCTTAACATTTTATACATGTAAAGGTTGATCTATTGTTATTTCTTAAGATGAAATAATAACACAATATGTGTGTAAAAGGACTAGAACTATCCCACACACGTGTGGCTAATAACGAGAATGGACGTCCACCTATAGCGGTGGTTTCAATAGGCTACAGCAGGGTTGTCCGTGATCAGCCGGTTCGGGAAAAAGACACTTTGAGTTTTAGAAATAACCGTCTGTAAGTTAAACTTCAAACAGTTAGCAATGACTTTAGAGATAATTATAGAGACTACATTACCAAGACTAATTGGGTGGTAGTCAGACATCAACTGTGGGTCTTTTTTTTTTTTTTTTTTTTTTTCCGGAACCAGAATGATGTGGGTATAATTCATCTTTCGAAGCATGTGGCCTAAGTGAAGAACCGATAGGATGGCTTCTGTGACATCCGAGCCTACAATATTCCAAAACTTCTGAAAAAAGAAAGGAGACATACCATCGAGTCCATGCGACTTTGATGGATGCATTTGGAAAGAGCTCTTTGAACTTCTTTAGGAGTATATCGCTGTAGGAGCGCGTCACATTCATATCCGGGGTGATTAGGCTATCCACCGAGTCCAGGACAGTTTCTAGGTGATTTGGATGAGCAGATGTAAACAAATCCTTAAAGTAGTTCTCTGCTATCACAGCAATCCCGTTTTCAGAGATACACCAGGATCCAGCCTCATCTGTCACACTTGGAATGTGATTTTTTCCATCTGTGTTGGCGCCCGTTCATGGAAAAATTTCGTGTTCTTATCTCCTGCAGAAAGCCAAATTGACCTAGAGCGTTGTCACCAAGAGAGCTCGTCCTGATATAGCAGTGTATTGATCTCTGCTTTAAGGTCCCCAATGGCCACGAGATTATCAATGTCATTCATACTTGTCAGTTCCGCCAAAAGCCTATGCTTGTCCTGAAGTAATGCCTTTAAGTTGCCAAAAGTGTTTCGGCTCCATTCTACAAGTGCTAGCCAGCATGTTTAAATCTTGGTAAATAGCCTAAACATTGGGCTTCCATTTGGGTCCACTGATCCCCATGCATGTTGGATCACATTGCCACAGTCAAGGTGGCAGGCCCACTTTTCCTCAAACCTTCGTGGAGTCCTCTTTCTTCTAAGAGGTTGGTTTGGTTCCTGAGTAGTGAGCAAAATGGGAGTATAGTCAGAGTAAGAAGCTGTTAGGTGAGTGACTTTACCATGAGAAAACATCTCTCTCCAATCCACAGTGGCGCAGGCTCGATCCAGTCGCTCTTGTACAAAAGCATCGCCTTCACGACCATTATTCCAGGTGAAAATACTCCCCACAAAACCCAGGTCGACCAACACACACTGTAACAAGGTAGTTCGGAATAGTTGCATGGGATTCTGAGGTTTAATTAGGAAGGCACCCTGTCTCCGCCGATGCTAGGATCTAGTTATAGTCCCCAATACATAGCCACGAGGCCAAGTATCTAGATTTCAAGTGTTTCAGTAAGATCCAAGACTCATGCTTCATATGATCTTCCGGCCACCCATAGAAGCCAGTCAGTCTCCAAGGGGTAGTGGGTTCAGTGAAAATAAGTGCGTCAATATGATTCAGTGAGCAAGTTTGGATGTGCAAGTCTATCTCCTCCATCCACATCATGGCCAACCCACCCCTTCGGCCAATACTTGGTATTGCTAACATGCATCGATAAGGTAAATCTGCTCAAATATTACGCATCTCTTTTACTGACGGTTTCATCTCCATGAAAAACAAAACTTTGAGAGCTTTTCCCTCACTAATGAGAGAGTTCATTAACTGGTTTCCAAACCCCTGCAATTCTAGCTAAGGACGATCATTGTGCTCGGCGGGACTGGTCACCAGCCTCCACTGTTTGAAAAAGGACTTTCTTACTACACTCATCGGTTTTACTTCTCTTCCTCCTTACCAGTTCCTCCACTGTTTCACTAGCCCTGCTGTCTGGGCTTCCTCTCTTACTTCCTACACAGTTAAAATCTAGGACCTGATCCGTCGATGGAGGACATATCCGCCTTACAAGTTTTTTCCTCCTCCCACCCGTGTCCTTCTCAGTTAGGTTCTGGGAGTTTGGTATTAGACTTTGTGTGAAGTCTGAGATATGGCCCAATTAATGCATGGGCTTTTGCATATTGCACGGTTTGGGTTCCCACGTAGTCAATTAGTACACTAATCAAGTGTGCATGAAAATCTTTAAAATTGGGCCCACATCATCAGAGACATTTCAGGTCACATTCACAATATTAGTCCTTTGAGAGTAGTCAGCCAAGACAGTTGTATTGTCCATCTGGGGAATATCGCCATCCAAGATATCATCCCTTGAAATCACGTGATTTGTCCTTTCCAAGGTATCAACCACCTGATATTGTATGAACTCCGTCTTCTTGCCATTTACGTCAAGATTTCCATTATTGTCACCTAGATCCTCAGCAGTCGGGCAAGGAGTAGTTTGAGGCGGAAACCTATCTCCGGATTCATACTCTGGCGTTGTCCTACAGCGAGGCAGGTAGTGACGGCTCCAAGAATTTTTTTCAAAATGTTTTTTAAGAAGCATAAATTTTACAATCTAATAAAAAGAAAAATTCATATATTGACAACAATAACAATAAAAAAAAACGCAAATATATAAAATTTACAATTGATTTCTACGAGTTTTTATATTTTGAAATTGTTGCATAATAGTTTATTATCAATACTACAAGCTACATCTCTTTCTGATGTAGGACAACTACATTATTTCAATGGAGCAATTAAACAATAATAGAACAAAATGATAAACCTTAGGGGTCAGCACTTAAGGGTTGCTTGGAGTCAACACCAGTATAAAGAAAACACACGTTTTTTAATAATTCTCAAAAGTTGTCTTACAATAATTAGAAAAAGTACTTAAATAGCTAACAATAAAATGCATAAAGAAATTTTAATTATTAAATGCTTGAACTTGCTTAATCTCAAACCCAATAACTAATAGGCTCCATTATAAGGCCACATGTTGGACTGTCTTCTTTTTGCTCTTCCTCCTATACATGCGTATAATTGGGGGCTTATACCTTGTGTCCGCAAAACTTTCAATGTACACAAGTAAGCAATCATTTATCCACTGAATGTAGAACAAATTATGGAGCAAAAATTAATTTTATTGGTATAAAAAAATTGAGGGTTTTTCCAAATTTTGTTGAAGGGTAGACAAATAAAAAATTTTAAATTATTATATATATATATATATATATATATATAAAATTCGCCACCCCTGGAGGTGGGGTGGGGGGTCTCATGTTTGGGTTATCATCTTTCTATCAAAAACCTGCTTTTAGTCATTCTCCATATGGGTTTTCAACCAGGGATGCATCCCTTGGCCGTGACTCGTGAGCATTGTTTCATCTCATGATCTCCTTTTGAAACCAATTCTTACCTGTTCTCCTTTAGGGTCTGCCACATAACTACCTTTGCGGAGGGGTTTATCCAGGGGTATTTCCTGGCGAATACAGATGAAGTGAGCTTGTTTAGAGTCCAAAGCTTTACTATCTACCTCAATCACCTTCCCTAGCCCTTTCCCTATGTCCCAACCTACCTCTTCATGGATTAAAACAAAAGGTTACCCCTACACTAGAGATGTGTGTGAAGGTAGCCGACCTTGCCTCATGCCTCTCTCCCATCGTCGGAGTACCAGTATCTGATTATCAAAACTCCATGGCCCATTATTTAAGACCCACTTCAACTGGCTTTCCATGGTGAATTTGAAATGGAAAAGTCCATCCCCTACGTCCACAATCCGCAGGTCGTTCCCAAACTTCCAAACCGACCTCAGTAGTGATTTGGTCGCTCTTTGGTTGTAGGGTCTGGATGTGAGAAATCTTCCTATCAAACCGAGTGAGCATTCTTCCAGGATTTTTTCTCTCTGAGTGGATGGGACCGTGAGAACTTCCCCTTGGTCCTCCGTTAAGGTTATATGGTGCAAGTGTTCAATGAACTCTGAGTCCATGTGTGTGTCGAAACAGCCAAGGTTCAAAACTAGAAAAAGGTTTATAGGGTACCACGCCTTAACAAGCAGCGGCTTGTAAAGAAAAAGAATGCAAAAATCATATTTTTGTACCTAAATTTTTACGCGATTCCACTTTAGTTCCTAATTTTTATTTTTACCGCTTTTAGTCTCTATCCTAAAAAATGTGTCTCGTTTTTGTTCATGTCGTTACATTAGAAATGGAAAATGTACACATGGCAAACGGTTCCTGTCGTTACATTAAAAATGGAAAATGTACACATGGCAAACGGAGTGCACTGTTAGCACGCTAAAAACTGACGTGACCATTAAAATAATAATAAAAAATGTTATTTGACATTAAAAATTGCCATGTCAGCATCTAAATTAAAAAAAAAAATTTATTAATGTGGGGCCAAAGAACTTATGATCCGGCCCACACTCTACTAGGGCCCAAGGCCCGTGCCGAGGAGGGTATTTGTCGAGGACGAATAAGGAAAGGCCGAATAGCCTGGGGGCACAGCCGAGGATGACCCTGTCCTCGGCATTCCAAGACTTCAAAGGGAAGAGCAACATCTCGTTGAAGGTTGCCCCCAAAAAACCCCCTGAAGAAGAGGCGAGTAGAATGGGACCCACGTGGGGGTACGGTGTGGAGCTGGTTCAAGGTAAATATGTCCCCTCCGCATTAAATGCGCCCGCAAACGTCCTAACCATATTAATGAGAAAAGATGCTTGAACGGGGTGGCTTCGGTTATTGCAACTAACAAAAAGCAAGGGGAGGCAGCCGATGGGACGGGTACTTAAGTAGGCACCTGCCTGATCAACAAGTGGAGGGCTAGGATCAACCAAAAAGGGCTATATAATGTGAAGGTTGATGCGCCAAAAAAAGAGGGGGCTGGGAAAAAAGGCCAAGAACCAGAGCCTCCCAGACCGCCTTAAGGAGAAAGACTTCTCGAGCGAACACGGTTTAATTCTGTATGAATACCACGAGGCTTACTTTTGTATGAACACCACGACTAACCACTGTCCGGTGACCAAGGCCTAGCCTTTCAAACCCACGTTCTACAAATGATATTGTTTGGGCCCTCTTTACATACAAGCCCAATATCATCTTGGGGTCGTCACGAATTGAGTCCCTACAATTAATTTTAACTAAATAAAAAAAATTAAAAACAGAATTAAAAATAAAAAATCACATGAATTAAGATCTAAATTCATCTTAAATAAGAACAACAAGAACACAAACCCATAAATTAAAAAAAAAAAAGTGTTTTTTACAAAAGTGTTTCTTTATCCCTATAAGGTCACCAAGCGCTCTCGATGGTTTGCGGTGCGCACAAGAAGGTTCTGGATAAACATAAACTCGCTTGCGAATCTCTTTGCTCCTTCTCTGACGAAGCTTCCATGGCAAGTTATGTCCTCGTCGGTGAAGTTGGAGGTTTTGGTCTCTCTGAAACCCTTTGTTACAAATCTCACAAACAAATCGGTTTGTTGCCATTAGAGTCTTTGGTGATAAAGCTATAACCTCAGCATCTGGATCTGCAAAAAAAGTACAAAATAATGAAAATTGATTTCCAAAGTTTTGAAAATTCATTGGAAAAGTGTTTCCAAGTTTCGGTTTTGATATCTCACCTGGCATTCTTGGAAGGTTTCGCTTTTTCTTTAGTGGTGGAATAGGCGGGTTTTGAGTTTGACACCTAGATGATGAAATTCCATCTTCTCCAGAAGCTGTAGAAACTGCCATTGGCGAGGAATTCTCTAGCTCCAATTCTTCAAGGCCAAATAAAGCTCAAAAGCTAGCTTTTATTCTTGTTCTTCTACTCGTTCTGTTTGTTGGGTCTTCAATTTCTGGGCTCAAAGAGATAATTCATGTCTTGGATTTAAGTTTTCAACTTTTGGGGGAGAAATAATGAAGAAACTTTTTTTTAATAACAATTTTTTTTTTTTATATAAAATTTCTGAGTTTGTGTTCTTAAATCTGAGACAAAAATGAGACGCTTTTTTCAAGATAGAGATTAAAAGCGGTGAAAATAAAAGTTAGAGACCAAAGTGAGAATCGCGTGAAAATGTAGGGACGAAAATGTGGTTTTCGCCGAAAAAGAAAGGAGAAAAAGTTTGTAGGGTACCACGGCTTATCAAGCAACGGCGTGAAAAGAATAAGAAAAGCAAAAAAAAGAAAAAAGAGAACCACGCAAAGCATGAAGAAAACTCACCCTAGGTGAGAGAGAAAACTCCTACCGAGAGGAGAAGAAAAAAACTATTTTAATTATGCCCTTTAATATGCCTAGTAAATGCACCAATCAAATACCAAATTGGTACAACTAAAATCAACCCAAAAGTCCCATTTTTTTTTCCTCTCAATTAAGACATTAAAATTTCTACCAACGGGGGCTTGGTTGAGTGGATAAGGTTCGTTCGTTTCGTACACCACACCTAAGTTCGAATCCTGCTACTCGCAGGAGTCCGTTGGTGGGCATCCTTAGTAAGGTAACTCCCCACACAGAGGTACAAGCGGGCCCCCGAGATCGGGCTACCTTGTCCGAGGCCTCTGGCGCCTTGCATGGGGGTATAATATAGCCATAAAGGCCCTCATTTTAGTTTCTCAAAAGAAAAAAAAAAAAAAAAAGACATTAAAATTTCTCTTAATTGCACTACAAAGCTAATATGGCTCAATGGATGCACAAAACTGATTCCAAATTGGATCCACCAAATTCAAACCAAAAGTCACGTGATTTATTTCTTAATTAGGACATTTAATAAAATAAATGATCCAAATTAAATTACACCTAATAATTGGGAGTTGATTATTATAAAATAAATTTGCCTCACTTAATTTAGTCAAACTTGTTAACTCGAGTGAGTAATCAGCCCTTCCAAAACAGTCCAAATCTTCTATTCCTCACCCTTTGTCCTCCACTTTATGTTTCATGAATTAAAATTTGTCACATGTCCACTTATTTCATTAATGCCTAATTTTATACTTTTTCTTCTTTCATTCACCTAAAATAAAAAATAAATTAATAAAAAAAAAACCAATACATCACAGCACGACAGTAGCACCACCACCAACCTCCGATCCGTTGGCATAGGATGTCGATGCTACTAGTCATGGTCATGCCACTGTTGCCACTAAACTCACCAATTTCAGATCTGGCTCTTCGATAGATTTCACCTAAACCCAATCTACGATTCTTCTCCACTTGGAATAATCCACAAAAATCAAAGAATGTTCTCAACTGGGTTCTGTCTATTTTCACCACTTTATAGTCCCTTTCTCTCTTTTCCGTCACTTGCCAACCAAATTAAAGCCCATAAAAATTTCTTCCTATTTCCAAGTCTTTACCGCCCACCTCCAATTACACTCCTAGACATGAGTTTGCTTCTGTAATCAAATCATGATTTGAGATTTGAAGTTTTTGATTTTCTTATGGGTTAATTGGCAATCTCTTTTTTATTTTGTGAAATCAGAGTTTGTAAGGTTAGTGGCAGTGGTGGCAATGTGGTGGTGGCACCAGTGATCTTTAATTAGAGCACACATTAAGTTTTCTATTTTTGGAAATATTTTCTCAGAAATTGAAAAAATTGTCATTACTTTTTCAATTTTCGAGAAATTTTTTTCCAAAAATAGAAATTAATGTGTGCCCTAAGGGCACACATTAGTAAAATCCATTAATGAAATAAGTGGACAAGTGATGAATTTTAATTCATGGAACATAAAGTAGAACACAAAGGATGTGACAGAAAATTTGGACTTAACCAAAATACATGTTGTTTGATTTCAACAAGAGGATACGAAATTCACGTTTATAATTTTAATTGCTTCCGTTTCTCAACCAAAAAAAAAAAAACATTATTGCTTCTTTGGACACTTCAATTTCCCTTTTACAGGTAACTCATGTCGCATAGCATAAAGGGTTAGTTGTATTATGGGTTGCCTCACACATTTCTCATGCATAAACAAACCTCTTTTTTTTTTTTTTTTTTTTTTTTTTTTTTTTTTAAAGAAACAAACATGCATAAACAAACCTAGATCTTCCAACTATGGTTTGTATATGATTTATTACCGGTTATTTATTTTAGAATAGATGAATTATTACCTAATCATCATTGAAAATCAAATCATTGATGGCAACATGACTAACACTCTTATTCAACAAAAAAAAAAAACATGACTAATTGAGCACTAGCATTGAAAAATGCTATGCTATACTATTATACCATCTCAAAAAATCACTTTATTACTTATACCATCCCATTTTACAATACCTCCTACATCCAAAAACTCTATTTTTATTAAAATATTATTTTTTTAATCTTTCTTTATCATTTATTTCTAACCGTTTTTTTGTGATTGAATCACATTTTCCTGGGCTTTCCCAACATTCTTTTTTTTTCCCTCTCTTTCTTCCTTAACCTCTGGCATTGGTTCAACATCACACACACACACACACACACACACACACACACACACACCGAGCCACACACAAACCACACCGATCGGAGCAACGGCCATACACCGATTGGAGCAAACGGCAATCAGAGAGAGGAAAGATCAACCCCCCCCCCCTCCACACACACACACACACACACACCGAGCCACACACAAACCACACCGATCGGAGCAAACGGCAATCAGAGAGAGGAAAGATCAACCCAAATCCAAAACCCAAAACCCATAACCCACGACTCACCATGCCGATCCACCACTTGACCCATGATACACCGATCGGAGCAAACCAGACCCACATCGGAATAAACCCATCGGAGCAAACGGCAATCAGAGAGAGGAAAGATCAACCTAAATCCAAAACCCAAAGCCCATAACCCACGACTCACCATGCCGATCCACCACTTGACCCATGATACACCGATCGGAGCAAACCAGACCCACATCAGAATAAACCCATCGAACCCATCGGAGCAAACGGCAATCAGAGAGAGGAAAGATCAACCCAAATCCAAAACGCATAAACCATAACCCACGGCCCACCATGCCGATCCACCACTTGACCCGTGATACACCGATCGGAGCAAACCCTACCCACATCGGAACAAACCCATCGAACCCATCGGAGCAAACGACAATCAGAGAGATGAAAGGGAGAGGGAGAATGAGAGAGGCGAGGACAGTTGAGAGGAGAGTGGAGCTCAGCAGAATAAAATATGTTTATATGTTTTACAATAGTGCTACAGTACTATTCTAAAGTTAGAATAGTACTGTAGCACTATTGCAAAAAAAATTTGCAATAGTGAGCTTTACCATTCTTTGATGCAACCGGTTTTAAGGTTTAAAATGCTAAATATGCCTTAGATTTAGCATTAGTATTTTTCAATGCTAATGCTAACACTCCTACAACCACGTGTGCTATCCATTAATGACATGCCCAAAATCGATAAAGGCCTTGACATGCAAAGACACTTTTCCAATATAAAACTCATTCTCATGTGGGAGCATTCTAGCTATTCCTTGTAATAGACTGGATATGTTTTAGAGGAGGCTATTAATTGGCTGAATCTATCCCAAATGGCTCTTTAACAAAATGATGTTTAAGATCTAAAGTTACTGTCTATTTTGATCGTTGTAATTGCCCTCCTTGTTTTATTTTAATGTTATAAGGGATTAAGTAATGTTACAGACACAAATTGTTTTATAATATTTTTATAGAATATTGATGTGGTCAATCTCTTATTGGTTTTCATATGGGTCGATCATTAATATCACATTTTCATTTACCATATTAGCAGTTTATAAATTTTTTTTATAAAATAGTTTGTATCTCTAACATTATTTATAAGAAAAAAAGCTGACTTAGTAGTAGTTGTTTAATATTTTTTGAGCGGTATAAAAGCTTAGAGTAGACCAAAAAAAAAACTACTACATTAACAAAATGACTTGCTCTATAAGGCTTTGTATGCTCCAAAAGTCTCACATACAAACCATTTATAAAATATTCATTATAAAGTTTCTATGCCCCTATAAAATCAATTTAATGGAAAGTCTCTATTGTTTGGGGGGGGGGGGGGGGATTTTCGTGCATAAAATCTACTTTAAAGAGAGGTTTAACTATTTTGGTCTTGCACTACAACTCAAATTCCTAACAAATTGGTTAGACATGATGCAACATATAACTTCCATGTTTGATAGAGATAGCCAAACATTAGATACTCTATAGCATCCGGTGACTTTGTTATTAGATCAAGCAAAGCCTCAGGGAGCTTTGACCATGGCCTCATCACTATTGTTGAACATATTTTTCTTCTTGCTGTTACTACCCTCTTGCAATTCCATTCCAACCTTCACACAAATAGAAAATATAGATTAGATCAATATACATCATTCATGTGACTAAATAACATAAAATAATTTTGGATTCATAATAGTGACTTGTTTTTAATTCAGTTTTCCCCATCATGTGCTTGTACAATACTTCTAAACTTAATATATTATGCTATATATGGTGCCAACTACTATCCTTGAAGATGTCAATCAGTTTGAGCAATTAAGACGACATTCTTTTGCTCAAAAAAAGACGACATTCTTAGAACCTAAATCAGCCAGAATTTATTTCAGGCATCATAACAAACGTAATGAAGGAAGTTTCAAAATTACACACATATACAAATACTTAAAACATGCTATGAGGTGCAAGGGATAATAACATTGATTATTGAGCTAAGGCTTTGTTGTTGTATATTGAACTACGTACATATGTTTTCCACTCCTAAAGATACTAAATTAACCAAAGTTACTACAACTACTAACTCTTTTTTCAGGCATAACGATCATGACAATAAGACCAACATTGATATTACTCATTCTAACATTTATTCAAACATATAGGGCACGTTTAATATATTGTAATGATTATTACATGAGAATAAGAATAAGTATTACAAGAAATATATTAAGTTGGAATGTAATAAGTATTACTATTTATTAGTTTGGTAATCATTTAAGAATAGAATCCTGAACATGCATCCACAATTTAGTAGAGTATAAAAAGAATGTGTATTTAAATCATTTTTAAGTCAAATTTATTAAAATACACTTATTTTAGGGTATTCAAAATAGAGTTAATAATTAACAATAAAGAAAATTTATTTTTTTTTCCTTTTAAAGATGTGGCAACTAATGGCTTTTTAGGAATTTTTTTTAAAAAGTTATTATATAAGATGAAGGAATAAATATTCAGTACTTTTGATAAAGAATAATTATTCCTCATTTTGAAGAATAGCTATTCATAAAGAATAACTATTCATTGTAACAAAAACATAACCAAACAACCGAATAGTGATGCTATAGGAATATCTATTACATTATAGTGTCTATTACAGTCTACCAAACGTGCCCATAGTACTCATATTTTGCACCTAGGAAAAAAAGAGGGTAAAATATTGTTTTGGTCTTTAAACTTTATCAAAATTTTGGTTTTCATTCCTAAATTTTAAGAAATTCATTTTTCGTTCCTAAACTATAAAAAAGTTCATCTTTCATCCTTAAACTATTGAAAATCTTTTATTTATGTCCTTAAATTTTATCAAAAATTTGTTTTTCACCCCTAAACTATTGAAAAAAAGTTATTTTTTCATCTCTATTTTTGTCTCTAAACTATTGAAAAAATTCTTTACAAAGTTTAGAAATGAAAAAAAGAACTTTTTAAAGTTTAAAGACGGAAAACAAACTTTTGGCAAAAGTTAAGGACCAAAATAGAATTTTATCAAAAAAAAAAAAAAAAAAAAATCTCAATCATGTATTACAAAATGACTTACCTGCCATCTGTATGATTGGCCATTTTCCGAAAACATAGAGAGATTCAGTTTCACAACTTAAGGAAGCTCAATAAAACACATTCACATTCCCCAATTGCAAGTCAAATGGTAAAATCAAAAGATAATTATATATACATGTTAATATCAATTACATGGCATAAATTTGCTATTACAAATTGAATTGACAAATCAAAGAAAAAAAAAATCAAACACATATTTGACTTAAAAGTAATTAAGGAACCCATACTTTGACCAAAAAATCCAACTGTTTGTTTTTTGAGCAAGAATCAGTGTGTTACCTTACCTTCACCATGATACAAACTCCAATTTTTAATGGCAGAGCACGAGGAGATTTTTCATCAATATGATAATGGGAATGGAAACCAAAAGCATGACTGGGGTCTTCATGGTCCAAGATAATAAAACCATCCCTAAGAGTAACATAAGCATGAGACTTTTTGGTAGTACCGGTGAACCAAATGGCCACGGCGATAAAATCTGGGATGGAGGACTCATAGTATCTCTCTTCAATAGATCTGGCAAAAGCGAAAGACCTTCTAACGTAATTCGAATGTGGAAAGGAAAAGAAGGTTTGAGGAGAGATGAGGGATCAGGATCTGAGAAAAACCAACTTAGGAATTAATTGATTGTTGGAATCTGAATTTCCTCTCTTGGGCATGTTTTTTATTTTCCCATTGAAGAACAATTCTTTTGCCATGAAATTCATTGCTTGATCTTAGGGCCTATGGTTTGACCTTCAGATAAGGCTGAAACCACCTAACAGAAGAAGATGATTTGTAATTATAGAACATAACGTGAGAGATATCGACAATGAACAAAGAAAATTTGGTGAGGGGTTGGGAATGAAGCAATTGAGATGTGACTACAACAGTAATTCTCACTTGGACCACCATCTTTTCATAGACATACACAAACTCGTTCTCATACCAGCAAGAACATTGACAATTCTAATATCTATGTTAGTTTGATATTTTGTTACTAGTTAGCTCAAATAGCTTGGAATAAAACCAAATATTAATGATGCAGTAAAACCATCTATGTTAGCTTGAACATGACAAATATTGTTTAATTTATAGTATTACTTTTAGTCACGAACAGTAATTAATAAAAATAAACATGGAGACACTTGTTTGCCAAAGTTCTTGCAGTAGAATGGTGTAGTTACAGCGTTTGAGGGGTGAAGACAGAAGACCTAGACAATATTTAAACTTTTTTCATAACATCTATTTTTCAATTTGATCACAATCATCACAAAAAATTAAAACTCTTCTACTATGCATAATCATACAATACCTCACTATCTATCGTACATCAGGATGTACATTTAAATTTAATTATTATAAAAAAATATTTAAATCCTTAATAGCAGGAAGGAAGGAATGCATCTAGAGTAGCAAACCATGACTATTGAATTTTCATCGTTTAATTTGAATTTTGAAACCAATAGTCACACTTAAGCTTGATTTTCACAAAGCTAGATAAATCACTCCATTTGACAACTACTTAATGTTATAGATTCAAGGTTTAATACATAAAGTTGTCACGGATAATTTCCACTGGAACACATTCACAAAGATTATCTTCTTCTGTAATGAAACTACAACAAAGCTGTAAGGAAGTGAAAATAAAGATGAACTTCAGCCAAACTTTTTCTCACCGACTTGCTAGCCTTTCTTGCTTGCTTGTTGCTTTCAAAGGTCAAACGGTGATTTTGTTATTTAAGTTTATGGAAGTAGTATTGTTTTTTAACTTTTATGTATAGTTTTTTAAAATCTTACATTTTCCCGCATTTTCTTACTTTTTCAAGTTATAAATATACTTTAGCACATTTTTGGCAAATTTTTTAATAGCATAAAGCTAAATAAGCTATTCCCAAACTTTCAAAAAAAATGGTTTAAATATTGCAAATAACAATAATAATTCATAGACATAATCATATAATGTTCAACAAATATAAATATATAAAGATTACCACCGCACACCCTTGGTGCGATGGTCACTCCGCAAGTATAAGTGTTTGTCAGGTGTAGGGGGTAAGGGTCGGGATTCAAGCCTTTAGGAGAGAACTTCACACACATATACACTTAGATTAGGTTAGAGTAGAAATTCTATCTTGTATAAATATATATGTGTGTATATATATATATATATATATAAAGATTAATATTACTCAATATATGTCAGAAATTTTGATTAAATATATAGTAACTCTAAGATATAAATGAAATATATTAGTGATTTAGAACTTAATAATAAGTACCATTAAGTTGTCTTTTTTTTTTTTTTAATTAAGAAAAATTAAATTAATAAATAGATGAATTTTAAATGAGTTTGGATTCATTAATAATTTTATGTGGAATAAATTTGAAATTAAATTGCTAAAATTTAATAGAATTCGGAACAAGTTTGAGATATATATTCTTTAATAAATAAATTTGAATTTAAAATAAGTACTCTCAATTCTGATCTATCTTTTTTTCATTCTTAATTAAGTGTACTGAAATGGACCATAGTGTAGCGAAATGAACTGATTTGGGCCAAATAAATCAAAGTGGAACAAAAGGACCGTGGACAAATACTGTTTTCAATGGCGCGACAAATTACTTCATGAACACTCCACTCCAAAGTCAATCTCAATTCTCATACTAATAAATATCAAAAACAACAAATATCATCGAAATCCAATCAAACCTAAATCCAAATAAAAAAATGACCGAACCAAAGAACCTGGAATTTATTGATAATAGAATTTTTTTTTAAATTATTAGTAATTATGCCTTTAAAAATAATTATAGTGTAGCATTATTGAAGGAAATTAATGCATATACTAAATGTGTATAGTCAAATGTCAAATGTCAAATGTCAATGCTACTAAATAGTTTTTGTATTTTTTTAATTATCAATTTAATGAGCCATCACTCTTCACTCCTTCTAGAATTATTTTTTTGGTAATTTTCATTTTTTGTGTGTGTTCTAATAAGTATTACTGTTTACTCAAAACAAATTGGAATTTTATTCCATATTGGTTGTGTGTGTCTAGTGTTCGTTGTTTATAACTTTAGTCTACAACTACAAAAGTTAGACCCTTTTGTAGTTGTACACTGGTTATGTAATATATTTTAAACCTAGTTTAAAAAATTAGTGTTACTATTTTCGTGTGTATTTTAATAAATATTACTGTTTACTCAAAAAAATGATGATTTTTGGTATTATAATTATTAATATTTTTTGTTTACTGATAATTACCTAGTGACATTATTGAAGGCAATTAATGCCTATGTATTGCATCAAAGAAGAAAGGTAGAACCCGATTTGCTGCTCTGAAAATTGATCTTAGTAAAGTCTATGATAGATTGAGCTGGAATATACTACAAGACTACAAGTTATAACTCAAAGAATGGGATTTAGCCAACACTGGATCACACTAATCTACCAATGCATAAGCACTGTGTCGCCTATAGCATCCTAATCAATGGAGCACCTACTGAAAAATTTAAACCAAATAAAGGAATCTGCCAAGGTGCTCCACTATCCCCATATCTATAAATATTTTACTATGCATGCTTTTAGAAGTTGAGGCCAAGGGAGACATAGGACATTCAAGATGTGGAGCTAACAGAAAAAAAGGGGAGGTCATCTGAATTCTATTTGTAGATTACATTTTGATATTTTTGAAGTTTAAAAAGAAATTCTGGATAGATAGATTTACCTGCCGTTTGCTAAGCCAAAACATCAAATTTTTTAAATTAAAAAAAAAGAAAAAGATTTTTATCTTTGGAGCGGGCGTCTTATTTCTGTGCTTTGGGCTTTGGGCTTTGGACATCTTATTTAAGAATCGTGAAGAAGGTCATGGGATTTTTATCAACCCAGCCCAGGACATGTAGTCGGTCTGGTAAGTGGTAAGTGGTAAGGGAGACAAAGCACGGGCTCTTGGGATCGCTTAAAGGGAGACATGTAGTGAAGAAGGTCATGGACTCATGGGTATAAACTTTAATCAAGTTCTCTGCTTATGGGCTGAGAATATATATATATATATATATAAAATAAAAGTTAAGCTTGGATGTTATGATTGGACCAAGTGACTTCATCAAATTGTAGAATTTTTTTTTTTATTTTTAGATTTAAATATATATATATATATATATATATATAATTTTTTTTCTCCTATAATTTCTAAGTTAATAAAAATACTAATTTGATTACAATCCAAATTCTTCATCTAATATATTTTTTATTATTTTTTTTATGTGTAATGTATTATAAAAAAAGTTTTTCATAAAAAGAGGATATAAATTCGTTATCTATATTTTTTCAAATATATTTTGTTTTAATTTATTTTAAGGTGTTTCTATGGAGGGTGGGTGTCAATGCATTACCCACTAGGCAAAATATCTCCAATCGGATTGGCTTAGAGGATCCCAGCTGTATCCTATGAGGTCATGATACTGAGGACCCTGGCCATCTCTTCTTCAAATGCCCTACTGCCAAGGCTCTATGGTTTGCATCATGTTGGAGTTTCAAATTAGATGAGCAGACAGTTAATTCATCTGAGGATATCATCAACATCATCCTAAATCATTCTGGGACATCCAGCCAAGGCCATGAGCAATGGACTGTGTCCCTCATCATGGCATTTACACTTGAGGAGATTTGGCGTATCCGAAACCGAGTACTGCATCATGGTGTCAGATTAGATGTTCCTGCTTCTAGTCAAAGCATTATGCATAGGTTTCAAGAATACATTATTGCTACTTCTGAATCGACACACCCCAAAAATCCGTCTACCTTGAGCCGCTAGGTTCCTCCACCTCTTGGATATATAAAAATTAATGTTGATGATCTGCCAACAAAGCAGCTTTTGTAGTGGTAGCAAGAAATCATCTTGGTGATGTGGTGAAGATATGGGCTAGAATCCTGCCATCCCGACCCCCCCTCCAAGCCGAGACAGAGGCCTTCCTTTGGGCTGTGCAGCTTGCAAAGCGTGAACGTTGGAATCTAGCCATCTTCGAAGGGGACTCAAAGAGTTGTTTTAATGCGCTCAATTATCCCTCGTGCATCCCAGATTGGTCTATCGTTACTTTAGTTGATAATATTCGTGTTTTATCTATTGCATTTCTTTCTTGCTCTTTCCTTTGGGTTAACAGGTGCTGCAACAATGCTGCACATGTAGCTGCAAAGTTTTGCTTTAAGCTCTAACTCTTCTTGTTTTTTCAATTCGGGGAACCTACCTTCTGCTTTGTGTGTAGCTTGTAAGGAGGTTTCCCCTTGATGTTTGCTTTGTGTTTTGATTTAATGAATTGAAGTTTATCAAAAAAATAATAGATATATAAAATTGGGTCGGATCCTATTAAGTTTAACAACCAAATATGCACTTTTTTCCTTCTTTATCTTTATCTATTTTGTTTGATAGTATCATTTCTATTATATAGTAATACTTTGGCTAATATTCAATTTAGTCTCTTGAATTTTACTTTAATTGTCAAAATAGTCCTTAATATTAAAATGTTGTCAATTTAGTCACTTTGTGAAAAATGCTCGCTAAAAAAACTTTGTGAAAAATGAGTCCATACAATTAATTGGCACATCTCATGAATATTTGAAGTTAAGTTTTTAGTTTTTTAGTTTTGGAAGCATGGTTTAAAAACCAGATCTGATCGGCCGGTCCGACGGGTTCAACTAAGAACCAATTATTAATTTGGTCCAGTTATGACAAATAACTGAAAAAAAAGTTAAAAATAAAAAATAATCGAGAATTGGCCGGTTCAACCATAAAAACCGAAAACCGGTATGATTGAATCGGTTATTGGAATGTTTGATGATAGATCAAAACATTGCCGTTTTGAACAACTACAACAAAAAGAGGAATATAAAAAGAATATGAAATATAGGTAAAAAAAAAAAAAAAAAAAAAAAAAAAAAAAAAATTAGCACGGTAATATGTGTTTTAGAAAGAGAGTGTGATCTTTCATTATTTCTTGAGGTGGATATCCTTTTAGCTTCTTCAACTTCTTTAGCTCATTGATTTTTTATCTTAGTTTTGCTGCAATGAGAGAGACTGAGAGATAAACTTAAGAGTGGCTGTGGAGCATAGAAGAAGCAGTTCTGGCTTTGGAGACTTCAGAGTTTGGATCGGACTTAAGAATAAAAGGAGAAAATTGAAGAAACAGTAGGACTAATTTTTTTAGGGAAAAGAAACAGTAGGACTAATTATATAAGTACCAAATATATAAATATAATAATAAACCAACCTTATTACAACTTTTATTATCTATTGTTAATTTATTTAAGGTCTTCTATTTCATTATTATACATATGATATGATATGTTTCTTATGCATGGAGTCCGTGGAGCTGGGTTGGAATGAATGATATGAGCTGGGTGTGGGATTGTGCATTTGATGTGCCTATTTTTTTTTAGGATTGTTTAAGTATATATCAATTTATCAAATCCCTGTATGTATAACCAACAAATTAATAATGAAAGAAGGCCTTTGGGTATTTCTACCTTTGGCAATTGATTTTGGGCATTAGAAATTGAAAATCGCGTAATTGATGTGATAAATGATAAAAAACCACACTTTGTTGCATTGAAAGAACAAAAGAAATGATGTCTATAACAATTTCATAATAATTTCATAACAAATCATAAGTGACGAGTTATTTCAGTAGTAGACTTAAATTGAAACCAATAACAACTTACCAGTTACCACCTATGATTTGTCATAAAAATGTATGTGAAAATGTTGTGTACCGTAGCACACCTCAAACACCTCAAAGAACAATCCCCATTGTTAGGGCTTGCACCGGGTTCAAATTTTATGTGACCATTTCTTACTCAACTAAAGGCTTCAGCTGCACTTCAAAACAATAAAAGGCTTCAGCTAAATCCATAGTCCAGCCCAAGTTTATATGGGGTTCAGATGCGTTGTAGCCCAATTCATTCTAGTCCAACGTTAATATTGTTTCAGCTTGGGCTAACACTTTCTTCTCTTTGTGACTTGGGCCCGACATTGCTTTGTTTTAGGTGTCTTGGCTCTTGCCTTAGGCGAGTTAGGGGACCACCTAACGCCCCCAAATTTTAAGCAATTAGGTTAGTTATTTGAGTCCAAAAAAAAAAAAAAAAAATCTGTAAAATAAATAAATCAAACCTCCAATTAGAGTCAAAATATTGGGAGAGAAGGCCCGAATCTAGGAGTAATAAATTATTCCATGCGTTGCACGGTTTTGGTTATTAAACTTTTGGAAAAATTTTATTGAAAAATAACAAATTAATAATCACTTGATTCTAGATTATATATATTGTATATAAAGTATTGTTCTTTAGATTTAAACAATCACACAACATATTTATATGAAAAAAATTCTTGAATTTAATAATTAAAAACATAGGAAAACTTAACCAGAGGTCTGCCAGAATATTTATAGTACATCTAAAATGTGTTATGCACTTTAAGAGTATAGACTACATGGAATTTTGTTTTTCAAACCTTTATTTAGAGTTACGTTTTGATACACTAATGGCCTCTTTTATCTAAACAGGATCTCCTTAAAAATGAGTGGACAAAATGCCTGGGTTTAGAAATTGTAAATGAGCTTTTGTTAGGAACATGAGATGGGCCTAGTGCAACATTCAGCGACATTGGTTTTTAACACCTCTTTGGCCATTTGTGGAGATGAGATGACAAGAGTTTGCATTTGTCCGAGTTGTAGTAGCATGGCAGGCCATATTTTTGAGACAGTTTCCATAGGGATCTATGGTTGATCTTTCCAACTTGACGGAGGTTGCCAATGATGGGAAACTTTGGAGGGCCTAGGGGAGGTTTTATGCTTGCTTGACTTTTCTTTGTTTTAGAAGCAGTGACAAAGAAAGAATGAGAATGAGTACAAGAAAGATGGTTGGAAGCATGATTTTAAAACTACACTGGACTAGTCGGTCCAACGGGTTCAACTAAGAACCGGCTATTAATTCGGTCCAATTATGACAAATAACTGGAAAAAAAGTTAAAAATAAAAAATAATCAAGAATCGGCTGGATCAACCGTAAAAACCGAAAACTGGTATGATTGAATCGATTTTTGGAATGTTTGATGATAGATCAAAACATTGCTGTTTTGAACAACTACAACAAAAAAAGGAATAAAAAAAGAATATGAAATATAGGTTAAAAAAAAAAATTAGCACGGTAATATGTTTTTTACAAAGAGATACAAGAAAACCAACCTTATTACAACTTTGTTATTATCTATTGTTAATTTAATACTTTTTTAATTAGAGTTAATTTGATATTTGATAGATATAACTGCTTGTGTATAAGTTGTAGATTAATTTTCTAAATACAATACAAGAAAACTAAATTCATATATATATATATATTAAAACTAAATATTATTAGTCACGAATTCATTATTTTTTATAATTGTAAAATTATACAATAAATATTTAACCTTCCTTTATTCTTTCTAAAAGGTTCTGGTAACTTCACATTTGTATCTTCACAATTTCCATAGGCTCCATAGGCTTCGTGTTATGCAAGTAATTATGTTATTTTGTATGTGTATATATATAATTGCAATAAAGCAGAAAGAATATAAACTTTCAATATTTTTATTGAAAATACCAAGAGTAACTAATTCAGTTATAAAACTCTTAACTTGTTGTGAAATTCTATAATGAAAAATACTAAATATTAGCCACGACATTTAAGGTAGTTGTTAATAAACAATTTTAGGAAACTTTGTGTGTAATGTTAACAGCGGCCTTAAGACAATTGTTAACGAATTATTTTAAAAATTGTTAACAAATATAAAAATTGTGAAAATATTAATTTTTTTCCCCAGAAAATTTTTCCTAAAATGATTCACTAATAAATACATTTAGGGCATCTATTTACATTTCCCTATTACATTTCCCTTTGTTTATTTCATGGTAAAATTTGAAAACATTTTATGTTAATTATAAAATCTTTGGTAAATTATAGAAAACCATTTGATTTTAAAAAGAATTGGTGAAATATTTTATAAAAACATACAAGTGGCTCAACTACTAATTTTGATGGTTTGTATTTAAAAAACAAATTACATGTCACAACAAATACCTAAAAATATTTGACTAAAAATGTTTTACATGTGAAATTTTTCTACGTAAAACATTTTTCATTTGACAGCAAACAAACTGAGTTCCTAAAATAGTGGGTAAACAAATGCATAACATTCAAGAAAACTAGCCTACCATAGAGGTTTTTTTTTTGAGAGTAGTAATAGTATCAGCACAAATTCTATTACATCCCAGACTAATAAGGTCATATATTAACAAAAAGTTAGATTCTCTAAAGCAATGGTTGATATACTACTGGGTATTTGGTTTAGCAGGTCTTGCAATCATCAACAATAGGTGCATGTTTAGCATTTGAGGAATCATTATTGGTGAGCAAGCTAACAACGGAGCTAGCATCAATTTATATTTCAACAAATTGAATTTGGAGTAGAATGCATAGGCCAAGGCCATCCTTTACTACCCATAGTTCAGCTTCTAAGCTATTAGCACTACCAATAGATCTAATAGGAACACCTCCCCCAGCAAGCCCATATTCATCTTACCTCTAGGATTTAAGCCTTTTGTAAACTACCTGCCATTCTAGTCTCACACTCAAGCCAACCAAGACCTGATCTCAGTAATAGAACAGTGATGTTTTGCTCCTAGCCGTTAATACCGTGAGTCTATTAGAGGATTGCAAGATATTATTGTTAGTTACAGAATCACATATTAGATACAAAATATATTTATATAATCAGAGTTTGTCCTGCAAGAATTAAGGTATATAAATGTGATTAGTGTAATGATTCATCATTAAGCAAGTTAACATCTCTCCCATTTCAGTGGTGTACATTTGATGAATTTTGTTCTTTGATAAAGGCTAAATGAAGAATACGATACTGCTCCTTACTTCCTAATTTCAACCCAACCAAAAAACAGAAGAAGAGAGAAATCAACAATTGGTCAACTTTTACCTAAAAACATAAAACAACTTTGTTGTGAGAGTGAGAGGAATCAACCATAATTAGGGTAAGTGTTTTTGACGACCAAGGTTTCTCAATGGCACTTATAAAAAGGGAATGCGCTCTACATGCTTTAGCTACCAAACAGTACTCAACTATTAGAGAATTTTTCTTAAATAGAGTACTCTGTTTTTATTCATTCTTCATCTTCCTACACGTACAACCATGGCAAACCCTTCCCCAATAGTTAACTCTTTACTTGAGTCAATGAGAGCTTCTTCACCTACACATGTCAAAACCACAACTTTGACTAATAGTACCTCTAGCTCTTCTATTGTGAGTATTAGACTCCCCCACTTTGTGTAAGAAAAGTTGTATTTTTATTTTTTATTTTTGTGGTGTTGCATAAGATGAATCTGATTTTTGTTGTTTTAATATTGGACAAAAGCAGGTTCGTCATCCTTCGACCTTAGATAAGTTTGACCAAATTAGTGAATCTTTAATGGGAAAGAAAATAGTCATGTTTTTGGACTGTGATGGTGACTTTGTGGGACAAGAGAAGAGAAGTCACACCTATCACTTCTCTTCTCTTGTCCCACAAAGTCACATGACTTCTCTTCTCTTGTCCCACAAAGTCACCATCATAGTCCAAAAACATGACTATTTTCTTCCCCATTAAAGCTTCACTAATTTGGTCAAACTTATCTAAGGTCGAAGGATGACGAACCTACTTTTGTCCAATATTAAACAACAAAAATCAAATTCATCCTATGCAACACCACAAAAACCAAAAATAAAAAATAAAAATACTTCTTTTCTTAAACAAAGTGGGAGTCAATACTCATAATAAAAGAATTGGAGGCACTATCAGTCAATGTTGTGGCTTTGACATGTATAGGTGAATAGGACCTCACTGACTCAAGTAAAGAGTTAACTATTGGGGAAGGGTTTGCCATGGTTGTACGTGTAAGAAGATGAAGAAGGAATAAAAATAGAGTACTCTGTTTATGAAGAATTCTCTAATAGGTGAGTATTGTTTGGTAGCTAAAGCATGCAAAGCACATTTCCATTTTATAAGTGCCATTGAGAAACCTTGGCCATCAAAAACACTTACCCTAATTATGGTTGATTCCTCTCATTCTCACAACAAAGTTGTTTTATGTTTTTGGGTAAAAATTGACCAATTGTTGATTCCTTTCTTCTTTTTTTTGGGTGGGTTGGAATTGTTGATTCCTCTCTTCTTATTTATATTCTTTTGAAAGTATATATATGTATATATGTATATACATATACACACACATACAAAAGAACATAATTACTTACATACATACACATATGTATATACATATATATATATATATATATATATGTATATACATATATGTATGATATATCATACATATACATGTGTATATATATCATACATATATGTGTATACATCATACATACATGTGTATATGTGTATACATCATACATACATGTGTATATGTGTATATACATCATACATATACTGCATATATATGTATATATGTATATACAAATATACATCATACATATATGTATACATATATATACACACACACAAATGAAAGAACATAATTACTTACGTGCATAACACGGAGCCTATGGAAATTGTGAGACAGTTTACAGGGCAAAGGAACTTGCTTAGGCCCGCTAAAACTCGATTTGCTACATCCTTTCTCACATTATCAAGTATACATAAGCAAAAGGTAAACTTGAGAAAGATGTTTACTTCAGAGGATTGGACCCGTAGCAAGTGGGCAAAGGAGCTAACGGGAAAAAGGGTGGCTCAAACAGTTCTAATGCCTACATTTTGGAACACTGTTGTCTATAGCCTTAAAGTGTCAGGTCCTATTGTTTGTGTGCTTCGATTGGTTGATGGAGAGAAAAGGCCTGCCATGGGATACATTTATGAGGCTATGGATCGAGCTAAAGAAGCAATTGAAAAATCTTTTAATGGAAGGGAAGAAAGATACAAAGAAATCTTTGGAATAATAGATCGAAGGTGGGATTGTCAACTCTACCGGCCTTTGCATGAGGCTGGCTATTTCTTGAATCCAGAATTTTTTTATGATAATCACTTTGAAATTGAGCGAGATGAGGAGGTGATGGCTGGCCTATACAAATGCATACAAAGGTTGGTCCCAAACATTAATCAACAAGATAAGATTCTTAAAGAGTTGACATCATATAAGAGAGAAGAGGGCCTCTTTGGGTTGGAAATGGCTAAGAGGCAAAGAAAGAAAAAGGCACCAAGTATTTGCTTTGTTAGCTTTTGTTAGTTGTTTCTTATTAGTTTGCCCATTTTATTAAATGGAAAAATTATTTAGTTCTTATAAAGTTTGAGTTAAGGTTAAGACTTAAGAATTAAGACCATTTTTTATTTTCCTTAACAGCTGATTGGTGGTCTGCTTATGGAGCTTCAACTCCAAGTTTACAGCAATTTGCTGTAAAAGTTCTTAGCCTAACTTGTAGTTCATCAGGGTGTGAGCGGAACTGGAGTATGTTTGAACATGTGAGTGACTAAAAAGTTAGGGACTTAATTGTGAAATTGATTTCATGATTTAATTATCATGATATCATCATCTATGCATATTAATATATGGCTATATGGATTATGTAGGTGCATAGCAAGAAAAGAAATAGGTTAGCACAATCCCGGATGAATGATTTGGTATATATTAAGTACAATAGAGCCTTGAAGCGGAGATATAATTTGCGTGACACAATTGATCCAATCTCCTTGAAAGATGTAGATGATAGCAATGAGTGGTTGATTGGAAGAACAGAAGAAGATGAAGTAGAAGAATTTGCTGAAGATGATCTTGTGTTTAATGATGATATTTTGACATGGGGCAATGTTGCTAGAGCTTTTGGAGTTGAAGAAGAAAGATTCAACTTTAGATCAAGTATGGGACCATTAGGACAAGCTACAAGTTCAAGTTCTAGTTCACAACATGCTCCTCATGATGGAGATGAAGAGGATGAGGGCTACAAATCTTGTGATGAAAATGATGATGGTCCCTTGCTTGATGAGGATGATGATGATTATGTAGATTAGGATTTCATTGCATATTTGCATTGATTTTGTTAGGCAAAGATAACATTACTTAACATTCTGGTACTTTTTAGCCTTTGCCTTTTTGGTTCTATACTTCTATTTTGATTCAACCATGTTTTGTAATTATGGCCATCAAATATCATGGTTGCATATATTTTGTAAAGCACTATAGAATTATGTAAATGTTATATAAAATGTTTTATTGTAATTTATATGATTAATTGATTACTTCATTGTTGTATTGATCATTAATATTTTTTTTTTAATTTATTAAATTTTTTTTTTAAATGTGCGCTTCAAATTGATCAGGCGCGTGCTTGCGCTTTACGCCTAGGCTCCAGGAGGCCTTTGTGCTTAAGTGCGCTCAGCGCTTTTAACAACACTGTTCCACCTATGAGACAACTAAAAAATTTTTAAAAATGATGTACGCATATAAAAAACAAAGGTCCCAGAACCTTTTAGAAAGAATAAAGGGAGGCTAAATGACTCATTGATTTTCACTTATGAGACAACTAAAAAATTTTAGAAAATGATGTGTGCATATAAAAAACAAAGGTCCCAGAACCTTTTAGAAAGAACAAAGGGAGGCTAAATGACTTATTGATTTCCACCTATGAGGCAACTAAATTATTTTTAAAAATGATGTGATTACCAAGAGGCATCCTCTAAGCAAAGCATCCAATGACGTAAAGGTCATAAGTAAACAACAAATTCAAATCACACTTGTCTGACTATTCTTTTAAGCCTATACTATAATTTTGTGACTCAAATATCTATATTTGGTCAGAAGCCAAGGATGCATGCAAGCAAAGTCGAAACTCAAAAGTAGAAAAACACCCAGCAAGTAGTCAAATTCAATAGATAGTATTAACATTTGCATAAGCAGAATTCACCTGTCTAAGAATGTAATCATAGCCAACAGTTGCGGCTACATCTCTTGACATTTAGTTGTACATAAAGTCTGTAACCAGAGAAACCTAAATAGAAGAAAGCAGCAATAGTTAATGAGTATAATAACTTTCTTACCTTCCCAGAAGCTTTTTAAACATAGCTGAGTGCAACCATTCCAGTGCTGGCTACTTGCCCCGTGGCAACCTGCAACCAAAACATTGAAAAATGCAGGGAGATTGAAAGAGCGTTAAAATGCAGGTCCTTAGTCTCAGATCCAAAATTAACACAGCTCAAAAAAAGAATACAAATCAGATTTTTTTTCAGATACAAACACGCGACAGGGATGAAAACCAAGCTACATTACCATCTTGTCAATCTTGTAATGAGCTGCATAATCAATATGCGACTTTCAATGCTGACCAGCCCAAAATACTTCACCACCCAAAGACAAATTTGGGGTCACACTCTGTAAGAAGAAATGCAGAATCAGATTTGTATTGCAAATGAACCTACACTGATCAATACATGGCCAGGAGAGAGAGAGAGAGAGAGAGAGAAAGATAAAGAAAAAGGAAAATAATTTGCAGAAACGATATTCAATGGCCAAAGATTACAAAAAAGTATCTGCTGTTTAGATCATTTAGTACCACAAAGTCTATAGGAAGAGTGGTAATACAGAAAGTGAATGAGAAAAAATTTTCACCACAGTTTTTGAGATACAACTAGCGGACTCAAGACTTTTCAAATCATCTCACTAATAAGACCAATGTTAAGCATTACTACACCGTCTACAACCAAAATCAACGCCAATATCACAAAATGTGTGAAAACATGGAAGTTTTAACACCAGAAAAACCATAATTTTGTAATATATTGTGCAACATGATGGCCATAACAACATATCAAGGTCACTTGTATCTCATATTTTACATATTTAAGCAAGACGAAAAAGGAAACACTGTACTGTCCATTATTGGTCATGCTACTATACTAATCATTTTTGTTTTGAAAATTCTGAGGAAGGACCAAAAAGCACATCAACTATGGTTCGTATCAATGTGCTATCCGTCAACTCACAAGAAAAGATAAAACACAAAATAAAAATTCCCCTGTTCTACACTCAGTGTCTTCTGCAGTTCTGCCTATGCATTTTTTTCATAGCCCATCCTCATGATAAATTCCACTAAAGCATAAGACCAGTGAATGTATAAATGTGTTTTCAAATCGCCTTAAACTAAAACATTTGGACAGATTATTCAATATTCATCAGAGGAAATTCAACTTAACCAATGGAAATTTCATACATGAATGGAAACTTCAGATAGACCACCCTAAATATACATGAAAAACAGAGTGCAACTGTAAAGATACTACCATTGTCAGTGTCATGGATAAAAGGGTGGAGAGAAATAATCAGAAACCAGACATACATAGGTCTGTGTAATATTATCGTAACTTGTTTTCTTGTTATCGATATTGGGCAATTTTCTACTTCGACCAATGACCATTATCTAAGATTATATTATTTTAACTTGCTTTTAAGGTTTTTTTTTTTAATAGCTCACAATTTAGCCCTGAAACTCTACTAAACAAAAAAAGAAGAGTACCGGCTTTTGTTTTCAGATATATGTGACCCAAGATCATAAGAATTAAGTGCTTTGACACAAATTGCATATGTCAAAAAATGATATCAACAGCTAGAGCATTATGTAAGCAGATCATTTACCTGAATGTATTTGGCTCCAAATAAGGCACCATTACCAAGTTGAAACTGCACCCTGTAGTCTTTTCCCTGTACAGTGATATAAAATTCAAGAAGAATAGGAATAAAATCAGAACAGATCATTATAATGTGCTTCCAAATTTCACTCATAAAAGTTCTACAGATGTCCTTAACACAGAGTTGAGCAAGCTACACATTTAACACTAGCTTTAACGAAATATATATTATCATTACAGATAGGTATATAGTGGCGGAGGGGGAGGGGAAGGTGGGGTTCAAAGCACACACATCACTTTCCAGTATATTACATGGCACCAGACAAAACAAATATTTTGATCCAATGCTCTAAATGTCAAAAGTAGAAAAATCAAAGAATAGGAGAGTGACAAGTATCATTCATGGACAAACCACAGACAAAAAGTAAGAGGCTTTAAAATAAGTTGGAAAAAAAAGCTCCAACAGGGACACAGAATGACAGAGGAGCACATGGTGCTTTACTGCAAGGCATGAGAAAGGCCACATGGAAAATAAGGTCCGGCAACAATTGAGATTAGCTGGCATAAGGTAATCTATGTCTGCAACCCATGGACTCCGTGTGTTCTGCCTCCCATTACTTCAATGGAATAGAAGTCAAACAGGGGGGACCTTCTAAGCATTACCATTGCCCTTTCTTATGATGTATACATAGAAATGGCAACGGGTCAGGTTCGGGTCAGGTTTTTTATACCCGAACCCGACCAGCGGGTCTGCCCCCAAAACCCGGACCCAACCCGTTTAATAAACAGGTTTTTTATGCCGGCCCCACAGGCCCCGCCCAGCCCATGCCACTTCAGGGCCCAATCCGTGGCCCAATCAAATATATATATATATATATATATATATATATATATATATATATATATATATATATATATGTATGTATATATATTGCCTGAAGCCGTAAACCTCCAAACCTCCACAAACGGACCTAGATCAGAAACCCAAAATATAGACCCCAAGAAGCCAAGATCACGTTCATCAATCTAGATCAGAAACCCAAAAACAAAAACCCTAAGATCATGTTCTTTAATCGTACTAGAGTAGCCACCAAAACCCCAAACACAAACACAAAAATTTCAGATTTTTATTTTCCCTTTCAAATTCACAAACACAAACACAAAAATTTCAGATTTTTTATTTTCCCTTTCAAAATCACAAACACAAACACAAACACAAAAATTTTAGATTTATACTTTCCTCATTCAGAATCACAAACACAAACACAGAAAAAATGGAAAATCACTTGAAAAAATGTATTTTTATTAGAACACTGCCAAGTGCCAAATGCAACTGCTAAAGCCATTTGGCTGAAAATATATGCATTTTAGATTTTATTGATGAAAGCAAACTGCCAAATGAACGTTAAACTTAAATCAGACAAATAAATAAAAAAAGGGAACAGAACAAAGAACCCTTCAGGGGTGAAGTTTTCTTTTGGTAAGTACTTTCTAGAGTCAGATTGCCTTTTTACCTGATCCAACCAAGAACCATGATCCACCACCAGAGAATGAGAAGAAAAGTTCTTAAAAAAGAAAGGAAGAACCATTCAACTAACACGACCTATAAGCAAATCATAATTGAGGGTGAGGGTGAGGCGCTGTGAGGGTGTGTGAGGCCGTGTGCTTCTGTGAGGGTGAGGGACCGAGTGTGCTTCTGTGTGGGAGTGAGGCGTGACTCGTGAGCTGAAATGAGGGAAGGGTTAGGATTGTTTATAGCTCTATATATATATATATAGAGGGGGGGGGTTTTAGTAATTTTCAGAGTAACCGGGTTGGGTCCGGGTTTGGGCCGGGTTAAAAAAACCGGAACCCGCTTTGAGTTTTTTTTTTTGTAGTTCTATATCCGACCCTATTCCTTATCGGACCGAGTAAAATCCGGCCAATTAAGGTCAGGCCGGGCTGAGTACCTGCGGGACAGGCAGATATTGCCATCCCTATGTATACAATCTTTTGTTTAAAATTCAGAAAGTAAGAATCAATATCCATAAACTGATTAGTGTAAATGGAGTAACCAAAACCTTAAATTTGGAAATTACAAAGCTGCAACTGTTGCACAAATTCTATTCAGAAGATAAACAGGCTAATGTTTAATGGGTCCTGATCCATTGAGCATTCTCAAAAATCACATTACCTTCGATATTTTAAATCTTTGTAAATTGAGATCATGGCTATATTCTTAGTTTTTCTTATTTCTTTTGCATTTCTCTTGTATCTTTTTTTTTTCCCCCTAAAGTAAAATGTTGTTACTTACCAAGAAAAATAAATGCCTTATGCACAGTCATGGCAAACATTGTGCCATTGAAGCATGAATACTACCAACGATATTGTTCCCATCAAAATTGTCTCAAACTTTAATAAATTAATTAATTTTTTTTAAAAAGTCACTAACTGCAAATGGTCCATAGCTACCATCTGGCAAATTATGTTAAGCCTAACGAATGTAACAATTACAGCCCAGATAACTGAATCCTTGGTCAAAGAAAAGATTGATAAAACAGCCAATCCAGAAGTAATTTCCTTAATGAAATTATTCTCTGATACATAATTAGTCAATTAACGTTCCCATGTATCTTCGATTATTTCCAACCGATAACAATGTCCAAAATCACTCCCACCAGTTATCCCATTAAAATTTAGTTCAGGTATGATTATGCAATAAACATGTAAGAAATATAAAATTACGTCATGATCAGATTCAAAAGCTTCATACACTCCTAATCAATGTTAATAATTAGAACAGCAGCCTCAGCAACCAGAGGGACCACAGGCTCTTTAAAAGAAAATTCACTTCTTAGATTGCGTCAAACCTTGCTGAGAATTCAAAGACAAGATACTCTTATCTAACAGACAAGTTGCCATGGAGCATGGAATAACTCTTAAACATAAATATAATTGATAAACAAGAATCTCTCATTCAGAAGGGGGGAAAAAAGCATGATGATAAGTGATAACATTAATACTCGACCTAGTAGTCAAAGTAGGCAATGCCATGAGACATGTGTGGCTCATATGTAAGCTGAAAAAGAAGACAAACAAATCACTCAAATAGCTTAATAACTGTGACAGAGAGAGACAGAACCATAAAGAATAGACATTGACATATATTTACCTGTGCATTAGCCTTTAGACTAAGATTTTCAATCAAATTGCACTTCAATCTAGCACTTAGTCTCCCATCTGTCAATACCTCCCAACAAGCATCAACTGCGGAAAACCCATAAATTCTTCCAAATTTTCATTGAGAGTTGCAGGTAAATAATTCCCAAAAGTCATCAATAGAAACCTGGAAAAGTAAATGTGGTGATGACAACCTACCTTTGGGTCCATAAAGTTAGCACCAAACTCATACTGAGCAGTAGGGATTTTAATGGTTTTGGCAGACTGGGAAGGAATGGTTGTAAGTGCCCGTTTGTTTCAACGTTTTGGACCCGAAAAGCCCGTTTTGAAGAAAGCTGGAGTGGGAAGCCCATTTGGTTCAGCATAAAACGCAACTTTTTGGAAAAAGTTGCGTTTTGAGCCAAGGCTGAGAACGTGCAAGCCATTATGGAGTTCTAGAGGTCCATTTTAGAAAAAGTCCATGCAAGTACTCAGTTATCCGTTGGACTCTTCGGGCAATTACCAAATTACTCTTCAATTCCTCTCATCTCATCTCTCTGCTCTGCCCTCTTTGTGCTGCTACAAACACAGCACCACTCAACTATCACCGGTCTACCACCACAATCAACAAAATCAACAAAACCTATTTCAACATTTGATAATCCAAACACAAAATCAACAAAATCAAACCAAAAATAACTCAAAATCAACACAAAACAACTTAAAATAAACTCAAACCCCATTGGAAAACCCATCCCAAACCCAACTCAAAATCAACCCAAAACAAAATCAACTCAAAATCAAACCATTAACTGAAAACCCAAACCCAAAATCAAAATCAAATACAAAGCCATAACTCAATCATCTTCATCTTCATCATCATCATTATCTTCTTCTCTCTTCCTGTAGCTTTCGAACTGTCAAAAAAAAAAAAAAAATAGAGATGTAGAGACTTTGGGGGATGAGAGAGGGGCGGAGACTTTGTGGAGCACTGGAACATTCTGGAGTGTGAAAACTAGGGAAAAAGACGAAAGAAGTAAAGAAAAAAAAGTAAGGGCAATTGTGTGGAGGAAGTGGAAGGGAAAAAGTGGAAAGAAGGAAATAAAGAAAAAAAAAAGTAAGGGTATGTGGGTGGAGGAGAAAAAAAGAGGGAAAAAAAAAGAAGGAAATATGGATAAAAAAATAAAATAAAATAAGGGAAACATAAAATAAAGAATAAGAAATTAAAATTGAGAAATACTATCACAATATTTTCATAATAAATTTTAAGTGATAGGTTATTATTAGTTAATATTGGTGAGAGAAAAAAAATTTATTTAGAAAGAGAAAAAAAATAATTGTAATAATACGTTCAAATTAAAATCAGTATAAATTATCATAATATTTTCATAATACTTTTTCAATAAATCTTAAGTGATAGGTTATTATTAGTTAATATTGGTGAGAAAAAAAATAATTTCACAATATTGATTTAAGTATGAAATAAACTCCCTTATATATACATTGTCATTTTTGGTAATTTATCTCTTAAACTGCCATTTTTTTAAGTGTTAGCCAAACACTCAGTTTTTTCAAAAAGTACTTTTTAACAGCTTTTATCAAACACTCAGCTTTTTGAAAAAACATTTTTTCATACTGCACTTTTTGAAAATTCCACTTTTTCAAAAAGCCAAGTTTCAAAAAGCTGAACCAAACTCACCCTAAGTCCCACGTACACACTGATAGATAGTTAACATAGCCATCAAAAATCAACTAGGAAAGCCAAAAGAACTAAAGAAGAAATAATGAAGGAAACTATGCACACAGATGTCCTGTAAGAAATAGAAGTCAAAGCTAGCTGTGACTAGGAGTGAACATTGGATTAAGTCCTCTGGTTAAATCAAAGCGCAACCCTTCAAGAAGGTCTGGTTTCAAGGACACTGCCAAAGATATTCTTGAGAGTCAAAATCTTAGTTTCAGGGATGAAAAAAAGAACTACGAAACCTATCTGCTGCCAATGAATGATTCTTCTACTAGTAAGTCATAACAAGCTCTAGACAAACTCTACTTTGGTTGTAGGACATACCATATAATATATTACTTAAACTGAAAATTAACAAGCTATAAATTGAGGAAAATCTGGCCTCAAACTCCCACGGGCACATATTCAGTCAAGTCTGGATATAGGTTTCTATCTCAAGAAGGATTATTACCAGACCAACAGAGGGCGCATACGGGTCAAGTACAAGCATTATGGAAGCAGGTATGGGGTCTTCAAGTTCCTAATAGGGTTAAGAATTTTATTTGGTGGGCATGCAGGAATACCATTCCTACGAAGACTAATGTGGTCTGGTGACAAATCCTGACTGAGGACGTAAGCGAACAATGGCAACAGCATGCAGAGGATGGCCTACATGCATTATGGTCGTGCCCATCTGTATTGGGGACATGGGATTCGGACCCCAGCTGGAGATTCCAAGGTTCCCATCAGTTCTCAAGCTTTGTCGAGGTGGTGCAGGAAATTCTGGATTCTGGTTCTCCTCTGGATGAATTTGCTATGTTGGTGTGGACTATTTGGTTTCACCATAACCAGCTGAGGATGAGTAGCGCCTCCTTTCTGATTAACCAGGTGCAGTCTCAAGCTATGTCAGCTCTGCATGAGTTCATTCGAGCCCGGCCTACTCCCATCACAGCCATAACAAGGTGCCCTCCGGCCTCAGTTCGCTGGTCTCCCCCACCCAAGCATCTGGTTAAGGTAAATTATGATAGGGCTACCTTCCAAGACTTAAAAGAAGGCTAGCTTCAGGGCTGTTATTCGCAATCAGTAGGATTTGATTCTAGCCTCCATGACAAACATGAACACTCTACCTCCCTTGACTGACACGGTGGAATGTATGGTGGCTGTCAGAGCCCTTCGATTTGCGACAACCAGGCATGCTAAACATGTTAGCAGTTTACAAGCGTTCATCCACGCCTAATTTCTGTAACTTTAGCCGATTTTGGCGGTCTTTTTCCTTCTAATAGATGCAATTTCCTTCTTAAAAAAAAGTGAGGAGAATCTTAGATAAGAGGACAAAAACCCAGAACGAAATTTTCAAGTAGCATAAATTGGACCCTTTAACGGTTTCAAAGTTGGGGTTTTTCTAACACTCAGACTAAATCTCAAAACATACTCTAACATTACATTCATCAGGATGAAAAAATAAAACACACACATACAAAACAAAGAGAAAAACAGAACAAATCAGTGAAATAATAAAAAGGAGAAAAATATGAAAACAGAAGGTTATGTTTGGTAACAGTTTTTGTTTTCTATTTTCAAAAACTTGTTTTTAGAAATATAAAGAAAAAACAATTTTCCTTGTATTTTTGAAATAAAAAACGTGTTTGGTTAGTTGAAATTAAAAGATAGTTTTTTGAAAAAAAAAATAGAAAAGACTAAAATATGTTGTTACTAGGATTTGAATTCTAATGCTAACTCATTAAATGAGATAGATTCATTAAATTAAATGCATGTTTTCATTGACTTTTGAAAATTAGAAATTGAAAACACCATTTTGCATGTTTTC
Source organism: Quercus robur (assembly GCF_932294415.1). Lineage (NCBI taxonomy): Eukaryota > Viridiplantae > Streptophyta > Magnoliopsida > Fagales > Fagaceae > Quercus > Quercus robur. The sequence goes on along the minus strand of NC_065534.1, from coordinate 1,892,606 downwards.
AGTTTCCTTCACAAATTGAATTTTGAGAACAGTTTTTGTTTTTTGTCCATTTTTGGTTGCCAAACAAGTTTTTTAGTTTCAAAAATAGAAAATTGTTTTTGGAAAAAAAAAAAAAAAAAGGGAAGAAACAGTTACCAAAGACTCATAATGCATTATTGAAAAAAGTTGAAAACTTTGATAGGTAGAGAGTATAAATTGAAAGATTCGCGGTAAATTTCTTCACAGGGTATGGGATAGGGAAGGTTAAAGAAATCAACTCTCTCTTTCTTTGTGGGCTTTGGAGCCTCCTTATGCATGGTAGTACTTGGAGGCTGGAGGTACCACACTCGCCATTGTTGTTTCTTCTCACTTTTCGACTGAATCACCAAAACTATGAACATATATATATATATATATATATATATATATATATATATATTTTTTTTTTTTTTCTTTTGAGAAACCTATGAACAGAGATTCTGAGAGTGAGAAAATTGGGGGATTTTATGATTTACTAGTTTGGTCGACCATAGAGTGAAAACTTAAGATAGAGCTTCTATTCGAAGAATTATGAAAAACATGAAATTAAAATGGTTCATGCAAGCGAGTGTCCTTAGAGCATCCACAGCAGTGGAGTTATTTTTTTTAGCTATTTGGCACCACGAAAAGCTATTTTATTTATTTTACCTACTCATTTTACAAAATATCCAGCAGCAGTGGATCTATTTTAGCTTTTAACACAATAAAATAATATAAATATCATAATAAAATAATATATCTATTACATTATTTTATTAATTTCTTTCTTTCTCTTTCTCAAAAAAAAAAAAAAAATTTCTTTCTTTCTCTCTATCTCTATGCGTGCCGTGCCTCACTCTCACTTCTCACTTCTCATTTCTCTCATCTCCACTCTCCACTCTCACTTCTCTCTATCTTGTTGTCGCTCTCTCCTTCCCACCCATCACCATCCCGAAACCTTCCTCGTTGGCGCCAAAGACAAAATTGTCGAAGCTCTCGAGGATCCTGTGGGTTGTGCTGGCCTAGGTTTGTGGGTTGTGCCATGGGCTTGTGATCTTTCTCTCTACTCTAACCGATTTGCCATGGGTTTGTGATTTGTGATGTAGGTTTGTGTTTTGTGATGGTTGTGGATGTGCAAGTTTGTGGTGGGTCACTTATTGCAGGTGGTGGTGGTAGCGGTGGGTGTTCTTTGTTGGTGGCGGTGGTGGGTCATGGGGATGGGTTTAATGATCCGTGGGTTTGGTGGATCAGCGTTGCTTTGGTGGCAGTGGTCTGATCCGGTGTTTTTCTGGTGGTTGGGTGTCTAATTCGGTGGGTTTTTATATGGATTTTATGAGCACCACTGCCGGCGAGCTGGCCAGTGAAGCAGAGAGGAGATGAGGGATGCCAGAGAGAGAGAGAAAGAAAGAAAAAGAGAAAATATTTTTTTAATGAGAGAAGATAGAGAAGTTTAATAAATATATATATATATATATATATATATATTTTTTTTTTTTTTTAGCTTCTTGCTACAGTGCACAGCTATTTAGCTATGGCACCACTATTGTGACATGCATTTTTGTGTTTTGGTGAAACTAAAATAGCTATATAGGTATTTAATTTCACTGCTGCTAATGCTCTAAGGGCATTGGTTAACAATTTATTTTAAGAAAGTTTTGACACCACTTTTATGGGAAATGAAAAAGCTGTCAAAATATTAATTCTTTTCCTTATAAAAACTTTCTTTAAATGGATTATTAACCAATACCCTAAGGGCATTCGTTAGTATTTCCTAATAAAAAAAAAAAAAAAAAGGTAAATTACGTATTTGGTTCCTATTCTATATACTATATTTCAATTTGGTCCTTAACTTTTAAATTATGTCAATTTGGTCTTTAACCTTTCAGTACTGTGCCAATTTAATCCATACCGTTATTTTTTTGAATGAAAATTGATGACACGTCTAATGGCCAAAATAAAAAAATTAACTTTCGTTGATGTGATAATACACTAAAATTTTATTTTAGCCATTTGACATGTTATCAATTTTCATCTAAGATATAACAATATGGACTAAATTGACACGACACAAAAAGGTTAATGATCAAATTGACACAATTGAAAGGTTATGGATCAAATTGAAATATGCTGTAAAATATAATGATCAAATATGTAGTTTACCCAATAAAAAAGGTACGTCATACAATACTAATCTCTTTTATAAGAATATTGATTACATAAAAACTCAGAGTAGCAAATTAATAAATGACTTTTTTTTTACTATGATAGTCTCTTAGAACCCCATTGTTAAAGGTAATATCTATTGACTAACAGTTTTTAAAAATGATAACAAATATCATACCTTCTAACAATAATCAACTAAGTTTTGCTATGACATTGTCATGATAATTAAAATTTTGAAATGTGCAATGTCGTATGCTGCAATTGAAACTTTTCATCAAACACTTGCAACCATTCACAATGAAAATTGTGTTATTCATACTTCCTTCGTTATCTTATCTAGCTATGATATTTAGCTTCCTTAGTTCTTAATAACTCCCTTGTGCATAAGAAAATGAATAAAAAAGAACAAGATAATGAAAGACATATATGGGTCTTCAAAGTTTCCATTAGATAAGATTATAGGTGCAGAAGATTAAAACCTAGTAAATCATTGTTTTCTAGGTAACAAGTAGAAGACCTTATATAACTATTCTAACTTTCCAACAATGATTAAAAAAAAAAAAAAATTGAAACAGAAAAGGCAAACATACGCAGTTTCGCTAACCGACACATTCACATAATAAAAAAAAAATGTGTAAAAATCACATAAACTTAAATTGAACAAACCTATGAAATTAAATCCATCAAGCACAAGAAGTAAAATCCATACCTCGGAAAAAGTGAGAAGTTGTGCATATTTGCATTAGCAAAACACATCACCATGGTTTGGAAATCATGATGAAGAAAGATGCAGAACTTCTTTTTTTCTCTTGCAAAATCCTAAAAAATAAGGGGGCGTTTGGTATATGTGTTTAAAAACAAGTGTTTTGTTGTTTGAAAACATGTGTGGAAATACGTGTGAGTGAAAAAGTATATGAAAATACATGTGATATTGTTTAAAAACTGAAAATGTGTGTTTGAGTGAGTATACCAAACACCCCCTATGTCTTCTCCTATTTTCTCTGTTGTCCAAGGTTTCACTAAAGCCAGTAAACTTTTTCAATTGTTGACTACCAAGGCTATCAATTAAGATAGTTGTCTCCTTGATTATTGCAATCTAAATATGAATGTGATTTAATTATCCAAGCAACTTAGACTAGATGTAAATTTTTTTTTAATGATTTGTTTAGCCAATAATTAAAAGTAGAACTATTGTTGCATATACAACATTTAATCTTCCATGTTCTCTCCTTGCTTTGTAACCTTCTTTTTTTTTTTTTTTTTTTTTTTCCCGGTTTATGCTTGAGTTAAGAATGAAGTAATAGGTTTTTTTTCCTTTATGTTGTATCAGGTTCCAAGGCCAAGAGAAAAAGTGGGACAAAAAGTTGTAGAATTATGTTCATTTCAGAACTTTCTGGCGAAAAAGAAGAAGAAGAAGAAACTTTTAATTTGTTTAGTGTTATTTCACTTGTCCCTTCCGAGAGTCACCTGATCATCTTTCTTTATGTGTGCATTTTTACTTCAAATCCTTTGTAAGATTATATTTCAATACTGCTTTATTTTTAAAGATATAGGTGTGTTTTGATGTTGGGCATTTACATGATAGCAGAATATTGCATTTTGCTTCACCTATTAATGAAACAATTATTTTTTTTTGGAGAGATAATTACAATATGTTGCTAATCTTGTAACTCCAACCCTTTTCTCCTTAAATCCCTAAGCACTTTGTGCATAGGGATGTGCCAATTCAGCTACAAGGTCTTTGGCAATGAAACAACTATTGAATCCACTATATGTTAGCAAATGGACTTTATATCAGTAATTATCAAGCGTCCTATTGAAGATATGAGAAATAACAAATGGTGAGTGCTACAAGGCCAAACCCAATTGGGTATGTAAAATATGAGACAACCCCACAAAGAAATTTACTTTTACATAGCTATTTCAAACACAAATAAAGTCAGAAATTTAGATTATAAGAATGAAAAAGATTATAGAAGACCTAGCTTGAGCTTGGAAATCACTCAGACAGACTCTTATAAATGCCAATTATAAGCCCCAAAAAGCGTCCTCTTCCTCCATTTGTGTCCCTAAAAGTCTTCATGGTCAAACATTGCAAGTAAAGCAACCAACAAGGAAAAACTCAAAAATCCAAAAATTCAATCAAATAAGCAAAGAATATGAGAAAGAACCTTCTATAAATTCAAGCAAGACTGTAACAATCCAGAAAGCAAGTTCTAGGAAATGTCTATTATAGGAAATTCACTTACTCCACATGGAATCTGACCTTCAAAATAGTTACTACTCAAGTTAATAATTGTTTGTACTTTTATAGTATGAATTATGATTTCCTCCTATCCATTCAGGAATTGTTGTGATTGTTGCTAAAATCTATGTATAGCAAGTACTTTACGGGTACCACTGGAAAAGAACCTATGAAATGATTATTGCTCAATTCCAAACCTAATAGTGAGGATAGGTTGAAGTGCTTTGAGAAAATTTCACCTTGAAAATAGTTATTTGATAACCTCAAAATCGACAATAAGGTGCAATTGGCAACGACTTTCATTGGTAACTCTCTAGAAATATTACTGTATAACAAATCTAATATTCTTAAACTACTCATGTCACCAATTAAGGATGGGAGTCTACCTTCATAATAATTGTTGGATAAATTTAGATAACCTAATTTCGGAATAAATTTTCCTATATTTTCTTGAAGCTGCCTATCAAAGTTATTATCAAAGACATCCAACCAATTAAGATCTATGCTGTGATTTGATGGCAAACAAAATGGACCCATGATAGAGTTACTTTAAAGATTCAACAATTGTAGTCTAGTATTGTTTTTAAGCAACCAACTAGGGAAGCTGCATTTCAACATACTTTGAGACAAAACAAGTGCTCTCAACTCACGTTGACCTAAGAGAAACTTGGGAATGTTTCCAGTAGGATTGTTTAGATTAGATAGTACTAAGACTTGTAATTGAAACAAAGGGTCCCAGCTGGGGTTTTCAGTTTCTATGTCAAGTTTGTTATTGTTATCACTCAATAATTGAATCACCTTAATCTTGGAGAGATTAGAAAATAAGCTAAAAGAGAATAAACCTTCAAAAAATTTGTAACTCAAATCAATGTACTCAAGGGATGTCATGCTGTCTATTGGAGATCAATTTCTACCAAAGAGATTATTACTCAGATCAATGAACTTGAGGGTTGTCAGATTAGCTATTGAAGATGAAGACATGATTCCATTGAACTAGTTGTTTGATATATCGAACAATGTAAGAGATGTCAAGTTGTTTAAGCAGGGAGGAAGGATCCCTTCAAAGTAATTAGAAGAAAGAATTAACTCTTCAAGTTTCTTTAGTGAGCACAATTCTGTCAAAAGCAATAGGATTAGTAATGTCTATGCTAAATATTTGCCACCGCAAGAATCAACAAGACAAGTCAATTTGGTAGATTCTTACCTTGATTTAAAGTTCCATTTAGACTCTTGGCTTGTAATGATATAGCCTTGAGAGAAGATAGTGTTGCAATATGTGGAGAAATACTTCAAGTGAAATGGTTTCCGCTCAAATTTAAAATCTTCAAATTGCTGAAACTTGCTATATCTATTAAGAGAATTGACAAGAAATTTTGTCAAAAGAAAATTTTTAATATTGCTAATTGGTTTATACTAAAAGAATTATCTAATCACAAGCAAATTATTGTAGCCATTAACAATAGATGTTGAAATGTTTACCCTTGAATGGAAGGGTTCCATTGAGGCGATTAGCACCCAAGATGAGGACCTCCAAGTTGGTTAAATTAATCAATTCTACATCATCGGTGAAGATATATGCATTTGTCAAAATGAAACTAACATAACTAAACACATTTCATATTGGAATGAACAAAAAATTCGATTAAAATGCAAATTGAAATTACATGTACCTTCACCTACACCTACACGGATATGAGTGTGAGTACGGGTGCGAGTGCAAGTGCGGGTGCAGTATGACGATATGACAATTTTTGAAAAAGTAGGATATGGGTGCGGGCGATGATACATTTATTACTTAATTATTAAATATATTTTTATTTTTATTTCTATATATTTCCAAGAAATTTTTTTTTTCATATAATGGTCAACATATATCAATTTAAGAGTAATAGTAGATAATAAAATGAATACATAACCATTACATGATGTTTAGAAATTATAATACAAGATCGAAAGTTTGAACTAAAATTGAATAAAAGATAGGAAATAACATAGGAAAGTAGCTCATGAACTCAAGAAAGGAGAATAGAGGGAGATTGAGTGACAGACAGAGAGTGCGCCAAAGAGAGAGACCAATCTAGCCAAAGAGAAAGGCCTAGAAAAGTACCTTTGCTGTTGCCCTTGCCACCGTTGACTGTTGCTTTCGCGGTAGGAGAGAGACCAAGAGTGAGAGAAGGAAAGTGATCAAGATAGAGATTTGAGATTTTAGGTTTAGGTTTTGGGTAGTTTGTTTTTAACTTCTGCCCAAAAAAGCAGTGCGTTTCAGTCTTTTAAAAAAATAAATTGCCGTGATCCCATGTCCCAAATTTATTTGGGTTGTGACCCAGCCATATCGAATTTAAAAAAAAAAAAGCATATGGGACGCACATGCAGCTGCGTCCAAGTTGTTGCCCACTTCGCATACAAGTCCAACACTGGTACAACTACCAATTAGTTGCACTCGTGCTTTCCAACAAACAACTAACAAAATAACTAATTTTGGATTTAATCTTGTTTTGGAACGTTATTCCCCACAACCAAAATTATACAACCCCAAACATACGCACAATACACAAATAAAAATTTATATCCTCCACTTGCCTAAGTAGGTCTTCTTTTGTTGTTCTTCTTCCTCACTTTAAAATGGAGTAACTTTCCTATAAACCAAAAAAATAAAATAAAAATGTCTTTTGAATCAAAGATTTGAAGAAGAAAGGAAGAAAAGAAAAGAAAAGGAATTTACTAAGTGTGCAACTCATTGAAATGTTGGTCCATTGCAGCTTCTGTAGGGAATGCATTTTGGCATTGGCAGTGATTTTTGTATTTCTCATGCTTGTTGAAGGTATGTGAAAGCTCACTATTATAAATACTGTAATGAGTTTAGACCCCAAAATTTAAATTATGGTTAGATTACTTTTAATCTACTCTAAACAATGCAGAATAAGAGAGATAAACATGTAATCAATTGGGACTACTAACTTGTGCATAGATAAACATAATTAACAATTAAGTAAAAGCACAAGTAGTAAGGTAAGAAGGGAGCAAACACAAGATAACACCACCATGTGTTATTGAAGAGGAAAACTGCATGATACCTTTGACACATCAGTTGTTTGAACTTCCAGGCTTCCAGCATATGCTTCTCACGTGGCCTTTCGCGCATTGTAACAGTCGCGAGCAAGTTGCGAAATCCCTTATTCTTCACAGTTCTTCACCAAATTGAACATTATACACATTTCATTTAATCCCACAAAAATACAAGTAAATGATTGAATAAATTACAATCAAATTTGACACAAAATTAATGTCAATATACAAGAATTGAAAATCACAACTTTATAGTATAGATGCGCAAATGTTCAGAAGATTCAAACATTATGTCACAGTGAACGCATAATGATCCACCTTCTAATCCTCTAAACAAAAATAAATAGAACAACATGTAAAATATATTATCAAGATTTGAAAATGATAGGAACCCCTATATAGATAATAATTGTTGTAATATTACATTTAGTTAGTTACAATTCCGAGCATGTTAATCACATTTAACACATTTTGAAATTATTAATGCACATTGGGAATAATAAAACCATTAGGATAAGACCATGTGGGCCAATAGAATAGTTTTATAGTTCTATAAATACCTACTTGTAATCACATTTTCATTATTGAAGAATAAATCAACTCATTGCTTAGTGCATTTCCTCTATCTCTCTCTTAATATTTTTCTATGGAGGATGACTACCTTGAATAAAGTCAATTTTCCCATCATTCCCATACACTCCCCTACAATTCCCACTTGTCTCCATTAGGAACTACTGGGTTCCTAACAAGTCTCATGCAAACTTATACTTCTTATGCATTCTTAATGCGTGTGTTTTTAATTCTTCCATATTGTCAAATTTCAAAGCACAATGAGTGCAAATAGAGTGGCCCTCAACTTCCTTCCTATTTCAGTTTTCTTGGGAAAGGAAAAAACAAAAACGAAAACGAGTAACAATTAGAATTAGAGAGAAGGAAAACAAGAGCAATAAAGATTTGGATCGGAAAGAAATAAAGAACAGTTTGTAATCGGAAATTGGCACAACTTTCTTGAATTCTTTTTTTCCCCTACTCATTGTTTTCTTTCTTTGTTTTGTGATGTATCCTTACCACGCTGTTTGCTTTTTCTCTTGCTCTTACATGATGGTGAAGGAGAAAGTGAAAAAGGAAAATGGATGGAAAGAGAATAATAGTTAGAATTAGAGAGAAGGAAAACAAATACCAATATTAACTTAGAGTTGGAATTAAATTGGAATGGGAAAGAAAGAAAAAGAAAAGGCACTTTATAATCGGAAATTACCTTTCTTCAATTTTTTTGTTTTTGCTTTTTACTCTCTGCTTCTTTTATTTTTTGTAATGCAACCTTGCTGAGCCATGTGATAATATCATCTTGTTGTTTGCCTTTTTCTTACTATTGAATGAATGAGGGGTGGAGGAGGGAAAAAAAGAAGGAAATTAATAACCATTTAGAATGGGAGACGGACTAGACTAAGCGGTTAAGTAAGAAGAGAGTATAAATAGCAAAGAGAAGGCACAAAGCTGAGAGAATTAGCCATGGCCCTCAAAGTTTAAAAATTCACATAGATGACATGGTGATTCAACCTCTAACCTCCTGCCCCATTAATATCACTCATGACATGTCAACTATAGTCATGTACTTGTTAATTGGCCTAATTTCAAATGAAAAAAAAATTAGGGGAATTGTTACTAGTTTATGATTTTATAGTTTTAGTCCAATAAATTTTTGACTTGCATCTAATTTTGACCCAATTTGGTCGGGTCAAACATGTACCCAACCTAACTTAATTACCTACTAATCAAGCCTTTATTATATAATTTTAAACATAATCTTTCATTAACTCATTTCAATGAATGTTTATATAGTTAAGTTATATTATATTTTCGTTCTTAAAAAAAAAAGTTATATTATATTTTCTATATTGTAAAATGATACTGATTAACTTCACCAGTTTTCAAATAAAAAAGTTTTCAATATCGGATCTACTACCAACATTTAAGTATTTTATTTGTAAGTTCATTATATGTATTCTTTGTAATTGTTTATTTGTTCTTAGAGCTATATATTTTGTATAAGTACGGACTAATTCTTTTTTCTTTTGATTTTTTACTTCATTTTCTTATGTACAACCTTTCAAAAATTTCAATTTTTTCAAGTACAATTATATTTTTACTAACTTTCAACAAATAGACAAATAAACAAGAAAGTTTTCGGCAAAAATCTAATCCAAATGCACACTAAATTTAAATGTGATTTAAATTTATTTCATGTGATTTAAAGTGTTTTTTTTTTCCTTCTTTCTTGTAATTATTAGACTAGTAAACCATTAAAATTAATTATTGGAATATAAACTAAAAGATTTATATATATATTTAAATTTTTTATTTGATTGTTTCTTTATTTGTATTAACATAAATACAAGGAAAAAAAGGTGATAAAGTATGTTAAAAGGTTTTTTATTTATTATTTATTTTTACATGTGTATAAAATACAATTTTTTTTTTGGGTTGACCCAACCTATGAAGATGGAGTAAAAGTTATAGGAATATTACCCATTTTAGTCCAATAAATATATGATCATGACTTGATTGACTTGACTCAATATTATGGTTTCACTTTCAGTCAAACCTTGCTCTAACCCTCAAAACCTTAAACCTTATTCTTGGTTTTTAAAATAATTTGGTGCCTAAAACATTGAAACTGCCATGTTTGGACTAGAAACCAACAAAATTTTCAATTTTTTTTTGAGTTGTAATGACAAGTTTATATCAGAGGTTTGTTTGGTTAGACATTTTAGAAAATTAAAAGAGTATTTTAAAAGCTCAAAATTTTGTTTGCAACTACAACTCCTCATAATATTTTTACAAACGCTTATTTTAAACTCAAAACATAGTTTTCCAACAATTTATACAAACGCATCCTAAGTAAAATGTATGTTCTATAATATTTTAGACTTATCACCTTTAACTAATGTTGTTCCTATGAACACAAATTAATAAATAAAATGAAGCTCATAATTTACAAAATTTTACTTATAATAAAAATATTTTCGCAAAGTTGTATTTCATCTCAAAATAGAGAAAAAAAATTAGTAAGTTTTACTTTGTTGGTATTTCGACATATCTTAGAACATAAAATATTATTGTTATTGTTATCTATAGGATTAAGGATGACCAACGCGTAGACTACATTGACCTTTTGAAATTATATGCATCATTTGTAGGATATTTTATCAACCAAGGCAACAAAAATTTTAGGCATGTCTCCAAGATACAATAAGGCAGCCACCGTAGAGTTATTTACTAATTGCAAACAATTTTGGAACTCAACAAATTGTCAATTTTGAAGGAACTAAATGTGAACCTTTCCACCTAAAAAAAAACACATTAAAAAAAAAGAGAAGGAAAAAAGCTAAGTTTTGTTTAAAGAAATGTGTTGAGAAAGGATAGAGATGTATACCATTTCAATGAGACAATGCTTTTTCAAGTCTCACAAAATGGAATCTATTCCAAATAAATATGCTATGGTTCCTTACTTTAACAAGGTACATTGCTGTTATCTTATAGGTATGCACCATTATTGGTGCATTTTAATATTAATTATAAATATATGGCTAAATTCTTATAATTATGCAATTTATTTTTATTGAATTTTGTTGGTTTTGTGCAACAACATAAGCTTTAACATTAACAGTGGTAATTTGGGACTAGCGGAAGTGCATATACACAAACAAGAAAATAATACATGCATATGAGATAATGTGGTTCGGCTAATTCCATGCCTACATCCATGAGTAACGTCAACTAAAAACCATTGTCAACGAAATGAATTTCAACAAGATTAATCATCACTCACAACTCACAAACAACACTCACAAATCTCACCAATAAAAAAAAACCTATCACAAACACAAACTAGCTCATAAACTCAACACCCCAATATACCAAATTACTTTCTCACACTCACTCACAACAAACAAACTAACAACACAATCACGGGTAATCTTTTAACCTAAAAAAATATATATCAATTTTCTCTTAAAAGAATATACCAATTTTCTCCTTGAAGAAATTCCAACCCATTTTTGAAGTCAAGCTTTTTCCTTATCTTATTTATGCAATGGTTGGCACTCTTTTGTTTACATGTGAGCCAACCCACCTTAACACAAACCAGTTTTCTCATAAAGCTCCCATATTGCATCGAGTCCAAATCCTCTATACCATTTTTGTGTACCACTCTATGTTCCACCAATGACTTACCATGTGTATGATTGCTTTCCATTTTAAACTTCAGTTATTCTATAAAGAAAGTAAAATGAAAACATGACAAGTAGTAATTGGAGGAATATAGAGTGGTATACAGAAAGTGGTACAGAAGATTTAGACTCCATTGCATCGATAGATGCAATCACGTCAACCTTAGAACATGCTACATGATCAAATGTCTTGTCAATATCCTACTTTCGACTATTGTTTTGCTTGGACATGGCATTTTCCCTAATCCATCTTTTTTTTTCCCACATATTTTGACTTTAGGTTCCATTTGTTTGTTTAAAACCCCTAAATCACTCAAATTGATCCATTTGTACCCTGTATATGCAAAAGTTGCTAACTCACTCACATGTGCTTTATCATGATGTCCTTCGCCAATTTTTCTCAGGCCATTAGTGTAGCCATTCTTCGACCCTTGTCAAGCCATAGCGACTCTTCCTTGGTCATCGGCGCAGCCATTATCAAGCCTTTGCAACCTTCTTCTAGCATTCCTTCGAAGTCATCATCCCAATTTCCATAAATCTTCCTCTATTATGGCTGATCCATGTCCAACCAATCAGGTCACTTTCAAGAACATTTTCAAGGAATCATTTAAGATTTCTTTGAGGTATCTTCACAAACTTTATTCGTAACTCAATGCTTCATCAAACCTCTACCTTGAGTTTGAGGGGATGCTAAATAATAAAAGATTGATTCGATATGTAATGGGCCTAATGACACAAGAGGCCCAAATGTAGTGTAAAGCACATGTGTACATAATCTATCTCCAATAGATTCTATAAATACTCTATCTTTACTTTATCGTATATGAAAGATATAGCCGTGCATTATTTCAAAACTAAAAAAATGGATTGGTCCTCTGTACATTATATATGTAAACAATTTTTTTTTCCCGACTGCATTTAACTTCAGATTTCATCAATTGGATTTTGGTAGCATCATACTCCAAAAACCTATGTAGCACGGGTGCATTTCGGGACTCGGGTGCAGGTGAGGGTGGGACTCGGCAATTTTTGAAAAAGTAGGGTGTGGATGAGGTGAGACTCGGCGATTAAAAAATTATTAAAAATATTTTTATTTTTATTTTCTATATATTTTTACTATTAAAATATTTTTAAAAAACACATTATTATGCTTTGATTCACAAAACAAAGAAAGAAGAAGACAAGAAACACATTAATATGCCTCTGAGGTGAGAATTTCGGATTTTCCGGCCAGATTCAAGGCAGATTTCGGCCTTTTTCGGCATGTTTCGGCCGTATCGACCGCCGGCCGATATGAACCGATATGGCCGATAAGGCCCGATTCTGGCCGAATCAGCCCGATTTGGAGCGAATCAAAGCCGATTCGGCACGAATCGAGCTGAGTCGGCCCGAATCTGAGAGAAAAAAAAAAAAAAAACTCAGACACGGCATCGACGCGCGGGCAACCCCATCGGACGCCGCGTCCCGCATCGGGCCGTGTCTGACGCGGGTGCGGCACCCTCCCAGCCGCGTCCGTGCTTTCTAGCCAAAAAAATAGGATTAATAGATGTATCTTCTTTTGAACTTAACCAAACTCTTGCAACTAGAGGAATGGTTGATTGGATGAGCTACACGCTCAAGACAAGAGCCATAAAGACCATCAGCAGGTTTTCTGCAAATAATATTTGATTATTCCAATACTACCTAACAAAGAAGCTATTTCACTAAGAAGAAGAGTGTTCTTAATACCAAGGGATCTAGTAATGCTTGATATATAGCCTTCACATTCCATACCCTTAATGCCTTTTTCCATATCCTTTGTGGGTGAAACCACAAACCTATATCCAGCCCATATGTTATCATAAAAGGAAATGTGTAAAGAAGAGATCGAACAACCTTGCCTAATTTGTTCTGATCCTTGTTGAAGTAACATTCATGGACTTTGGAATTGAACTCTCAGGTAAAATTTACAGCCACCAATACTTCCAGTAGGCAAATGAAATGTACCATTTAAATATGTGGAAACTATAATGCTTTATTTATATGCAATATTAATTTTATCAGGGTTTCTTGTCAAACACGTAATTCATAGTAAGCAATACTTTGTATGTGCCCTTTCATTTTACATGGTTGATGATTGATCTTTCATTGTTGATGAGAGTGAAGCTATAGCCTCTCCAACTGTCAAGTAAAGGCTATCCGGTCTCATGAAATCCTGAGCTTCATCTGCCTTCAGGAGTTTTTCCATTACCTCACCCAGAGGATTCACCAATACAAGCTGTGAAGCCAATTAATAACAATTGAAGTATGAGACTATCAGCAACAAAAGGATATAAAAGAACCATATAAGAGATTTTATGCACTTGCCTCAACACCTTTCTTTTCCATTGCTTTTCTCAAAGCCTTGAAGAGAGAGACTCCACTTGTGTCTATAGCACTCACAGCTGATAGTGTAAAGATTATGTGTGTTATATTTTGTAAATTGCATTTGACTTTGTTCAATAGGCTTGAAAAAAAAATGATAAATTGTTGCTCCAGAATGACAATAACCACCATTAGTAGAAAGTGCTTATTGGCTGAAGTGAACAACATCAATTTGAAAACATAATTCTAAAATTGAACTCATTCTAAAATTAACTTTACCTGACATTTCCAAAATCACAAATTGGAGGCTTGACTGTTTTTTACTATCTTCTTCTGCTTCAAATTCTTCAATCCATCTCAAAATCCTTTGTTGTATAACAAAAAGGATTTGATCAAAATAACTACATAAACTGACTTGGTTTGTTAATATAAGATTATAGAGTAACAACCAACCTTTCATTGAGATATGTGATATTAGCAAAGTTGATGGGAGCTTCAATGCTTAAAATGAGGAATCCAGGGACTCTTACAGCTTCCTTGTAATGGTGCAGATTTCGATATATGTGTGTCCCAGGTATATTCCCCAACATCACTATTTTTGGCCTTGTAATTTGCAGCAGGATCTTGAAAATGGATAGTCCAACCTGACCATCAACATCATTGTCATTCTTGTTTGGTATACACGTGTGAGTAGAAGTCCCACGTACAGATAAAATAAATTAAAGAAGTTGGGGAACTAATATAACATAACGGGGCTGAATCCCATAACACGCATAACACTTGAGCTTTCGGGTTAAACAGTGTTCCTAGTCTCTCAAAGGTGTTATCTCCCCAACAATTATGTGTCTGTCATGCGTGCGATATAATTAACACTTTTTTAGATGCCTTCATATTTATACTAGACTACTAGTTAGACAGTGCCACATTCTTTACTGAAAGAAGATTTTAGATTAACTACTAAGAGTTAAAATGATGTCTAGTACAACATCCTAAGCCAATTCAATGAGCAAAGAAGATGCTTAATTGTGACACAAACCACAAAGCTAATCCAAAGATGATGTTTTTAAATAAGTATAGAACCTAACAATGTATTTTCTAGAAGTTGCAGAAACTTATACATACCGCAAAGGCAAGGCCATCTTGGACAGAGATGAAAATAACACCCAAGAATGCACATAACAATACGATAAAATCGAATTTGTCAACCTTCCAAATTTGATAGGCAGCTGGGATATCAATGAGACCAACTACTGCCGAGACTATGATTGCACCCAGTACAACATTTGGTGTGTATTGGAACAAAGGCATAAGGAGGAGAAGTGTCACCATAACTGTCACTGACATTACTATGTTAGAGGCTGCTGTTTTTGCTCCTGCATTGTGATTGACAGCTGATCTTGAGAATGCACCTGCAATTCAATGCTGTATTAGAAATATCTATTTTGATGTGAAGCAAAGTCTTGAAACTTTAGGAAAAAAGCTTAAGGAATAGGATTATCTTCCTCTTCATTTCAACTAAAATTTATTTCATGGTTAAGATTTTATTTTTTGAATTTGACAACATAAATAGTTTCAAGTTATTTAAATTTTATAATACTAGTATTCACTTTTGAATTATGAAGGGGTAACTATGCACCTGTTGTAACGTAGCAAGAAGTAGAGGAGCCAACAACATTCATCAACCCAATTGCTATCATCTCCTTATTTCCATCCACTTGGTAATCCTTTAAAGCAGCAAAAGTCCTTCCCACTGCAATACCTTCCTGTTCCCAAAAAAGTTATAATAACAATTAATGATGATATTTATATTAAAATGTAGTGTGTTTGGCACATTAATTATTTGTAGCAAACACCCTCTAGTCTTTTGTTAACCAATGAATTAAAGGGAAAAGTTAAAAGGCATTTGCTACTTCATTAAATGATTTTTTATTTTAAAAAAATTATAGAGTTAAATTATACACAAATATCAATAAAAGTACATGATTTTTTTTTTAAAGTATTAATAAATCATTATAATTTTTTTTTTCTTTTGAAAAATTATACTGCAATTTATAATTTAACATTTAACATTCTTTAACTTATAACAAAATCCCTCCTCTTACATAATAATAAGACTTATTAATTAAGGGGGGAAATGTTAAACAATACTTGGATTTTGTTAACGAATACCCTAAGAGTATTCATTTAAGAAATATTACGTTTATAAACTTTTTATGGGAAAGGAAAAAGGCAAGCAATCTAAGGTTATGTGTTTGGTAACAGTCTTTGTTTTCTATTTTTAAAAACTTGTTTTTGGAAATATAAAGAAAAACAATTTTCTTGTATTTTTGAAATCAAAAACATATTTGGTTAGTTGAAACTAAAAAGATAGTTTTTTGAAAAAAAAAAAGAAAATACTAAAATATGTTGTTACTAGAATTTGAATTCTAATGCTAATTCATTAAATGAGATAGATTCATTAAATTAAATGCATGTTTTCATTGACTTTTGAAAATTAGAAACTGAAAAAACAATTTTGCATGTTTTCAGTTTCCTTCACAAATTGAATTTTGAGAACAGTTTTTGTTTTTTGTCCATTTTGAGTTGCCAAATAAGTTTTTTCGTCTTAAAAATAGAAAATTGTTTTTGGAAACAAAAAATAAGGAGAAAAAACAATTATCAAACATATCCTTATTTTTTTTTTACAGTTTTTTATATTTCCATTAGAGTAATATTAAAATTTTCTTAAAATGATTTATTAACAAATTCTCTAATGATACTCATTAACCGAACACTAATTTTCACTTAAGAGTTTATACAGAGGACCATTAATTATGGGGAGTAACATTAAATAGAATGTTATCATTCCATAAATAAAAAAGAATAGACTTCATGAATTCTATCATTTATTAAAACTACATAGAGTAATAAAGAAAATTGTTCTGGTTATGTTGTAAGTCATGTAACAAATAAGTAACCGACAGAGAATCTTACAGTGAGGGATAAAATGCCAGTGACAAGCCCGGTTTTCATTACCAGCCCCAGGTGGCTGCCATGGAAGTGCAACATGTGCCATGAAGGTGGGTTCAATCCTTCTTGTAATTTTCCAATCTGCCAAACAGAACCAATCGAAAACTTTAGTAATGATAGTGAAACATTTTACTAGTTACGAACTTTTTCTGTTTGGGGGTATTCATAATTCATGCATGAACTTACCACACTGATGCCATGATTATTAGCCTTGGATGCAAAGACTAGGAGAGTTGAGACGATCACAGACACAAGTGGTGCTCCAGCTGAAACCCAGAACAGCTTTGGCCTTTTCATGCTCTGCATGGCAGGCATCTCGATCAATAGTAGTCAATTATTGATTTGTCAAAGAAAAATATTATATACCAGGTCTGAAGTATAATTATCGTACACTCTTTATTACACCACCATATATATACGGTCACATTGGCTTAAATTATATTTTAACAATGTGATTTTAATTAAAATAGTGAACATAATCTCACAATTTTAACTAAAATAGTGTTTTTCAAAATATATACGGAGCACAATAACAAATGTGTACGAATATTTTTCCATATGGGAGCAGCAATAACAAATATGTTAGAATATTTTTCCATATGGGTCAAGGATAGGGGCCATATTAACTTTTTTTTTTTTTTTTTTAATATGGCCCATATCCTTGACCATATTAAAAAAAAGTTTATATATATATATATACACATGGCCCCTGGACAAAAATGAAGAACAAAAGGTTCGTTAAAAAAAGAAGAAGAAGAAGAAGAACAAAAGAATAAAGATATTATACACATAGTAGTATAGGTCTAGACCATTCAATCAGGAAATAGCCAGTATCCAATATTGGACAATTAAGTTAAAATATGGTGTATAGTTAGGACAGTATGTACCTCAATAATTGGTAAGGCCTACCATAAAGAAAAAGAGCATATATAATTTGTGTCATTGTATAATGAGTCAGAAAAGAATAATAAAAAATCCGGAAATAAAATTTTTCTTTTTGATGAAAAGGACTAGCAATTTATATTAAGATGAAGATGAATTTCATACATGGTGAGTCAAAGCCGACTCAATGATAACTGGATTTTACCATAAATAAATTGAGTTGGAATATGATTTACTATTAGTCATGGTGCAGATTTAACAAAAGTTTATAATAAGTTGCGTACTAGTAGTCTGTTACAAAAAAAATTGCCACGCGGACTTAAACAGCTATTAATGCCACAAAAGTGACTTGATCTTTCTTTTTTTTTTTTAATTATAGGTTTTTATTTTTTATTTTTATAATTTAATTATTGGGTGGAAGGATTTTAATTCTTAACGTCTATGTTGGAAATTTTTTTTTTGAAAGACCATTATTTTATTCCCAATTAATTACTTAAGGAATATTTTTTTTCCAAAATTTTGAAAATATTCTAGATTAATGAATTAAATACAGAAAATAATGATATAATAATGAAATAAAATAAAAAGGAAGTACGTGAGTGTGTCAAAATTTTCAAAGGTCATAGTTTTAGGCTTAGTTTTTATTTTTGATTTTTTTTTTCATTTCATATAATTTTCTATATAAAACTATAATTTAAGCTCAACTTTTAAGAAAGCTATAATAATCACAGTGTTTAACTTTTAATAAAGTTATAATAATCACAATATTTCTTGAAGGCTTTGAAGAGAGAAAAGAGAGGCGTTTGAAGCTAATGAGAGTGAACATTGTAAAGGGTCAAATGAGAGTTTTTTTTTTATTTATTTTTTTTTATTTATTTTTATTTTTTATACAAGATAGAATTCTACTCTAACCTAATCTAAGTGTATATGTGTGTGAAACTCCCTCCTGGAGACTTGAACCCCGGCCCTTGCCCCCCACACCCCACAAGCATTTATACTTGTGAAGTAACCACCGCACCAAGGGTGCGCGGTGGTCAAATGAGAGTTATATTAAAACAGTTATGTTACTACAAGCTAGACTACAATCCAATAATTAATTGGAAACACAAATATACAAGAAGAGAGAGAGAGAGAGAGAGAGAGAGAGAGAGAGAGAGATTCATTTTGACGATCTTAGATCTAGAAACGTAATATGTTAAAATTCATTGTGACTCAAACCTCCCCTATTTAAAATAATCTTTCTCAAGATGGGACTCAGGTCAAATTATTGCTCAGCTTATTACTTAAGAGAGCACATGTGACTTTCTTGTCACAAGGTATGATCTAGCCACAAGATGTGACTTTCTTGTGACTTTCTTATTATCTAGCTACACTCCCAAGGTATGATTCCTATCCATAGAAAGCTACTATTAGTATTATCATGTTCAACTAGGATAGTCACATAAGGATAAGGTCATCCCACCTTACCTTTCTTATTCCAGAAAAAAGAAGAAAAAAAAGTACCTAATTAACCTTAAGAGTTAGGACAATTGTTGGAGATACGTATACTTTAGCAAATGTAGTGGTGTAAAAAATATGTGATTAAAAGATTAAATTTATCATATCTCAATAACTTAAATTTTTAGAACAAATAGCAATTTAATATGGTATCAGAGCAGAGCAGAAAATCATGAGTTCGATTTATGTCTCCTCCACTTGAGCTCACACGTGAAAGGAGTGTTAGAAGTATTTGATTAAATGATTAAATTTACCATATTCTAATAACTTAAAATTTTGGAATAATTTATAATTTAACAAATCATTCGAAATTTCGAATTTTCCCTTCCCCTCTCCCTTCCCCTCTTTTACGAGCCAAAACCTGTTTAATTTGGAACCTCTCCCTTCTTCTCTTTTTGAAGCCAAAACTTACTTATTTAATGTTTAAACATAAACATGATATGACCCAGTTAGCGACTTGTGCTAATTTATGCTTACAATTGAATTTTATAATACAAAAATAGGTCGGTTCCAAATCCACAATATTTCTACTTGTTTAGTTGTTTTAATTATTAAATTATGGGTTAAAATATAATTGTGTTATTATGTTATAGAATTCTTTTTGCTATAGAAAGTAGAAACCCTATGAAAACCGTCAACTTAATTAATTATTAAAATCTTTTTGCTATAAAAATCTAGATGGTACGTAGCTAGATATTTGCTACAAAGGGTTGAGGGAGAGAGAGATATCTATGCTTGGTCGCATTAGTCTTAAAACAATATTTTATGTTATGAGATGTATATGATTTGCTTTATCCACAAGATCAATTATATAATTGATTATTTGGAGGGTTTGAGCGAGAACTAGCTGCCGTGGATCAACAACTAATAAAAAAGTTTGCATCGGTATTAAAAAAATTGAACCAACTAAAAAAAACTCAATCATGGCAACAAATGACACGAGTTATACATGCATATTACAATCCAAACGAGTACGTGTACGAGTCTTTGCAATTACTATAACGTGAGCCATATATAGCCAAGACAAACTTCCTTTCGGTTTGCTTTTGCCTATGCTTTATCCCTAGGCAATTACTACCGCAATTGTGGAAGATATTTGAAGGTTTATGGGTCATATTTACTTACCAAGAAAAAAGGTTTTGGGTCATAGTATGACAGTAACTTATAATTTTCTTGTTGACCCCACTTGTGTGTATGTTTATGTTTGTGTTTTTCTAGGGAAAGTTTGTGATCCATGATTCCATGCAACCGTCAATTGTATGAACTATAAAATTGGTAAAAACAATCTATCATAATAAATACACATAGAGATCGAATCAATGAAATTATCCTCTACTGCATATTTTGTTTCATCATTTTTTTTTTGTGTGTGTGTGTGAAAATAAGTAATACTTGCAGAAAAAGAGAGTGAAGGGGAATAACGTACCACGTGTCTTGCCAATAATAGTAAGACAAGGAAGCAAAATCCCATGACTATAGTTTGCCATGACCACTGCAGGAAAACAATGAATTACATTAGTACCTAATGCATAAATATTAGCTGCAAAGTACCATGGTTTTAAAAGAAGATTTGAGTCACAACTTCTTGAATTTAGATTAACTCATTGTTAAATCGTTTATTTGCACATTTGTTGAAAGTACAACAATGAATATAGCAGCAAAATGAAAGATATTAACATTTTGATTTTAAAATAAAACTTGAGTCGTAAACTTAGATTAACTTTTTGTTAAAAAATCTATTTGCATGTTTGTAGAAAGTTGGTAATGAGATTTTAAAAAATTTTATTATTAAAATAATAAGAATTAGGATTATTTTTTATTATCAAACTCTCTCTTCTTATATTTATTATGCTAATTAGTGGCAGAAGTCAGAAAGTAACAGAAGGGAATATTACGTTCTGCACAATTCCCACTGTACTCTTTTTATTGTGTTGTTTATAAACTTTTATAAACATAAGATGATATGTAACATCAATACTGAGGTCATTTAGCACAGAATAGCAAAGGATTGATGGTGGTTGGCTGCTTGCATCAATTACCATAACAAAATTATACAATAAAAAAATTATAATAAACATGTACTATAATATAATGCTACGTACGAGTATTGAATAATTTATTTGGTATTCTTTTTTTTTTTTTTGAAAGAAATTTATTTGGTATTCTGAAAGTACAATGATATGGTATTATTGAATAAATTTGGAAAGTTTACTAACAAATAATCATGTCCTTTTTAAGAGTGTAATTAATGGTGTTATAATTATTAATTATTCCTATAAAAAAATGATTAATTATTATTTTTAGAAGAGTGTTATATATAATCCTGGTTAAGTAACTGTAGGCCTTTTCCAATATTGAATGTGTCAGTTAATTAGTATTGATTGATAAGAAAGTAATACTTCTTTTCTTTCTTTTTTTATTTTTTATTTTTTATTTATTCTTTTTTTTTGAGAAACCAGTAATACCTCTTTTCTGTTGTGGAAAACAGAGCTTAAAACAGGAACCAAACCCATTTGTTTGGTGAAATTAGTGATTCCAAGGAGGCTCTTAAGCTGTTGCAGAGAGACTATGATAGCAGCTCCAGCCATGAAGCCAATAAGAGTAGCTTTCGAAAGAAAGTCAATAATAAATCCAAGCCTGCAATTCAAACCAAAAAAAAAAAAAAAAAAAAAAACCAAACCTGCAATTAGTACAACTTTTCATTAAGGAAAGGAAAAAACTTTTTTTTTGGGGTGGAAAGATATATAGAAGAAGAAGAAGATGAAGAAAAAAGAGATCACCTTAATAATCCTAAAGAAGCTTGGAAGAGACCAGCAAAGAAGGTTGAAGAAAAGGCTAGTTGAAGAAACAAGAGGGGGTCATTGCTTGGAGACACTTCTTGCCTAAGCATGGATCCTAGTATAAGAGAAGCAATGGAAACAGGTCCTACTGCTAGGTCCCTAGAACTCCCAAGAACAGCATACACAAGTGGAGGGACAAAGCTGGAATCTTTATGTAGTGTAAAACCAACAAAAGAAAGAGGAGTGAGTCAGAAACAATAGAACAGTATTTGATTTAAATTAAGGTATAGAAGAAGTTGAAAAAAGGATATACATATACTCACATAGACCCACAATAGGAGGCAGATTAGCAAGCTTAGCATAACTGATGCCCTGTAAAGAAAAAAGGGTCATAAAGGAAACAGGTTCAATCAATGCATGGCATTTCATTATTTCACTTTAAAAAGCTCAGACTAAAAAAGTATGAAATGAAAGGAAATGTGAAAAAGAATATAGCAAGTGAGATGAGTAACCTGGGGAATGGCTAAGCTAGCAATGGTGAGACCAGCAACAATGTCAGATTTGAAGAGTTTGAGGCTGTAATTAGGACCCCATTGAAGAATAGGAAAGATATACTGAGCTCCAAGTATTAATTTCTTCTTCGTTGGTTGGCCTTTGAATTGGCGCAAAGGGTCATCAGGGAAAAAGGTTTCCTTGAGTCTGATCTTCAGCTTCTGTAAGGTGCTCATAGGGGGTGGTGTTACAACCTTGTGTGCTTCCATGGCTATTTCCAAGCAGTGAGAGTGCATGGTACTAGCTTTGGCTTCCATTGGAAAGAAAGTGGAATGTTTTTTTTTGCTAAGAGAAAGTGGAATGTTTTTTTTTGCTAAGAGAAAGTGGTATGTTTTACCTTTGATCAAATCCGAGCTAGCTTGCAAGCTCTCTTTTTATGTGAGTCTCCACCCCATCAATCAACCTTTCCAAGACCGCTAAAATACAAAGCAGTAGTAATACTTGGCTACTATATACACACACAGATAGATATATATATATATATATATATATATATATGAGATTTTATGTTAAGGCTTATCAAAATAGCAATGTTGTGGTAGTTGAGGCCACTTACTTTTTGGGCACGTTGACGGGCCTTGTCTATGGAAATTGGTCAATTTGGCCACATATGATTGGTTATGAAGGGTTGCCGCTTGTTGAGTTCTCAAAAATCATTAAGAAATATGCACACAAGGTAAATAGAGGGGAAGAGGTGTGAACAACATTGAAGGTACATAAACCAGTGTGCCATGGAATTAGTTGTGTGGCATTTGTTGCTAACCAGAAAATGGAATATTTTGGTCGAATATTCCCTCCTTTCTTCAGTTCTCTCTCATTAAGGAATGGTGGTTCACTTCTCTAGGCTGTTTATGAATTTTATGAGGATGGTTTTAGTGTTAAATACAGATCAGAAATGGAAGAGAGAGGGAGAGAGAAAGTGAAATCTAGTCGGTGTTATGTGATGCTAAGGCAGTACCTTTATGTGGATAAACCAAATCATATATATGTCATAACATAAAGTATTGTTTTAAGACTAATGTGACCAAGCATATGCAACCACATGGCAGTGATATGCCACAATACATGCATGACCTAACTTCTTACTCAAACCCTCATATACAAACTTTTTCACATTTGGCATATGCTGTTATAAATTATGTATAATAATAAAAATAGTGTTAATGATAGATTCATGAAAAAATGATATTATTCCGATCACAACATACCATATTAGCAATATTGAAAAATATTGTGTCCTATTCATGAAAAATATACCACCTCCATAGTGCTATGTTGGCTATGAGTTTGAGAAGATAAGAATTTGCTTATTCGGTGTAGAGGTGCCAAGGCTATGGCGGTAACCATTTTAATATATGTGGAGAAGTATTGAGTTGAGAGTACATGTCACTGGCCAAAATTGGAAATTAACACCATTTGCCAAATAATATAATTAGTAGGCACTGTTTTCAAACTATATTTTTTATTAACATTTCAAGTTTAAAAGACTCGATTTAGGGCTTATAAATCGAGTTTCAAATATTCGATTTCCATGGTTTGATCACGTCTGGTGTGGTATTTTTTCCACGTGGTGACCACCTGGAAATCGAGTCTCCAAGACTCAATTTATAAGCCCAACCTACATATTCAGCCTCCTTACACTACAAACCATTCACCCCACCCCACATTTTCATCAAACCAAAAACCACAGAACCCACCAAAGAACCCACAGCCGCCCGATCTAGCCAGACCATGCCACCACAACACGAAACCTAGGTCGTGTGACCCAGGCAGTGCAACCTAGGCCACGTGACTTAGGGATTAACTCGGCGAGGTGAGGTGAGCGACTTGAGACTTGAGAGACTTGAGACTTGAGCGACCCAGGCATGAGAGACTTGAGACTTAACATTTTTTTGGTTTATAAATCGAGTCTTACAGACTTGATTTCTAGGTGGATGCCACGTGAAAAAAACGCTACATCAGAGGTGATCAAACCATAGAAACCGAGTCTTTGAGACTCGATTTATAGGCCAAAATTGAGTCTTTAAGACTCAAAATGTTAGTAAAATATATACTTTTGCGACCGTGCCTACTAACTATATAGTTGGAAAAATGAGCTTAATTCCCAATTTTGGCCACATGTCACGACTCTCTGTCGTGAGCAATTTTAAAATTTTGGTTTCTATTTCCCAATCATTAGCAGACTTTGTTTGTCTTTATCATTGAAATATGTGTGAGTTAGCTTACCCATATATGTGTATATATATATATATATATATATATATATATGCCTTAATATGCCCTAATGCACAACAACATGTTGAATTCCACCCAATCGACTCATTTAACTTGAATATAAAAATCATTTGTTCTATATTGAGTGTTGAACTATTTTATGTTCTATTAATCATTGTCTGTCAAGTTGTCACACATCCCTTCTTCTTCTTCTTTTCTTTTTTTTTTTTTTTTTTTTTTTTTTTTTTTTTTTTTTTTTTTACCATTGTAAAGTATATATCCAAACATCTGGAATTTTGATAACATAATACAATTTACAGAAATAAAATAAAATAATTTACAAAATATAAAGTAGAACATTAAAAGTGAAATAAAGTTTTTTTATTTTATTTTATTTGTTTTTTAATATTCGATATATATACATTTGATAGCCTCATACTTCATTTATACTTAAGGTTAATGATTCAACAAGATAAGTGGGCCTTGCAATTGTCATAGCCTTAAAGGTATCATATACTTTTCCTAGCAAGAGTTCCATTAAGATTCTCTTACAATGTTTTCATCAAAAAAAGATTCTCTTACAATGTGATTTTTTTTTCTTTCTATTCTTTTTCTTTTTCTTTTCCTTACTTATAATTTAAGAATGAAGAGAAGAGATAGGAGAAAATATTGGGAAGGAAAACCATCATTTGTTTTAGAATGGAATGTCATGGGAGACGTAAAAGTGAAAGTGAAGAAGAAAGAATATAGATGATTTTTTTTTTCAATGAAAAAAAGATGCTTGTCATCATTTATTTGATTCAAGCCACTCAACGTTCTAAAATGAGAAAGTTTATAGATTGTTTCATGATAGGTAAAAATAATAATATCAATAGTGGATTTAAATAAGAACCAAACTTGTTAATTTAACTAATGTGAAATTTTTTTGTGCTTGCACACATTGCTCTTCTAAAATGGGCCATTGTCTATAGGAGCAATGCTAGTGCCACAACTTGCCCATGTGGCGAGTTGTGGTTAGTGGAGGGGTGATGGTGGGTCCATGTGGGGACACGTCTCCACCAACCACAACTCGCCACATGGGCAAGTTGTGGCATAAGTTGTGGTACCAGAATTATCCTTGTCTATAGTAGTTCAGTACCAATTGCAAAATCAGATTGTGGTTGCTGCCAATTTGTGCTTGTGTATAATTATTGCCATGCATATTATGGGTTTGGACCAATGTGGAAAATCCATGTGAAAAACAAGCAAGATTGGTCTTAGTCTGTTGGTGACATATGCAATAGAAGATGGCTTCTTTGATTTAGCATTAATCAATTATGAAGTATAAGACTCTAGTCTTATATAAGAACAAAGAAGCCATACCAATTATTTTATGTCACAGAGCACCTTCTAGTGGATATCATTAGGAAATAGGAAGTAGGAGAAGTCTTGAAGTTTTTGTCTAATTAAATGAGAGTTAACCATCCAATTCATTTTGCTTAGAAATTCAGACTTGTTCAATCTATAGCTAAATTAGATCTTAAGCTATCCCAATTGAGAGGTCTGAATCTGATAGGAGGCTTATAGACCAGGACCTTCAGGGCTTCAGACTAGTCAAGGTCAAGTAACACTACAAGTAGCAACTTGTAGGAATCTACAATTGAGAGAGAGAGAGAGAGAGAGAGAGAGAGAGAGAGAGAGAGAGAGAGAGAGAGAGAGAGAGAAGAAGAAGAAGAAAGAAGAAAATGTATAAAGAAAAAAAATTTTGGATTCGAATCCATTGATGGAAACTTTTCTTTATTTCTTTTTCTCACTTTTTAGGTAGAAGAACACAATCGGTATTGGAAATTACTTTTTCTGTTTTGATAGGCACCAAAAAAAAAATATATATATATATATATTAAATTACTAATTTGGCCATTTAAACATGTTGGACAAATTTTTATTAATTTTTATTTTTATTTTTATTTTTGTTGAATGGTCGAAAACATGTTGGACATTTAAACATGTTGGACAAATTACTATGTTTTAACTTTTAACTACAAATGAATTAGCAAAAAGTATAAAATTAAAAGAAGAAATGAGCACTAGAAAAAGAAACATTGGGTATAGTCTTGGAGGAGATTCTAGCACTTTACCCTTATTTTTTTAAAAAAATTGGCAATATTCCCTTGTTTACAAACTATATAGGGGCGTGCCCCTGTTTCGATACTCGATTACTCTAAAATCGAGTTCAATTAAATACTCAATTCATAGAAAATCGAGCTATGCCCAATCAAACTTTAAAAAAAAAAAAAAAAAAAATTTGCATGAAACTCGACTTTCGGGAAATCGAGTTCCATGCAAAAAAAATTTTATAAGTGTGATCGCCCCATATTCAGGGAGCTTTATAGCAGCGTTTTTAAACCCTATAGTAACGTTTTAAAGCCCTATAGCGGCGTTTTCATGCAAATTTTTTTATGAGTGTCATTGCTCCCATAATGAGGGAGCCCTATAGTGGCGTTTTTAAGCCTATAGTGGCGTTTTTAAGCCTATAGTGACGTTTTAAAGCCCTATAGCAGTGTTTTTGAACTCGACTTCCCTAAAATCGAGTTCCATGCATTTTTTTTTTTTTTTTTTTTTTAAGTTTTATTGGTCATAACTTGATTTTCTACTAATCAAGTATTTCATTGAAACTCGATTTTAAGGTAATCGAGTATCGAAACAGGGGCATATTCCTATATAGTTTCGAAATAAGGGCATATTGCTAAATTTTTAAAAAATTAAGGGCAAAAGGCTAGAATTCCCCAGTCTTGGAACTAAACTATGCTTTTAATTAATTACATATAAATTAGCAAAAAGTAAAAATAAAAATAAAAAATTAAAAAAAAAATCGTGGGCGGCAGGATTCGAACCTGCGCGGGCAAAGCCCACATGATTTCTAGTCATGCCCGATAACCACTCCGGCACGCCCACCTTGTTGTTCTAATTTGCAACCGACATGTAGTAGATAATAGATATTATGGAACTGGTGAGCCTATTATTGGACCAGAGAAGGACCCACCAAGTGTATATCTCAAAGTAAAGTGCAGGAGGGGCACAATAGTGACATTTCATTGGAGGAACACACTTTCTATAAAGAAGAGATTATACTTATAAATCCAATGAGAATTAAATAAAAATAACAAAAAAAAGGTCGGTCAAGAAAAATCATTATACGACTATCACAGGAGCTGATTAATTATAAATAATAAAGTTACATGATAAAGTGCCAAATCTAATGGGAAATAGACAAGATTTGGATCTCTAACATGCTTGGCAAGTTGCAGTTCTGGAAGTGAAAGTAGGAAACGTGCATCTTGTCTTTGATCATCTAAGAACTTCATCAAAAGAAAAATGATAAAAGAATCGAAAAAATAATAGAAAACTTGCAGACTTGAGGGTTTTTTATTTTTATTTTTTTTCTTTCTAAAATATGCTAATCACAAGATTTTAAATGTCTCACCGTATACTACATAATAACATATTATCATGACCGTTTTAATACAAAAATAATTATGAACGCAATTTTTTCCCTTTTTAAAAAAGATCAAGGACAAGTGATGAAATTGTTCTCAATATAATGGGGGACAATCACATAATCCGTCCCGCCAATAAAAAGAAGCTATTTTCTATTAACATATAATTACAAATAGTTCATACTTCATAGTAGTTGAAACTCATATATAATAAATTATCGCGGAGGGTATCTCTTTGTTTTTATTCCAAACTTTGTGGAAATATACTAATGTCTTTAAATTTCAGAGGATTTATGTCAAATAGTTGCATCTTCAAAGAGACAACGTAAAGAACAGTTGATTGCTGTGGGAATACCGAGTTGATATCACACAAACGTGCTTAGGAGTCAACCCTCTAAAATGTATTTTATTCTTATTGCAAAATTATCAATAATTCTGAAATCACAACAAATCAGGCAAAGGAGGATAATGATTAAACTTTTGTCAGTATGTGAAAATTTCAAGGACCAAAAAAATGAATTCAAGGAGGCTTGGAATTCTATGACATGAGGCATGTAAGTGAGTGGTTAATTGTCACACCATAAACATGCAATATGTCTCTTATAATGATGGTTTTAGCTACCGATTAATTTTCTATCTTTTTGGTAAAAGCAAATCATAGTTATCCAAGCAAGCATATCTCTCTGAACAAAAAAGGTGCTAGAAATTATCATCTAGACTCAAGTGAGTATTCTATTTAAAATTTGTATATTAAAGCAAGAACCTGCATGAAAAGTAAGCGCAACATAATGGTAAAAAGGCACTGCCTTTGTCTTTACTTTTAGAAGATAATAAGCCACTGTCCAACATTCTTTTTCTTTCACCAAGGTGATATAAATGGTCCTAAGCAATTACAGGTTTCCTTTTTCTACGGAGTCCTTTTGAACCACAAAGAAAATATGCTATTGGGATGACAAAGCGATGAATGATGGTGTAAGAAATGTGGTCCTGTGAATGTCAACCATATTTCAAAAAGTCGATGAATATGTTAAAGATCCTTTTTGTGGTAGAAAAAAAACAATTTGTGGAGATGAGGAACATTTGACACATGCTTTTGCTAAGCTCCAACAATTTGAAGCCATGACGTGTGTAATTGCATAGCTTTGCTTTTTACATTGTTAATGGAGAATGTCACATAGTTAAAGATGCTAATGTCACATTGCTAACTTTGCTTTACATTGTTAAAGGAGAATGTCACATTGTTAGGGACTAAGGGTGTTGTTCTTTTCATGGTCTGCACAAGAAGGTATTACCATTACATTCTGTTTTCATTTCAAATTTGAACTTTGTTAGAGATTGCAATGACTGAAGCCTAATTACATGCCTAATGTTTGAAATTTATCACTGAAAAGATAATATATTGACTAAAATTTTAGTGATAATAGATTGCAGAATGAATCTAAACACTATATATTAGGATCACTAAAAATCTTAACCTCAACAAGGTAAAATATTTTTAAAAACTCAAGAAATGAACAAAAATTATATACAAGTCCCCTAAGTAATAGAATTTATCTAAACGAGGACAATTGAAAAAATTAAAAAAGGACAAAAATCGGCTGTTGTGTTATTAATTTTATCATCCTTGCTAACTATAGGAATTAGGTACATGTTAGTTGGAGTTACCAATAGTCAGCTATGAAATGAGTAGTAGCAATGATCAAGTAAATTTTGGGTTTTAACTTATTCTACTGCATAGTACATGGGGTTGAAACTTGAAAGAATATTTTTCAGCTAAAGAGCATTGCTCAACTTTTATTGACAGTCTAAAGTAAGGAAAGGGAATTCAATTTATCTCTAGCATGATCAATGGCACCCTGCTGGACCACTATATTCGAAATATGACCATAGGGTCTTGTATAATTCAGCAAGTTCACTGCAAGCTAAAGTATGGACAGATTGATGGTATCTAGTGTGTGATAAAAGAGAGATGTGGTTATGGCCTCCAGCTAGATAAAATGATCTGGTAGAAATTCAAAGTAGGATCCCTAACTTTGCATTATGCAATTGTCTAGTTTCCTCCCAAAACCAGTAGTTTCACTTCTTCCAAGACATGGGTCCGTTTGGATTGAGCTTATTTTTGCTGAAACTGAAAACTGAAACTAAAAACACTGTAGCAAAATAATTTTTAAATGTGTGAATAGTATTGTGGGACCCATTTTTAATAAAAAAGTGGCTGAAAAGTGGAATGTGTGGGTCCGTGAACAGTGCATCCGTGCACTGTTCACAGTTGACTTGGTCATATTATGCGGCTGCAAAAAAAAAAAATCAGAAAACGCAGACGCTGGATTCATTCGAATCCAAACGGGCACGTAATGCAAAGAAAGTTGCCTCAAGTAACTGATAGAATCTAGTCTGGTTTAGCATAGCTATTTCTCAGCATTCTTGTATTTCTTGACTTGACAATAAATTCTAGCACATGGAAAATTGTCTTATGTACTCACTGCAGAAGTTAGCTTGAGAGTTGCAACCATATTTTCTTTGAATGCTTCTTTACCAACCGAGTATAGAAGACTGTTTTCAGCACATGTTTGATCAAGATAGATGTAAATGATTGAATGAAAAGTTCAATCAAGCAGTAAGCTCTTTGAAGGTTAAGAGTCTTAATGTTAGGCTGCAACCATGTAGTTAATCTGGCTAGACCAAAAATGTTTGAGTTCAAAAAAGTGGGGTAAAAAGTCAAGAGGTTTTGGTCCAATCAGTCATGGCTCCTGTTAGATTCTGATTAGATACAATGAAGAGAGTACCCAAATCTATTAGGAATAGATTTCTTTGTACCATTTGGAATATCTGTATTTCCCTTTTTTTTTTTGGAATCAGGTTTGCTAGTTAGTTGAAAAGGTTGTAAGCTTTTTGTTGGTTGAACTTTGCCTATTCTCTCAAAGAAATTAATATTGAACACATACTTTATCAGAGGATTAAGTAACTTACAAATTACAATGCAATTGACAGAAGACCCCAAAAGGCTATCAACAGAGCATTACTAGAAACAACAAAACACCAAAACCAAACAAAAGAAGTTCCATGACTTTAGGTCTGATCGTCCAATGCGCATCACAATAAATAATCAAAGGTGATTACGCAATAAAAGTTGTGAGGTGCGTTGCTTACATCAAGTAACTGGAGAGGACATCAGCAACCTAACCTACTTAGTGCAATATGTATTCATGAAGTTTGAATTTTCATATTAAATGGTCAAAGGTGATACCGTTTCAAGATGTGGGGTTCTTTTCCTTGTTAAATTTGCTATCAATTTACCACAAAATGTTTACAAATTAA
The DNA here is from genome assembly GCF_932294415.1 of Quercus robur. Taxonomy (NCBI): domain Eukaryota; kingdom Viridiplantae; phylum Streptophyta; class Magnoliopsida; order Fagales; family Fagaceae; genus Quercus; species Quercus robur. Next base: position 1,860,832 of record NC_065534.1, on the reverse strand, counting down.
CATAACAATGAATATAATTGATGTTAATTTCAAATCAATAACATAATAATTAAATTTCTGAATTATTTTTTTGTTTTGTAATTAAAAGTTGACACACCAAATTTGTACTAAATGTAGCATCACCCTTTTTAATACATTGGTGCATAATGGTATTGGCAAAGAAGAAACTTGCTTCCTTGTAAGCTTACCTTTTTTTTTAATGTCGGATCACTGGCAGAGCATAAAAATAGCTTCTCATACTAATAGTGTCAAAGTGTCAATTGTGTGTATCTCCAACTTTCAAGCCTTGGCCCTTGAGTGGTTGTGTTTGACTAGGAATTGAAGGGGTTTGAGTGCGCGTCAAATAATTAAGCATGTCACAGACCATAAGCTGATTTGCCTCTTGTTTAGCACTCAGCAGTGTGTGCCACTATCTTCTAGTCTTATTTGTTAATCAAGTAATAAATTAAAATATCAATTTTTGGTGTGCTTTTTGGGCTTTAACTGGTGTTGAGTTGAGTGTGCCTCATATCTAGAAACACATATTGGTGCACTTCCACTTATTTGCTGAAAGTGATATAGATTATATAACTCAAAGAAAGCTGCAACTATTAGCATATTTGGTTTAGGACAAAACTTAGATATGCTTCCATATGTATTAGATTCTCCAACACATAGTGTATTGACCAATGCAACAAAAAATATATTTATATACCTTTTAGTTACAACAATTTTCTACCTCACTAAAGACTTTAAACAAATAAACCAATAAGCTACCAAAAATTTAAGTAATTAAGTCTATCCAAACTAGCATTTAGTGATGCATAAACAAGAGAACAAGTGCCACTGTTGGTCTAGTGCGTGGTGGTAATGATATATTCCCCCTCTTGTCAAGTGTAACTATGTCAGTGAAATTCATTCATTGGGAGAAAAAAAAATTTATGTTAAGTGGAAGTTTTAAATCTTATTTTTGAGTTTAGGCAACAATGGTTGAAAAGGGGTTAGGCAAGCAGAGGGCAATCCCTGTTGCTTAGCCCAATAACCCAGGCCGTTGGCGCTTTACTCAGGAAGGCAGACCATTGAGGAGGTTGTATTATTCTGGCCCAATGCTAGCTGGGCCCCTTTATGGCAAGTAACATGCTAATCTACTCATATAAATATTATTATTCACAAATAATTTGATAGTTGTGGGTGTTGTATTATTATTATTATTATTATTATTATTATTATTATTAATGATAATTTAATAGTTGGAGGTGGGAGGATTTGAATTCTAGATATATCCAACTATGTTGGAAATATAGATAACACCATAACAATTGAGCTATAAGGCTATTGGCAAAAATATTATTAAAAAAAAAAATATATATATATATATATATATATATATATATACACACATATATATAAGGAATTAGTCTCAATTTTTAGAGAGATTAGTCAATTCCCTGTCCATAAGACACTCTGAAGACTCCATTGATCATAGTATGATGAATGAAACTTAAGACTTTCAAGTTTACGACATGTCCTTTAAGTCCATTAAACTCACCACCCAAGTGTTTTCAAATGGATAAATAGAACACATCTTTAAATAATACTATAAAATTTTCTAGCCATATCATAATTCAAGATGAATCTATAATATCTTACATGTACTTTGGTACCTGTGAATAGTTGTAAATTAATCCCAAAAAAAAAAAAAAAAAAAACTCTCACTTTCAACTTACAACGATCCCTTGGAAAAACAAACACATGATTATGATCATAATTCATAAATATTTCAGCGAGAACTAGCTGCCATGGATCAACAACTAAAAAAAAAAAGTTTGCATTGCTATTAAAAAAATTTGACCAACTATACCTCAATCATGGTTCTACTTCTACCTCATTGATAATTGGCCACAATATGAACATAGGATTTTTTGCAGACATCTCTACAATAACTTCAGGAAGAATCATCCTAGTGTTCTTATTAGAGATATATTTTGGAGAGAAGCCAAAGCAACATATAAAGAAAAATATGATTGGGTGATGGATGAACTTAAAGAAATTGATGTTGATGCACACAATTGGTTGCAAGCTCATTCAGCAACAATATGGGCCAAACACATGTTAAGGGGGATGGTTTAACTAATACAATATTGAACAATATGTGTGAAAGTTTCAACAACAGAATATTGAAATTCAGATTTAAGCTTATAATTAGCATGGTATGAATCTTTTTATTTACCTACATTTAGTCAGATTCAATTGTTTAGGTGAATTTAATTCATTATTTGATTGTATTTGTATGTGATTGGAGCTTGAGTGCATCAAGTTATATCTAATGACTAGGTTTCAAGAAAATAGAGAGAAGATTATGAAAGTTGAATCAAAGATATGACCCAAAGTTAAGAAGAGGTTGCATAAAGAAAAAATGGCATGCAGTAGGTGGCTTCCTTGTTAGACAAGACAGACAAAGTTTGAAATAAAATATGCTCTGTAAAGCTTCACTGTGTACTTAGTTGTATCACATTGCAGTTGTAGGAAGTGAGATATAACTGGCATATCATGTTCCTATGCAATTGCATGCATATTTTTCAACAAACAAGATACTGAGCAGTGTGTTAATAAGTGTTTCCAAGTCTCTACATACAAGGCCTGCTATGAGCTAATCATAGCACCTATTAATGGGTAGAATGTGTGGAGACCCAATGGTGTCCAACCTATATAGCCTCCCATCAAAAGAAGACCTCATGGTAGGTCTAAGAAGAAAAGAGCAAGGGAATCTAATGAACCAAAAAGTCGTAAACCTAGTATCTCCAAGCAATGCAATGCCTGTGGTAAATTAGGTCATAATAAAAGAAGTTGCAAAGTGAGGTTGGAGGGAACTCTTCACTATCAGGCACCACAAACAAAACTAGTATAACTAATAAGGTAAAATATTAACATATGTGTGAATTAGTTGCTTTTACTTTTCTTTTTCTTTTTTCATTTTTTTTTATAGAAAGCAATTGCAGACATTTTTGGTTGTGAGTAAGGGTGACATTGACATTGTGGTGTTTTTAAAACTTCAAGAACTAAATTGAAACAATTGATGCTTGTGGGTTCAAGGCCTAATGGTTGCATCTAATTGTGTAAAGACTAAATTATAGTTTATGTGATACTATATGTCGAATTTACATGTAGCTTGGAATTATGAGTTTGTATTTGCAGGCTTATGCTGCTGCTAGGACAGTGAATCAGAATTATGCAAACCTTCTATTGATGCTTTAATTTGCGCCTCCATTAGGCTTGTGATGCCCATTCCTTGTCAGATTATAATTCTGACTCTGTTGGAAAAGTTTCTGTTGAAATGGCTAAGAGACTACCTTGGGATATGCTGATTAATTTATTGAATTGCTTGGAGACTTCCTTTGCCATTTGTCGTGTAAGCAATGTGAGTTTTCTTAAAATGGGATACTTTGTTTTTTTCCCCGATTTCCTGCAATTTTGGAATGCAACTTGTAAGAGCTTGTTGATGTAACTCTTTGCACGGGAAACACAGTCTAAATGTTGTCATTATTGATATGATTTTTACAAGTTTACTTCCAAGAGCATATAAATAATTAGATATATGAGGGTGTTCTAAATTTGTATTGACTAAAATAGACTTTTTGCCCTTAAACTTTGTGATAGTTTTCATTTTGGCCCTTTTGACTTGGTTTTCTATTTGGCTCTTGACATTTATTTTGACCATTCATTTTAGCATTTCATGGAAATGAAAATTTTGAAACGTAAAGGGCCAAAGCAGAGAACTGGATGAATCATCAAGGCCAAAATGAAACTTTGGAAACTTAAAAGGCCGACATGAAAATGAATCAAACATGAAGGTTGAAAATTTTGAAATTTGAAGGACCAATATGAAAACAACCCTAAATTTTAAGGGCCAAAAGTTGTACTTTTGCAATTACTCTTTTGTTTTTATATCAGGATGTTTTCATCAACTAAATTAAGTATGAGCTAGTTGGATAAATGTTTATGACATCCTATCTTGGGAAGCACTTCAAGTAATGGGTTTGATGCAAGAGCAACAAGGAGGATGTAATTAGTTATCGATAATTCTGAGATTTAGAAATTTTAGTTTTCTATTTTTAGTCAGTAAAGGGTATTTTAGCAACTTAGTAAAATTTAGAAAAGCACATATTTATGCTTTGTTAGTAAGGGTTGGGCTTGTTTAATCACTGGGCTTGATTAGAGCCCTAGATAACTTTATGATTGATTATTGCTGATAATTATAAAAAAGTTTATAATAGGTATTAATTCTCTATTGTTGGTTTTTTTTTTTTTGAAATGAAACTTGCTGATAAATAGAAGCAAGACAACACTCTTCTTTAGTAAATCCACTCCGGATGCTACTAAAGAAATTATTAGAGGCCTACTGGGTGTAGGAAATTCAGCATTATGAGAAGTATTTGGGCCTTCCTTCTTTGGTAGGAAAATGCAAAAAAGCTAGTTTTAGCTACACCAAGGAAAAGGTGTGGAAGAAATTGCAAGGGTAGAAAGGAAAATTACTATCACAAGCTAGGCGGGAGGTGTTTATTAAATCGGTTATTCAAGCGATCCCTTCTTTTGCTATGGGTTGCTTCAAAATACCGATAGGACTATGTAATGAAATTGAAGTGTTGATTCGAAAGTTTTGGTGGGGTGAAAGGGGAAATAGGCAAAAGATTCATTGGCTCAAATGGGATGAAATGACAAAATCAAAAATGGTGGGTGGAATGGGATTCAAAGATTTGGCAATGTACAATGATTCACTTTTGACAAAATAGGCATGGCGACTTTTGACAGATAAAGACTCCTTGTTCTACAGAATTTTCAAAACAAGGTTTTTTCCTCATTGTACCATCATGGAAGCGGAGGAATCGAGATCAAGCTCTTACGCATGGAAGAGTATCCTCCATGGCAGAGATGTAAGCCTCAGGGGGGGTAAGTGGCACATTGGGAATGGAAAAACAGTCCAAATATACAAACAAAGTGGTTGCCTCAAAAGAACCATGGTATGATTATGTCTCCAGTGGTGGAAACAATGGAGGAGGCAATAGTAGATGTCTTAATTGACACAGACACGAAACAATGGAATAATGCCATATTGGAGGGCCTCTTCACCCCTCAGGAAGCTGAAATCATAAAAAATATACCCCTTTCCTGAAACGAAACGGAAGATAGTCTCTACTGGCCTTTATCTCATGATGGTAGGTACACTTGCAAATCAGGATACCGCTTTCTAAAGGAAGAAGCAGAATCAGCTCTTGTAAGGACACAGGTTGCCTTTGAAACCCAGCTGTGGAAGAAGTTATGGATGCTTGAAGTTCCGAACAAGGTCAAGAACCACGTATGGAGAGCGTGTCGTGACTCATTGCCCACGAAACAAAACCTGATGCAGCGTACTATCATCACAAACGCTCTATGTGATCGGTGCAAACAGCTCCCTGAGACTACATTACATGCAGTGTGGACGTGCCCCAAATTGGATGAGGTCTGGACAGGATCGGATCAATGGAGTTTTATGGACTTCAAAGAGCTGCTCTCATGGGTGATACAAGAATAGAAGAATGCGGAGCTATTTGCAATGACGGTGTGGTCGGTCTGGACTCAGAAAAACCAAACTCGACTAAATAAGCCACACAGCACGCTGTCTCAAATTGCTTCCTCGGCAAGGGCAAGATTGGACGAGTTTATTGCAGCCCAGCCCGTTGCAAATCTACCTCAGCGCAACCCACGTGTCTCCTGGCAGCCCCCTCCCTGTGATTTGTATAAAATCAACTATGACGGTGCCACTTTCGAGCATGAGGGAAAGTCTGGGATAGGAGTAATTATTGGAGACTCACATGGGGCGGCCATTGCATCTCTGTCATAGCTGATTCCCCGTGCTTACCAGGTAGCAGACATGGAGGCAATTGCAGCTACCAGGGCACTGGAATTTGCAAGGGAAATTGGGATTACTGATGCCATTTTGGAAGGAGACTCTTGCCTTGTCCATCATGCTTTAACAAGGGGTGAACAGTCCTTGTCTCCGTTTGGGTTGTTGGTGGAGGATTTAAAGTTTCTTCAACTAGTTTTGTACGTTACTTTACTCTCATACAAAGAGAGAAGATGACAAGGTAACTCATGGATTAGCTAAACATATTATTCATGTTTCAAATTATGTAGTGTGGATGGAGTCTATTCCTCCACTTTCTTATATATGTTGTATTTCAAGTTGATTTAGCCAATATTTTTCAATAAAAGACTTGACAAGCCGGATTCTCAAAAAAAAAAAAAAAAAAAAAAATTGCTAATTTTCTTGATTATAGTTTCTAACCGAAGCCTTGTAGACTATGATTTTCTTCTCCCTTGCTTGCATATGTTGAGTAAACCTGATAGTGATGCTATGAAGACATCTTTTATGTACCTTTACGTGTTTATTTACCTTTGTGCATGTCTATAATACATTATATGCTCGGTCTATTTCTTTATGTTACATTAATCAACTGTTTCTATTCACGGTCTACTTTATCTGGTCATCTTTGTTGTTCATATTTTATCTCTTAGAAAATCAACAGTATCTAACTACAGAAAAGAATAATGGCTGGCACATGACATATTTATCTGATTCCTCTAGTATATGATCTTTTACAGGTGGAAAATTGTATTTATTAAAAATGATTATTATTAATAGATATTATTATTATTATTCTACGCTGATAATGTTAATAAAGTAGTATTTAATTTTGATCTCCCTTCCTATATATAAGCGAAGACGATAAATGTGGATTAAAGCAAAGTAGAGGCAGAGGAAGATCAACAACTAGAAGGAAAGGAAAGGAAGGAGCATAAAAAGAAGTTTCAGAAAAAGTAAATGTTATTGAGAGAAGGAGAGCATCTTATCTCCTTTTTCTCAACAATGAGATAAACGCATTATAAACCAAAAAAGAAGATAGACATACTTTCTCTGGTGCCAAACGTTTTTTGAAAGGCACAAACCAAAAATAAAAGAAAAAGTGATCGATCTTCTTTCTTCATCTCTCACACAGCTTTTTGTCTGTTTGATCTATTCTAGTTTAGATTAGGTTTGTGGTTAAGGTAATAATATGAAGAGTATAGAGAGACTCCAATCCCATGTGCATTATAATATACAAAATAAAATTTAATTTTAAGGGTAACATAAACTCTCTCTTTATATTTATATATATATATATATATATATATATATATATATATATATATTAATAGCAAAAAATTAGAGTAAATACAATTAGATTTTAATTGGATTCTCAATTATGTGTTACGTGTTCTATTTAATTTTTAATTTAGAGTCAATTGATTAATTGAGTGTAAAAATAAGAGTTCAAATCTAATTAGATTCAAAATTGGATATCAATTGAAATCCAATTTTTCGCAACGTGTCCATTTAAGTTTTTAATTTTTGTGACAAGTGAATTATTGAGTGCAAATACCGAAAAATATAAAACCAGTTAAATTCTAAAATATATATTGTACGGGGAATGGTCCCAGACCCATTAAGCCTTGGGCCCAGGCCTTATGGTATAGCGCATGATCCCATTATCACTGGACCTTTGGTCTTGGGCCGGACGCACTTTAAGGCCCAAGCTAAGCTCAAGTACCATAATGAGTTCATCTTGTCTTAAACGTATCAGAGGCAAGCCCTTGCCGATCAATTTTAACTTGATCGGGAATGTGCTTGCTTAGGACAGCCTGTGTTCTCGACAGCTTGATATTGCCTTGGGGAATATCGCTGCCGAGCAGTCTTTTGGAAGTTGGAACCAGTTTCGATGCCATTACCACCGTTCCCAACAGAGCATAATCTCATCAGGAATAATTAGATTGGACCCCACCCACACAAGTGAGATCAGAAAGTAATCATAACGCCTCCACCCACCTCAAGCTATAAATAGGAGAACAGAATGAGAAGAAGTGGTTGGCAATTCTAAAGAGAAAATAGGGAGAGAAAGAGAGAGCTAGCAATACCAAGGGGGAGAGCAACACAGAGAGGAAAGTAAGGGTGTTTACTAGGGCTAAGGGGTGTCATAGTGTCACTTGGAGAGGAACTGCCCTTAGTAGGAAACACTAGGCCCACTCTACAAGTAAGTTGTGAGCCCAACCCTATGCCCGGTCCGTTAAGAAGAGGTTGGGTACGCACACACACACACACACATATATATATATATATATATATATATATATATATATATATATATATATATATAAAATGAGAAACCATTACATATTTTAGAAATGTATGATTTAAAAAAAGTATAAGCTAATACCATGTGTATAATTTGAACTTCATCTAAAAAAGAGTTTAATTTGAATCATATAATTGTAATTTTTTTAATTGTACCTATGTATATGCACGAGGCTATTTACTAGTTTCATTTAAATGAAGGATCATCCTACCAAAAAGAATGGAGAAGATTTTAGGCGAAAATGCATTTTTGGTCCCTACATTTTGGGCTTATTCTCAATTTGGTTCCTAAATTGATTTAGCTCCTAGGTCAGTCCTTGATTTTCAAAAATCGTTTTTAAAATAGTCCCTACCGTCAACCCCGTGACAGAAAATGCTGAGGTGGCAAACGGAAGTGTCAGGTGGCATGTTAGATCTGACGTGGCTAATAAAATAACATTAATAAATACCACGTCAGCATCCATGTCAACATTTTAATGACAAGTCAGCATTTTAATTAATAAAAAAATAAAAATAATTTTAAAAATATTAAACTGAAAAAATTCAAAATCAAAAACAAAAAAAAAAAAAAAACTTTTTCAGAAGAACATTGTTCTTCTTCTTCCCCAGGACATGAACTTCATATGCTTCATGTTCTTTCCTAAATCAAACCCATAAACATCCAGTAAATCAAACCCATGGCTTATAATTTCTCTTCTCCACACATAACCTCTCTTCTCTTGGACCCTCACTCTCTCTCTCTAGCTCTCATGCACTCCGACTCTTCTTTCTCTCTCTACCCTTCTATTTCCCTTCTCTCACTCCCGTGACTTGCGATTGTTCTTGGTGGTTTTGTGGTTGTGCTCCGGCAATTCATGGGTCTGATTTTGTGGTTGTGCTCCGGCAGGTCGTGGGTCTGATTTCATGGGTTTTTGTTGGCTATGATATGGGTTTGAACTTTGTGGTGGTCATATTCGTGGGTGAGGACGTGCTCTATGGTGTCGTTGTCAGTTTGGCCGCGGGTTGTGGGTGACTGTGCTTCGATGGTTCCGATCGGTTCGTGGGTCCAACTGGTTCATGGTTCGTGGGTTTTTTTTTTTTTTTGCCATGGATCATGGCTGATTTGGCCGTGGGTCATGGCTGATTTGGTTGATTTGGTTCATGGGTTTTTTTTGTCTGTGGGTTGTGGTTCGTGGGTTTTTTTTTGTTTGGCTGTGGTTGGTGGTTGCAAATTGAGAAGTGGTGGAAAAGGAAGGTTGTTGGGTTGTGGTTGCTGTGGTTTGTGATTATGGCTGTGGCTGGTGGGGCAACGATGGAGGTGATTCCGTTGAAGCAAGATGACCCAAACAAAACACCAACACCGATGGAGCTTTGGTCATCACGAATTCAAACGAAACCCAGATTTAAACTGAAAAAGCTATGGAGATTTAGGCATGGGTCTTTGTTGAATTTTTTGGGTTTTTTTTTTTTGTGTTTGTTTCCCAAGAAAATTTCTAGGTTTGGGTTTGTTGAAGATTAGTTTGTTTGTTTTTTTGTTTTTGTTTTTGAGTTTATGGGTTTGATTTGCTATAGAATTTGGTGTTGATTGTGTTAGAATTTGTTGAGTTTGATTGTGTTAGTTATGTTAGGGAAGAACATGTTCTTATGTTCTTCCAAAAAAACAATGAAAAGAAATTAAAAAAAATACAAATTTAATTATTTAATTTAATGAGATTTAAGGTTTTGTTTATTTTATTTTATTTTATTTTTAAATTTTCTGAAATGCATTTTTTATTATTAAAATGCTGATGTGTTATTTTTTAAAAGCCAAATAAATTTTTTTTTTTTAATTTTATTAGCCACATCAGATCTAACATGCCACCTGGCATTTCCGTTTGCCACCTCAGCATTTTTTGTCACTGGTTGATGGTAGGGACTATTTTAAAAACGATTTTTAAAAATCAATGACTGACCTAGGAGCTAAATCAATTTAGGGACCAAATTGAGAATAGCCCCAAAATATAGGGACCAAAAGTGCATTTTCACTAAGATTTTATTCCTTCAAGCTAGATCTCCCTTATTTGGATGAACAAAGTATCCACCCCTCTAATAAATTTTTGGTATGATTTTCACTGTTAGAATTATGATGCAAACTTGAAAACTGAAAACTAAAAAATACTGTAGCAAAATAATTTTTAAATGTGTGAATAGTACCGTGGGACCCATTTTTAATGAAAAAGTTGTTGAAAAGTGAAATTTGTAGGTCCGTGAACAATACACGATGTGCATTGATTGACTGAAAAAAGTTTGAAAAGTCTAACTTTGCGGCTACTGTTCATTGAACAGTGCATGAACAGTAGCCGCAATCTCAAAAACGCGTGAAAAAAAAAAAAAAAAAAAAAAAAAAACGCAGACGCACGTTTCAGTTTCAGCCGAATCCAAACGTAGCTTTAGTCATGCTTTGCTAAGTTTGATGCCGAGATAAGCCTTATTCTGAATTACTATATTATGGGTATATAAAAATAGGCATATAAGAATAATAATTGGGTTTAGGCTTATGTCCTTCATATGATGCCCAAATTGAAACCCAATGCAGGCGTTGATGAAATAAATCAAGACTGGACTTTAAGGGCCTTATAGATTGTCCTTTTTTTCTCCCCTCTTTTGATTGTCAAAAATATTTAAATTTTATTTTTCAGAGCATATATATATTTGTACTTCCTAGTTAACATTCTCCATAACGGGAAAATTATCATTCTCCCCTCTTCTATGGACAAATTATCTTTTCTTAACAACTCATGTAAGAGCAGTTTAATAATGTCATAATATTACTTTATTCCTTCACAGTTTCACTACTTGACTAAAGTAAATCCTCGCTTAATAAAAAAACAATATTTTGTAACACTTTATAATGGCATTTAAGTGGTTCTTTGGGTGTATCTACGGTGTGGATCACGAACTAGGAAGGTGTGTCATTTGAAAAAAAAAAGAGGTAAGCCCCTGATGCTTTTTTTCTTCCCCAATTCTGTTCATTGGAATTTAATAAAAGAAGTGACCATGTTGCTTTTGAAAGAGTTAAAGTATTTCACATGACTTTCGATCTTTTTGTCACTTCATCACATGGATTCTAATATTGGGATTGTATTACATGATAGAGAATAATGGCATTTAAGTGGTTCTTTGGGTGTATCTACGGTGTGGATCACAAACTAGGAAGGTGTGTCATTTGAAAAAAAAGGAGGTAGGCCCCTGATGCTTTTTTTCTTCCCCGATTTTGTTCATTGGAATTTAATAAAAGAAGTGACCATGTTGCTTTTGAAAGAGCTAAAGTATTTCAATTTTCACATGATTTTCTATCTTTTTGTCACTTCAGCACATGGATTCTAATAAAAGAAAAAGATTTCTTACTATAAATAGAAAAAAGAAAAAGGAAAAGAAAAAGAAAGAAAGACCATGGTTTTAAAAATCGGATCGGACCGGTCAATTCGACTGGTTCAATTGAGAACCGGCCATTAATTCGATTCGGTTATGACTAAAAATCGAAAAAATTGAGAACCGGCCGGTTTAACCCTAAAATCGAGAACCAGTATGGTTGAACCGGTTATTGACCGGTTGTGTTGAAAACTAAAAGTGCACTTTTTTTTTTTCAAAAAGTTGCATTTTTTTCCCTTCAAATCCAGCCTAAAACTCATAAGAATGATGATCCAAAACTGTGGGAAGGAAGAAAAACTCAATGAAAAGAGAGAGGTAAAGAACTAAAGATTAAAATGTGATTCTTGATTTTTTTTTTTTTTTTTGGTAAATATGAATTACCTTGGCAACATCAACTTTCTGAAATTTTTTATTTTGCAGTAAAAATACCTTGAGATCGAGAGAGTGAGAGTGTGAGACTGTAATGTAAGAGACTTCAAAGTTAAAACAAAAGAGAAAAATGGCTTTAACTTTCGGAAAGGACTAAGTTTGAAAGGATGAATGGAAGTTTGAAAGAATGGGGAGGTGAAATATTAATGAAAAGTAGGAGTAGGTGAATCACTTTTATTGTTTTTGTTTTTTTCTGTATCTTATTTGACTCACAACTCCAGGAAGCCACGTTACAAGTCCTTGAAAGGAGCAATTTTACAAGACAACTCGGGTAAGGGAAAGGTAGGTTCTCCACACAAGAAAAAAAAGGTTAAAGGAAAGGTTAAAAAAAATAAAAAAAAGGGTCATGTCATGTCAGTACTTAGTATGTGTATGTATATATATATATATATATAAGTATTAAATATATTATAATAATAATAAATATACATTATACATTGTTAATTTGATTCTTCATTGTTAGAGCATCTCCATCAGCTTATGTAAACTCTTCTAAAATAAAAAAAAAATGTGCAAGTTTTACACATTTTGAGCAAAAAATCACCCACATCAGTGGGTGTAAAGATGTATAAAAATGTGTGTATATATTCATGAGCTACAGTAACCATGTATATTTGCACGGTTACTGTAGCATGTGTATTTATTATTTTATTAATTTCTGCTCGCACCAATTTTTCTCTCACTTCTCCGTGCACAACGACCTCAGCTCCTCATCTTCTTTTCCTCAGATGCACACAAACACATCCACACAAAAAAATCAACACAGAAACACACCCACACATAAACAAACCCACACAGACAAACCAACAAAGAGATATGGGTCGCTGGTGAATAAAGGATATGGGTCGCGTGGAGCTTGGTTCATGGATCGGCTGGTGAAGAAAGGATCCAGGTCGTGGAGCTTGGTTCGTGGATCGGCCGGTGAAGAAAGGATATAGGTCGCCGGAGCTTGGTTCGTGGATCGGTCGGTGAAGAAAGGATTTGGGTCGCGGAGCTTGGTTCATGGATCTGCCGGTGAAGAAGGATCTGGGTCGTCGGAGCTTGGTTTGTGGATCGGCCGGTGAAGAAAGGATCTGGATCGGCCGGTGAAGAAAGGACCCGGTGAAGAAGTGATCTAGGTTGGTAGTTTTTGAGAAAGAAAGGATATGGGTCGCCGGTGAAG